>NC_056676.1:82289322-82894322 GCF_018350195.1 Panthera tigris | reverse complement strand
GAGCCAGAAAAGACACCAAATAGCCAAAGTCATATTGAAAAAGAAAACAAGCTGGAGACATAATAATTTTGGATTTATGGTGTATTAGAAAGCAACAATCATCAAGACAGTATGCACAAAATGGACACAAAAATGGACACAGACATCAATGGAATGGAATAGGGAAACCACAAATATACCCTCAAACATATGGCTGAGTAATCTTTGATAACGGAGGAAAGAATATCCAATGGAGAAAAAAAGAGTCTCTTCAGCAAATGGTACTGGGAAAACTGGACATTGAAAAAAATGAACCTGGATTCTCTTCTTAAACCACACACACACACACACACACACACACACACCTCAAAATGGATGAAAGATCTAAATGTAAGACAGGAACTATCAAAATACTAGAGGAGATAACAGGCAATCTACCTCCTTGATCCTGCCGCAGCAACTTCTCGCTTGTTCTGTCTCCACAAGCAAGGGCAAAAAAATCCAAAATGAACTATTGGGTCCTCAAGGTAAAAAGCTTCTGCACAGCAGAGGACACAATCAGCAAAACTAAAAGGCAACTGAATTAAATGGGAGAAGATATTTGCAGGTGACATATCAGATAAAGGGTTAGTATCCAAAATCTATAAAGAACTTCTCACACTCAACACCCAAAAACCAAATAATCCAGTGAAGAAATGGGCAAAAGACATGAAGAGACACTTTAACAAAGATGACATCCAGATTGATCATACATGAAAAGATGCTCAATCTCACTCATCATCACTGAAATACAAAATGAAACCACAATGAGATATCCCCTAACACCTATCAGAATGGCTAAAATTAACATCTCAGGAAACGACAGATGTTGGCAAGGATGCAGAGAAAGGGAACCCATTTGCAATGCTGGTGGGAATGCAAAGTGGTATAGCCACTCTGGAAAATAGTATGGAGATTCATCACAAAAGCTAAAAATAGAACTACACTAGGACCCAGCAATTGCACTACTAGGTATTTATCCAAAGGATACACTAACGCTGACTCGAAGTGGCACATGCACTCCAATGTTTACAGCAGCATTATCAACAATAGCTAAATTATGCAAAGAGCCCAAACGAGCATTGACAGATGAATGGATAAAGAAGATGTGGTATATTCATACAATGAACTATTACTCGGCGATCAAAAAGAATGAAATCTTCCTGTTTGCAACAACGTGGATGGAACCGGACTTTGTTATGCTAAGCAAAATATGTCAGAGAAAGACACACATCCTATGATTTCTCTCATCTGTGGAATTTAATAAAACTGATGAACATAGTAAAAGGAACGCACAAATAAGATACAAACGGAGAGGGAGTCAAACGATAAGAGACTCTTAAATACAGAGAAGAAACTCAGGGTTCCAGGAGGGTTACTGAATAGGGGTATGGGCTAAATGGGTGATGGGCATTAGAGGTGGCACTTGGATGAGTATTGGGTATATTTTATACTTGATGGATCACTAAATTCTACTGCTGAAACTGTATTCCACTATAAGGTAACAAACTTGGCTTAAATTTTAAAAAGGAAGAAACTTTATTTTTATTATTATTATTATATTAATATTATTTTATTATTAATATTATTATTATATATTTATATAATAAATATATTATATAAATATTATATAATATTTATATATTATATTAATTATTATTAAATTATTATGATAATTATTATTTTATTATTATAATTATATTATTATTTATTATATTATTATTATATCCTTTATTTTTATTATTAAAAATAAGTAGAGAAATGTACCACCAGTCAAAAGAAAAGAATATTTAAATCGGGCTCTTTGAGTGGAAATAAAAGACTAAAAGTGTTACAGACAAGAAAGGATCAGAGAAAACATCAAGAAACAATGACAAAACAACTAGTAGAATGGGACTAAATATATACCTATCAATAATCACTCTGAATATAAATGGACTAAATGCTCCAATCAAAAGACATTGGATAGGGCATCAGAATGGACCAAACAAACAAAAACAAGACCTATCTAGATGCTGCCTACAAAGCCTTATTTGGACTTAAGTCACCTGCAGATTTAAAGTGAGGGAATGAAGAAACACTTATCATGCCAATAATGTCAAAAGAAAGCCAGTAGAAATACTTATATCAGGCAAAATAAACTTTAAAACCGAGACTCTATTTTGGTACCCTTTGGGTAAATACTTAATACTGACGTTGCATGCACCCAATATTTATAGCAGCATTATCAACAGTAGCCAAACTATGGAGAAAGCCCAAGTATCTGTCAACTGATGAAGGTATAAAGAAGTTGTAGTGTGTGTGTGTGTGTATACATATGTATACGCATATGTACATATGTGTATGTTCGTATATACATACATACGTATATACAATGAAATATAACTCAGCTTCAAGAAGAATGAAATCTTGCCATTTGCAACGATGTGAATGGAGCTGGAATGTATTATGCTAAGTGAAATATGTCAATCAGAGAAAGACAAATATATGATTTCACTCATGTGGAATTTAAGAAACAAAACACATGAAAACATAGGAAGGGGGCAGAAAAAGAGAAGAGTAGTTACAAACCACATGAGTCTCTTAATGCTAGAGAAAAAAAACTGAAGGTTGATGGAGGGCGATGGGTCAGCGCTGGGCTAGATGGATGATGAGTATTAAGGAGAGCACTTGTTGTGATGAGCACTGGGTGTTGTATGTAAGGGATGAATCACTGAATTCTACTTCCGAATCCAAGAATGCACTGTATGTCAACTAAGACTTAAATTTTAAAAAAATAAAGCTATAACAAGAGATGAAGACGGACACTATCTCATACTAAAGGGGACAGCCAAACAAGAATATCCAATGATTGTAAATTTTGATGCACCCAACATGCGATCACCAAGTATATAAAACATTTAGCAACAACCATAAAGGAACTCATTTGTAATAATATAATGATAGTAGAGGACTTTAACACATCACTCACATCAATGGACAGAACCTATAAACAGAAAATCAACAAGGAAACGATGGCTTTGAATGACACACTGGACCAGATGGGCTTAACAGATATATTCAGAACACTCCATACTAAAATGCAGAGTACACATTCTTTTCAAGCTCACATGGGGCATTCTCCAGAATTGATCACATTCTAGGTCACAAATCAGGCCTCAAGAGGTACCCAAAGACAGAGATCAGACCAAGCATCTTTTCTGACCACAAAGCTAGGAAACTTGAAGTCAACCACAAAAAAAGGGGAGGGGGGAAGGCCACAAATAAAGGGAGATTAAATAACATGCTACTAAATGAATGGGCCAAACAGGAAATCAATGAGAAAATACATTGAAACAAATGAAAATGAAAATACACTGGTAAAACCCTTTGGAATGTGGCAAAAGCAGTCTATGATGGAAGTATATAGCAATACAAGCCTACCTTAAAGAGCAAGAAAAATCTCAAACAATCCTAACTTACAACTAAAGGAATGAAAAAAAAGAACAGCAGAAGGAAGGATATAATAGAGATTAAGGCAGAAATAAGGAATATAGAAACCAAAAAGACACTAGACCAAATCAATGAAACCAGGGGCTGGTTCTTGGAAAGCAGTAATCAACTTGAAAACCTCCTAGGCAGACCTTTCACAAAGAAGAGAGAAAGGACTCAAATAAAATAAAATCACAAATAAGAAAGGAAAATAACAGCCAACACCACAAAAATACAATTGGAAGATAATATTATGAAAAACTATACGCAACAAATTGGATACTCTGAGAAAAATTGACAAATTCCTAGAAACACACAAACTACCAAAACTGAAACAGGAAGATACCTAAAATCTGAAAACAGAAAGAAATCAAATCAGTAATTTAAAAAATCTCCCCCCAACAAGAGTTCAGGGCCAAATGGCTTCATTGATAAATTCTACCATACATTTAAGGAAGAGGTAATATGTATTCTCCTTGAATTAAAAAAAATAAAAAAGAAGGAAAACTTACAAATTCATCTTATGAGGCCATCATTACCCTGATACCAAAACCAGATAAAGCCTCCACTAAAACCAAAACTGCAGCGGCGCCTGTGTGGCTCGGTCGGTTTACTGTCCAACTCTTAATTTCAGATTAGGAAATAATCTTGCGGTGCATGGGTTCGAGTCCCACGTTGGACCCTGCCATGACAGTGTGGGGCATGGCCAGGATTCTCTCTCTCCCTGTCTCTCTGCCCCTCCCTCACTTTTATGTACTCTAAGGAAAGAAATAAACATTTAAAAAAGTGTTGAAAAATTTTTAAATAAAACTGCAGACCAATAGCCTGATGAGTATGTATGCCGAAATTCTCATTAAAATACCTTCAAATTAAAGTCAACAATACATTAATAGAATCATTTACCATAATCAAGTGGTATATATCCCTGGGCTTCAAGGGTGGTACCACATTCACAGATCAATCAACATGATGCACCACAGTAATAGAAGAAAGGATAAGAACAATATGATACTTTCAACAGATGCTGGAAAACCATTTGACAAAATGTCACATCCATTCATGATAAAAACGCTCAGCAAAGTACATTGAGACTCAACCTACCTGCACATAACAAAAGTCATCTAGGAAAAACCCACAGCTAGTCTCATCCTAAATGGGGAAAAATTGAAAGTTTTTCCTCCAAGGTCGGGGACAAGACAGGGATGACCCCTCTCACCACTGTTATTCACATAGTACGGGAAATCCTAGCCACAGCAATCAGACAACAAAAAGAAATAAGAGGCATCCAAATCAGCAAGGAAGAAGTAGTTTCTATTTGGAACTGACATGATGTGCTCTATAAAAAACATGAAAGACTCCCTTAAAAATTGCTAGAATTGATATATGAATTCGACAAGTCAATACACAGAAATCAATGTACATAAATGTATTGCATTTCTATACACGAATCATGAATTAACAGAGAGAGAAAGTAAGGGATCAAACCCATTTACAGGTTCACAAATACCACAAGATACCAGGAATATACCTAACCAAAGAGGTCAAAGACCTGTACTCTAAAGGCTATGAAATACTGATGAAAAAAATGGAAGAGGACACAAAGAAATGGAAATACATTTCATGTTCATGGATGGCAAGAACAAGATACTGTTAAAATGTCTACACTCCTCAAAACAATCTACACATGTAATGAAATCCCTATCACACTAACAAAAACATTTGTCACAGAAATGGAACAAATAATCTCAAAATGTGTATGGAATGACAAAAGTCCCCAAACAGCCAAAACAAACTTGAAGAAGAAAAGCAAAGCTGGAGACATCACAATTCCAGACTTTAGATTATATTACAAAGCTGTACTGATCAGAACAGTATGGTACTGGCAAAACAACGACAACAACAACAACAACACAGAGGCAGAGATCAATAGAATAGAAACCCAGAAATGAACTCACACCTGTATGGTCAATTAATTCTCAACAAAGCAGGAAAGAATATCCAATGGAAAAAAAAAAAAAAGATAGTCTTGGGACACATGGGTGTCTCCGTCACCAAAGTGTGTGATTATGGATTCAGCTCAGGTCATGATCTCAGGGCAGTGCAGAGCATGCATGGGATTCTCTCTCTCCATTTCTCTCTGCCCCTCTTTTGCATGCTCTCTCTCTCTCAAAAATAAACACAAACTTAAAAAAAAGTCTCCTCAACATATGGTTTTGAAAAAACTGGACAGCAACCTGCAAAACAAAACAACAACGGACCACTTTCTTACAACATACACAAAAATAAATCCAAGATGGATAAAGACCTATGTGTGAAACCTGAAAGCATAAAAATCCCAGAGGATAACAAGGGTAGTATCTTATTTGACATTGCCTGTACAAACGTCTTTGTAGATATATCTCCTGACGTAAGGGAAACACAAGCAAAAATAATGGAACTTGGTAAAAATAAAAAGCATCCATCACCAAGGAAATAATCAACAAAACTAAAACACCTACAGAATATTTGCAAACGACATCTGATAAAGGGTTAGTGTCCAAAATATATAAAGTTATACAGCACCCAAAAAATGAGAATCCGATTAAAAATGGGTAGAAGCCACGAATACACATTTTCCAAAGGAAGACATACACATGGCCAAGAGACACACGAAAAAATGCTCAACAATACTGATCTTCAGGGAAATACAATTCAAAAGTACAATGAGATACCACATCACATCTGTCAGAATGACTAAAATCAATGAAGGATGAAACAGCAGGTGTTGCCAAGGATGTGGGGAAAGAGGAACCCTCTTGCACTGTGGGTAAGAATGCAAACTGGTGCAGCCACTCTGGAAAACATCATGGAGATTTGTCACAAAAAAAAAACCCAAAACTGGAAATAGAACTATCTTACGATCCAGCAATTTCACTACGAGGTATTTACACAAAGAATACAAAAATAATTTTCAAAGGGATACATGCACCCTGATGTTTACAGAAGCATTTCTACAACAGCCAAATTACGGACACTGCCCAAGCATCCATCAACTGATGAATAAATTGAGATGTAGTATATGGAATGTAATATTATTTAGCCGTAAAAACATGAAATCTTGTCATTTGCCACGAAGTGGATGGAGCGAGAGAATGTTATGCTGGGTGAAATAAGCCTGTCAGAGAAAGACAAATACCCGATGATTTCACTAACACATGGCAATAAAACAAAACACGGGGTGGGGGGGGAGGAGACAGTGACAAACAAACAGACTCTTACTTAACTAGGAAGCAAACTGAGGGGTTCCACAGCGAGGTGGGGGAAATGGGTGAAACAGCTGATGGGGATTAAGAAGTGCACCTGGGATGAGCACCGCGTGACGTGTGAAGTGTTGCTCTATATTGGACACCTGAAACTAATATTACACTGTATCTTTACTCACTGGAATTTAAATTAAAAGACAGCTTAAGGTTAATGACAGGTACCTACCAGGTTTTCTGTAGTTTTCAATCACTTCACTAGGTTGGAAAACTAACCATGAAATTTTCTAAAAAGCATGTATGATGTGGGGGACAGTGTGTGCCCTTACCTCGGTCTCTGGTTCCAGCAGGACTTAGAACGTGGGTCCCAGCTCATTCTTCTAGAAGGCCCTGAGACGAACATTTCATGTATCCACGTCCTAAATGAATGCAGCTCCCGTTCTTCTGAATTTCTGTCAGGGTTTCTTCCAGGAAACAAGCCTGAATCTGGAACAAACCATCGACTGCATCTATGAGGTGATGTCGTGGGACCCCGCAATCCACGAGTTCTTTAGTAAAATACGTCTTGTTCAAATACTGTCCGGGAAGGAGAGGAACGAAACACAGGAACAGCCCAGAAAATGCAAGGGCCTGTGCTGCTCAGCAACCAGATTGCTGAGGGAAGCCACCCAGCGCCCCCTCCTCAGCACTCACTACAACAAGGCAGCTTCTCTCTGACGACTCAGGAGATGCCAACTTGCTGCTAAGCTCCCAAGGTCTCCCCTGGGGCGGGTGGCAGACTAACCCGCTGGAAATGCAGCTCTGCTCTCTGTACTGAGGCAGCAGCAGAGGCCCTGAGTCCTCTGGGAGCAATAGAAGCCCTTCCTGCTCTCAGGTGCCCTGGGTCAGAAAAGCCGATGGTGCGCCCTCTGCTGGCCATCACTGCCTGGGCAGAGGAATCCGTCCCTCCGGGTCTGTGGTGCTCGAGCTCTCTCTGCTGGCCACCATGGGAATTCCTGCAATGTTGAAGGCCCTGGTCGCTCCCCTGCGAGACCGAAAGTGCTCTGGGCAACTAAGTCTGTTCTCCACATTGGGAAGGGTTTTAGTGACAGGGCCTGGGACACAAAGAAATCTTTTCCTTCTCCTTTCTTGTGAGTGAAGAATGAAACCAAATTTATTAACGTAATGACATCATTTGTAATGTTTTAAGCAATGTTCACAGAAAACTAGACCGCCAATTTACACATGCTGAACAAGAGGTAATTGCGTTTACCACCAATATACTTAAGTTAGATAAAGAATGGACACCTTTGAGAGAGAGATACCAGTGTCCAGCTATGGAATGAATGAGTGCTAGGGATACAAGTTACAGCCAATGGAATGGAGTCAATCCTGTAATTATACTGTTGCATGCTTTCACATGATAGCTACACTTGTGGTTAAGTACAACATAATGTATAGACATATGGAATGACTACAATGTATGCCTAAAACTAATACAAAAAATGTGTGAACAATATTTCAATTAAAAATAGACATCCATTACACTATCTTTAATTTCTCCTTCTTTGCCAATAAACTATCATTCCTGGGGCACTTGGGTGGCTTAGTCGGTTAAGAGTCCGACTTTGACTCAAGTCATGATCTTGCAGTCCATGAGTTTGAGCCCTGCGTCAGGCTCTGTCCTGAGAGCTCAGAGCCTGGAGCCTGCCTCAGATTTGGTATCTCCCACTCTCTCCCCTGTCGCCAGCTTGGGCTCTCTCAAAAAAAGAAGGATTAAAAATGAAAAATCATTCCTCATTTAGAATCTGTGCAATTCCATTTATACCAGATTATCTAACATGACCATCGAGATGTTGAGAGCTTATCTGAAAAGTCATTAATAATATCTTTGATGACACATATGTGACAAGGTCAGAATGCAACTTACAGGGAGCTACACATCTGTTGTGAATTTACAATATGTATCCTTGACCAATATTTCAAACGAAATGTGCTTTAGGGATACGGATGATGAAATAATGTCCATCAGTCATATAGGTCAATTTCCTATAGGACCATTATGCCTTCAATTACTAATTGCCATCTCTTCAGAATTAAAAGAAAGCTGGGACAAGAAAATGTCTTTGAATTTGATGTAAGAGAAGACTATGGTATTTTAAAGGGTTCACCTACCTTCTGGGATCCTCAGATTGGTTGTGGACAGGAGGATAGCAACCCACGATTTTGATGCACACCGCTAGTCCCAGAGGGAGGATATGGACCTTATTGTCAAATATTTTTTTATCAATATCACTAGTCCACCTCGGCCAGGTCCAGACTGCAGGACCTGGGGGCAACACAACACCTGATGCCTGGGTTCAGAACTTGAGGAAGGCCAGATGGTGGGGGGAGGGGGGAAATCCAACAGGGCCTGGGGCAGTGAAAGAGATGACCCCGGGACACTTCCCCACAGGGCAGGCTCTGGAGTTTACCTGCCAAAGAGCAGCACACTTTCCCTCAAGACATCCCTCTCCATGACAGAACGTGAGGCTGAGTCTCACAATTCCAGAAGAAATGAGGGATACCCATTTTTTCAATTGCAAAGGCCTCTGCAGAGCTTGGACCCATGGATGTTGGAGTCTTGGGGTCATGAAACTCTGATGCCCATGATACAAGCCCTTTCTGCCCCAGAACTCAGAGCCACTTCATACATCCCCTCTCCCCTGGCCCATCTCACCCCGTCCACATACCTGGACCAGGTCTCTACTTTCCTCTTTGTACTTCCTCTTTGTCTCTGTTTCTCTCTAACCACATATCTCTCTGTTTCTTCCTTTCACTCTCTAGGGAGTGGTGTAACATAGGGTGCCAAGCTTTGTTCTTATACATGTGAATATCCAATTTTCCCAGCACCAGTTATTCAAAAGACTACTCTTCTCCACTGTGTAATATTGACTCCCTTGTCAAATACTAGGTGATTTTGCATGCATGGGTTTAGTTTGGGCTCTCAATTTCTGTTCCATTGTCTTGTGTGTGTGCTTATGCCAGTGACATAACTGATTTCTTTGTGTTAGAATGAAGCTTGAAATCAAGAGGTGTGATGCCTCCTGTTTTGTTCTTCCTTGCGTTTGTTACTTGGGGTCTTTTTGTGGTTCCAAATACCTTTTAGGATATGATTTTCTAATTGCATAAAAATTGCATCGGAGTCTTGATAGAGATTGCACTGAATCTCTAGATGGCTTTGGGTAATATGGACATTGTATCTATATTAATTCCTCCGAAAGTTGGACATGGGATGGCTTTTCACTGACTTGTGTGTTCTCCTGTTTCTTTCACCCAAATTGAACTTCTTCCATTCCTGTACACAGGTTTTATAGTTTTCTGTAGAGAGATCTTTCACTTCCTTGGCTAAATTTATTCCTATAAATTTTATTGTTTTTGATGCTATTGTAAATGGGATTGTTTTCTTTACTTCTTCTTAGATAATTGGGTTAGTGTATAGGAAGGCTACAGAATTTGATATGGTGACTTTCTATTTTGGAACTTTACTGCATTTCTTGATTAGATATTAACAGGATCTTTTACATTAAACTTTTTACTTCATTTATTTACCTTATTTAAAAAAAACATGTTATTTGGGAATAGCTGACACACTATGTTACATTAGTTTCAGATGAACAACATAGTGACTGGACAAGTGTATACATTCTGCTATGCTAACACAGGTGTAGCTATCATCTGTCACCATGCATCACTATTCCAGTACCATTCTCTATGTTCCCTATGCTATATCTTCTATCTGTGACTTATTCATTGCATAATCAGAAGCCTGCATCACCCAATCCCCTTCACATATCTAGGGCATCCTTGTCTTGTGCCTGATTTTAGTGGAAGATCTTTCACAATTTCACTATTGAGTATGATATTAGCTGTGGGCTTCACATACATGGCCTTTCTTATGTTGAGATATATTCCTTCTACACTGAATTTTAAAGAGTTTTTTAGCACAAATGGATACAAAAATTTCTCAGAACTCTTCTTCTGTGTCTATTGACATCATCACATGAGTTTTCTTTTTATTTTTTAAAATGTATTTATTTAGTTTAGTTTAAATGTATTTATGTATTTCTTTAGTATTTATTTTTTCAAGTTTTTATTTAAATTCCAGTTGGTTAACATACAGTGTAATGCTAATTTCAGGTATAGAATGTAGTCATCCATCACTTACATACAACACCCAGTGATCCTCACTACTAGTACCCTCCTTAGCCCATCACCCATTTAACCCATCCCCCTGCCCACCTCCCTTATAGTAATCCTCCATTTGCTATTTATAGTTAAGAATCTTGTTTCTGGTTGATTTTATTTCATTCAATTATGTGAGGGGTCACATCGATTGATTTGCGTTTCTGAAACATCCTTCCTTTGCAGGGAAAAAAACCCTTCATCACGGTCAATGATCCTTTTAATGTGCTGCTGAATTTGGTTTGCCTGTACATTATTGGGAATTCTTCATCTACATTCATCACGGGGATACTGACCTATAGATTTCTGTTCAGGTAGTATCCTTCTCTAGCTTCCCACCAGGGTAATTCCAGTCTCATGAAATGAGTTTGGTGGTGTTCGTTCCTTTTGAATCAGTGAGACAGCTGCTGTTAGTTCTTCTACAAACGTTTGATCAAATTCACCAGTGAATCCACCTGGTCCTGGGCTTTTCTTCCCTGGGAGAACTTCGATTACTGATTCAATTTACTTGCATTGGTTATCTTCTTGTATTGATACAGTCTTCCTTTAATGGGTCTGTGCAAACCTTCTATTTCTTCCTGGTACAGTCTTGATAGGTTGTGTGTTTCTAAGAACCTATCCATTTCTTCTAGGTAGGCGGTTTGCTGGCATCTAATGTGGCCATAGTCGCTTCTTTGTCTCCTTTATGTTTCTTTGGTATAAGGCGTAATGTCTTCTCTTTTATTTATAATTCTTTTGAACTGGGTACTCTCTCTGTCTTAGCGTAGTCTATGTATAGTCTTGACAATTTTGTTTCACTCTTCTGAAAACCCCTGTTGGTCTTCTTCATATTTTCTATTGACTTCATGGTCTCAGTTTCATTGGTTTGCACTCTCATATGGATTACTCTCTCCCTTTTGAGAACATTGGACATAGATTGTTTTTTCTAGTTCTTTGAAGTTGAAGGTAGGTTGTTCATTTGAGTCCCAAATCTATCCTCCACGCATGCAAATCCAATGGCTCATCAGAGAACCTTCAATAGGTCTCTTCTGTCCTATTTCTCATTCTCAGAACTCTGAGAAATTAAAATCAGAAAATTTATTTGAAGACACAATAGATGAAAACTTCCCTAATGCGGGGAAGGAGACAGATCCAGAAGCAGGAGACACAAAGAACCCCCAATATATTCAACAGAAGCAGATCCACACCAAGTCATATAGTAATTAAAACACAAAATGTCGTGATAAAGAAAAATTTTCACAGCAGGAAAACAAAAGATGACATTTACCTACAAGGGAAACCCCATAAGGTTATCACTGGATGTTTTTCAGAAGAAACTTTGAAACCGTAAGTGACAAGCATGGTATGGTAAAGGTGCTGAATGGAAAAAAATCTGCAGCCAAAGAGAGTCTATCCAGAAAACTATCATTCAAATGGGAGGAGAGACCAAGAGGTTCCCAAATAAATACTCAGCAAGCTCACAACCAACAAACCACCCCTGCAAGAAATGTTAAAGGGGACTCTAAGTTGGAAAGAAACACCTAAAGTGACCATATTAAAGCGCGAAATGCAAAAGCAATAAAAATGTGTATATCTGTAAAACATCAGTCAAGGTATTCACGATATGAAAGGTTTTGAAATAGGAACACTACATAGCTACAACACGGGGAGGAGAGGAGTAAATAACCGGTTCAAACTTAGGCAACTATCAACTTAATATAGACTTCTATATGCAGAAGTCGTTAGGTACAAACCTCATAATAACCACAAAACAAATACCACTAATACATATGCAGAGTATAAATACAAGCAATTTCAACTGTGAAATTGTGAAGAAACCCAGCAAACCAAAAAAAGAGAAAGAGAAGAAAGGATAAGAAAAATTCAGAAACAACCAACATCAAGTAATAATAGGACAAGTACATGTCTATCAATTACTTTGAATGGTAACAGAATAAATGCTCAAATCAAAGGCACTGGGTGACAGATAGGGGCAACTGGATGGCTCAATCGCTTGAAATTTCGACTCTTGATTTCAGCTTAGGCTATGATCCCAGGATCATGGGATTGAGCCCCAATTGAGCTCTGCACTGAGCATGGAACTTGGTGAGGATTCATTCTCATTCTCATTCTCTCTCTCCCTCTTTCTCTCTTTGTCTCTCTCTTCCCCCATTCCCCCACCCTGCCCTCCCATGCCTGTGCTCTCTCTCTTCATAATAAAAAGCACTGGGTGATAGAATGAATACAATATAGGACCCATCTATTTCCTACCTACAAAAGACTAGTTATAGAACTAAAGTATCAAAAGAAAACTGCAGGAGACATACCTATATCAGACAAAATATATTTAAAAATAAAACTGTAACAAGAGACAAAGAAGACACTATACTAATAAAAGGTATCATCCAGCAAAAAGATAGAACAATTGTAAACATATAAGCGTTCAACCTGAGAGCATCCAAATACACAAAATAGTCCAAAACAAAAGTAAAGAATTCATAGTCATACAATCATAGTAGGGAACTTTAACACCCCAATGATATTAACGGAGAGATAATTCCATCAGAAAATCAACAAGGAAGTAGTGACTTTGAATGATAGAGTACACCAGATGGAATTAACCGATATATTTTAGATATTCCATCCTAAAAGAACACAATACACATTCTTTTCATGTGCACATGGAACATTCCCACACTCAATAAAATATTAGGTCATAAAACAAGCCAAAACAAAATCAAACCGATCGACGTCATACCATGTGCCTTTTCAGACCACAATGCTATGAAGGTAGAAGACTACAACAAGAAAAAAAAATCTGGAAAAGGCACAAAAACATGGAAGTTAAATAACATGCTACTAAACAATCAATGACTCAACCAAGAAATCGAAGACAAAATCCAAAATGACACGGAAACAAATGAAAATGAAAACACAGCAATCCAACCTTCTGTAAAGCAGGAAAACTGGTCCTAACAGGAAAGTGTATAGCAATACAGGTCTGCCTCAAGAAAAAAAAAAAAAAAAACCCTGAAGCAAACTCCATGACCTTATAACTATAAAAGCCAGAAAAAGGACAACAAACAAACCCACCAAACAGCAGAATAAACAAAGAATTAAAATCAGAGGAGAAATAAATGATATAAAGATTAAAACTATGCACCCCATGGTCCAAAAAAGGATGAGGCAGTAAGTGAAATCCTACCACACCGAGAGAGGGCAGGGTGATGGTGTGAAACATTCCAAAACCAAGCTGGAATGGGGCGAGGCGAGAACAACCTCCAGTGCACGGAGACAAGCCTGATAAAATGAACGCAATCCCTCCCAGATGGAGGGCGGTGTCCACGCATGAACATCCTCCCGCACCAAGTGGGAGTGCAAACATGACCTACTTCGTCCGATAGCCCTAACCCTAACACTAACCCAATCCCAACACTTAAACATAACGGTTAACCCTAACCATAGCCCTAATACTAAAACCTGCACGTACGCCTAGGTCTAAACCCAACCCTAACCCTACCAAACCGTAAGAGTAACATAACCCGAACTAACCCTAACCCTCCTACCCTAATGCTAAAACTATAATCCTAAAACCCTAACCCTAATGCTCTAACCCTACCTGCTAACCCTAAAATTATTAATCCAAAAACTAACACTAATCCTAACCATAAAATTCTAACACTAACCCTGACGCTAACCCCTAATACAATCCTCTAAACCATAACCTGAACCAAACTCCTAGACCTAGACCTCACCTTATCCCTAAGCCTAACGCAAACCTTAACACTAACGCTAACAGCTAACCCTAACCCTACCATCTAACCATAACCCTAACTCTCAAACCCAAACCATAACCCTAAACCTTAGCCTAATCCAAGTCCAAAGCTAACGCCTAAACCTAACTCTAACTCCAAACCCTAACCCCTAACATAACCCTAAACACTAACCATAACCCTAAACCCAACCCTAATGCATAAACCTAATTCTAGCCCCTAACACCAACCCTAACCGTAACCCTAACCCCTAACACCAAACCCAATCCCAAACCCTAACCCAACACACACGACACACAGGAATGGCGTCACCTCAGCACTGATGAAGTCCCTGGACAGAACATTAACCCTAGTTAAGGATCTCTCTGGATGGGGACCCAATTCCTATCTCTGAGAACACCACAAACAATGGGCCCAAAGCGGTGCAGACTTACTTGGCATGGAACATCAAACATTATCACGACATTTCCAATGCCCGCACAATGCTGCACAAGGCGGTTGATGAGGCCCAACTGAAGATGGCACACACAGCTGGCCCTGGCTCACAAAGACTAAGCCTGAACACCCCGCTCCAATGAGGCCTACACTCAATCCTCTGGGAAGACCACTACCCTGCAAGAGTTTCAGCACTTAGAGCTTCCTGGGACCTAACCCTAACCTTAACTGTGACACTCACATACCGTTCAAACTAAACCTCACCCCAACTCAAACATAACCCTACACAAGACCTGCACCCGCGCATGGACCCTCATTCAGCCACCCAGGGTGATCACGGCAATGGTGTCGCTTCGGCCCTGGCAATGTCACTGGACCGAAACAACCTTGGCTAAAGTTTTCTCCTAATGGGGACCCAATTCCTAAGTCTGAGGACATGACGGACATGGGCCCCAGAAGCAGAGGAGGATTACTCAGCATGGAACCTGGAATATCACAATGTCATTTCTAAAGACCAGAAGGAGCTCCCCAGGGGACTTCTTGAGGTCTAACCAAGGAGTGGCCCTGGCACCCAAAACTCAGCCTGACTGGGACCCTCCTTAGACCCCTCTACTCAGCCCTGTGGGGGGACAACTGCCCTACTGGGGGTATAGTGCTACGAGCCTCTTGTGACCAAGCCTAATCTCAACGGTGACCCACAGTATATACATGAACCTGAACCTCACCTCATCTTTAACACTCACCCTAAACCTGACTCGCACCATGCATGTGCCCACACATCATCGATACAGGGAGATCACAGGACTGGTGTCACTTCAGCCCTGGAGATTTCCCTGGCCCAAACACTAACCGTAGCTAAGGCTTTCTCCACATGGGGATCGAATTCCACTGTCTGTCAAAGCATGCAAATAGGTTGAGAACCGGTACAGGATAATTCTGTGTGAAATGTAGAACATCACCATGTCATTTCCAAAGCACCACTTCCGATGCACAGGAGGATTCCTGAGGCCTACCGAAGAGTGCGGATATAGATGTCTGGCGGATATAGATGTCCGACTAATGCTGACCGGCACCCTCCCTTCTGCACTCCAGTCATCCCTTTGGGGAGACAACTGCACTGCTGTAGGTTCAGGATCTGGAACCTCCTGGGAAATAATCTTAACCCTAAACAGAACTGTAAACCTAAACCTAAACCTAAACCTAACACGATCTCTCACACTAACTCTACACCACACCCACACCCGCCCATGTGCCCCATTTCAGCCCTCCATGGAATTCACGAGAATGCTGTCGCTTCTGCCCTGGAGACGTCCCTGGACTGAACCCAAACTCTAGCTAAGGCTCTCTCCCCATGGGGACCCAATGTCAAAGTCTGCAAACAGCACCCACAGAGGTTGAATAATCGGTGCAGAAATACTCAGCATGGAACAGGGAAGATAAACATGTCATTATGAAAGCGCGACTGCAGCTACAACAGAGGAATTCTGAGCCCTACCCAAAGAGCGTTGCATACACTTGCCTAGATTTTGAACACAAGACAAATCCTAACTGGAAACCGCCCTTGTGTACTCCACTCAGCCCATCAGGGAGAAAAATGCCCTGCAGTGGGGTCAGTGCCAGGAGTCTCCTGGGACCTAACCCTAAACCTAACCTTAACGCTAACCATTAACCTCACCCTACACCTAACCCTATCTCTAACACTAACCCTAAACTTGACCCGAACCCGCACGTGGGCCCTCAATTCAACCCTAGAGGGAGATCACCAAACTGGAGTCGCTTCGGCACTGGCTATTTCCCTGAACCGAACGCTAACCCTACCTAAGGATCTCTCCCCATGGGCACCCAATTCCAAATCTAACAACAACATGAACAGGGGCTCAAGAATCAGGGCACAAATACGCAGCATGGAACATGGAACTTCACCATGTCATTTCCAACTCACAACTGCAGCTGCACAAGAGAATACCTGAGGCCTACCCAAAGGGTGGCCCATATATTTGTCTGGCCTTTGAACCCAAAGACTAATCCTGACGGGCACACTCCCTTGGGACCTCCACTCAACCCTTCGGGGACACAGCTGCTTTACAGTGGGGTCAGTGCAAGAAACCTCCTGGGACCTAACCCTAACCCTAACCCTAAACCCTATCCCTCACCCTGACCCTGACCCTGACCCTGACCCTAAACCCTAACCCTAACCCTAACCCTAACCCTAACCCTAACCCACATGTTCCTTGTGCACTTGAAAAGAGTGTGTATTCTGCTGCTTCAGGATGAAATGTTCTGAATATATCTGTTAAGTCTATCTGGTCCAGTGTGTCATTCAAAGTCATTGTCCCCTTATTGATTTGCTGCTTTCACGATCTGTCCATCGCTGTGAGTCGGGTGTTGGAGTCCCATACTATTATGGTATATTATTAATAAGTTTATTTATGTTTGTGATTAATTGACTTATATATTTGGGTGTTGCATTTTAGGGGCATAAATATTTTCAATTCTTCTTGGTAGATAGACCCCTGAATTATGATATAATGCCCTTCTTCATCTCTTGTTACAGTCTTTATTTTAAACTCTAATTTGTCTGATATAAGTATGGCTAATCCAGCTTTCCTTTTTAAAATTTTTTAATGTTTATTTATTTTTGAGAGAAACAGAGTGCAAGCATGGGAGGGGCAGAGAAAGAGGAAGACACAGAATCTGAAGCAGGCTCCAGGCTCTGAGCTGTCAGCAGACAGCCTGATGCAGGATTCAAACCCACAAACCAGGAGATCAAGACCTGAGCTGAAGTCAGACACTTAACCGACTGAGCCTCCCAAGCACCTCACTCCAGCTTTCTTTTGATGACCATTAGCATGATAGATGGTTCTCCATCCCCTTACTTTCAATTCCAAGGTGTCTTTAAGTCTAAAATGAGTCACTTGTAAGCAGCATATAGATGGGTCTTGTTTTCTTATTCATTCTGATACCCTATGTCTTTTGATTGAAGCATTTAGTCCATTTACTGAAATATATGAATTTAGTGCCATTGTGTTGCCTGTAGAGATGGTGTTTCTGGTGATGTTCTCTAGTCCCTTCTAGTCTTCGTTGGCTTTGGTCTTTTTATTTTGTTTTGTCTTTTCTCCACTCAAAGAGCCGCCCCTTAAAATTTCTTGCAGGGCTGATTTAGTGGTCACGAACTCCTTTAGTTTTTGTTTGTCTGGGAAACTCTGTATCTCTCCTTCTATTTTTAATGACAGCCTTGCTGGATAAAGAATTTTTGACTGTATATTTATCCAATTTAGCATGTTGAATACATCCTGCCACTCCTTTCTGGCCTGCCAAATTTATGTGGATAGGTCTGCTGCAAACCTGATCTCTCTTCCATTATAGGTTAAGGTTTTTTTTTTTTCCCTTGTTGCTTTCATAACCTTTCTTTGTGTATTTTGTGACTTTGACTATGATATGCCTTGGTGATGACTGTTTTTTTATTAATCTAATGGGAGTTCTCTCTGCTTCTTGGATATTCACGTCTGTGTCCTTCCCCAGATTAGGAAAGCTTTCTACTATAATTTGTTCACATAAAACTTCTCCTTTATCTCTCTCTTCATCTTCTGGGACTCCTATAATTCAGATGTTATTCTTTTTTATTAAGTCACTGAGTTCTCTAAGTCTTATATTGTGATCTTTTGCCTTTGTTTCCCTCTTTTTTCTGCTCCATTATTCTCCATAATTTTATCTTCTATATCACTGATTTGCTGCTCTGTCTCATCCATCCTTGCCATTGTGGCATGCATTAGAGATTGCATCTTGGTTATAGCATTTTTAATTTCAGCCTGACCAGATTTTATTTCTTTTATCTCCACAGAAAGGGATTCTCTAGTGTCTTTTATGCTTTTTTCAACCCCATCTTATTACTGCGGTTCTAAATTCTAGTTCAGACATCTTACTTATATCTGTTTTGATTAAGTCCCTGGCTGTCATTTCTTCCAGTTCTTTCTTTTGGGGTGAATTCCTTCATTTTGTCATTTTGGAGGAAGAAAAAACAATAAAATTAAAATTAAAAAATTAAGAACGAAAGAAAAATCAAATAAAGAAAGATAGATGCTAGGTGTGTTTTGGTCTCCTTGTTGAAAGAAGCTTGATAGAATAGAGAAAGGGGGAAAGGTAAGAAAAAATATATAAAAATTATTAAAAATTACATAATAGAATAGAATGAAATAAAGAAAATGAAATAGAATAAAATTTTAAAAATAAAAAAATAAAGTAAAAAAAATAAATTTTTCTCTTTCTGTGTCCAAGAAAAGGAAAGAGAAAGGAAAGAAAGAAAAAAGAAAACAATTTAAGCAAAAACAGAAAAAAAGAAAACGAACAAATCAATGAACAAGCAAACAGAGTGAAACCCAAATGAAGTTACATCCAGTTTACCCTAGAACTGAAACTATGAAGCAGTCTCTAGTCCGTGCATTAAGCAGGTGGAGTGACTGGTGCTGGTCTTCTGTGGGATGTGCTTGGAGGGTGAGTTTGGTGGCGCTTGGTGTAATGGCTCTGTTCTCCATTAGGTGGTGCTGCTTAGCTTACTAGGGTGGATGAGTGTGTATGTGTGCTTGCGCTGCTCAGGAGAGGTGGAAATGGCTTCACCCAGCTCCTCAGTCTCTGGTGCAGGAGCTTTGGGCTCTCACTGACCCACAATCAAGCACCCTTCCTTTGTTCCAGGCCTCTGTCCACTCCCTGCCTCTACCCTCTCCGTGTCCAAGCTGTCTGCCTGCCAGATGAGCACCTCCCTCCAGAGCCTTATCTCAGACAGGGTTGTGTTTCAAAACCCCACACTTCAGAGACCCCTGAGGCTTGGACCTACACCAACTCTCCAGGGGAAGGTCTCACTGAGGAATGGCTGGGTGCCAGCTTGCCCCAGAAAACACTTGTGGGATGGCACAGTGGCAGAGGTTCAGAGATTATGGCAAATCACAACACACAGCTGGTGCCAGGTTTCCCCACACTCTGGCATCTTTGTTCCAGTACCAGCAAATGTGGCTGCTGTGGAGTTATTTCTAGAGAGTGTATAAGTCCTAAAGGGTGAATGAGATAATTGCTGAAATATCAGTAATATTCTGGTCTCAAGGTTGCAAATGATAGCATTATGAGGACAGAACCCATGATCCCCCAAAGGACAGTTGAGATATAACACCTGCTATAACTCCCTGAGAACCCTTAAAACCACACACACTCTGTTCATACCTTCAGGTAGCCACCAGACCTATGTCTGGCTACTATCTAAAGATCCTTTGTACTCTCTTTCCTTGCTTTGATATTCTTTGATACTTCTATCTAACTAAAGGCTATGTGCAGTCTGATGCTGCTGCTGTTTTGCTGGCAGAGGCAGCCCTGCATGTCCACTCAGCCTAACGTCTGAGAACTTTTTCTTCAGTGTGCAGCAACAGGCTGCTCTCCAGAGTCTGCTGGGACCTTTGCCTGTGGAAAAGCCTTATGGTCTGTACCAAATGCAGTCCACGCAGGGGAACCACTTCTCCCTGCGTGGCACACAGACCCCTCAGACCACACTGCCTGCTCCTGGGGATTCGCCCTACTTCCTCACCAGAGCACTGCTAGGCACTGAGCTCTGAAACTTCAGACTCTACGCTCCACTGTTTATAGAATCCTGATGGTATTGAAACCCTTTCCTTTTCCCCATCAATGGTTTCGGGGAACAGATTTCTTGTTCAGTCCCCTAATAGTGTTTTCACTCTTTCTTTCTCTTTCTCTCCAGCAATTTTCAGGGGGAGTGCTTTTCTTGCATGATCCCAATGTGCCACACTGTCTCCCTTTCTCTTTCTCTCTCTGTCCTCTCTCCATGAAAATGGTTCCCTACCCTCCATGGTTTTTCTCTCCTCCAGGTCACCTCTCCACACCATGTACCTACTGAGTTTTGTGGCTCAAGTTATGCAGATTGTTGTGTTAATCCTCAGATCAATTTCTAGGTGTTCAAAATGGTTTGGTGCAGATCTAGCTGTGTTTCAGGGATGAGACAAGCTCAAGCTCAGGGTCTCCATGCTGCTCCACCATCTTCCTTCTCACCCCTGGTGATGAATTTTAATACACAACACCAAACACTGATCCACAAACAAACAAGTGATAATGTGAGGTTTATAAAATTAAAACTTGTACTCTGTGAAAGACCTTGGTAAGAGAACCAATGATGTTCAATGATGTTCTGATGTCTCAGAAATGCAAAGATTCGGGGCGCCTGGGTGGCTCACCCGGTTGAGCATCTGGCTTCGGCTCAAGTCATGATCTCGAGCCCACATTAGATTCTGTGCAGACAGCTTGGAGCCTGCAGCCTGCTTCCAATTCTGTGTCTCCTTTTCTTTATGCCCCTTCCCCATTCACGTTCTGTCTCTCTCTGTCTCTCTCCCTCTCTCCCAAAAATAAACTTTTTTTTTTTTTTTAAAGAAAAGAAATGGAAAGATTCAACAGGCTGAAGAGACCTGGGAGTTGTCCAGCTACTGAAAAATATTCTAAGTGAGACCTAAGAGCAGACATGGACTCTTCAAATTACAGTCAAATGTGTCTGTTTTCTCTAAGAAGTGACAGGAAGCTCAGAGAAATGTCAATAGAGTTAGATAAATGGGCCTGAGGTATAGTAAGCCTTCAGGACAATGTCCAAATCACACTGCAGAATTGGCCTTCAAACTATACAGAAAGTTGGTGTTACCCCAAAATCCCTACCAATGGCATTGTTCAGAGATGACAATGGGCAAGCTGTCCACACTGCTGTCAGTCATAAATGAGGGGAAACTGCTATCTTATGGCAGAATTTACCAACATTGACAAAATAGTTTTGTTTCTTATTAGGACTTTATATTGTTTAAATTTACACTAGAAATTCACTTGGGAGATTAAGAGATTAATGAATACTCTCCTACTAAAAGTTAAGGTAAATGTATTTTAAACTTAGCAGGATCTGCCATTGACAATTTGGCTTTTCATCTTTTTTGATGTACTAAGAAAAATTTCAAATACAGTGAAGAGAATGGTGTAGTGAATACCATAAAACACATTATCTAGACTGAATTATTAATAATTAGCCATATTTGCTTCACATTTTTTACTGTAAAATATTTTCTTGTATTATAAAACCTTATAAATTACAAACATAACAACACTGCACACCTAAATATCTCAGTATGCACTTCCAAAAATACTAGCACAATTTTCCACAGAACTGCAATACTGATGAAGTTTTGGGGTGATGGTGGGGTGGTCCGGAGCCAATGGCCAAAAAAGAATTCTTGATAACATCTTTGGTTCAAAAAGGAGATTTTGTTAAGGCACAGGAGCAGGACCTGTGTGCAGGAAAAGCTGCACCAGGGTTGTGGCAGGGTAACTGATTATATACCCTCAGGGTGGGGGCGGGGGTGGGGGGGAGTTAGGGATAGAGTAAGTCTTAACATATTTTGAAAGCAGGTTTCCAGGACTTTGAGGGGCTAGCTGTTGCTAGGAAAACACCATGTATTACCTTTTAGTAAAACCTCAATCATGAGACCCTTCAGATGTATATCAAGGGCCATAAGCTTGGAGTATGATTGCAGTATGTATCTTGGGAGAGTTGGGCTAAAGGAAGTTTCCAAAGGAATTTTTATATGTTAAAGTAGACTTACGGGATCCTCAAGGTTGGGATAATGTTAAGCTAAGATTCTCTTTTGCCCCTAGCAAAGTGCCATCATCAAGACAGCCAAGCTTCAAGGACTTGTCAGTGGGCTATAGGCAGTAAGAGAATTTAATTTTTCACTTGCCTTTGTTCCCCACATCACCATGGCAAGCACTTAAACCCCTTTCCTCTGTTCTTGGGTAGCCAGGAGTGTCCGAGGAATACACCACCTGGGGGGGAGGGGTGGTGCTGTTAGCCTGGACTTTGCCCTCAGCTTGCCCCACACTCTCTCATCACCAGTATTGAACCTAATAAAACCAATAACTCTCACATATCATCAATGTTCAGTTAGGAGGGATTTTCTAAAAACCAATTAACATTACCATGCATACTGAAGACATAACCAGGAGAAATGATATTTGTAAATCTAAGAATCTAGTATAATTTCCCTTTGAGAAACAACAAAATAAATAGCTCCCTTGTACACTGAAGAGGAATAGAGGGGTTTGGGGGGGGGGGGTTGTTTGTTTGTTTGTTTGTTTGTTTGCATAAAATCATCAGGGAATGAGAAATGTAAATCTAAAATTATGCATAAAGACCTTCCCTGTAGCTGCATGGAGAAATATGTCCAAACGTTCCAATATGACTGTTTCGATAGAAATGTGTAAGAATTACCGAAACTGAGACATTACATTTCTGCTTTCTCATCAGTGCAGACCACTATGTGAAGTATCCAATCACTTTGGAAAGAATCAGAGAGATTGCCACCCCCCACCCCTCCCTGCCCCAAAGGCTGTGACCTTTCTGGTTTTTGAGGAAAGCTCTGGCCAACACAACTCTCTCCTCTGTTCTCACAGCTATGATACTTGGGGTCTTTGTGAGGCACTGAGAAACCCCCATAGTGAAGTTCATCAACAAACCCTCAGCTACATCCTGCTCACCTCCTTCACCCTGTGCTTCCTCTGCTCCTTACTCTTCATTGGTCCCCAACACAGCCACCTGCATCCTGTGGCAATCCACATTTAGGGTGTGCTTACTATAGGTCTTTCCATGGTTTTGGCCAAAACCATCACTGTGGTCTTGGCTTTCAGGTTCACACCTGGGATAAAAGTGAGTGGTGATTAGTGTCATGGGGCATCTAATTCTGGCACTTCCATCTGCTACCTGATCCAAGTGAGTCTGTAATCTGGCTAGGAAGGTCTCCCAGCTTCATTGACACAGATACTCTGAGCCTAGATATGGAATCAATTATAAAATTCTTCAAATCTTCCCTTACCAGGTGTGCAGTGATCTCATTTTACATTCCACTTCTTGAACCATGTTTCTATCACTAGGTTTTCACTTTCTCTGCTTTCCTCAATTACAAAAGTCTTTCCCACACTCCAATCTTTAACAGGTCTTTCTACGTTTCCCCTAGCATTTCTAAAGGTTAGTTTACAGCTTTTTGTCTTCTACTCCTCTGGAATTTATTATTGAGAATTGTAAGGAACTGGCATTTCTTTCCAAGGAAAACAACAGGGAGAAGGTCTGAGTGTGACCTGTTTCTGAAGCTCCCCCATGTAGGGGGTCCACATTACCAGAAGTGAGGGGACAACTGAGCCCAGGACTGGAAGGGCAGGACTGGAGGGGGTTTCAGGCCAGTGGGCCCAGCTTTTAGTGAGTCCCACAGGGACACACCAAGTGGGCAAAGTAGGCTGGGGGCTTCCTGGGAGTCCCAGGATACCTGGGGTATGTGCAGTTGCAAGTGTGCATTAAAGGGACCTCCAAAACCTCAGGGGTTGGGGTGTATCCTGTCCAGGCACCCAGTAGGTAGGTGATACACCTCCATTTTTTTCAGGAGACAATGGGACTCAAATAAGGAGGAGGGTTCGCCTCTGCTGGAAAGAATATAGTCTTTGGAACAAGCCGTCAGGCACTAAGCATGTGCTGATAAAAGTTTGTAAAACAAATGATCATCATCCAGTGGTATTTATTTGTATCAGACATGTGAGTGCAGCTGCAAAGGCCACTGGGAAAAGCCAAACATGGGCTGCAAAGCCTCGGAGCTGGTATTGAGACCCCCACCCTACACACCAGGGCCTGCTGCATAGACCAGAACACTGACACCCGAGAGCAGTGCAGGTTAAGCTCCAGTTAACCTCACCCAGCACTACCTACAACCACCCCACTTATAGATGGATGAACTGAGGCCAGGCTAAAGAGTGTGACTTAGCTGTGGTTGCCCAACATGCAAGCCATGGATGAAACACTACCAAGAACATAGCTGGGTATAAGCCGAAGGAGGAGCACCCTGAGTAGAAAAATGACCTAAGAGGGAAGCAGGATTGATGGCCCAGTCAGAGGCCACATAGTGCCCTCCCATCTCTGGTCTTCAGATGTTTCCTGTTTCCCAGTCCCCTTGCACTTTATTTCCCCAGAGTCTAAGACCTGCTACAAGTAAGTGGACTTTTTGTGAACATCCTATCAGGATTGAAGCCATTAAGGCAGGATTGAGTTGGTTATCGCAGGAGCAGACAAGAAGCCAGCAAGGAGGGAACAAGAAAAGGGAGCCACATCAGAGAGACAAGTCAGAAGCCTAAATGTGTGCAGGCCCTAAGTGGGGCCTCATCCACCAGCTTTCACACTGTTTTCTGGGTACAATAAAGTCACTAGGTCAGAAAAATAGGACCCAATACATATGATCACTGGCTACAATGAACACACAAGAGGTAAGAGTGATATATGGGACACTAACACCTGGAGGTTCACAGAGCAGTCTGGGGAAGAGCTGGGGCCAGGACTAGAATGTCTAGCAGTAAAGAGAGAAAGCACAAAAGGTTAGAAATTTAGTTTGAAGACAGAACTCATATACCAGCTGAAGTACAGAACACATGTATGGGAGAAGGAAAGCAAGAAAGGATGACATAGGTTTTTGGCCTAATCAACTAGGTGGGCAGTAGGGCCATTGACTCAAAAGCAAAAGACAAAGGGAGATGTAGGGTCCAATAAATATTTTGGATATGTCAAGTTTGAAATGCCCACAAAACATCTAAGTAGAAATGCTGAATAGGCAGTTGGGCTCCTGGTATCTATCCAGTTTGGGATGCAAGCTTGGGAGACACCAGCAAAGACAGCATCACAGCCACTGAGGATTAAGTCACCCAATTTGATGCAGAAGTACTGGGACTATCATTTGGAGTAGCCAAACGTTGCAGAGGTCATCTACTGAAGCTCAACCCAGGTCTTCGGCCAGGATTGTTAGGGCAAGAAGCTCTCTTGTCCTAAGAACAAATCTGCCCTTCTGGGAGCTACACTGGCTCCCTGAGGATGACACATGCTCAGAAATGAAAGCAATACAAAGGACCACGCACTGTGGTGAGCCTGGAGCCAGAAGTGCCAGGCACCTGCCTCATCTGTATTCACCTAACACAGATAATTAGCACACAAATTCACTAATCCATTTGTACAGAAAATAGTTTTCTTACTACAATGTGATATTACAGCATAAAGCACTACATCATTTGACAGGACGTTCTTTTATAGGTGAGCACCACTGAACAATTATATAGGTTCCTCCATTGTCCTTATTACAAACAGCTGCTTAATGTCAGGCTAAAGATTAAGTAAAACATTCTTTCAACGACATGCTGAACACTCACTTCAGTTTATTGTAGAAGCTTTTCTGAATGGAGCTCCTTCTTCTGGCAGGAAGCACATTTCATTTGAAAACCTACAAATGGGTCTTGTGCTTATCTGAAATTTGCTCAATATGCTGGTCTCACATCTGTCCAACAGCCATGGCACCAGATCCACGGACCATGGACAAAACCACATCTGTCCAACAGCGCATTCCCAGAAAGGCTCTGCACTCAACAGAAACCCCCATGCTCCCCAGGGAGGGGAACTGTTCCAGGATGGAGGACAGGCTAAAAGAAATTGAACCTGAACTCTTCATCAGGAGTGTCCAGGGTGGCCTTGGCTACCCCTGCTTGGCGAGTCCTGCAGACCCTTCCGCTCTTCCTTCTGGTGGCCTCAGCTACAGGCTGCATCTGGGCTGTGCGGGCTGCTGTGGGGGAGAGGACAGAGTATCAGAACAGAGTAAAAGCAGCTAACATTACCTGTGCCTTAAGACAAATCAACTGATTCACTTCTCAAAGTCTTAGGGTAGGTATTATCATCACACTCCACTTAGAATCACTGAGACATTCAGTGCTAACTCTGCTGCTCTGCGTCCCAGGTCCAAGCCTGACATCTGTGTTCCAGAGAGGACCCAGCTCTCTCTCCATGTTTTCCCAGTCCTCCCTGAGTCCATCTCCTCTCTCCACCCCTGCCAGCCCTGTTACTCTAGCTTTCTTCCAGTCACTCCCTAGGTTTTTCCTCCCTACCCCCTGAAATCAACCAGTTTCCAGCTCCTCACCAGTCCTGAGAACCCGAAGGGCCTCTCGCCGCTCGGCTTCCATCTGAGCCCTGTAGTCCCCAAACAAGGAGCGCATCAGCTGCCTCTTCCGGGGCAAGGGGGTTCTTTCGCTACGCAGGGTTCGGATTGCCCCAAGAGCCTGCTCTTCTACGGATTAAAAATAAATAAATAAATAAATAAATAAATAAATAAATAAATAAATAATAACTAGGAATCTCCTCTATTCTGACCGCCTATCATCCTACAGGAAAGACAACAATTCCATCCCCTGGCACCACCTGAAGGCCACAGCTTTATCATGGTTCACCTCCCCCCAATTCTACAGAAAGACCCTCACTCTGTTTCTGACTGGGTCTCTGCATCTTGAGGCCCAGTTCCAGTTGCTCCACGCACCACGCCAGTTCCCGGACCAGCTGCTCTGCCTGTGATGAAACGGGGAGAGTGGCTGTGAGACCGCACCAGGACAGCGTGGGCTCTAGCCCCATCCCACAGGCACCCCTCCCCCCCCACCCTCCGTCCCCATCCCATCCCATCCCATCCCACCCCATCCCATCCCGGCCTTAACTCAGAAAAACCGAGACTACACACACCCGCCAGCACACTCACACCCGGGATGCAGCGCTGAATTCCACCCGCCCCGACAGAGGCCCGCCCTTGCCTGAGCCTCCGCGCTTAGGGGCGCTTCCTCTGAGCAGGGCTTTTCTGAGACCTTCCCGCCTCCACTCGCCACAGAGGCTCCGTTCCGGGTTTTCTTCTTCTTTTGCTTCTTAGAGGCTGCGTCGCCTTCACCACGTTCGGGGTGCGCCCGGGCGGCGGCGTCACTGCGTGTGGAGTGCCCTAAGCAGAGACAAACTGGATGGGACCTTACGGCGGAAGGACCCGGGGAGCCGGGAAACGACCCGGGGAGCCGGGAAACGACCCAGGCAGCCGCGGGCTGCGGAGCGCGGGCAGTACCTGGGCCTGCGGCCACTGATGTCTCCCGAGCAGGATGTCCTAGGGCCTGGAGAAAGGGGGACAGCACAAGGGTCATGGGGGGCCGCCAACGGCCCAAGTCCCTGGGACCCCTGCGGTCTCACCGCGCAGCTCACCGCCATGCGCCGCAGTCGCCGCCGGAGACTACGTGGGGCCTGAGGTCCGAGGCCGAAATCCCCCCTGCGGAAACGCGTGTGCGGCGCAGAGTTCCGCTGGGCACAGACGGCGCTGTGGGCGGTGCCTTGGACGCACTGGGGGCGGGGGAGCGCGCGGCGCTTCGGCCGCAGGGAACCTAGGAAAGGTCAGAAGGGGAGCCCCTGGACGGCGCTCTCGTGGCACTTAACTACGTTGAAGGCACCACTCTGGGTGAAAGGACAACGCCTGAAGCAAGGGAATGCTCTCAAAGCTCACTTAGTGCGGAGAGAAAAACCATCGGGCAGAGAAGCGCCGTCAATAGCGGCCCGAAACAGGACGGCGAGCGGTCAGCAAAAACCTCCCAGGAGCAGCCTGTGCCTGGCCGGCGGGACTGTTCGAGTAGCCAAGAAGGAGGCCGGGGAGCTGGGGCCGTGTTGCTAGGCGGGCTCGGAGTTGTGCGAGATCTGGTCATAGACCCCGTAGGATAGCCCGCAGTCCACCTCTATTCTAAACGCAGTGGGAAGCCATTGAGAGACCTTCATCCGAGGAGTGATGTGGTCTTACTCAGATGTGTATTTTAAAGATCACTCTGCTGTGTTGTGACGAAGGCCGGACGGGTTGGGGGCAGGTGAGCCTGGGGATGTGGAGGAGTTTCAGAAACTGAGGGGGGAAAGCCTGCGCACTTGCTGGTGGTCTGGATGTGAACACGGGAGCCGGGGGGGGGGGGGGGGGGGGGGGGGGGCCTGCAGAGGGAGGCCCATCCCACCCCACAGTCTACCTTGCCCTTCGCTTTCTGCCCAGGGCAGTCCTTCCACCTTATGGCACTAGAGACCCGGGTGCCTCCTCCCTGTCTGGGGTCACAGTCGTTAGCAGACCTCCACAACCAAGAGGAACTAGGAACTTCAGGAGAACAGGAGTCGTGAGTGTTGTCTTATGACTCCTGTCAGGGAAATCAGGGTAGAAAGCGTCGTTTCCTGACCCAGTGAATGGGAACTGCTGCCTGCCTGGGCTGAGAGGTGTCAAAGGGTAGGAGTTTGGTCATCACAGATATTTATTGCAGCATAACAAGTTGTCACAAAATTTAGCAGATTGTAAACAGTAAACATTATCTCATAGAGTTTCTGAGGATCAGGAATGCAGCAACAGCATAGCTGTGTGGTTCTAACTCAGGATTTCTCATGACCACTCTTGAAAGGAGGAATTTCAAAAACTTTTAGACATGTTTTTTAAACTACCACAGTCAGGATGTATCTCAGCCCTGGGAGACTGGAGGTTTTGGCGGTGAGTGGGTTCCAGATCCAAAGGGACTTTTTACTGCCTTGTTTGGCTGTGAATCAGCCTGTGGGATTTGGCCCAGAACTGCTTCTTCCAGAAAGCCTTCTCAGCCCAGACATCTGTGATTGAGCACAATCCTCACAGCAGACTGTCCTCTTCCACAGCCCTAGATGCAATCAGCCACCCAATCCTATCAGTTGATCTCCTAAATGGTCTCCCCCCACTGCCCCCGCCCCAGACCATCTCTGCCCTGAACAACCTCAATCCAGGCCTTGCTAATCTCTATACTTCCATTCCCTTTTTGTCTCTTCTGAAGCATCTTGTGGGAGTGAACTTTCTAAAACAAAAACTATATTACTCTCTTGCCTGGAAATCTTCCATTTCCTCCAGCATGAAGTCCAAGCTCCTTAGTTGACATGGACAGCTGTTTGCCTGACTTCCAGCCAACACATGCCCTTCAAATCATACAAAGGCAACTTTTTCCAGACCTCACTCTGCTGTGGTCCCACTGAGCCCCCAGCCTTCTAAGCATCTTCTTACAGGCCCCTGCAACCCCTCTGTCCTGCACAGAGACTTCATTTTCCTTCCCTGGCATTACCAACACCTATTCAAACCCCCAAACCCCCAGAAGGCAGGTCCTTGAAGGACTTCAGAGAGGAAGGCCTAGAGGACCCAGCATTCCATGTCAATAAGTCTCCAAATCTCTCCACCACCTCCCACCTTGACACGGAAAGAGGATTCATAAAAGGAAGTGCAAGTTTTCAGCTACCTCTTCCTGACTTATCTACACCTCCACAACCACTCTAGCAACCGCTCCTAACATTTCACTCTCCATCACCATAGCTACTTCCTATCTCTTGAATAGATAAGTTCCACTGGTCTCCACCAAAACCATATTTCCTCTCTCTACTCCTCTAGCCTCTTTAGAAAATCTATTACAAATTTCATACCTGCAAATATCAATATTCATATGCAGTCAATTATCATCCAAGGTAGTCCTATAAAATATCTGAGAACGCTGAATTTGTGAATACTGAACCATTGCTCCTAGGGGAAATACAGTTGGGTTCCTGGGAACCTCCAGTCACAACATTTTCATCAATCGATTGATACATCACCTTGTATGTTTCTATTTAAAGTCACATTTAATATACATTAACACATATATTTAGTATATGTTGTTGATTTATTAACACTGAGGTCATGGTCATGGTATAACTAGTACCTGAATGAAGTATTTTCTCCATAAGGCACAGCACACCTTAGGAACACTAGACAACACTTCAGCACTATGCTTCAGGGCCATTTTAAACAGTAAAATCCCCTCCAAAAAGCACAAGAATACAAAAAGTGTACCATTGAATATACTATGAAAAGGACATTGATTTACAGTATGAGAGCAGAGTGTCACCTGTTCAGCCTAAGCTGGGAACACATGATTTTCATTACTCTGTGCATGTCCATGAATACCGTGAAAGTGTGAGTGTTGGTTTTGAGGGTTACAAGTAGATTTTAGCAACGAGGTGAATTTGCAAATATGGAATCAGAGTAATGAAGACTAACTATATATAAGCATATTTGAAGTTAAAAATCATAAAAATGCATCTACCTACCACCCAGTTGCAGAAACAGACATTACCAATCTTTCAGGACTCCTGTGTTCTTATGTAACATAAATATGTATCTCTAAACAACATTGTTTGCATGCTTAGAACTTTGCATACATTAAATCACCCTATATGTGTTCTTGAGCTTGTTTTTCTCAATAAGTTTGTGAGGGTTACACATGTTGCTGTGTACAGACAGCTGTAGTTCACTGTCTTCACTGATGATAATACTCCACCGAATAAGGAAACCCAACAATAAACATTTGAGCTTATTACACTTTTTTGCTATTATAAACAATGCACTAGGAATATTCTTGTATGTATCCTGTGTTCAAGAATTTATTGGGGCACCTAGGTGGCTCAGTTGGTTAAGCATCCTACTTTAGCTCAGGTTGTGATCTCACGAGTTGTGGATCCGAGCCCCATATGGGACTCTCTGCTGTCAGCACAGAGTCTGCTTTGGATCCTCTGTCCCCCTCTCTTTCTGCGCCTCCCTGCACATGCATGCTCTCTCTCCCTCTCTCTCTAAAATAAATTAATTTAAAAAAAATAATTTAAAAAAAATGAATTTCTCTAAGATATATCCAGGAGTGGAAAAAGTGAGTTGTAGGGTCTTTTCACTTCTGTTATAGTGTACTTTGATGAAAAGAAATTCTTATTTTTAACAGTGTTGAATGTATCAATCTTTTTGTTTTCCCCTTTTGTGTCTTAAGAACCTCTTGTTAAGCTGGGAACCTAGAGCTAACTTCCTCTTTTAAAAGTTTTATGGCTTTACCTTTCATATTCAAATTTTTAGTCTGGGGTGATTTTTGTGTCTTTTGTAAAGTAGAATTCAGTTTTATTTTTCAAATAGGGATAATCAGCTTTTCTACCCTCATTTGTGAATTCAGATCTGCAGCGTCCATCTGTTGTAGTTCATTTCCACATATGTGGGGTGTATTTGAGAGCTCTACACTGTGTTCCATTAGACCTTTTGTATATCCCCACACTAATGCCACTATGCTTCACTGCCAATCTTTTTTTCTTTTAATGTTTCTTTTCGAGAGACAGACAGGCAGATCGTGAGTGGGGGAGGGGCCGAAAGAGAGGCAGACAGAATCAGAAGCAGGTTCCAGGCTCTGAGCTGTCAGCACAGAGCCCGACGTGGGGCTTGAACTCAGGGACCACAAAATCATGACTTGAGTCGAAGTCGGAGGCTTAACTGACTGAGCCACCCAGGAGTCCCTCACTACCAATCTTTATAGTAAGTCTGATCTACATAAGGTAAACCCCACCTTTTCTTTTGCTTCAAAGGCACCTTGACTATTTGTTTTTCCATATAAATTTTTTAATTGGCTTGTCAGTTTCTACTAAAAACTCCTTTGGGATTTTGTTCAAATTAATTCTATAGAAGATTTTGTTGCAGATTGAATCTCTGTAGTAAACAGTCATGAATCTTACATGACCCTTGTATACCTCTCATTTATTTAAATCTTCTATAATATTTTTCAATAAAGTTTTACAACTTCCTCCCTAAAGACCTTTCACATTTGGGGGTAATTAATCCTGCATATGTTATTGTTTAGTTGCTATTAGGATTCAAAGTGGGACACAAATCATGTATATAATAAAAACAAAATTTGATTTTTGTTCCTGGTTCATGGCACAGAGCTCCTAAAACCCTTGGAATTTCCTAAGTGATAAAGATGATAGGAGCATCTTTTGTTCTAATGAAATGATTCTTGTGGGCCCCTAGAAAGCTTCAAGATGGGGGCTGGTCAGGGGCACCTGGGTGGCTCAGTCAGTTAAGTGTCTGACCTTGGCTCAGATCATGATCTCGCGGTTCTTGAGTTTGAGTCTCACACCAGGCTCTCTGGTGTCAGGACAGAGCCTGCTTCGGATCCTCTGTCTCCCTCTCTCTGTCCCTCCCCCCACTCACGTGCGCTCTCTCTCTCTCTCTCTCTCTCTCAAAAAGAAACATTAAAAAAAAGATGGGAGCTGGTCAGCAGAAAAATAATAATAAGCTTATATTAGAGGCTTATACCTTTCAGCACCATCTCCCAACCTCCAGAGAGGAGAGAGGGGCTAGAGATTGAGCCAATCATCAATGACCACACTCATGCCTACATAATGAGACCTCAATGGAAACCCCTACAGGAGGGGATTTGAGGAGCTTCCAAGTTAGTGACCACATCCATGTGCTGGGAAGTGGTACACCCCAACTCCACACAGACAGAGCTTCTGCATTTGAGATCCTTTCAGACTTCCCTTCCATACCTCCTCATCTGGCTATTGATTTGTATCTTTTATAATAAATTGTAATCATGAGTTAGCATTTTCCTGGGTTCTGTAAGTCCTTCTAGCAAATTGTTGAGCTTGGGGGCGGGGGTTGTGGGAACTCCTGACTTCATAACTCAGTCACACAGAATTGTGAGTATCCCTGGCACTTGATATTTGTGACTGGTATCTTTAGTGTGGGAAGTCTTGTGGGCTGAGCCCTTAGCCTGTGTGGTCTGCTCTACCTCTCGTAGTTAAGTGTCGAAATTTAGTTGAGTTATAGGAGTCTAGCTGGTATTGGAGAGGATACCACATAGTTGGTGTCAGGAGGGGAAAAAAAAACCCTCAATCCTTAGATTTTTTTTTTTTTTTTGTCTGTCTGGTCTATCGGTTATTGAAAAAGGCATATAACACCCTTCCACTATGATGGTATGTGTATTGTTCTTTATGATTCTCTAATTTTGAAGCATTTTGAAACTCTTATTCTGTGAATTTTAAATATTTGTATCTTCCTGATTAAATAAACATTTCAGAATTATTTAATGGCATTCTGTTATCTATAGTAATACCTTGATCTTAAAGATTACTTCATCTTGGGGCATCTGGGTGGCTCAGTCAGTTAAGCATCTGACTCTTGGTTTCACCTCAGGTCATGATCTCCTGGTTCGTGAGTTTGAGCCCCACATCGGGATCCGTACAACAGTGCAGAGCCTGCTTGGGATTCTCTCTTTCTCCCTGTCTCTCTGCCCTTCCCCTGTGTGCACACACACTCTCTCTCTCTCTCTCTCTCTCTCAAAATAAATAAATAAACTTAAAAAAATAAAAAGATTGCTTTATCTCTAAGTTATACAGCTTCGATAGCTTTTCCATCTTTTTTTTTTTTTTTTTTTTTTTTTTAAGTAGGCTCCACACCCAGTGTGGAGCCCAGTATGGGGCTCCAACCCACAAACCTGAAATCAGGGCCCGAGCTGAGATCAAAAGTTGAACGCTTAACCGATTGAGCTACCTAGGCATTCCACCATCTTCTTACTTTTAAACTTTGTGTCCTCACGGGGCGCCTGGGTGGCTCAGTCCGTTGAGTGTCCGGCTCCGGCTCAGGTCATGATCTCACAATTTGTGGGTTTGAGCCCCGCATCGGGCTCTGTGCTGCCGGCTCAGAGCCTGGAGCCTGCTTCGAATTCTGTCTCCCTCTCTCCCTGCCCCTCCCCTGCTCATGCTGTCTCTCTCTCTCTCCTTCAAAAATAAATACAAAACATTAAACTTTGTGTCCTCAGGTTTTAAATAAGTCTCCATATAGCATGGGGAGAAGAAAAAAAAGGGGGCTCCTGGGTGCATCTGTCAGTTGAGCATCAACTCTGGATTTCAGGTCAGGTCATAATTCCAGGGTCATGGAATGGAGCCCCACTTCAGTCTCCACGCTGAGCATGGAGCCTGCTCGAGATTCTTTTTCCCTCTGCCCTCTCCCCCACTCGCTCTCTCTCTCAAATAAAAAAAAAATAAATGAAAATATTTTAATATATCTAGTATATTAATTATATTATAGATATTAATATCTATATTATTATCTATAGATAATATCTATATTAATATCTATATTATAGATATTAATATATCTAGCAAATATATTTAGTAGAACTAATATCTATATTAATATCTACTAATATCTAGTAGAATTAATATCTATAGTAATATCTATATTATAGATATTAATATATCTAGCAAATATATCTAGTAGAACTAATCTGAGCCGGCTTTCAAGTAACACTATACTGCTTCATAGGTAGCATAGGTACTTATAACCAAGTATTCCCAATTCCTCCCTCCCATCCCTTATGACATTGCTGTCTTCCATTTTACTCATCCATGTGCTATAATAACCTAATATATCGTTGCTATTATTACTTTGAAAAACAATAATCTTTCAGAATAATCGGGAATAAGAAAAATAAAAGATTTTGTTTCACTGTCACTTATTCCTTCTCTGATCCTTTTCCTTTCTTCATGAGTTTCCGCCATGTGACAGTTCGCAGCTCTCTAAAGAGCTTTTAACATTTCTCACAAGGCCAGTCTGCTTCTGGCAACCAACTCAGGACCAGGACCCAGGAACTTGCCAGTAGCGCAGAGTCTTCTGTGAGCAGCCTCCGGAACCGGGAACCCGATTGGTGGCGAGATGGAGGGCGCGGCGGAAGTTCAGGGCGGGCACTTCCTGTCCGGCCGCTCTGGCGCTCAGGGCCTGGCGTCTGCGAGGGGCGCGTCCTTCCGTGTCCGAACTGAGTGAGTCTGGGCGAGGGCGGCCGGCGCGGAGGTGTCTGAGCGGCCGTGGGTAGCGCGCGGAGGTGGCGTGGAGTGTGGGGAGGAGGGCAGGGGAGGGCGGAGGCCCCCGCGGAAACCCGCTCGGTGGCGTCCAGGCTCCCTGGGTCGCCGCGTGGATGAAGAAGGCCTTAACGAGGAGGCGAGGTTGGGACGTGGTCAGGGGATGAATCAAATTGTGCTTTTTCTGGAAAAGTGCTTTTCACGCAGCAGATTGGGTGAAAGGATAGAGTTGCTAAAGCTGTCAGGGAAGGGACCTCGGTTCCTGGGTCTGAAGTGGACAAGCAGGAATCACTTTCTGGAGCTAGAACAATCACGGCGTTCGTTCATTCATTTGTTGGGCGGTCAATAAACATTGCCTTAATGATCGTGATTAAGGTTTAGTTATATTTTTCTTGGTTATGGTTTGCCAACATTATACAAAGTACTTTATACATTTTCCTCATTTAATTCTCAAAATAGTCACTTAGGATAGCGGTAGTGTTCTCATTTTAAGGTCTGTGTAGAAACTCGTCACTTACCGGGGGACCTTTGCATTAGTAGGTGGTGTATCCAAATTTGGAATTCAGCCGTCTTAGCTTCCAGAGCCCATGCTTCCAGCAGCAGTGTTACATGCCTTCCTGCCAGTCTGGAAGCAAAGGCAGAGTGCAGACCTACCAGCGATACACATTTCTACTTGAACTAAGGGGTTCGTTTGCATGGAGTGGGGAGCTGTGGAGGTGGGAGCTAGCTTTGTATCAGAGGCTGATTAGGAAGGTTTTGCTGAGAGTGATAACCCTCATGTCACCTGTCAGCCTGTAGTAAAACCAGAGGAGGGGTTCTAAATGTCATATGTATACTGACAGTTCCCAGTGTATACCCAGCCAGCTTCGGCCCTTCTCCTGAATTATGGACCCATATATGCAAAAGCTCTCATTCTCCACTTGTAAGTCTAATAGGCATCTTAAATACAACACATACAAAACCAATTTTTAATTTTTACCCTTCAGATGTACTTCTACAGTCTTATCCTTTTGAGTGAATGGAGATGTCATCATCTCAATACATACCTTGGGCCAGAATTCTTGATGTCTTTTTTTTTTTTTTTTTTTTTTTTTTAATTTTTTTTTCAACGTTTTTTATTTATTTTTGGGACAGAGAGAGACAGAGCATGAACGGGGGAGGGGCAGAGAGAGAGGGAGACACAGAATCGGAAACAGGCTCCAGGATCCAGGCCATCAGCCCAGAGCCTGACGCGGGGCTCGAACTCACAGACCGCGAGATCGTGACCTGGCTGAAGTCGGACGCTTAACCGACTGCGCCACCCAGGCGCCCCAGAATTCTTGATGTCTTATCCCAAATCTAATTCATCAGCAAATCCTATTAAGTATGCCTTTGAAATGCATCTAGAATCTGATCACTTATCAGCTACTGCCACCACTCTGGTCACCTCTAGTGGATTGTAGCCTGAGCCTTCCAACTGGTTTTCCTGTTTAGGCCCTGATAGCCCCCACCCCCCACCCCCAGTCTGTTCTCAAAGCAGCAGCTGGAAAGGCCACAAGACCTGTCAAGGTCATATCACTGTCCAGACCTTCTAGATGCTTCCCATCTCATTCAGATTTAAAGCCCAAATCCTATAGTCTATGAGGCTCTCCACCCTCTTTTCTCGTGCCCTCCCCAGCTCCCCTTCAGCCCCTCTGGCCTCCTCGCCCTTACTTGAACACATCAAGTGAGCTTGCACCTCATAAACTTTGCACTTGTGCTTTCCCCTTCCTAGGATATATCTCCCCTAATATCCACATATTGCCTGCCCTCACTACAGTGAGATCTCTCCTTTGATGTTGCTTTATCAAAGGTGCCTTCCCTGACTATCCTCTGTAAAATATCTCCTACCACCAAGTACTGCCCTCATGCTACTCATTCTTTCTATCCTTTATCGTCACCTGTCATAGGCACTTAAAATTTTGTCTGTCAGACTCCCTACTTGTTGTGCACTGCATGAGAAAGAACCTGGTCTGCTTGTCCTCAGGTGTTTGCCCACTCTCCAGGACCTCCTAAGAGGGCCTGAGATGCAGCCCATTGGTTCCTCCAGCCAGGTGCACTGCTGGGGCCATCACATGGTGGCCTTAGGATGCTGTTGTACCAGGGGCTGCTGGGGAGGCCTCATGGTGGGCAAGGGGATATAGTCTCAGAGACTACTGGGTGCTTAGTCCACCTGCCCTTCCCAGGGCTTTCTGGCAGCCCCACACTCCATGTCTGCTGCCATAGACCTCTTGAGATCCAGGCACAGAAGTCTCAGTGTTGCTGTGAGAAAAGCAGGTTGGTCACACTCCATTACAGTCTTCCCTCTCCCTGCAGTTTTGCCCACCTCCTTGGGAAAAGCTCAGAGATCCAATGATAGCCGTCAAGCAGCTCCTTCCTGATGGGCCCCAGGTGAGTGGTATGCATGGAGACACCTCTGTGTGGCCTTAGCCCTTTCTTGGCTGGAGTCTCTCCATGGTTCTCTCTATGAGGGGCTGGTCCCAGAGGGTAGTTGGCTCCCTGTCTTCACCAGTGTCCTCGGTCCCTGAGTTCAGGTCCCTGAAATGTGCTCCACACTGTGTCTTCCCAATCCCTGGACCAGACACAGTGGAGGGCAGGGGTTCAGCAGACAAAGACAAGTGGAAATGGTGCCTGCCTCAAAGAGGCCACTCTTGTGAGGATAAGTCTGGTACATGCGTTCAGAGGGATTTTGCCCATCCTGAGCCTAATGGCTCCTCCACACCCCAGACCCACCCTGGGCCTGATCCTGGGGTTGCAACAAGATCTCGTCATTCCAGGTCTCGGTTTCCTTTGAGGACGTGGCTGTGCTCCTCTCCTGGGAGGAGTGGGGCTGTCTGGGCCCTGCTCAGAAAGGCCTCTACAGGGACGTGATGCTGGAAACCTACAGAAATCTGGTCTCACTGGGTAAGGCTTCTCTCTGAAGTTGGGCTCTGGGTTCCTTGCTCATGAATGGGACTGGGGCTAGGCTTGGGGCTAAGAGGCTCCTCATCCCCTGGGCCCGAATGCAAGACATTTATGACCCTGGTCCCAGGCAGGCCTGGTCTGCATAGAGGAGAGGACAGGCAGTGCCATGGACACCCTGATTTCCTTGTAGGAAGTATAGAAGAAGAGTATCATTCATTTAAGTTCATACAGGCAGTCAGGGACAGATCTAGGATTTGAATCCATTTGGTTTCAGAGCCCTACCTTACACCACAATGTGCTGCTTCCCTTTAGTCCTTGTAGACAGTCCTTGGTAGACATCAAGACTCTATGAGTCTTCTAGTGTGATGTGTTCAGGCCCCAACTCTGTCCCTTATCTACAGCCCCCAGAAGAGCTGGGTTTAACTTTTTTTCAGCTGGGGCAGAGGCCTGAATCTGTCTCCTTGATTAGCAGACCAGGCGACAGGGGAGGTCATGACCAGCACACACGTGCTGCCCATGGGGCCATCCTGCCCTGGACTTGGATGAGTTGTCAGTCTTGCTCCCTTTCTCTGGAACAGGACTTCAACGTTCCAAACCTGATGTCATCTCCAGGCTGGAGAAGGGGGAAGAACCATGGGCCCCACAGTCACTGAGAATTGAGGAGAGCTGGATCCGGAATCACAGGAGTGGAAGTAAGTCTCCAGGAATGCCCCCATGCTCTCCTGCCCCTGCTGGCAGGTGCTGCCACTTCTCCAGGCCCTTCTCTGTGAGCTCTGGGCCACATCTCTTGTCACTGCCAAGGCTTTGCTTTCCCTCTTCTCCATTTCTGCCTTCTCGTTTCTCTCTATACCCATAAATGAGTTCGTGGTTCCCTTAACCCTAGGAAATGATCAGAAAGATCCCAGAAAAGAGCTCAGGTATCTTTCTGGGGCGCTGACTCCCTGCCCTGGCTGCCCATTCCTTCTCAGGCCTTGCTGGTCAGCTCTGCCTTGGCTGCTTGGAAAGACCACCCAGAGATATGCCCTCCTGCCCAGAGTCATTCCTGCTATTGCTCACTTAGACTTCCCAGGCTGATTCAGGGCCTTGGAGAAAAACATGAGTTAGGGTTTCTTCATGTGTAGCAAAGAGTATGGGCATATAAATAGTGAACAGTAAGTGTAGCTGAATCCTCTGTGCTACCACAGCAGCTAACAATGCCTGGACATTTGTGCTCAGTACATGCACTTATGCAATCTTCCAAGGTCCTCACAGTTGGTGCTCAAGAAACTGAGGCACGAGAGATTCAGTTGCTGGCCTGAGATCACACAGCTGGCCAGGAAAAGAGCTGGGTTGGATCTCTGGCATACTGGCTCCACACTCCATGCATTTTTCCCCCTTTTAGAAACAGCTTTATTAAGGTATATTAAGCATTAATATGCCATGCGTGTTTAACATGTGCAATATGCTAACATTTGTGCATTATGTATGTACGTGTGAAACTATTCACCACAGTCGAGATAGCAAGAATATCCTTTACCCCCAAAACTTTCTCCTGTTTCTTTGTAATCCCACCTTCTCACTTCTTCCCATCTCTATCGTGAAGTGATTACTGATCTGCTTTCTGTCTATATAAATTACATTTCCTAGAGCTTTATATAATTGGAATCATAGAGCATGTATTCTTTTTTTTGTCTGTCATCTTTTGACTCAACATAGTTCTTTTGATATTCTTCCACGTTATGTATCAATAACTTATTTATTAATTTTTTTATTTTTTATTTTGTTTATTTTTTAGATTAGTATTTTATTGTATGGATATGCCACAATTTGTTTATCAATTCTGTTAACAGACATTTGGGTTGTTTCCAGTGTGGGGTTAATAACAGATAAAGCTGCTGTGAACATTTGTATGCAGACCCCTGTATGACCATTCATTTCCTTTACTCTTGGATAAATACCTAGGAATAGAATGGCTGGATTACATGGTAGGTATATATTTAACTTTTTACGAAACTGCCAGACTCTTTTCCAAACTGGTTGCACCATTTGATATTCCCACCAGCGATGGATGAGGGTTCCATTTTCTCTACATCCTCATCAATACTTGGTGTCATCAATCTTTTTCATTTTAGCCACTCTGATGGATGTGTAGTGGTGTCTCATTGTGGTTTTAATTTTAATTTCTCTAGTAATTAAAGATGTTAGCTGTCTTTCCATGTACTTGTTTCCCTTCTGTGTATTTTCAGTGGTGAAGTGTCTGTTCATGTCTTTGCCTATTTTTTAACTGGATTTTTTGCTTTCTGGTTGCTAAATTTTTTTGGCTTTTTAATTTTTATTTAAAAAAAATGTTTTTAATGTTTATTTTTGAGACAGACAGAGACAGAGCGTGAGCAGGAGAGGAGCAGAGAGAGAGGGAGATGCAGAATCCGAAGCAGGCTCCAGGCTTTGAGCTGTCAGCACAGAGCCCGACATGGGGCTCAAAATCATGAACCATGAGATTGTGACCTGAGCCGGTTGGACACTTAACTGACTTAGCCACCCCAGTGCCCCACCAAGTTTTAATTTGTTTAATTTGTTAATCCACTTGTTTCAGCACCATTTGTTGAAAAAAAAAACAAAACCATTTTTTCTCCACTTGTATTGCCTTTGTGCTTTTGTCACAAATCAGTTGTCCATATATGTGTGGGTTTATTTCTGGACTCTCTGCTGTCTTCTGTTTGTCTATTGTCAGTCTCTACTGCAGTATCATACCGTTTTGATTACTGAGGCTTTATGAAAAGTCTTGAAATCAGGGGTGCCTGGGTGGCTCAGTCAGCTAAGTGTCTGACTCTTGATTTTGGCTCAGGTCATAATCTCATGGATCATGAGTCCCAGCCTTGCACTGGGCTCCATGCTGACAGTGTGGAGCCTGCTTGAGATTCTCTCTCTCTCCCTCTCTCCCTGTCCCTCTCCCTGCTCCTCCCCCACTCAAGTGCGCTCAAAAATAAATAAGTAAACTTAAAAGTCTTGAAATCAGGTAGTATTAATTCTCCAACTTTGTTCTTCATTTTCAGAGTTGCTTTGGCTATTCTAGGTCTTCTGTATTTCCATATGATCTTTAAAATCAGCTTGTTGATTTCTGCTCCTGCTAGACGGCTAGCATTTTATTGTGATTGCTTTGAATCTATAGACCAGTTTGGGGAGAATTGACATATATTGTGTTTTCTGACCCATGAACAAGATGTACGTCTCCATTTATTTATGTTTCAGTTTCTCAGTAGTATTTTAGTTTTCCACATTGAGGCATTTAACATCTTTTGTCAGATTTATTCCTAAGTATTTTTATTTTTATGCTGCTGTGCATGGTATTTCCAATTCTTCATTACTTATGTATAAAAATATAGTTGATTTTTGCAAATTGTTCTTGTACCCTGCAATTTTGCACAGTCCATTTATCGAGTTTCCTGTATATGTGGGTGCACACAGTGGGAATGGTGGCATATAGGGAAATGAGTCCATGCTGGCAGGAAAGGGGTAGAGTTGGCAGAAGTGCTGTAAAGTAACTAAGTGGTAGCATGCCTCTGTAACTCTCTTACCCAGATTTTGCCTGATGAAATTAAACCAGTTAAACTTATTTTTGGGTCCCCCTTCGTTTCTCCACATGCACCACCCTCTGTGGGTTACACAATATGTTAAACATTGTCCCCTGATGACTTCCATTTTGTCATATCTCCTTACCTGGAAGTAAGAAGTGGTTTATCTTCCAGGAGATTTCCAAGGGCCTTTGGTGCAACCTCCCATTACAATTTCTTGAGGGCTCAGAGTCCATGCCAGAAGCATTATTTTCCCTATTTCATAGATGAGGAAGTTGATGATCAGAGAGATGAGTCAGTTACACACAGCTGGGGAGTAGCTGGGATTTGAATCATGGCTGTTTGGCTCCAAGACTGTGTGGTTTCCTCTGTGCCACCTGAGACCAGGATGGACTTTGTCATTCTGCCCAGTTTCAGGGATGTTCACCGTCCTGCAGCTGAGCATTTAACATGCTTCTTCTCCTGGTGGCCTTGTCTGGTGGTCCTGGTGGTCCTGTGGTTTTGCCTCTTAGGTAGGAGGAGGAGCCTGAGAAGAACCTGAGCAAAAGGGAAGGGGGTCCAAGGACAAGGACACCCAGGCAGAAGAATTTGTCAAGGACAGGCTGGGAATTGGGCACAGAACGTGTATGAATTCAAATGTATCACTCAGCTATGATCTGGCTTACTTATGGTGAACAAGCTGGGTAGCATCCTCGTGGCTGTCAGAGCCTATAGTGTACAGGGGAGGACAGACCAGAACAGAGACACACATGTTTAAAGAGAAGTAGACAGGGGCACCTGGGTGGCTCAGTCAGTTAAGCGTCCCAACTTCAGCTCAGGTCACGATCTCATCGTTCGTGGGCTTGAGCCCCTCATTGGGCTCTGTGTTGACAACTTGGAGCCTGGAGCCTGCTTCGGATTCTGTGTCTCCCTCTCTCTCTGCCCCTTCCCAGTTCACACTCTGCCTCTCTCTCTGTCTCTCAAAAAATAAATAAACATTAAAAAAAAAATTTAAAGAGAAGTAGACAGGACTGCATTAGGGCCTAGCAGGCTGTGTTAGATGTGTGTTAGATGTGATTCTGATCCCAGAGGAGTAGGAAGCTATGAAATGTGTGTTTTATTTTGGGGGTGCCTGGGTGACTCTGTCAGTTAAGCTTCCAACTTCAGCTCAGGTCTTGTCTCATGGTTCGTGAGTTCAAGCCCCACACCAGACTTATATTGATAATGCAGAGCCTGCTTGGAATTCTCTCTCTGCCTTTCCCTGCTTGCTCGCTCTCCCTCTCAAAATAAATACATAAACTTAAAAAATAAGATAATTTATTATTTTTAGGGGTGACTGGTGACTGTTTTTTGAGTGGCTGACTCTTGATTTCAGCTCAGGTCATGATCCCAGAGTGGTGGGATCAAGCCCTTCATTGGCTGTGCAGCTGAGGGCCTGCTTGGAATTCTCTCTCTCTGCCTAAAAAGAAAAAAAAAAGTATTTTTATACAGTGAACACGTATCATCTTACCAAAATAGTCTTGTAGAGAAGTACACCAATGAGAATAAAATCACCCCAAATCTTCCTATGTAGAAATGTTCATTCTTGGCACTAGGTGACAGTATTTCATAGACCATATATACGTTGGCTTGAACAGATAAAAGTTTCTTTTCCTCATGTAGTAGAGTCCCTGTTTGGTGTGTTCCCTGTTGGACATGCTTGTTCAGAAGCCAGTTTATCTGTTTTGTCTGCCGTCCTCTGGAGCAGCATGTCCAAATGCTCATCTCCAGCCCCATCTCTATGCTCCACATCATAAACACATCTGTCCTCAGGCTTGTGAGACAGAGAAAGAGCAGAGGAGGCAAATCCTGGCCTTGAAGAAGCCCAAATCACTGCCTGTCCCGTTCCAATGGTGAGTTCAGCTACATGGCCGTACCTAGTACCTTTAGTTTCTTCGTGGTTGCTCCAGAACTTACCAGGTACATCTTAACTTATCAATCTCCTTCTGGTTTATACTAACAATTCCAGGGGCATGTAGAATTGTTGCTCCTACATGGCTTTATTTTCTCTTCCTCTCTTTGTGCTAATGTTACACAGTTCCATCTCTGTATGTTCCAAGTGAAACAATTCGTTTTCATAATTCTTACTTTATATAGTTAATTATGTCTATTATGAAAATTGAAAAAAAATGAGAACAAGAATGAATGTAGAGTTTGTTGTATTTACTTTCTTATTTACCATTTGTCTTCATTTGTTCCTGTACATTCCATTAGCCACCTGCTGTCATTTTCTGACTCCCAACAGCACTCTGCATTCACTCACCTCCTCTGTGCTGTCTTTGTCACATATAAAATATTCCTATCTGTGATACTGTGATTTATAATGAATATATATTTGGTTCTCATCCCCATTTCTGGCACAGAGCTCCTGAATCCCTTGGAATTTCCTATGTGAGGAAAGCAACAAAGATTGCTCTACTGTTTTTTTTTTTTTTTTTTTTTTTTCCCACGTTTTTTATTTATTTTTGGGACAGAGAGAGACAGAGCATGAACGGGGGAGGGGCAGAGAGAGAGGGAGACACAGAATCGGAAACAGGCTCCAGGCTCCGAGCCATCAGCCCAGAGCCTGACGCGGGGCTCGAACTCATGGACCGCGAGATCGTGACCTGGCTGAAGTCGGACGCTTAACCGACTGCGCCACCCAGGCGCCCCTCTACTGTTTTGATAATACCCGAGGGTATAAATAGCTCAGCAGTCTGATCCAATTAAACTTGGGCTGTGGTATTTTTAAAGCATCGTTAGAGGTTTGTTCTGACTCCAGCAGGGTGACTCCCTGCCCTCTCAGCCACACTCACCAGGACTTTTGCCTCTTTGCCTTGGAGTTGGAAGGAATGGTAACTACCCGTGGCCTAACCTCCTGGTGAGATGTGGTAAGCTTTCACTGGGAGCCAAGGAGAAAGGCCCCTTCTTCCTGTCCCCACCAAACCCAAGTACAGCATCTGTCAGGCTGAGCTGTGGGTAGAGATAGAGTGGGTCATGGCTCAAATGCCCTACATTCTCAGTGTTCATACAAATTTTAGTAGATTTTCTTGAATAAGAAAACTGCTTCTTGATTTGCAGTTTGCCCTTAGGATAATTTCCGGAGACTAAATCATTGTTAGTTTGGTTTTTTGTTGTTGTCATTTTTGTTTTTTGTTTTTTTGTTTTTGTTTTTAATTTAAATCCAGGGTGGTTAACATACAGTGTAGTCTTGGCTTCAGGAATAGAACCCAGTGATTCATCTCTTACATATGACACCCAGTGCACATCCCAAAAAGTGCCCTCCCTAATGCCCTTCGCCCATTTAATCCGTCCCCCTACCCACCTCCCCTACAGCAACCCTGTTTGTTCTCTATATTTAAGAGTCTTTTATGGTTTGCCTCCTTCTCTGTTATTATCTTATTTTTCTATCCCTTCCCCTGTGTTCATCTGTTTTTATAATTCTTACCATCTTTGTTTTGCTGTAACATGGATCCAGTGAGTTCTTTACACTGTCATCCCGGAAATGCAATTTCCTAGCTTTCAGTTTTGAAGATTGTTTTTGCTAGATGCTGAAATCTGTGTTGTCATTTATTTTCTTCAGCCCGTTAACAACACCCTTTTTTCTACTGCCTTCCACTTCTACAGTTGAACAGTCAGCCTGCGGTCTTATTTTGCTTTTAAGTTGATAAGTCTTTTTCTTCTTGCTGCTCTAAATATTTTCTTTCTTTAGTTTTTAGCACTTTGATTATGTTATACCCAGGTGTGGGGTCTTTTTGCATTTATATTGCTTATGATTCTTCAAGCTTTTTGCAATGATTTGTAGATTTTTGTCAGTTGTGGAAAGTTGTAAGCTAATATTTTTTTTTAAGTTTTTATTTTAATTCCAGTTGGCTAGCATACCGTGTGATATGAGGTTCAGGTGTACAATAGAATGATTCAACAATTCCATACATCACCCACTGTTCATCAGAACAAGTGCACTCCTTCATCCCCATTACCTATTTAGCCCATCCCCATACCCACCTCCCCACTGGAAACCATCAGTTTGTTCTCTATAATTAAGAGTCTGTTTCTTAATTTGCCTCTCTCTCTTTTGTTTTTCTTTGCTCATTTGTTTTGTTTCTTAAATTGCACATATGAGGGGCACCTAGGTGGCTCAGTTGGCTAAGCATCCTACTTCAGCTCAGGTCATGATCTCACAGTTCGTGGGTTTGAGCCCCGCATCAGGCTCTGTGCTCATGGCTCAGAGCTTGGAGCCTGCTTCGGATTCTGTGTCTCCCTCTCTCTCTGCCCCTCCCCTGCTCATGCTCTGTGTCTCTTTCCTTCAAAAATAAACGTTAAAATTAAAAAAAAATGAAAAATAAAATAAATTGCACATATGAGTGAAATCATATGTTATTTTTTTTCTCTAACTTATTTCACCTAGAATAATACTCTCTAGCTCTATCCATGTCGTTACAAATGACAAGATTTCATTCTTTTCTATGGCTGAATAATATTCCATTGTCCATATATACACCATGTGTATCCATTCATCAATGGACGGACACTCGGGCTGCTTTCGTATCTTGGCTATTGTAAATAATGCTCCTGTAAACATAGGGGTGCATGAATCCCTTTGAATTAGTGTTTTTGTATTCTTTGGGAAAATTCCCAGTAGTGCAATTGCTAGGTCATATGGTAGTCCTATTTTTAACTTTCTGAGAAACCTTCATACTGTTTTCCAGGGCAGCTGCAACAGCTTACATTCCCACCAGCAGTGCACAAACGTCCTTTTTCTCCATATCCTTGCCAGCATCTATTATTTCTTGGGCTGTTGATTTTAGCCATTCTGATAGGTGTGAGGAAGCCGGTATTTCTTTTGTCCTGTTCCTTTTCTCCTCTTTTTCTGGGATTGTAACTATACATATATTACACTGTTCTGCCATATCACACCTGTTTCTTATGCTCTTTTCTATATTTCCTGTCCTTTTTTCCCCCTCTGTGTTTCAATCTGAAACTTAAGAATACTTTTACTTGTGTACCTTCCAGTTAAGTAATCCTCTGTTCTATTATGTCCTGTCTGCTAAGAAACTCTCTGTTGAACTCTTAATTTCAGTTTCCGTTTGATTTCTGGTCACATTCTGTATCCCTTTATGTTCTTATATATACTAATCAGTTTTGCTTTTGAAATTGGTTCATGACAGTATCTGAATCACCTGTGGGTTTGTTTCTATTGTGTATTTTTTTCTCTTGGTTTCTTGTCATTATTCTTTTTCTTAACATACTTTCTGATATTTAATTGAGAGTATTATAGATAAAACATTATAGAGTCTCCATTTGATGTCATACTCTTGAAAGAGGATTAAGTCTCCTTTTGGCAGAAAGATAACATGACATTGAATTAGCATGTCTTGTCAAGGGGTTGGTCTTAGGCTTTGTTAAAGCTGTTAGAGTTAGACTTTGTTAGAGTAATTTCCTACTCATTGGTCACCTTTGAGGAATGCTAGGGAATTGATTCATTATTCTGAAAACTGGTGAATAAATATATCAAGTGTTTATTCTGCCTTTGTAAGATGTGTTATACCTCAGGATAACTGAACAATTGGTGAGTAGAAATTTCTCATCATAGAGCTTCCAGCTGTAAAAAAAAAATAAAAGAAAAATAAAAGAATGACAGAATTAGAAATCACTATTTCAAAATTCCAAATTTAAAAATGAATATAGGGGCGCCTGGGTGGCTCAGTCGGTTAGGTGGCCGACTTCGGCTCAGGTCATGATCTCGCGGTCCATGAGTTCGAGCCCCGCATCGGGCTCTGTGCTGACAGCTCAGAGCCCGGAGCCAGTTTCAGATTCTGTGTCTCCCTCTCTCTCTCTGACCCTCCCCCATTCATGCTCTGTCTCTCTCTGTCTCAAAAATAAATAAACGTTAAAAAAAAATTTTTTTTAATAAAAATGAATATAAATAATGATCACTAATGGCTGCTAACATTGCAAAAAAGAGAAGCAACCAGACATTTTGTACCTCCTGATGGAAAAACAGTCTACCACTTATAAAGAGTTGTTTTTAGTTTAGTTTTTTTTTTTTTTTTTAAAAAAGACCTGAATCCTGAGATACCAACTAAAAGGTGTAAATACAGAAACAGCTAATAGTGACACATCCTTCCTCTAACTTTGTACAAAGAATACCCAACAGTAAGGCATCATCTATCTAAGGCAAAAGTTAGGGGATTGCCTCAAAAAACCAACCATAGAGGAAAGACTTCTAAATTTTGACATTTGGGGATGCCCTGGCCTTATAACTACCACCTTACTCAAATGTGCCTCCACTTGACAAGTACCATTCATACACAGAGTTCCCAAGCATCTTTTTATTGTCTCGTGTTAAAATACAAATAGGCAACCAAGAATCACTAGATTCCTGAGGGAAAATGGCAGCATGAATCAGCATGAGATGTTGCTTCTTGACCCACAGATCATTCTATTCTGTGGTTTGTTCGTTTGTTTGTTTTTGAAAGGGAGAGAGTGCACACAAGTCAGGGAGGGACAGAGAGAGAGAAAATCCCAAGCAGGCTCCACACTGTGAGCACAGAGCCCAAAGTGGGGCTCAGTCCCACAAACCGTGAGATCATGACCTGAGCCAAAATCAAGAGTCGAACACTTAACCAACTGAGCCACCCAGGCACCCCTCTTCTGTGGTTTCTCATTTTGTTCACATTCTTCATTATTTCCTACCCAGTGAAATAATACCTCTCGGCTGAGATCTTTTTAGACTCCACTCCTAAGATGTTGAGGACTCTTGACACTTCAGATACTCCTGATAGAAGCCACAGGAATTCTGGATGTTTACATCCAGAGTCTGCCCCTTCAGACTGCTCATAAGTTTCTAGAATAAATGTTTGTTTGTTTTTAGCTTCCATACTTAAGTAAATCCCTTTGAAGTATTGTGAGTAGTTCACTGAAGTCTTTTAAAAGGACTTAGCCCAATGCTAGACACCATCTAATCAACGTTTTCAGCTCTGTTTCCTTGTCTGGCCAAACAGTCTGCAAGTAACAGCCTGTTACAGCTCTATAATAACTAGTTTACAAAAGAGAGGTTCAATTATGCTTTCATGGCATCCCACAGTAGGGCTCCCCTCTCAGTGTTCTGACCTGGGTTGTCCTTCCAACAGTCATTGTGTCCACATGATTTAGTGGTTTAGTGTGAAATTTTTGTTTTGTCTTTAGTAAATTTCCTTTCATTGAATTTCAGAATTCGGTTGTATCACAATTTTTACCAATACTCAGGTACTTTTGTACATTGGGAATGTGTGGTATGGACTGTTGCACACATTTAGCTTTTCTGCCTTGTACTGTGCCTGCTGTTTGGATGAGTATCTGTTTTTGTATCTTTTCTTTGTATCTATTTTTCTCTATTTACCCTAATTTGCTTCTATAAAGCCAATTTGTCCATATCAAATCATCTTTCCATTATCTATTACTCTGTATACCCTTTATTCATTATAAGCCATTTATCATTCATTTATTTTTAAACAGATATTTGAATATCTATTATAGAAAGCTATAAGAAGCTATAAGAAGATACCTTGTTTGCAAAGTATGCAGCAATGGCATGATCAGCAGAGGCGGTGACCTTCCGAGCCTCCACTCCTGTTACCCTCATCACCTTTCTGAGCGCCCTCAAGTCATGCCTCACCGTTTCTGCTCCATCTGTGCCTAGTTGGCCCGTCTGCAGATGTAACACTTTGACCTTGGGCTTCTCCTTACTTCCTCCCCACACCAGCTTTTGTTGCTTTGATAGAATGCTTCTCTCCCCTCTTTCCTCATCCCATTGAGGTCATTTTTTGCTTTTGCATTCTGAAAATCCAGTGTCCTCCTAGGAGATACTTGTTTCATATAAATGTTCCTATTTATGCTCTAATTCTTTTTCCCATAGTAGAATACACATAACTCATTTTTCTTCATTCTTTCAGGTTTTGAGTCTCTAATGGAAAAAAAGGAATTAACTCCAAAACAGGAAATTTCCAAAGCAATGGAGTCCCAGAGAGCAAAATCAGAAGAACATGCAAGAAATATATCCAAGGAATCTGATTTTGAAGAAATGTGTAAAACTGAGGGAAAGATAAAGAATTACTGGGGAAAATCTACAGTGGAAAGACTTAAGAAATCCTTCTCCCAGAAGAACAATTCCAGACCGGTGACACTGACACGTGTGAAAACCCCCATGGGGGAAGGCCAGATATCCGGTTCCACGGAGGTAAAGTGCACTGCAGACCCAAACCCTGTCGGATTTCATCGAGGGTCTAGAGGGGAGAGTCTCCACCAGAATGTGCCACATGTAGATGACTTTCAACAAACTCAGGACCTCATTAATCTCCCATGTTTCCATCTAGGAGAAAGATCATGTCAGACAGATGTGTTTGTGAAAGTGGCCAGGCAGAGTTCAGTTCCTGGTGAGAGTCAGAGGGTTAACAATCCAAAGAAATCCTTCGAGTGGACTGAGTGTGGAAAACCTTTCAGCCGGAGTAGAGCTCTTTCTCTACATGGGAGTAATCACACCAGAGAGAAGCCCTTTGAGTGTGGTGGATGTGGAAAAACTTCCTGCCACTGCTCTGTCTTCAACCAACATCAGAGAGTTCACTGTGGAGAGAAGCCCCACACCTACGCTGAGTGCGACAAAGCTTCCGGGGCTCATGCCTACTTCATTCAGCACCATGACATTCACACTGGAGAAAGACTTTATGAGTGCAGTGAATGTGGAAAAGCTTTCAGTACACGTTCATCGTATAGTCAACATCTTAAGATTCATACTGGGCAGAAACCTCATGAGTGTAATCAGTGTGGGAAAGCCTTCAGTCATAGCTCTAACCTGATTCATCATCAGAGAACTCATAGCGGAGAGAAACCTTACACATGTAAGGAATGTGGGAAGGCTTTTAGTAGACAGTCACACCTCCTTCAGCATGAGAGAACTCATTCTGGAGAGAAACCTTATGACTGTACGGAGTGTGGCAAAGCCTTCAGTGCACGATTATCTCTCATTCAACATCAGAGAATTCACACAGGAGAAAAACCCTATGAATGCAACGAATGCGGGAAATCCTTTAGCCTGAACCGAACCCTTATCGTTCATCAGAGAATTCATACTGGAGAGAAACCCTATAGGTGTAATGAATGTGGGAAATCCTTCAGTCAACGTTCCCAAGTCATTCAGCACAAGAGAATTCACACTGGTGAGAAGCCTTATATATGCAATGAGTGTGGAAAATCATTCAGCGCTCGCCTGTCCCTTGTCCAGCATCAGAGAATTCACACTGGAGAAAAACCTTATGGATGCAATGAGTGTGGGAAGACATTCAGTCAAAAGGGACATCTGATTCAGCATCAGCGAATTCACACTGGAGAAAAACCCTATGAGTGTAATGAGTGTGGAAAAGCCTTCAGCCAGAGTTTTAATCTCATTCATCATCAAAGGACACACAATGGTGAGAAGCCCTATGAATGTAATGAGTGTGGTAAAGCCTTCAGTGTGCTCTCTTCCCTTGTTCAGCATCAGAGGGTCCATAATGGTGAAAAGCCCTATGAGTGTCACAAATGTGGGAAGGCTTTTAGCCAGGGCTCACACCTCATTCAGCATCAGAGGAGCCACACTGGAGAGAAACCCTATGAGTGTAACGAGTGTGGGAAAACCTTTGGGCAGATATCCACCCTAATTAAACATGAGAGAACACACAATGGAGAGAAGCCCTATGAGTGTGGAGACTGTGGAAAAGCCTTCAGCCAGAGTGCACACCTTGTCCGCCATCGAAGGATTCACACTGGAGAGAATCCCTACGAGTGCAGTGACTGCGGGAAGGCCTTCAACGTCCGCTCCTCTCTCGTCCAGCATCACAGAATTCATACAGGGGAGAAGCCTTATGAATGTGAGAAGTGTGGCAAGGCCTTCAGTCAGCATTCACAATTTATTCAGCATCAGAGGATTCACACTGGAGAGAAGCCCTATATGTGCAATGAATGTGAGAAAGCCTTCAGTGCACGCTTGTCCCTTATCCAACACAAGAGAATTCACACAGGAGAGAAACCCTACAAATGCACTGAATGTGGAAAATCCTTCCGACAAAGCTCTCACCTCATTCGTCATCAGAGAGTTCACAGTGGAAAACGACCTTATACGTGTAATGAATGTGGGAAAACTTTTAGTCAGAGAATAACTCTTACTGGTCATGAGAAAATTCACACTGGAGAGCAAGCCTATCAGTGTATTAATTGTGGGGCCCTCTTTAGTGCACAGGCAGCTTTCATTCAGCATCGTAAAGTTCACAATGGAGAGTAACTCCACTTTATTCGATAGTCTCCCCTGTTTTACATCAGAAGCAATGTACTGATGGGAAAGCTGTCACTTTTACAGCTTTCATTTTGGAGATTCATCTCTCCAGTGATTTAAGATCTCCCAGTGTGCTGTTAACTAAAGGTAGGCTGCAAAATTATGTGCTAAAAATTCCAAGGTCACATGCCTTCCCTCAGATTCAGAGGGTGGCCCTGTGCTTCAGTACTTTAAACAAGCACGGCTTAAATATACTTATTTAAAATCATGTTTTCATAGCACCAGATCTTAAGGTGCAGTGAGGTATTTTATGTGGTCACTTGCTTTTCTTTCCTTGTACTCATCTATTTCAGGTTCAAGAAAAGTTCACTGGAATCCTTGCACTTTCAATCATGATAGAGCCAGTTTGGGATTTCTTTGTTTGGCCCTCTTCAAAATGTTTTCGTTCTATTGTGAGGAATATCCCTTTAACTTCAAAAATGTTATCCCTTTTCAGCATCAGATAATTCAGACAGGAGAGAAACCTTATGAGCTTGAGTAAAGTTTGTTAAGGAATGACATGAGGCCTATGTGTAGATTGAAACTTTTAAGATCCTTCTAAGAAGTCGAATGACACAAGTAAAATGGGTTTTTCTACAAGGTAATTGGGAAAGACAAAATCCTGTGAATTGGGAGGAAAGTAGCCATAAAGTTGACACACAGTGGTATATGGGATATGACTTAACAGGTTTTGTTCTCAAAACCAAGGTTGGTGTATTCTGTATCAGTTTCTCCGGGGGAGAAGGTGAGTGGTCATAACCGTGTTCTGGGCAGCCTGGCACTGAGCAGACTCTGGTGAGGAGTGGCAGGTCCTTCTGCTGCCAGAGGACAGGATTCCAGGTGAGGTAGGTAGGTAGATAATTGTGCAAGTTGTTTGTCAGCCTGGGAACTCTTGTGTGCATGTTTTAAAGCTGCCTTTTGTCCTCCAGAGTGATGTTGGTCAGCAAGGTCTCAGTGTCCTTAGGTTCTTGATGTTTGAGATGACAAATATCCTGGGAGCTCTGTTTTCCTAAAGCCAGTTTCCAGAGTTGCCACCCTTGCCTGTGGTGCTTCTGCCCCAGGTTCCCTTATGAGTGGTTCACTTCAGTATCCTCAGAACCCTGTTCTCCAGAAACTTCTTTAGCACTTTTTCCTACTTTCTTTGTGGAGGAAAGATTAACATCAAAATGGTCTGAAACAGGTTATACATAAATAGAAATTCAGCAACAGCAGTCTGTAAGAAACAGTTGTAGAAGCTGAAATCTGACAACTGAAAGTAGCTTAGAGTCTTTGATGAACAATCTGAATGCCATATGAACAAACACTTGAGAGGAGATTGACCAGTTAATATTTGGGATAAGCTATAATGGAATGGTGCTTTGTATATAAGAATCAGGGTAAGAAAGAATAAGTGAGAGCAATTGGCCATTTTATTCCTTTATAGTGTCATTTTCACTAATAAAATTATTCCAGTTTTCCCATTTATTAAAGGAGCTTTCTTAGAATTTGACTCCATTCTTTTTTCTTACATTGACTTGACCTGTACTTCAGATTTTATTTTCCAGGCTCTTGCCCATATGGTAGTGGCAGTGGTCTTTACTTCTCTTAGAATGTTGAAAAGCTGATTAGAAAAATCTGCCTCTTGATGATAATCCTCCTAAGCATACTTCACCGCAAATAGCTTTGACTTAAAAAATGAAAATGGGAATGAATTTACTGTGATAATAATGGTTGTATGCTGAATGAAAATTGTGATTCAGTCAATAAACCTTTACTTTTTTACCTTAGCATGTGCCAGGCATTGTGATTAATGCTTTGCATGGGTTTTCTCATTTAGCCCTCACATCGATTCAGTGACGCAGGTACTTTTATTTACCCTGTTTCACAGTGAGACCTGAGGCACAGTCTGCTCAGTGGTAGTGCTCTCTGTGTGGCTCCACCACCCAGGCTCTTGATACCTCCTGAGTCCTGCAGGCTAGCACCTGCTGCACCCCAGCACCCCAAGAATGAAGGCAGTGCTGGTAGGAAGCTTGCAGCCCCAAGGCTGGCCCATCTGCTGATTCCAAATGGTACATTTTACTTAAATGCGGTTTGGTAGATGGGTCTTTAGGTGTTTGATCAATGACGGAAAATGAGAAACAGTTCAAAGGTAGGAGCCTCTGGCTTATGACTTCACTAACCATTGCCCGACAGGCATGTTCCACATAAGAAAGAGACTGTCTGTCTTTTCCTGAGGTGGCTGGAAACTTTAGTCTCTGGAAGTTGTGTCAGAAGCTCCTTCTGGCTCTCCTGGTTTCTCAGTCTGAGGTAGGGCCTTGGAGCTTTTTATTCAGTTACAACTTTTGCTTCTAGAGAAGGGCCCTTTAGGAAGGAAGACAAATTAACTGTTTTTGCTCCAAGGGTCTCCCATCCTTTCAAGAGACAGAAAGACTAAGAAGCCATGACAGTGTCTTCCTCAAGATTGCATGTGATCTTAGAATGCCAAATCCAGAAGAAATATTTTTTTTTCTTTTTAAATCCATCTTTATATACAGTGCAGATGTTTACTTAATTAAGAATTCCAGCCTTTATTTTAATCCTCTGTTTAAGTAACTATGGCTAAGACATCCCTTCTAATTCCTGTGATGAGTTTCTAATTGTTTTAGTTTTCAGTTAAGTATTTCACCCAAATTGTATTAGATCTTATTTACATAGTCGTTCATATGCTCCATTCCAGTCATAAATTTCTCTCTTACCTAATTTTTTACTTAGCTTGGTGATGACATCAATATTGGCTGGGAGGCAGACTGTCTTCTGATGGTGCAGACCCGCTCTGTGCTACACTTGTTGCTTACCACAGAGCAGTCATCCCTTGGGACCCTAGCTTCTAAACCAAGTAAATTAATTACAACTGAGAAGAGAAGGACATTTCACTTTCTCCAGTTGATGAAAAGAAGCTTTCTGGAAGAGATACTCATTCTGTAGTGGCTGGAGCCTACTTCCCTCAAGGAGCATCACCCAGGCTTGAGAAATGCATTGGTGGGGGAGCACCAACGTCCTGGGAAGGTGATACAGTGGCTAATTTCTATAGGCTAGGAATGACAGTAGGAGGGCTGTCATGAAAATGGGTTCCATAACTCAGTGGGGATTGTTGAATACCAGACAGGAGCTCATAACCTTTTCAGTGGAAGTGTGTCACCTTAACAGGCCCAGGGCCAGAGCAGTAATCAGAACAGTTAGAACATAGATGTTTTGGCCCTGGATAATGGTGATGGTGTCTCTGAGACAGAAATAGATAGACGGCCCACTAAAGTTTCTATCAGTGTAAGTGAAAAAACCATGTATTTGGTGAAGAGACACCTGAACTTCTTGAAAGAAGAAAAGGCCAGATTCCCTTGAGGAAAGACCCTAATGCTCTCCCCCAATTTTATACTATACCTTATTTCCTTTCCAAAAGGGAATGTGGCCAATTATGGAGTAACCATGTTGAAAGACAGGAAATACCCACGCTTACGAGAGATGAGAAAGTAAGAATTAGCTTGGACTGAAGAAGAAAACAATCTATTAAACTGCTGGAATTGCAGACGAGGATAAAGCCAGCTTCAAAGTTAATAGGAGACAATACTTTCCCAAAAACGATATGTACCTTTAAAATGTCATGACATTTTACCTCTGTTTTCTTACTGAAGAACTTTGTTCTCTAATGTCACAGAAAACAGGGATGTGTGATAAATTATCAAGAATGAAACACCCACTCTTTCCTGACAGATCTAAGTCACTGCACAGAGAAGCAGCCTTGATTTACAACTGGAACCAGATAAGGAGTTTAGGACCCCATATTCCACATCTATATTTTGTGGTTTCCAGGGAAATAGGAGACTGGGTCCACCTCACAGTCCAGAACCAATGTTGACCCACTACTCACAGCCTAGTTTTGCTTCCTGCCTGTCCAAGCACTGCTTCAGACAGATTTCACCTAAACACCCTTCCCTGAAGTCCTGTAACAACTCCATTTTCCTTTGGTGAGACACCCCACAGATCTCGTTTGTCACCCTTGTGGTAATAGCTCCATGACCCTAACTTGGTTGGAGTATAGGCTTGTTCCTGGTAGTCTGAGGCTGATCAGGCAAGGGGAGGGGATACTGGACTCTGGCTCTGAACTGATGTTGGTTCAAGTTATTGCTGTTGTTCACCAGAGTAGGAGTTCATGGAGTCAAGTGGCAAATGGATTTTTAACTCAGGATCATTTATTTCACAGTAAGATCACTGGGGCCCAGAACTCACCCCATGGTATTTACCCAGATCCTGAATGCATAGGTAGAGGAGACATATTGCACTTGGCAGAATCCCCATTTGAGTTCTCAGGGTGTTACGATAGGAATCTTTGGATTAAACAGGCCTGGAGGTGAGCCCAGCTCCCCACTTGTAGGCTGGATTACTCTGGGCAAACTAACCTTTCTGAGTGTTTGCTTATCTGCAAAATGGGAAAAGAAATAAAAACCCATGTGGGGCTATTTGGGGGTTAGGATTAGGTAGAACCAAATATGCAGAGTGACCAATGTGCTACTCAGAACACAGTGGGCACACAGCAGAGCCAGCTCTCTTTCCTGCCACTCTGGTCAGGGCAGCAAGAACAGTAGAAAGAGCACACTGCCTTTGGAGAGGGTTAGCTTGAGTCTTGGCTCCACATCAATGGGCTGTTTTTCATTGTAAAAGAGGGCATAATATAACTCCTATTGGAGAGAGATTTATGTGTAATAACTCCTATAATGGAATGTGGTGTTTTCCCAAATACTACCACTCTCTTCCTTTCTTCAAAGAGAACTAGTGTGGTTGATCATGGATTCATTTAATCAACAAATGTATATGGTAAGTACTTATTCTGGGTATGGTTCTAGATGCTGGGGATACAACAATAGATAAAATCCCTGCCCTCATGGAGCATACATTCTAGCAAGGAGAGAAAGATGATAAGCAAAGAAAGTATATGGTGGTGGTGAATGCTCTGAAGAAAAACAGGGAGTAAAGTAGCTCATTATGGAACAGAAGTAAGGTGTCCTCTCGATCCTGTGGCCAAAAAAAAATATCTACAAGCTCTCATCTCAGAAGAATTTGGCAAGTAGCTGCAGGGCCTGGGTCCCCTAGCCCGCAAGACTTGGATTGGGAATTGTGCCCTGGATGGGAACAATTGTTTTCCCCTCAAAACTATGGGGCCTGCTTGAGGGTGGGGACTGGTCTTTATTTGCTGTTGTATCCTAAGTATTTCAGGTAGAACAGTGGTCATTGCATGTTTCAAACACTGGCTAACCATTGTCACTCATTCCTCACCCCTTACACCCATACCATGCCCTTGGGAAGAGATTAGGGATCAGGTTTCAGGGTTGGGGGTCACAGGCTTTTCGCTATTTCAGGCTGCAGCACCAGGCTCCAAGGACTGATGACTCACCTGGGTCCCAGCAGTTGGAAGAGGAGACAGCAGCAGGAGTGAGTGCAAGTTGTTCAGGGCCCACCTGCCCTGCCTTCCTCACCAACGCAGCAGGCCGCAGGCTGGTCCTCAGTGTGGACAACCGTTGTGAATCAAACTAGAGAACCAGGCTATAGTATCCCCAAGACCCGTGAAACAGCAGAGAGCCTCGTGGAGTTCCCATTCTCACACTTCCAGATTCCCGGGCCATTTCATTTGCTCCTCCCCAGTTTGCTTCCTCTTTTCAACTGTCTGGGCTTCAAGGTCACCATTCTAACTGCAGAATGAGAGGATCGAGATCAGGAGAGTTCTCTGTATTATTCACAATCCCATTTTTCCAGAAACCTAGAACTAAAGAGGCCTTAAGAGGCTCCCAGTTGTGTTGAGAATCCCTTTTTCTAGGGATAGTGATTCCTTGCCACACTGAAACATCCATGATGGTATCCAATTCCCAGTAGTGAGAGAGGTGCACTGCATCCAAAAGCCTCTTGCTGCATTTTCAGGGCAGTTTCTCTGGTCTTTTTTTTCACATTTATTGGGGTAAATTAAGAAAAATAGTATATATTTAAAGTATACAATGTGATGAGTTAATATACATTGTGAAATGATTACCACAATCAAGTTAATTAACACATCCATTACCTCACATACTTTTTCAACACTTTTCTTTATGTGATGAGAACACTTAAGATCTATTCTCAGCAAATTTCAAGTATAATACGCAATAATCATTAAGTATAATCACCATGTAGGGGCGCCTGGGTGGCTCAGTCGGTTAAGCGTCCGACTTTGGCTCAGGTCATGATCTCGCGGTCCGTGAGTTCGAGCCCCGCGTCGGGCTCTGTGCTGACAGCTCAGAGCCTGGAGCCTGTTTCAGATTCTGTGTCTCCCTCTCTCTGACCCTCCCCCATTCATGCTCTGTCTCTCTCTATCTCAAAAAAATAAATAAACATTTTAAAAAAAAGTATAATCACCATGCTGTACATTAAGTCCCCAGAACTTACCCATCTTGTAACTATAAGGCTCTGTCCTTTAACCAACATCTCTCCATTTCCCACACCACAGTTTCTCTGGTCTTGATCATTCCAAGCTTCCTCATGAGAACACAAAAAATTTCCTACAAACCATCAAAATGAAGTAAACACCACTCAAGTGGGCAAAGTCTAAAAACAACCCCCCTTCCACTCCTCAAAAACAACTCTGAGAACCCAGCCCTCCCTCAGCACCCACATGGGAATGTACACCTCCAATCCTCTCAATTTCTAAAGTGAGTACTACCTATGGGTGTTGGCGCAGTAATGTTATCTCCCCTCTCTTCCATCCCCAAGTGAGTAAGAGAGGGAGAGACCAAGTCTTAGTGGGCCAGGGGCACAGGCCAGGCAGTGACAGGGAAAGGAGAGAAAGGAGCCAGGACATGCATGATGGCAGGTGAGTATAGGCACAGGGGCAGGCCTCATGCTACGTGCAGAGCCCCACCCAGGCAAGCAGAGGCTGAGGCTGAGGCTGAGGAAGCAAAAAGTGTCCCAACCATGCAGGACCCTGTGGACCAGGACTGGGCTTTAACTGTAAACAAAGGAGCACTGAAAGTTTTGAGAGTATTTAAGCTCTGTCATGTTGGGACATTGGACAGATAACTAATTTTATGGAGTTATTTTAATCAGCAAAAAGAAGAAGCAGGGAAGCAGCTGTTAGAGGCTTAGTGGTGGGGGAAAGAATGAGAAGGTTATAGGGAGGATCCAGGTAAAGGGATATGGGATTTAACTGGTAGTAGGGGAACTGGGCAAAAAGAATGTGTCAATTTTGGTGAAGGTGATATGGAACTGAACTTATCATACAGAAATGGTTAAGGGAGATGAAGGGGTGCCAGGTAAAGTCGTTTAGGACTGGAAGGGATAGGAATTCTCTAGGATAAAGGTGATACAGGACTGAATTCTTGATAAGCATGCAAGAGAAGGAACAGATGCCAGAAATGTTTAAATGGTAAAATTGGAAAGACTACATGACTGGACACATCTATATTTATTTTTTTATTTAAATTTTAGTTTACATGTAGTGCAATATTGGTTTCAGGAGTAGAATTTAGTGATTCATCACTTATACACAACACTCAGTGCTCATCACAAGTGCCATCCTTAACACCTATCATCCATCTAGCCCATCTCCTACCCACCTCCCTCCATCAGTCCTCAGTTTGTTCTCTGTTGTTAAGAGTCTCTTATGGTTTATATCCCTCTCTCTTCTTCCCCACTCCCTTCCCATATGTTAATCTGTTTTATTTCTTAAATTCCACATATGAGTGAAATCATGTGGTATTTGGTCTTTGTCTGACTTATTTCACTTATCAAAATACATTCTAGCTCCATCCATATCATTGCAAATGGCAAGATTTCATTGTTTTTGATGGCTGAGTAATAGTCCATTGTGTGTGTGTGTGTGTGTGTGTGTGTGTGTGTGTGTGTGCGTGCCTTCTTTATCCATTCATCAGTCAATGGACGTTTGCGCTCTTTCCATAGTTTGGCTATTGTTGATAAGGTTGCTATAAACACTGGTGTCCATATACCCCTTCAAATCTGTATTTTTTTTTTTTTTTTGTATCCCTTGGGTAAGTACCAAATAGTCCAATTGCTGGATCACAGAGTAGTTCTATTTATAATTTTTTGAGGAACCCCCATACTGTTCTCCAGAGCTGCTGTAGCAGCTTGCATTCCCACCAACAGTACAAGAAGGTTCCCTGGTATCTGCATCCTTGCCAACACCTGTTTTCTTGTTTGTTAATTTTAGCCATTCTGACAGGTGTGAGGTGGTATCTCATCATGGTTTTGATTTGTATTTCCCTGATAATGAGTGATGTTGAGCATCTTTTCATGTATCAGCCACCTGGATGTCTTCTTTGGAAAAGTGTCTAATCATGTCTTCTGCCCATTTCTTTTCCTTTTTTTTTTTTTTTTACATTTTATTTATCTATTTATTTTGGTAGAGAGAGAGAGAGTGCACAAGTCGGGGAGGGGCAGAGACAGAGAGGGAGACACAGAATCCAATCAGGTTCCAGGCTCCCAGCTGTCAGCACAGAGCCTGACGCAGGGCTCAAACTCACAAACTGCGAGATCATGACCTGAGCCGAAGTTGGACGCTTAACCGACTGAGCCACCCAGGCGCCCCATGCCCATTTCTTAATTGGGTGATTTGTTTCTTGGATGTTGAGTTTTATAAGTTCTTCATAGATTTTGGATACTAACCCTTTATCAGATAGGTTGTTTGCAAATATTTTCTCCCATTCTGTAGGCTGCCTTTTAGTTTTGTTGTTTCCTGACTGGACAGATTTAGAGACTGAGGAAGAAATAAGATCAAGAATGACCCCTCATTTCTTATTTAAGTGTCTGAGTGGATCAGGTAAAGTTGGTGTGTTCTTGTATGGAGATGGATATGAAAGAAGGTGAGGAAGTGATGGTGCCCTGGGCCATGTAGGGGTTCTGTATATTGGCAGAAGTTTGGAGTAAAAAGTTAGGGGCTGGGGTCCTGGGCAAAAGCATCACTGAGGGCAGATAGAGGAAATGGAGTCCATCAAGGAGAGAGGGAACTCATTTGTAGAATCAGACTAAAAATAAGATCCTGGTAACATTGAAGCAGGAAAAAATTTAAAGGCCTGCGTGATAACTGCATCAAATACTACATAAGTCCTTTACAATAAGGACTAAAAGTGTCCCAGGGTTTCATACCTAGGATATCCATTGAAACTGCATGCAGATCCCTGTGGGAAGGAGGGAGAGGGGTAGAAGCCAGGCTGTGCTGGGGGTGATTGCATGTGGGTGGCAAGTGCAGACAGGTTTCTGCAAACACCCCAAGCTGAAAGGGCTAAGGCCAACTTATTAATGAGTCTATGTAAGGATCAAGAGAAAAGGTACAGAGGGGAGTGGCCTGAGAAGAGTTCACAGGAAGACATGAGATCACAAAGATTAGGCTCTAAGATCTGATGGGTAAAGTGCATGCACCTGTAGTGAGCTTTTAGAGGCAGGCCATTGGGGAGATGAAATCTAATCCTCAAAAGGAAGGACTGCTTGAGGAGAGCATGATGTTGTGACTAGGAACACTGAAGTCCCCGCATGGAGAAGAGCGTGCCCTCAAGAGGGCCTATGGTGATACTGCTGGCACTATGAGGGAGCCAAACATCTGGCGCTCAGGGGCAAGGGGCTCCCCAGGGTGGAGCCATTAGGAGTGTGCAGTGACCCCACCCAGTAGACCTTCCCAACTTCTTGACCCTCCAAGGGGAGCATACACAAGAGACAAGACGTCTGTAAGAGACAAGACGTGAGAAGTGCATCCTGGAGAGAAGGGGGCAGACAGGCCAGATGGGGCGGACAAACATTCCATTTCCCCACATCCTTGATTTCTTGTAGTCCTTCTATCCCTTATCTCATTGCTTCTGTCACCCCCCCCCCCTTTCCCTATACTTCTCCCTCCCAGGTCAACCACATGCTGTACAGGCCCTGGAAATGCATGGGGAAGCTAAGGAGAGGAACCCTGAGATAATAGAGGGCACAAATGACTTTTCTGAGGTGGAGGCCTGTCCACTGCCACTTGAGGGCCTCTCAGGCCAGTCTCACAGCTGGGAAATAGAAAAACAGATTGTAGTGTTGAAGAGAGGAGCAAAGGGAACTTTCAGGAGCTTGAGCAGTTGTCTTGGGTGTAGGCTACTTCAAAACTCAACCCTGAGTGCCACCAGGTATTAGTGTTCAAGGTCAAAGTGTCAATGGCCACATCAGTAAGGCTCAGTCTGTGACTGCTGGGTCATGTGGAAGGTGCTTCCACACATATATCCCAAGTGGCCATGACAAAAATCTGTGGGACCAAGTGACCTCTTAAGGGAGGATTCTGAAAAATTAGGGACTTTAATAACTTGTCCAAAGCCAAGACCCCAAAATTTTGCCTCTGAAATATCCACTATGTGTCACTGTCCCTAGAGGGTAAAGACCCCTGCTCAGCTCCCTCACTTGTTACTCCCACAGAAGGCAGAGCAGAGCAAGCAGTGTGCCTGGTCCCTATTCCCCTGACAAGTTCCTCAGGATGCTCTGGTTTCTGAGAAGGACTGGCTTTAGGAACTGGTGTCCTCCATGTTGAGGGATCTGAGCCTGGTAGAGAGAGAGATGGTCAAACTTGTGGGAGCCCAGGGTTGACCAGCAGAGTCTCGCCTTTAAATTTTTATTTTTTTAATGTTTTTTTGTGTGTGTGAGAGAGAGAGAGAGAGAGAGGGAGAGAGACAGAAAGAGAGAGAGACAGAACACAAGCGGGGGAGGGACAGAGAGAGAATCTGAAGCAGGCTCCAGGCTCTGAGTTGTCAGCACAGAGCCCGACGTGGGCCTCGATCCCATGAACCACAAGATCATGACCTGAGCCGAAGTCAGATGCTTAACCAACTGAGCCACCCAGGTGTGCCAGAGCCTCATCTTTAAAAGCCCCCACTAGGGGCGCCTGGGTGGCGCAGTCGGTTAAGCGTCCGACTTCAGCCAGGTCACGATCTCACGGTCCGCGAGTTCGAGCCCCGCGTCGGGCTCTGGGCTGATGGCTCAGAGCCTGGAGCTTGCTTCTGATTCTGTGTCTCCCTCTCTCTCTGCCCCTCCCCCGTTCATGCTGTGTCTCTCTCTGTCTCAAAAATAAATAAACGTTAAAAAATAAAAAAAATAAAAAAAAATAAATAAAAGCCCCCACTCATTTCTTCCTCCTTCTGTGTTCCTGCTGAAAGACAAAAAGAGACTAAAAGAGAGTTTGGAGCCTACTTCTTACTGTCCTCCTACTGTAGATTGTCTACATTCATTAACTTTGTTGAGATCTCTTTTGTTTTCATGTTACTCATTTTGAAGGTGATGAAAACACTTTCTACTGATCCTTTTCCATCAGTCCCAAGTAAGGAAGCATTTTGTGCACTGGTCTTCACTTGACATTTCAGTGTCCCCTGTTGAAAAGGAGTCCAGATGTCAGATCTGGGGGACAATCTGTACTGCATTCTGTGAATTCTGCTCCCTGGGGAAAGATGGAGTGGTTTGTGGTATGTCTTTTGAGCTCAGCAGTGATTTCTAAGTAGCCCTGATCCAGGGAGAACCTTGGCCCAGAGACACCTGAGGTGGCAAGGTGAACCAATGTGAGTGAGGCCTGTCCTCTAGGGGTCCTGAGCTCTCTTAGCTCCCTTCCAACATGCTAAGAATATGGGCTGTTAGTTTTGGATAGAAGCCCTAGTCATCACCTGACCACATGCCCTGACCAACCCATTCTCATAGGTTGAGGATGTTCCCATTTCATCAGAGAATGGTCCTCTGCTCCAGCAATTGTTTTAGGAAAGTGGAAATGATGGGGTGCCTGGATGGTTCACTAGGTAGAGCATAGGACTCTTGCTATTGGGGTCATAAGTTTGAGCCCCACGTCGGGTGTACAGATTAATTTTTTTAAAAGTTTTAAAGAAAACTGGGAGAGGCTCCTGGGTGGCTCAGCTGATTAAGTGTCCAACTCTTGATTTCCACTCAGGTCATGATTAACAGATCATGGGATCAAGCCCCGCATCAGGCTCTGCATTGACAGCTCAGAGCCTGCTTGGGATTCTCTCCCACTCTCTCTTCTCCTCCCCTGCTTGCGCTCTCTCTCTCTCTCTCTCTCTCTCTCTCTCTCTCTCTCTCTGTCTCTCTCAAAATAAATAAATAAACTTAAAAAGAAAAGAGTCTGTCTCTTTGGTGGGCTGGACCTTGGTTTCCCTTCCTTGAGTGATGTTTGTGTTTTTTAAGATCAGTTTTAGGTTCATAGGAAAGTTGAGGAGAAGGTACAGAGAGCTCCCATATATTCCCAAACTCCCACGCATCACAGCCTCCCCCAGTTCCAATATGCCCACCAGACTGGAACATTTGTTACAATTGATGGATCTACATGAACACACTCAAAAGCCATAGTTTACGTTTCTTTTTTTATTAATAATGTTTTAATGTTTATTTTTGAGAGGAGGTGGGAGAGGCAGAAAGAGAGGCTCAGCATGTGGCCCAAACCCATCAACCTGTGAGATCATGACCTGGGCCGAAATCAAGAGTTGGACATTCAACTGATTGAGTCACCCAGGCACCCAGTTTACATTTCAATTCACTCTTGCTATTGTACATTCTTTGGATTTGGACAACTATATAATGACGTGTATCCATCATTATGGTATCATATAGAGTATTTTACTGCCCTAAAAATCTGTGCTCCACTTATTTACCTGCCCCCTTCTGCCCCTGAAAACTACTGATCTTTTGACTGTTTACATAGTTTTGACTTTTCCAGAATGTCCTACAGCTGGGATCATGCTATATTTAGTCTTTTCAGATTGGCTATGCTGCCCTCATAGAATGAGTTAAGATGTGGTCCCTCCTCTTGAATGTATTGGAAGGTTTAAGAAAAATTGGTGTCAATGCTTCTTTAAATGTTTGGCAGAATTCACCAGTTAAGCCATCAGGTCCGGGGCTTTTTGGAGGTTGCTGTTTCAATCTCCTATCTCCTATTTTATGACTATTCACATTGTCTCTTTATTCATGGTTCAGTCTTAGTAGGTTGTGTATTTCTGGGAATTTTTCCATTTCATCTAGATTATCCAGTCTGTTGACATACAGTTGTTCACAGCACTCATTTTTTTTCAAAGCGTCTTTTTTTAATGTTTATTTATTTTGAGAGAGGGAGAGAGAGAGAGAGAGAGACTCTGTGTGTGTGTGTGTGTGTGTGTACGCGTGAATGAGGGCAGAGAGAGGAGAGAGACAGAATTGCAAGCAGGCTCTGCTCTGTCAGCACGAAGCCCAACTCGGGGCTCAATCTCACAAACCATGAGATCATAACCTGAGCTGAAATCAAGAGTCAGATGCCCAACTGACTGAGTCAGCCAGGTGCCTTCACAGCCCTCTCCTGTATTTCTTTTTATTTCCATCAAATTGGAGGTAATATCCCCATTTCTGTTTCTAATTATAATAGTTTGGGTCTTTTATCTTTTTCTCAGTCAATATAGCCAAAGATTTATTGTTGTTCATTTCCACACATATTCTTCATTTTATTGTCTTCTCCCAACTTGAGGAGGCTGACTTATCATTTATATGGAAAATTCAGGACTGGTGAACTCAGATGTGGTGACTCCTATGCCATATGAAATTCTCCATTTTTTTTACTTTATTTATTTGTGAAAGAGACAGAGTGAGTGGGGGAGGGACTCGGGGGGTGGTTGCAGAGGATTCAGAGCAGGCTCTATGCGGCTTGAACTCGCAAACTTCGAGATCATGACCTGAGCCAAAGTTGGATGCTCAACTGACTGAGATACCCAGGCATCCTGGAAATTCTCTATTCTGAGAAAGACAGTTAAATGTGGCAAACCTCTAAGGCCCAGATTTTTTAAAAAAATTTTTAATGTTTATTTATTTTTGAGAGAGAGAGAGAGACAAACAGAGCATGAGCAGGGAAGGGGCAGAGAGAGGAGACACAGAATCTGAAGCAGATTCCAGGCTCTGAGCTGTCAGCACAGAGCCCAATGTGGGGCTTGAATTCACGAGTTGTGAGCTCATGACCTGAGCCAAAGTCGACCCTTAACTGACTGTACTACCGAGGCACCCCAAGACCCAGATTTCAAGTAAAGTTGACTAGTGTCTTAGTCAGCTTGGCTTCTATTACAAAATACAATAGATTGGGTGACTTAAACAACAAACATTTATTTCTCACAGTTCTAGAGGCTGGGAAGTCCAAGATCAGGGTGCCATCATGATCAGGTTCTTGATGAGGGCCCTTTTCCTGACTTGAAGATGGCTGCTTTCTCACCATGTCCTCACATGACAGAGAGCAAGAGTGTGACTGAGAGGGAGTGGAGAAAGAGAGAGAGATAGCACAAGCAGAGCATACTCTTCTTCTTCTTATAAAGATACTTATCCTATCACAGGCATCCCATCCTCATGACTTCATGTAACCAAATTATCTTCCAAATTTCCCACTTCCAAATGCTATCACATAGGGGATCAGGGCTTCAACATATGAACTTGGGAGACACAAACATTCATTCCATAGCACTCCCTCCATGGCCCCTCAAAATTCGTGTCCTTCTTGCATGCAAAATACATTATTTCCATTCCTACAGTCTCAAAAGTCTTAACTAATTAAGTTAAGAGTCATCAACTTTAAAGTCTAAATTCCAAAGTCTCATCTAAATATCATCTGTGTCAGGGGTGCCTGGGTGGTTCAGTCAGTTAAGCGCCTGACTTTGGCTCAGGTCATGATCTCACAGTTTGTGAGTTCAAGCCCCAGTCTGGCTCTGTGCTGATAGCTCAGAGCCTGGAGCCTACTTCAGATTCTGTGTCTCCCTCACTCTCTGCCTCCCTCCCCTACTCACGCTCTGTCTTTTTCTCTCTAAAAATAAATAAACATTAAAATTTAAATATCATCTATGTCAGATATAAGTGACACCTGAGGTATGAATCCTGAGGCAAAATTCCTCTTCAGCTGAGAACCTATGAAACCAGGTAAGTTATATACTTCAAAATGACAATGATGGGGGAGGCACAGAAAAAAAATTCCCATTCCAAAAGAGAGAATTGGGAGGAAGAAAGGGGTGATGAGTTCCAAGCAAATTGAAAACCTAGCAGGGAAAATATCACTATATTTAAGGCTCAAGAATAATCCTTACAGGTTCAGGGCTCTGCCTTCCAGATCCACCAGGGCAGCAATCTTTCCTCTGTGGCTCTGCCAAACAGGTGGCATCCTGAAGTCTCCAGAAAGTCCTGCAGAGCCTGCCCAAGGCTCCAGGCCCATTGAAACCAAGGTAATAGGCACCCCCTTTGAAACTGAGAAGACAGCTTTGGTGATCTCTGTATCAGCTTTAGGGTCATTCTTCACTTGTCTTGCAGAATAGTGCACATTTGTAGCCAAGTAGCCCTGTGGTTCAGTCCTATAGGATCTTAGAAGTCTAACAACCTTCCTTCATTTTATCCCATCTCTGTTCACTTCAATGAAAGTTGTAAGTGTTTTTGCTCATGTCCCATAAGCTCTTTATCAAGTCATAATCCAGCCACATTCCTGCTGTTCTCTTCTGAACACACTTACTTTTTTTTTTTTTTTTTTTTTTTGCAATATGGACAGGCTGAGAATTTTCCAATTTTTTATGTTCTTATTCCTTTTTCCTTAACAATGCCTTCTTCAATTCATCACTCCCTTCTTGCATTTTATTATAAGAAGTCAGGAGGAAACAAGGCACTCCTTCAATACTTAGAAATATTGCTTAGAAATATCCTCAGCTAGGGACACTTGGGTGGCTCAGTCAGTTAAGCATTCAACTCTTGATTTCAGCTCAGGTCATGATCTCATGGTTTGTGAGAGTGAGCCTTGAATCCAGATTTGCAGTGACAGAGTAAAGCCTGCTTGGGATGCCCTCTCTCCCTCTCTCTCTGCCCCTCTCCTGTTCATGTGTGTTCCCTCTCTCAAAATAAATACACTTAAAAAAAACTGGCTTTGTTTAAAAAAGACCTCCTCAGCTAAATATCCAATTTAATTGCTTACAAGTTCTACCTTCCACAAAATGTTAGAACACGAACACAATTCAGCCAAGTTCTTTGCCACTTTATAACCAGGATCACCTTTCCTCCAGTTTTCAATAACATGTTTCTTGTTTCCATGTGAGACTCATCAGAAAGGCCTCTACCATTCATATTTCTTCTGACATTCTACTCATGATTATTTATGTATTCTCTAAGAAGATGGAAGCTTTCTCTGCATCACTCCCATTTTCTTTCTGAGTTCTCACCGGAATCACCCTCAACATCCACATTACTAGCAAAACTCTTCCAGCCTCTACCCACAGCCTAGTTCCAAAGCCAATTCCACATTTTCAGGTGGAAAATACCAGTTGCTTCTGAACCCCACATGAAGCTTTGAGGAAGCAAGGCTCTGAAAAGGCAGCCAAGTGTGTGCCCCACATTCCTCTCAAATCCTGAGTTCTTAGCCACATAACAGGGGTCGGTCCAGCATTAAACCAAGTGCTAGTCCTTCCAAGCAGAAGGCTCTTCTGACTGCACCAGATCCAATACATGTGAAGACAACCCAGTCAAGAGAGTGGGCCTGTGTCTTGCTTGTGGAAGGTCATTCTGCAAATATTTGAGGGACAGTTGGCGGTGCAAGTGGCCTCAAGGTAGCCACCTTGAGCTGGAGAGGCAGAGAAGGATGATGAGCATATAGAGACCAACAAATAAAAGACAAGAATCCTCAGGCTTAAGCCCATGACTAGATGAGGCCTTTGCATGTGGAGCTGAGTGGGAGTATGTATGTAAGAAGCTGACCCAGGGACCCAGTTGTCAATCAGGAAGCCCCTGCAAAGCTAGGCAGCTGTGGCTAGGGCAGCCTCTCACATTCCTTTGCAGTTGACCATGAAGATTATGGACAAGGACACACCCCAGAAAGTAAAGTCAGACCTAATGAGGCCCAAAGTCCAGGGAGTTCCTCCCAGCTGAGTTTGGGTGATAGGGTTCTGTCCAGAGACAGAAGGAGACAGAGAATTCAAAGTAGGCTCTGTGAAGTCAGCACAGAACCCAATGTGGGGCTCGAACTCACAAACCGTGGGCTTGGGCTGAAATCAAGAGTCAGATACTTAACCAACTGAGCCACCCAGGTTCCCCTACACAGTTTTATTTAAATAACCACGTGTCAGACTCACCTTGGACAGTGCCAAGCAGAGTTTGAATGCTGCTGTGTGTTTCCCATTCTCCTCCTTTTCCACACTCCAGGTTAGGGGAGGGGGGGGGCAGCACACAACTGGCCCTTCAGTGATAGAACCTGTTGGAGAGCCTGTACCTTGTCCAGAGGGACTGGACTGAGCTGCATTTGGGATTGGACAGAACTTTGGGTTTTTCCTCTTGACCAGGGGCTGCATCCTGGTGCAGCAGGTGACCACATGGAAAGACTGTGGCAGAAGCAGCTCATTATCCCTATGATCTGTTCTTCTCCTCTCCTCCAAATCAGCGGGCAGAACATCCTCAGGGGAGGCACTTGGGTCCTTGATCACTGCCTAGGGAACCTGCCATAAAATTTGTGATTTTACATAAGAGAAAAATATTTGAACCTCAAGTGCTAACACTAGCGTGATCCAGGCTTCTAAGTTCTCCAACCCAGCAGTATGAAGTCATATCTCACTGTCATTTATTTGTCTTTCTCTGATAGCTGATCAGCAGAGCATCTCTTTCATCCCAGGGTTTCAAAGTATTTCCTGTGTAGTTTTTCTGCTAACCTCATTTCTGTTCATATCACGTCTTTAATTCATTTAGAGACTAACATTGCACGTGTTGTTAGGTAGGGATCTGGTTCTGTTTTTCTCCATTGAGTGAGCTCATTTTCTCAGTACCTTCTACTAAAGAACCCACCCACTCTTTTGCCATTGATTGTGGTGCCAGAATTATCATCTATTGAATTTCTACCTCCACAGAAGTCTGACACTGATCTCTTCACTGTCCTGCTTCTGCTGTCTGTGTTTTCTTCTGTCAATACTAATAGCACATCCTCCTCTTTCCCTTTTTAGGTTGATTTGGCTATTCAATGATTTTTCTTTTTCCACGCACATTTTGAGTTTCCTCCTAACCAAGTAGAACTTTGACTAGATTGCAGTGAATTTATAGGTTAAATTGGGGGTGGGGAGGAATTTACATCTTTGAAATATTAAATTACCTGATCCAAGAACAAGAAATACCTCTCTACTGACTAACATCACGTTCTGTGTCCTATACTACAGTCTCAAAGTGTTCACCAGACGTCTTGAGTGCTCGTTGTTAATTACCAAATATTTTATGGTTTTTGTTGCTATCGTGGAGTACATTTCATTTTTTGTTACATTTTCTTGTTGGTTATTGCTGGTGCAGAGCAATGTATTGTTCCTTTTTCTAATTTCATCAAATGCACGCAATATTAACAAAACGTTTAGAATCTCTTTAAAAAAGCGAGTTTTGGGGCGCCTGGGTGGCTCAGTCGGTTGAGCGTCCGACTTCGGCTCAGGTCACGGATCTTGCGGTCCTTGAGTTCGAGCCCCGCGTCAGGTTCTGGGCTGATGGCCCAGAGCCTGGAGCCTGCTTCCAATTCTGTGTCTCCCTCTCTCTCTGCCCCTCCCCCGTTCATGCTCTGTCTCTCTCTGTCTCAAAAATAAATAAATGTTAAAAAAAAATTTTTTTGGGGGGCGCCTGGGTGGCGCAGTCGGTTGAGCGTCCGACTTCAGCCAGGTCACGATCTCGCGGTCCGTGAGTTCGAGCCCCGCGTCAGGCTCTGGGCTGATGGCTCGGAGCCTGGAGCCTGTTTCCGATTCTGTGTCTCCCTCTCTCTCTGCCCCTCCCCCGTTCATGCTCTGTCTCTCTCTCTGTCCCAAAAATAAATAAAAGACGTTGAAAAAAAAAAATTTTTTTTTTTAAAGCGAGTTTTATCTGAGTCCAAATTAGGACAGCTGCCCTGGGTACACAATATTCACAAAGAAGAGAGTCCTCCAGGACACCTGTGTGGCTCGGTCCATTAAGCCTCCAATGCTTGATTTCAACTCAGGTCATGATCTTACAGGTTCATAAGTTCGAGCCCCACATTGTGCTCCACACTGTCAGTGCAGAGCCTGCTTGGGATTCTCTCTCACACAAAATAAATAAACTTTAAAAAAAAGACAGTTTTATGCCCCATAACAACAACAACAAAGAAGAGAGTGCTCCTGGGAAAGAATATTTGGTGCAGGGTTATATACTTTTTTTTTTTTAATAAGAAGTTAGTTACAAATCATTGGACAAAAATCATTTCAGAAAGTTACAGAGATTATCTTTTTAGTATATGCAGAGCTGTATGACCTTAATCTTATGGGAACTGGAAAGGTTTTGGTTTTGCTTTTCTCTTTATATTTGGAATGCTTCCTTTTAGGTTATTTATAAATGAAGCAGACTATGATGTGTTCAGGGTAGAAACTGAGCTCATGCTTTGAAGTTTTGATGACTGTGATGTTAAAATATAGCTTCCATGAGAGTCCATGCAGGGCCTACAAACATTAAAACTTGACAACTTCCTTTTTTTTTAATTTCCTTTATTTTGTCAATACATTATATATTTTTCTCCGAAAAATATTCAGTGAATTTTATATCTTTTACACGTTATACTAGGTCCCATAGGTTTGAGAATTAAGTGTTTCGCTTTTCGTTGCTTTATGCATTATCTGTACTTTTCTAGCTAGTATCATTTTTTATTAAAAGGTTATGTAGGCTATTTGTAAATTCCAATACTGACTTTTTTAAGTCAACTTTATATATTTCTAACTTTGATAATTGCCTGTCAAATACATACCTTAAAACTCGTATTCTTAATGTCTAAGTGTATAATCAACTTCTGTAAATGTTCCATGGACACTCCCACTAAATGTGTATTATCTATGTAAGGAATTTCAGTTTTTCCATCTATCTGCCCCATCATTTACTGATTTAGGGATTCAGTTCTACCACGTGCGCCTTCATGTTTTCATCAAGCTGCAGTCTGTTTCATTCCAGGAATTGGGCATCCAAGTCTCACTACAGCGGCACGGCTCATTCTTCTGCATTTCTAACCGTCGTATTTTCACATTTAGTCGCCACCGCACTGGTGGCTCGGTCGACTCTGAAGCAGGAAAGCTAGGGAGCTCCACCTCCGCGCCGGACCAGGGGCGGGACCACCAAGTCGCTCTGGCCTCCGGCCGCCTAGAGCGACGACGTTGGCCCGGAAGTCGGGAGAGGGACTTCCGGGGTCCGTCTCGGGGCCCAGCCGCAGTACTTCTGCGGCGGTGCCGGGAGAGATTACCCGGAGTGGGGAGTTCGAGCCGGCGAAACCCCCACGTTTTGGACCGCGCTCCCGCGTGACTCCGATACCCCAGCGGTGGGTGCCGGCCACGGGTGGTCTAGGCGGGGCGTCGTGGGAAGAGGGGCAGGCGGGCGGCTCGGCCTGGGCGGGGTTGGGGCCTCGGACGCCCCTCCCCGGAGCGGGCCTGAGGGGCGCCCCCCAGAGGGTGCCCAGGACGGCCGATCCTGACCCGCCCCGGAGCCTGCCTCAAAGCTGCGTGGCGAAGCTGCCTTAGGCGACGGGGCAGGGGTGCGGTGTCTGGCGCATGGGGGTTGGGGTTCAGGAGAGGCCTCTGGACTTGGGTGCGAACGTCAGAACTGTACTGAGCTGCATGAGAAGTGAGGTTGTCGCTTGTCGCCTGGAGGCCTCGGGTGATGGATTCACTCTTCAGGTGGCGAAGAAGCTCTGAGGAGAGAGGAATTTATTCTCCTCCACGTGAGTGGGGCTGAGGGATGAGCCGTGTCCATCCTGTGGATGCCTGCAGTGGGCTGCTGTCTGCTTGTCTTTCCCAGTTGTCTCTGCTCAGCGCCCTGTTGGGCTCTTAGCTGAGAGAATCTGCTTCCAGGCTTGTTGGCAGAATCGAATCCTTTGGGGTTATTGAACTGAAGTGTCTGTTTCCTTGCTGACTGTCCTTAGCTCTTGAGGTCCCAATCTTTGCACAGAGACCTTGCATCTCAGAGCCAGCAATGGCTCATGTAATTAGATTGGGTCCACCAAGCTAATTCTCTCTGCAAAGTCTCTTTTGCTGTGTAGTGTATCATATCCACAGGTTCCGGGGAGTGGGATGTGGACATGGGTGTTGAGGGACGTTCTGTTTACCATAGATTGACCCAATAGATTGGGTTTATAGCCTCCTGGGCAAGTTCCCACATATACTGAGGTGAGAAAAACAAGGTGTAAAATGAGCATAGACTATTCTGGAAGGATACATTAACAACTGGGAAGGGGAACTCAGTGGCTGGCCAGGAAGTTCTTTTTTGCCTGTTCATATTTGAGCCATATGATTGTGCCTCCATTCAGTGACAGTGATGATAATTTCAAGAATTTTATTTTATTTTTTTAAGTTTATTTATTTATTTTGAAAGCAAGAGAGAGCAAACACACGCATAAGCAGGAGAGAAGGAGAGACAGAATCCCAAACAGGCTCTGCACGATCAGAGGAGACGCCAGTGCGGGGTTCAAACTCAGGAACTGTGAGATCACGACCTGAGCCTAGGTCAAAAGTAGGATGCTTAACCAACTGTGCTACCTAGGTGCGCCTTCAAGAATTTTAAAATAAAATGAACTGGGGCGCCTGGGTGGCTCAGTCAGTTAAGCGTCTAACTCTTGATTTCAGCTCAAGTCATGACCTCAGGGTTCACGAGTTCAAACCCCACATCAGGCTCCATGCTAACAGTGCGGAGCCTGCTTGGGATTCTCTCTCTCCCTCCCCCTCTCTCTCTGCCCCTCCTGCATGCAAACTCTCTTTCTCAAAATAAATGAACTTTAAAATAAAGTGAACTGAATGAATATTGCAAATGACTGAGTCTCCCCTTGGAAGAGGGAGAGTGAAGGTTCCCCCCATGGAAGCAGCATCTGCTCTGTTCTGCTGCTGCATAGACAGACACCTTAAGTCAGTGCTGTCCCTGCTTTGAATCTTGTCTGTGCCATTCCCCTGAGCACCAGTGTCAGGTTAGTTCTGTCTGTCCTAATATAGAAATGTGGCCGGTGCCTCACCACTCAGGCAGCCAAGGGCCCTGATAGTCTCTATCCCAATGACCCTGCCTCTGAGCTCTGTCCACATCTTTGCCCCATCTTCTCCTACCTCTCTAACCAGGCATTGCCTAAGCCCTTTTCCCTGGGCCTGGTTTAAATGCCTCCCTGCCCCAGGGTGCTGCTCCTTCCTCTGTTTCCTCCTTCTTGCAGGCTTCCCAACTTCCAGGCTAATGATGGTTGCCTGCATTCAGGCAGGTAGGTACTGCCTGATTCAGTTACTGCCCTACTGATTCAGGTACTGCCCTAATTCAGGCTTTCGTCCTGCTCCCTTCTGGCTGTGTTCCTCCTTCCTCCTTCCTCCTCTGTTTCCTGCGGTCTCAGCCTGTCAAAAACCAATGATTTGGTTGGATCAACCCTTGTGGTTCTTACCTGCAACAAAAACCATCAGGAAACTTTCAAAACAAGGGCCTATAGATTAGCACACCTGGAGCCACACAGTGAGGTGGCAAGTAATGAGAGAAGTGCATGGGCCTAGGCTTCTGCTTTTATTGGAGTTGAAGGTGGACACCTAGGGTTTTGTAGGCTACTCTTTATTGGTGAATTTAAAACATAAGAGTGGGAATTTAAAGTTCAGGAAGAGAAAAATGACGAGTGACCCAAATGACCAGTTATCAGAATCAACCAAGATTGCTAAAAGGAGGCTCAGTCAGGGGAGGCAGCCAGGCTTTTTATCTAGTCCAGTGGCTGGCAATGCATTTATTCTCCAATAACCATCTTTGAAATCGATGCCTCTTTGCAGTGGATGCCTCAGCAATCAAAGCTTAATTCAGGCATTTGCCTTATAAAACAAAACAACACAACTGGGAAGGCTGATACTTCCCACTACCCAGTAAGCAAGTAGTGTCCACAGTGGGCTTCTGCCAGCATTTCCTGATTTGTCTTCTCAGTCTCTGAAGGACAGAGGGGTCACTATAATCTATCAATGGTTCAGTGTGAATAAGGGGCCAAGGGGTATTGCCACAAACGTGTGGGCCACTGAGCAGAGCATGGTGCATTTGAAGAGACAGGGCAGTGGGAGCGGTGGGGGAAATCACTAACTCAGACCCATCATGTGTCATTGAGAATATTTTATCTTCTCAGAAGGAGCATTTAGAGCTGGAGATGAGCCCAAGCTTGGGAATCTTCACATAAGGGTCTTGATGCCTTCCTTAATCAAAGAAATTGATATAGGTTCAAAAGTGAACCCTGGGGTACGAACATGAAGAGGGAGATAAGGAGAAGCCTGGGAGGGAGCCACTGGTAGAGTGGGAAGACAGGATACCCACTGTGGATGCTGCCAGGAGGGCACAACTCAGATACCATGGTGGTCCGCCATGAATGGATCAGATGGTCCACCTTCAGGACATTGTGTCAGGAATTAGGGGTGGGCCCATGGTGGGTGCAGGTTTTGTGGGACTATTCTATCATGGCAGGATCCCTTCTAGGGGGACACTGTGCTCACCTTGCCCTGGGGTCAGCATCTTACCCCTTCCTGAGACCTAGCAGCAGGCCCTCCTCTGGTCTCAGTCTGTAGGAGTAGAAAAAGACACCCCTACCTGGTGGGAGGATGGATCCCTGGAGCTAGGCCCCCTGCACATTCACCTACATCCTTGTTGGTCTCCAGGTCCCAGCCATGCCCAGCCTCAGAGCTCGCTCTGAAGAGGCAGAAATGGAGCCCTCAGTTCCTAGACCATCCCCTTGGATCCCTGCAGCCCAGGCGTGTGTGAGTGATGCTCCTGCTGTGACCCACCCTGGATCAACACTCCGTGATCCCCACTGCTGTGACTACACTGAGCCAGGAACCACCCCCTCTCACCATCAGCGGCCAGGTACTGGGAGCAAGTCCCCCACTGGTGCCCTCATTCTAGAGGGACTTTATCCATGTCACCCTGTGCTTACCCCTAGAAGGCAACCATGTCATCATTAAGGATAGGGTGCCTCATGGACTTGAGGGCCAGGGCTAGAGATCAGAACGGAATTTGGCCTGGCCCCAGGCTGTCTTGGTGCCAGAGCAGGACACATGTTTCCCCCACCTGACCTGGAGGGGTGTGGTATGATGGTCACCAGCTGAGGCCTGCCCAACCCAACTTCCAGGCTAATGATGGTTGCCTGCATTCAGGCAGGTAGGTACTGCCTGATTCAGTTACTGCCCTACCTGATTCAGGTACTGCCCTAATTCAGGCTTTCGTCCTGCTCCCTTCTGTCTGTGTTCACACTGCTCAGCCACTCTCATCCACTTCAGAACACTGCTAGAGTCCTTTTCCAAAGATCCCTCAACTAGCTTGCCTTTTTCATGGACCTCTCAGCAGTGATTAGGGTGGATAGTAGTGTTCACTTTCCTTACCGGGATCTGATGTTGGCTATTTTACAAAAGGCACTCTTAAATACAGGGACCTGTGGTTATTCTCAGGACATCCGGGCAATGTACAGACTCTGTATGACCAGGGAAGGTTGGGATAATGGCAGTGTTGGTTGACAGACCTTGACAACTAACTTCCTGGGTATAACTTAAACTGGCCCCTATACATGGAGGGGAAGGAGAAGCTGAATAACAAGGCAGGCCACCCCGATTGGTAGGTGGCAGTTTAATAACCAAGAGAACTTACTTAAGCTTGTCATGAGTGGCTGCAATACAAGTAAATCCCAGCACCTGCCTGCCAAATCTTAAAAGTTGATATAGGGGCCTTAACTGGGTTTAGTCATATGTACTGTCCAGATGGTCTCAGCACCATATCACTGTCTCAAGGGTCTGTCCTTGGGGCAGCTTCTGGGAGCAGGGAAGGCAAGCAGTATGTACATCCAAGGACAAGTGAGAGGATGAGGGGCCTCCAATTGCCTGGATCCAGCTCGTAAGTCAACCAGTGGTCGCATCCTCTCAGTGACCTTCCCCAATAAGCAGAGGTGGTACAAGGCAGTCCTGGGTGTTTTGGAGCAGGAGAGTGTTAGGGGATGAGAGACATGATGAGGTCCCAGGAAGTGAAGTAGCCCTGAGAGACAGGTCTGCTGACTGTCCCACACAGAGGCAGACTGTGAACCGAGTGATTAAGGGTATGCTAGGCAGAGAATGGTGAGAGAGGCCAAACCCTGCTCCATTAAAAAAGAACAGATTGATGGTAACTTATGTTTTAAATTTTTTTTAATGTTTTTATTTTTTTTTGAGAAAGGGTATGAACAGGGTAGTGGAAGAGAGAGAGGGATCAAGGAAAGAATCTGAAGCAGACTCCAGGCTCTGAGCTGTCAGCACAGACCCCGATATGGAACTCCAGCTCACAAACCACAAGATCATGACCTGAGCCCAAGTCAGTCGCATAACTGACTGAGCCACCTAGGCGCATGTTTTAAAAGCCACTGTGAGGGGAGGGGAGCCTCGGTGGCTCAGTTGGTTAAGCATCTGACCCTTGATTTTGGCTTAGGTCATGATCTCATGGTTCATGGGATTAAGCCACATGTTGGGCTCTGTGCTGACAGCATGGAGTCCTGCTTGGGATTCTCTCTTCTTGTCTCTCTGCCCCTCCCCTGCTCACTCTCTCTAAATAAACAAACAAACATTTAAAAAAATAAAAAGCTACTTGTGGAACTAAATGGTGGAGTAGGTGGTTCCAAATACCCAGTCCTCCACAAAAACAAGCAGAAACTGCCAGGACCAACTTCGTCAGGAATCTAGAAAATAGGTTTACAGCAACCAAGTGAATGCCAAATCAAGAAAAAGGCAACTTAAAAATGATAGGAAAGCTCTGTGGTGTTTTTACTTGCTCATGTCCGCAAACATTCCCTGGCTCAGTAACAGTCGTAAAGTGAGCAGCTTATGTTCCCAGTGTGTGATCATGGTCCCTGATTCCAAAGGGAGCAAAAAAGACCTATTCAGAAATTATTTTGTTTGTCCTAAGCTATGTGGGGTAGGATAAAGTATTGATGCAAAGTGCTTGTCTCTGTTTTGCCTAACTCAGAACTTACTCAGGGCAGAAAAGTAGTGGACTCAAAAACATTCTAAGGGGAACTACCTTCCCCAACCACCTAGGATATCACTTAACAGTACAGTCAACCACCTAAAGCCTAGGAGGAAAAGCTGGGGAAATGAGGACTTTCAAAAGCACCCCAGTATATCAGGGAATGTAGAAAGCCACATACATGCCCAGGACAGGAAATGTGCTCTGAAAAGACCTCTGAAAATCATAACTTCACCTCTGGATCATCTCTAAGTTCAGTAAAAGCAGAAAGCTAAGATAGTTATATATAGTATTCAAATAGTACCCCAGCATAAAAAATGGGAGAGTGGTATTACTTTTCTTTTACTGTTAGCATTCAAGGAAATCTCTGTCAAAAGACTAGCTGAACACGAGCTAAAGAAACAGAGGCCTCAGTGACCTCACATGACAGACTTATTTTAGTTTGCAAAACTTGTTTGAAAAGTCACTAGATGAACAGATGATTGTAGCCTTCAACAATCAGGAACAGCAAACCCTGGAGGAGGGAGAGACTGATTTACAGAGTTATCACAATAAATATTCAAATGTCCAGCTTTTAACAAAAAATTACAAAGAATACAAAGAAAAGGGAAAATAAGGCTCGCCCTTCAAAGGAAAAAAAATTAAGTGGCAGAAAGTGTCCCTAAAAAAGCACAGATACTTGACAGACTGTAAACCAGCTATCTTTAATGTGCTCATGCAACTAAGAGAAACCAGAAAAACAATGTGCAAATAAAATACCTAGAGGTTTTAGATTTATATAATTACACAATATATAGTTACATAATTCTAAAAAGAAACAACAGAACTTCTAGAGTTGAAAGGTACAATAACAAATGGATTCACTAGAGGGTTTCAACAGCAGATTTGAGCAGACAAACCTGAAGAATCAGCATACTTGATGGTGGAACCGTTGAAATTATTCAGTCTGAGGAGCAGGAAGACTAAAGGTTGAAAAAAAATGAACATGGCCTAATAGACCTATGGAATACCATCAGTCAAACCAACATACACGTTATGGAAAAAAGAGAGAAAGGGGCAGAAAGAATATATGAAGAATTAATGGCCAAAATGTCTCAAATTTGATGAAAGATATGAATATATACATTCAAAAAGTGCAACAAACTCCCAACTAGGATAAATTTGAAGAGATTCACACAAAGACTCATAATCATATTGTCAAAAGACAGAATCTTGAAAACAACAAAAAAAGTGACCCGTCCCTTATAAGAGATCCTGAATAAGAGCAGTAGCCAGTTTCTTATCAGAGCCCGTGGAGGTTGGAAGGCAGTGGGATGACCTATTTAAAGTGCTGAGAGACAGAAAAAAACTGGCAACCAAGAATTCCATATCTGGCAGATTTACCCTTTAAAAAATGATATTCTTAGATATTTCCAGATAAAAGCTAAGGGTGTTTATTACCAGTGGACCTGCCCTATAAGAAATGCTAAAGGTCCTACAGGTTAAGATGAAAGGACACTGGGTAGGGACTAAAAGCTATATAAATAAATAAAAATCTCTGGTAAAGGTAACTATATAGGTAATTATAAAAACTATTGGGGCGCCTGGGTGGCGCAGTCGGTTAAGCGTCCGACTTCAGCCAGGTCACGATCTCGCGGTCTGTGAGTTCGAGCCCCGCGTCAGGCTCTGGGCTGATGGCTCGGAGCCTGGAGCCTGTTTCCGTCTGTGTCTCCCTCTCTCTCTGCCCCTCCCCCGTTCATGCTCTGTCTCTCTCTGTCCCAAAAATAAATTAAAAAAAAAAAAAAAAAAAACTACTATTATTGTATTGTTAGTTTATAACTCTACTTTTATTTCCTAAATGATTTAAAAGACAAATTTGTAAAAATAATTATAAATCTGTGTTATTAAACACAACGTATAAAGATACATTTCTGACAACATGAAAGTAGGGAACAGAGGTGTATAAGAGCAGAGTTTTTGTATGCTGCTGTGGCTAAGTTGATATCAGTTCATACTTGATGGTTATATTCTGGGGATATTATGTACAGCATGGTGACTATAATTAACTATATTCTATATTTGAAAATTGCTAAGAGAGTAGACCTTAAAAGTTCTTACCACAATAAAAGGGGTTGCCTGGCTGGCTCAGTCAGTAGAGCATCTGACTGTTCAATTCAGGGTCATGAGTTCAAGCCCCACATTGGGTATAGAGATCACTTAAAAAAAAAAAAAAAAAAAAGATAACTGTAAAGTGACGGATGTGTTAACTAACCTTATGATGGTAATCATTTTACAGTGTACATGTATCAGTATACAAATAATCACATTGTGATTAAACTTATATGATGATATATGTCAGTTATGTTTCAGTAAAGCTGGAGGAATAAAAACTAAAACAGCTGGGATGGGGGGACCATGCTACATTGCTTCAGGATATTAGGATGTTAATTGTCCCCATTGTACAATCCCCATTGTACCACTAAGAAAATATCTTTAAAATATACATAAAAGGAAGAAAGAAGAAAATTAAGATGGTACACTACAAAAAATAACACAAAAGAAGACAATAATAGAGGAAACAAGGGACAAAAAAAGGTGAGATACCAAAAATAAATAGCAAAATGAAGTACATCCTTTCTTATCAGTAATTATTTTAATTGTAAATGGCTTAAGCTCTCCAAAGGCTGATATTAACACAGTGGATGAAAAAGCATGATCCAACTATAATGTCTACAAGAGGCTTACTTTAGATCCAAAGACACAAATAAGTTTAAGGTGAAAGGTGAAAAAAAGATATTACATGCAAATAAATAGTAACCAAAAGAGAGCTATGCTACAATACCACACAAAATAAACTAAGTTAAAAACTATAAGAGAAAAGAAGGAACTTATGTTTGGATAAAAGAAATCAATTCATCAGGAAGATATGTTATAAACTTCTACATGCAAAAAGAGAACTCCCAAATATATGAAGCAAATATACATTTGAAGGGAGAAATGGATAGTTCTACATTAATAGTTGGAGACTTTAGTACCTCATTTCCAAAAATGGATAGAACATCTAGACAGAAGATCAGTAATGAGATAGGGTACTTGAACAACACAATAAATCAATCAGACCTAACAGACATATATGTACACACCACCCAAAAGTGCACATACTCTTCTCAAGTGTATATGGACATTCTCCAACATAGACCATATATGTTAGGGCCAAAAATAAATTTTAATAAGTTGAAAACAGTTGAAGTCATGTAAAGTATTATTTCCAGTCAATAACAGCAGGAAAATTGAAAAATTCACAAATATGTAGAAATAAAACAACATACTCTTAACCAGGGGGTCAAAGAAGAAATCAAAGGAAATTGGAAAATGTCTGCAGACAAAACAAACAAAAAGTTACGGTATGCAAGGAAGGTAGTGCCAAAGGGGAAATTTATAGCAGTAACCTAATTTGATATCTTAAGGAACTACCAAAAAAAAAAAAGGAAACTAAACCCAAAGGTAACAGAAGGAAGGAAATAGTAAACATTAGAGCACAGATGAATGAAATAGAAAGTAGAAAACAGTAGAGATTCAACAAAATCAAAAGTTGGGTTTTTTAAAAAGATTAAAATTGACAAACCTCTGACACAAAAATTTAAAAATTCAGAAATGTACATTATTACCAATCTTACAAAACAGGAGTATAAAAGAAGACTGTTAACAGTTCTACACCAACAAATCATATAGCCTCAATGAAAAAAATTCCTAAAAACAAAAAAAATTACCCGAGTGACTCAAGAATGCATCCCATGACCAAGTGGGATGTAACCCAGGAATGAATACAAAGGTAGTTTAACATGGGGCACCTGGGTGGCTCAGTCATTTAAGTGTCCAACTCTTGATTTTGGCTAAGGTCAAGATCTCACGGTTCGTGGGATTGAGCCCTGTGCTAGGTTCCATGCTGATAGCACAGAGCCAGCTTGGGATTCTCACCCTCTCCCTCTCTGCTCCTCCCCCACTCTCTCTTTCTCTCAAAAATAAATGAACTTTAAAAAAAATGTTTAAAGGTAGTTTAACATAACGAAACCAATGTCACTTACCACATTAATAGAATGAATAGAACTAATAGAATGTAATCATCTCGATGCAGAAAAAGTGTTTGACAAAATAAACACTCTGTGATTAAAAAAAAAAAAAAAACAGCAGAAAACTCAATACAGGGGAACCTCCTCAACATGTAAAAAGGCATTCGTGAAGTACCCACAGCTAGCATCATTTAATAGCATCAAAAGAAAAAAACAAATACAAATAAATTTAACCAAGGAAGTGAGAGACTTGTGTGTTGAGAATTACAAAGCCTTGACAAAAATTAACAGATACCTAAATAGACATCAAGTCCATGAATTGGACTTAACAGTGTTAAAATGTCCATGCTATCCAGAGCAATCTACAAATTCAGTACAAATCCTAGCAAAATTCCAATGGCCTTTTTTTTTTTGCAGTAATTGAATAGTCCTCAAATTCAGATAGAATTACAAAAGGCCCTAAACAGTCAAAACAAGCTTGAAAAGGGAGAACAAAGTGAGAGAACTCATACTTACTAGTTTCTAAAATTACTACAAAGCTGCAGTAATCAAAACATTTTGGTCAATGGAATAGAATTGAGAGCCTAGAAATAAACCCAGACATTTATGACAAATTGATTTTCAACATGGATGCCAAGACCAGGGAGAAAAGATAACTCTTCAACAAAAGATGCTGGGACAAGTGGATATCCACATGCAAAAGAATAAACTGGGACCCCTACTTCATACTGTATACAAAAATTAACTTAAAATGGCCCACCAACCTAAATATAAGTAATAAAGTCATAAAACTCTTACAAGAAAACAGGTAAATTTACGACCTTGGGTTTGGCAATAGATTCTTAAATATGACACCAAAGCATGAGCAGTAAGAGAAAAAGATGGGTAAGTTGGACTGTATCATAACTTAGAACTTTTGGGTATCAGAGGACATTATTGGGAGGCCTGGGTGGCTTAATCGATTGAACATCTGACTCTTACTTTCAGATCAGGCCATGATCCCAGAGTCATGAGATCAACATGGAGCCTGCTTAAGATTCTCTCTCTCCCTCTTCCCATCTCCCCCACTCATGCATTCTCTCTTTCTCTAAAATAAAATCAAAAACAAAACAAAACAGGACATTATCAAGAAAGTAAAAAGACATCCTACAGAATGGGTGAAAATTCTGTGCCAAGTGTATTTCTGATAAGGGTCTAGTACCCAGAATATATAAAGAACTACAACTCAGAGTGCCTGGGTGGCTCAGTCAGTTAAACATCTGAGTCTTGATTTTGGCTCAGGTCATGATCTCATGGTTTGTGAGATTGAGCCACATGTTAAGCTCAGTGCTGATGGCATGGAGCCTGCTTAGGATTCATTCTCTCTCTCTCTCTCTCTCTCTCTCTCCCTCCCTCCCTCCCTCCCCCTCTCTGTCTCTCTCTCTCTCTCTCAAAATGAATAAACATTTTGAAAATAATAAAGTCCTAAAATGTATTTAAAAAAAAAAAAAAGAACTCTTACAACTCAACAATAAAAGACAACCCAATTTTAAAATGGGCAAAGAACTTGAATAAACACTTCCCAAAAGAAAACATGCAAATGGCCAAAAAACATATGAAAAGATGCTTAAATGTATTCAGTCGTTTAAGAAATACAAATCAAAACCACAACAAGATTACCACTTCATATCTACTAGGGTGGTTTAATAAATATATAGCAAGTGTTTTCAGGGATGTAGAGAAATTGGAACTCTCATACTTTGCCGGTGAGAATATAAAGTGGTGCAGCCACTATGGAATAAAATTTGGCAGTTGCTCAAAAGTTTAAATAAAGCATTATCATATGGGTGCCTGAGTGGCTCAGTCGGTTGAGCATCGGACTTCAGCTCAGGTCATGATCTCGCAGTTGGTGGGTTCGAGCCCTGTGTCAGGCTCTGTGCTGACAGCTCAGAACCTGTAGCCTGTATCAGATTCTATGTCACCCTCTCTCTCTGCCCCTCCCCTGCTTGAGCTCTCTCTGTCTCAAAAATAAACATTAAAAAAAAAATTTTTTTAAGCATTATCATAGGACCCAGCAATGCTAGATACATACCCAAAGAGTTGAAGACAGGTACTCAAACACATGTATATCATATTTATTGAAGCAATGTTCACAGTAGCCCAAAGAAGCAGACAGTTCTCATGTCCATCAGTGGATGAATGGATAAACAAAATGTAGTATGTCCATACAATGGAGTATTATTCATCCAAAAAAAAAAAAAAAATGAAACACTGCTTCATGCTACAGTGTGGATGAATTTCCAAAAAAAAAAAAAAAAAAAAAATATATATATATATATATTAGACTAAGTGAAAGAATCCAGACATAAGTCACATGTAAGAGGATTCCATTCTTATGAGATAATCAGGAATAGATAAATGTATAGAGGCAAAATGCAGATTGATGGTTGCTAGGAGTTGGGGAGGGGAGATAAGATAAACTGTAATGGGTAAGATGCTTTACTTTGGAGTGATGGAAATGGTTGGTGATAGAGGTGGTCATTGCACAACATTGTAAATGTACTAAGTGCCACTGAAATGTTCATTTAAAACAATTTTTGTAAATGTCACCTCAATAAATGAAGTAAAGTGAGATGAAAGCTGCTCAGGAGATGGAATACTAGTGGAGCCCCCAGCTGAGTATGATGCCACTTGGAGTCTGTATGGCAGGTGCTGAGTGAGGTGCTAGGTGAGGTCACTGCTGTGCCACCAGCAGTAGCCAGTGCACCACAGTCATGTGCGGTAGTCACATGAGCATGGCTTTGACTTGGGTACTTACCTAAGCTGTTTTCCATAAACCTGGAAGCCACCTATGATAACGATCTTTGAAGAGTGTTTTTTTCCTCTCAGGAAATACTGGTAAGTTTGTTGTGTTCTAGAAGGACTCAGAGTCCTCACCCTTTAGTGGAGATCAGTCATGGGAATGGCAAGGACAGTACAAACAGCTGCATTTGGTTTCAAGTCTCTTTCTGTCTCTGTCTGTCTCAGAGAAAGAGATTTTCTTAAGGGAAACCACATTTTTTTATTTTATATTTCCTTTAAAAAGAGGCACTTTCATCGTTTCCAACAGTTCTTAAGTTGTAGAGAAGAATTACATCAGATTGACTAAATCCGAAGTGACATCTCACCATCCTCACCCGTAAGACCCAGTTTTGTCTCCTGTTTCAATAAAAGCTTCCAGGTCAACAGTGGCTTGGGCCTGAAAATCAGTCCTCATGGCCACCATCTCCTGAGCCACACCAGGAATCTTAGTGTCAACAAACTGTGACCCACAGGCCAGATCCAGCTAGCCAGTATTGGAGTTTTGTTTTGTTTTGTTTTGTTTTGTTTTGTTTTGTTTTGTTTTGTTTTGTTTTTTGTTTTTAATGGCCTGCAAGCAAAGAATGGTTTTGACATTCTTTTCAGGGTTGTAACAAAGCAGACCATATAACCAAGACCATACAGCCACAAAGCCTAAAATGGGTACTCTCCAACCATTTATGGAAAAGGTTCATTGGCTCCTGTATGTCATCCCCTTCTGGTCCCTTCTCCACACACAGCCAGAAGAAGGTGGGAGGCTCCCTAGGTCAGTCACTGGGACATGGAGGGCGTAATGAGCCTTAGGCCATTCTGTCCAGACCTTTGTTTCCCATAGCAGCCTCCCTGTCTGTCCCTGCAGTCCTCGCTGAGCCCTCCCCCCATTACTCCTAAGGGCCCAGCATCATGTGGACATTTCCTAAACACCCCAGAGCCAGGGCTCCTGACCTGAGGGGCACTGAGACTCATGGAAAAATATGGTCAGCCTGTGTGCAGCAAGTGATGAAGGGTCTGCCCGAGGGTCAGCAGAAGGGTAAAGCACGGCACCATGTGTTAAGCCAGCCATGTGGCTGAGTTCCATAAGAGTCTGGGACAGACTCCATGCAATGGGCAAGGAGTGTGTAGGGGCTTCCAGCTGGGGATGCCACTACACAGTGTGTCTGGAGCATAAACTGTCACTACCAGATGTGTGGGCATGGCAGGCAGGTAGGATGATTGTGTGGCCAGGCCAAGTCTGCATTGAGATCACTGGTGGCTCCAAGGGGAATAGAAGTGTCCAGATGAGGCAGGGACACAGAATGCTGTTGTGTTAGATTCTAGAACTTGCAGGTGGGGAAAGGCAGTGTTGGCCTGAACTGAGGGGCAGGTCAGAGGGCAATAAGCATAAGGAAGCAGAGTGGGGGGTGGCCTTCACCCACATACTCAATACTACTGACTATGGCCAGAAGCCGCCCCAGTCCCAGGACATGGAGCCCTGTAAGGAAGCAATCAGGGCTGTACAGGAGACAGCAAGAAGGGGCAATGGTCAAAGAAGATATGCCCAGTGAAGTGTGTTTGAGCAGAGACCAGGCAGAAGTAAAGGAAAGAGTATGAGGACTATCTGGGGAGGATGTTCCAAGTGGGGTAGATCGTAAGGTGAGTGCATCCATCTTGCTCAGGGAATAACAGCAAAGGTGAGGGTGAGCTCAGGAAGGGCCTGGGAGGATGTTGAAATGCTCTGATGTAACTAGGCTGTCTGGGCAGGAGGGAAAGGTGGGAGGGCAGATAAACTACTACACATCCAGGCAGGAAAAAACTGCAACAGAGTGGTCTGGGTGTCTCCATTTGAATGAGACAGAAACTTAAGATCTTTGAGAGAGAGATCCAGGGAAGTGAGGGTTTCCTTGTTCCTTCAGGTGTGAAGGGAGAAGAGGGAGAGGTGTCAGAGCCTTTTTTTCCCTTAATGTTTTTTTATTTATTTTGAGAGAGAGCAAGTGAGGGGCAGAGAGAGAGAGAATCCCAAGTAGGCTCCAAGCTGTCAGCACAAAGCCTGAACCGTGAGATCATTACCTGGGCTGAAGTCAAGAGTCGAATGCTTAACAGACTGAGCCACCCAGGCAGAGCCTTTCTAGTGTGATGAGGAACGTTGTGCACATTTCTGCCTTCAGAAAGATGGACACAGCAGCTTAAAACATTGTACCAGGGCACAGAATTGTCCAGCTAATGCCGGTTAGAATTGCAGCTTTTAGGGGGTAAGCGTTGCTTTGGCAGGACAGGGCTCAGTCTCTGAAGGCCTCTTTGTTGACGGGACAGAATCTGATATTTTAGGCAAGTCCCTACTGCAGTTCTTAGCCTACTATGCAATCAGAACCACCCTTGCTTCTCTGAACGGAACAGGTTCCTCTGCACCTGCCAGCAGAGAGCCTGCCTCTCTGTACTGGCGACTTCTGAGGCAAAGCCTGAATGCCATTAGTTGGTGCTAAGAAAACAAATACTGGCCCAAGAAACATTGTGGGAAAGAAAAAACGGTAGAGTGTTTAACAATATAGCATAAGGCATGTAATGGTGGGAATGGTGAGTGCCTGCATTTGAGGCGCTCCAGGGTAGAGCTCACAAGACTTGCTGATGACCTGCTGTGAGACAGGAAAGGGACACTTGAGGGGCAGGATTTTGGCCTGAGCCAGTGGGGGGACTACAGGTGATTTTCTGAGATATGGGTCAGGGGAGTGAGGGTCAGTCTTGTAGGTTGAATGCCCTGCAGCCTTGTCCCCTCAAAGCCATCCCAGCCCCCTCTGTGGCCCCCTTGAGAGATCTAGGACTACCACCCCTAATGGGTCCCACGTTCCCAGATGTGTCATCTGTATTTTCCTGTTTTCTTCCAAGTGACTGTGTTTGTTATTTCAGATTGGGACACCAGGACTGAGGACAAGGAGTTTCTTCAGAAGAGAGAAGTTTCTGAGGATTTGGAATCACAGGCAGAAGTATCAGAAAACTATACTAGTGATTTTTCCCAGGCTTCTGAGCTTGGAGAACTCTGTGAGGATGTCCTGGAGGGAGATTGGGCAGCCCCTGACAATGAGAAACAGGTGCAGTCCCACTACCAGGAGCGGGGCTTCACACCAGTGGCAGTGCTCCTTAGCAGCACCTTAGAGAAAGAGCTAGGCTGTAATGACTTTGTGAGAAGCTTCAGTCTGAGCCCAAACCCAATGGCATCTCAGGGAATTCCTACAGAAGAGAGAACACATATGTATGACATGTGTGGCCACAGCTTCCAACACAGTGTGGAGTTAACTAGCCATGAAGGGCTTCACGTAGCCGAAAGCCCACTCATATGTAATGATTGTGGGAAAACCTTCAGAGGAAACCCTGATCTTATCCAGCATCAGACAATCCATGCTGGACAGAAGTCCTTCATATGCAATGAATGTGGAAAATCCTTCAGTCAGAATTCATTTCTTAAAAGTCATCAGAGGTCTCATGTGAGTGTAAAACCCTACCAGTGCAGCGAGTGCAGGAAAACCTTCAGTGTGCATTCTAACCTCATTAGGCATCAGATTAACCACAGTGGTGAGAAGCCTTACGTATGCAATGAATGTGGAAAAGCCTTCAGCCAGAACTCAAGCCTTAAAAAGCACCAGAAGTCTCACATGAGTGAGAAACCCTATGAATGCAGTGAATGTGGGAAGGCATTTAGACGGAGCTCAAACCTCATCCAGCATCAAAGAATTCATTCTGGAGAGAAGCCGTATGTGTGCAATGAATGTGGGAAGGCCTTTAGGCGGAGCTCAAATCTCATTAAACACCATAGGATTCATACAGGTGAGAAGCCTTTCCAGTGTAATGAGTGTGGGAAAGCATTCAGCCAGAGCTCACACCTGAGGAAGCATCAGAGAGTTCACACTGGAGAGAGACCTTATGAGTGTAATGAGTGTGGCAAACCATTCAGCCGGGTCTCCAACCTCATTAAGCATCACAGGGTTCACACTGGAGAGAAACCCTATAAGTGCAGTGACTGTGGGAAGGCCTTCAGTCAGAGTTCAAGCCTCATTCAGCATCGAAGAATTCACACTGGAGAAAAACCTCATGTGTGTAATGTGTGTGGAAAAGCCTTTAGTTACAGCTCAGTGCTCAGAAAGCACCAAATAATCCACACAGGAGAGAAGCCGTATGAATGTAGCATCTGTGGGAAGGCCTTCAGCCACAGTTCGGCTCTCATTCAGCATCAGGGTGTGCACACGGGTGACAAACCCTATGAGTGTCGGGAATGTGGAAAAACATTTGGTAGGAGCTCCAACCTTATCCTTCACCAGCGCGTTCACACTGGGGAGAAACCCTATGAATGTACCGAATGTGGAAAAACCTTCAGCCAGAGTTCAACTCTCATTCAGCATCAGAGAATCCATAATGGATTGAAACCTCATGAATGTAACCAGTGTGGTAAAGCCTTCAACCGAAGCTCAAACCTTATTCACCACCAGAAAGTTCACACTGGCGAGAAGCCATACACATGTGTTGAATGTGGTAAGGGCTTCAGCCAGAGTTCACACCTTATTCAACATCAGATAATCCACACTGGCGAAAGGCCATATAAGTGCAGTGAGTGTGGGAAAGCCTTCAGTCAGCGTTCGGTCCTCATCCAGCACCAGAGGATCCACACCGGCGTGAAGCCTTACGACTGCTCTGCTTGTGGGAAAGCCTTCAGCCAGCGGTCCAAGTTGGTCAAACACCAGCTGATCCATGCTAGGGAGTGAAACAGAGCTCCATTCCCGACTCCTCTGGCCATGTCCCAGCCTCACCCACTTCCCAGACTTGAAGCCAGGCTCACTTGCTGCCCTGTAAACCCATATCCCACTGTCCAAAAAACCTCAACCCTCCTTCCCCTGTCATCATTCCAGCCTCCTGTGACCTCTTGTTTCTTGCTTGTTTTGTTTATACATTTTGTTATCAGACTGCCACATTTATTAGGAGGAAAAGGATGATAGAAGATGCATATTCATGAATAGAGTTTATTACTATAATCAAACAGAACCAAAAAAGTAAACTGACATTTGGTTCAAAATAACAACAGTAATTCTTTTATTTGGTAATTAGTCATAGTGAGTTCTTTTCTATAGTTATAATGATACTCTGTTTACATATATCAGGTCGAGCTTTTCAGTTTGAATTATAGTCATCCTTCCCAGAAGTGGTGGGTAGTCATTACCACCAGTTCCTCACCCTTTCTTGACCCTCCCATACAGTCACTGGATGCAGGACCCCTTCGCCCCCCTTGCCCTTGTGCCTGAGTCTGAGGTCATGCTTTCTGCTTACAGTTCCGCTCAGGGTTGCTGCACAAGTACACATGCAGGTGTTTCCCAACTTCCCAGCTCTGTGCCTTATGGTCCTGGCTGTTGGCCCCACAGAGGCCTGCCCTCTCCATGCCCCTCCTGTTCTCCCCACAAGTTCCCAGGTTGTTTTCTCCCAGGCCCATTCATCGCCAGACATTTATGGAGGACCTGTGAGTGCCCCCAGTAGGTGGGGACCGGCCTCTCCTCAGTTTCCCAGAGCTGTGCCCTTCTCCGTGAGCAGGGGGAGTTGGCCCAGAAGCAACACATCTGCCACGAGAGAGGCCCCTGGGTGCCAGCCACCAGGTCTCAATTTAGGAGTATCCTAGGATGGGTGGACGGAGAAGCACTTCCCTCATGGTTCAGGAGGAAAGGCATTAATGGGCAGATGTAGTCAGGTTTGCAGTTGAGGTAGGAAGATAAGGGCTTGACTTCTCTGCTTTCAAGGATGTAGAGGCAGAATCATCAGCTGCAAATGAGGAGGGAGAGGTTTGAAGAGAGAAGTATGTGAAAGTTGGATCAAGGGTGCGCAGCTTGGTTCCATGGGCTTGGGCTACAGTGGGCTGCCTACCCTTCTCTCAGAGGCCATCAGGGTAGCCCATCACTACTCACTCACTCCCCTCCACTTCAGCCCTGTTTTCCCAAGGCAATATGCTAGATAACAAACTGTCACACTTGCAGTTTGGTGACAGCCTTGCTCTGTTATCCTCACTTGCTCATCTTTCTACTCCATGGAGACCTCCATCTGTTAACCCTCATTCTGTCTCACTGCCAGGCAATCCTTTCTGGCTTCACATTCCCCATTGTCCAGCCTGGATTCCACAACCCCACCCCCACCCCCCCAGTGAATACTTGTGAGATACTTACTACATGCCATTCATAGGGACACAGCAAGAAACAAGTCTGTCCTTGAGGTCAGTGGGTAGAGAAAAATGGCCTAATGGTCATGGTTGTCATGAGGTGAAAGGAAAGCAGGAAACAAGGTGTGGGTGTTTTGGCAGATTCTGTTTTAAATGGGGGCTGTCAGAGCAGGCCTTGCCACAATGCCCTTTGAGTGACAACTTGAAGCAAATGAGAAAATGACCAGTGAAAATGGGGGAGTGGGGTTGACGGCAAGAATAGCTGGTTTTATTGGGAAGCCAGATCTGGGGTATTAGGAATGTGCAGATTATGACTGGCTGAGGTGGGACTCACAAGCCACCCACACGGGTTGGCAGGTAACTCTCTCGTTATCCAAGCTCCTGCTTTGGGAAAGTGAAAACCCAGAGTCTTTTTTGATTGAAGGCACAGTTTCAATACACTTACACAAAGGAAGTAAAGTCACAAGATTTGCTACACACACATCCCAGAAGCAAGGGAGCACAATGATGGAGGGCAGTACATCATCCCAGGTCATGAGCAAGCAAGAAATAAGAGAACAGGGTAGCAGGCACCTATTACTTAGGAAGTGGTTAGGGTGGTGAGCACTGAATTCACGTTCTTATCTAAATGCCCAGACTCTGATAATAGGGTTATCATACAGTAAAATGCCTAGGCAGTAACTGGGAAAAACAACTTTTGTTTTTCCATTCACACGGTACAAAGGCCCTGAGCAGAACAGGTCTAGAGTGTTCAAGAACCATTGGAGTTCAGTATGGCTAGGAGTTGAGTGAGCAGAGGGAGAAGCAGATGGGATGGGTAGTAATGGGCCATATCACAAAAGTCCTCATGGCCATGACAAGGACTTCGGCTTTTACTCTGGGTGAAAGGAGATGTTGGAGGATTTGGATGACTTAACGTTTTAACAGGGCCATTGCTGTGTGGAGAAGAGGCTCTAGGGGCAAGCATGTCCTCTGTATCACTCCCTCATCAACTCCTTTTTCTCCTTCCCCTGGCCTCCACACTGTTGGGAGACTCCTGGGGCTGAGGCATGGCTGTGGGAGTCTGGAGACAGGAAGGAGGAGTGAGTGTCAAGCTCTACTGGACCCTTGTCCATACCCAGTGTCTGGGAAGAATTGACCACATTTAGGGGCCTGCTATCTGCAGCCTGAGAGTTTTGATTTTGGAATGTCACATTTCCAAAGAGAAAGTCTGGGAAACAAATGGTCAGCCACAATTTCTTTCTTTTGACTTTGATGATGTCCTTGGAAATGTTTCTTGGGAAACGGGCTGAGAGAGAAGCCTGAGTGCCATCCCCTTGGTGCCAGCAGATTTCAAACCATTCAAGTCCCACTTAACAGGAAATGTGCAGTATGTACTGCAGCCTCATCCCAGGCACAGCAAACATCTAGTTCAGTGCCCTTCCATCATTCCTTAAGCCACTTTGGGCCTCCCCAAGGAACCCTGCCCTGCTCACCTCAGTTATGTGAGTAATAAACCATCTCATGCCCTCTTGGTATGTGTGGCATTGTCAGTCTTGACATCTGAACCAACTTTTGGGTGGGGTCCATCCACCATGCAGGTGATGGTAAAAGTTGGAGGTGGCACTGTGAACAGGACATCTAGACAATGGCGTCCACAGCCTTTATCAGCCACAGTTTGCCTTCACCTCTGAAGGAACATGATATATCTTTACTAGGATGCCCATAGGGTGCCTCAGCAGCCTCACTGTCACATACAGTCTTGACTGCATCCACCTTCCTCTGGGAGCACAGATGTGACATTACATTGATGACATCCTCCTCCAAGGTGATTTAATTGACATTCATTTGTGTGTCACTTATTCAGGACATACAAATACAAAGCAGCTCACCAAAGGGAATGGGCCATTGCCCCCAAATGTAGTGCAAGGCCCTGCCACTTCTGTTAAGTTGCCAAAAATGTTTTGTAAACCAAGGACTGCTCCATCCTTGAAGCTTCAGAAATAATCAGTGTCCCTATCAGCACCCACAACTCTTTTAGATCTTTTGGGGGTTCTGGAGGCAACATGTTCCTCATCTACAGATTTTACTTAACCCCATTTATGTTGCGACTTGCAAATCAGCCCACCTTGGTTGGGGCCCCCTCCAACAAAATCCTCTAGAATCTGTCCAGCTTCCAACACCACATTCCCATTAGTGTCCCTCCCACCAAGACTTTTCCATCACAGGGGATTCAACAACCTCCTTTCACATCTCCCAGAGTCTCCGGACCACCCATCATGGCCATAAATTGTCCAAGGGCTTCTGATCCAAGAAACTACCTTCCTTGCCCTATACTACATGCTACCAGAGCTGCAATTGCTGGCCACATACTGGAACCTCCTAGAAATGGAGGTTTTCACAGGCCCTGAGTCTGTGACTTTATCTCTGTACCCAGCTGCCCATTGTGTTCTGGGTTATGGAAGTAGTACACCATGAACTCAATACAACTGCTGAGGCCACCTTGGTACAGTATAAAGCCAAACCTGGGCCCCCTGGTATATTCCACCTGCAGAAGGGGCAGCCTCCTCTGTCCTCTGTCCCTTGCCAGATGCCAGGGTGTTGGAGGGCAGCCCTCCCCAGACCCTTTGGCTACCTGGAGAGCCACCTGGGATGAAGTAAGTGAACAGCAGAGGGAATCCACAGACTATACAAGCAGCACTGCCAACCATCATAGGTGATGGAGTGCAGTGGGGAGCTACTGTTCCTTATTTCTTAACCAGGACTTCCCTAATAAAGAACCAGATCCAAACGTCAGCACAACTGGCTGGGCTGAATTTCCGGCAATTATCTTAGCACTGGATGGCCTGGCTAATGAATAGCCCCATCTCCACATTTTTACAAACTTTTGTGCCATTGCCTTAAAAGTTGCCCCCTTTAGGGTAAAGAACTCTCAGAACCTCTTACCCCACAGATAGATGCCCCAAAATATCAATCAAGGTCAAGATATCTCTCTACCTATGCTCAGGCCTAAGTAAAAGGTCTCACCAGGACACCCTCATCCCCTCTGGAGTAGCTGAGGCACTCATGTCACTTCTCAGAAAACAATGCTGGACTCTTGAAAAAGCCATTTAGTGGGATTTTCATCTCCCTCACCAACCTCAGGCTGCAGGTTGCAGAGAGTGCCATATAGTTTATTTAAATGAGTACTCATTCAATTAGTGTTTGAGTCATCAAACATCAGAGATGAATTATAATGAATGGTCTGGTTCCATTTTTTAGTGTTTGCTGATAGCTTTGGAACCTCATCCTCCTACTTCTCCATGCCCACATTTGGACAAGCTGATAAGAAAGCTGGTGCTTGGGGTGTCTGGGTGGCTCAGTTAAGCCTCTAACTCTGGCTCAAGTCATGATCTCACAGTTTGTGAGTTCAAGCCCCACATAGGGCTCTATGCTGACAGCTCAGAGCTTGGAGCCTGCTTCAGATTCTGTGACTCCCTCTCTGCCCCTCCCCGGCTCGCTCTCTCTCTCTCTCTCTCTCTCTCTCAAAAATAAACATTTAAAAACAAATTTAGAAAGAAAGAAAGAAAGAAAGAAAGAAAGAAAGAAAGAAAGAAAGAAAAGAGAGAAAGAAAGCTGGTGCTCTCTCTTTTGACACCAGCAGGAGATTCAAACCACACAAGCCCTCACCTATGCTTGGCAGTCCTCCCACCCACCATACCTACTGACCACAATAAAGACCCAAAGTTAACATCCCTTACTTGCTCTCTTAAGCCATTTCAGACCATTCTGAGAGGCTTTCCCTACTCTCCCAAAAGACCTCCATTATGTAAGTAATAAATATTTCCATACCTTCAAAAATATATAGAAACTCTTTGGCCCCCACACCTTCTACTCTGCTCTTTGGTTTACGGACATAAACAAATTACTCTGTGTTGTGACTTCACTGAAAGCTTCCTTCAGCTTCCTGTTCAAACTAAAACCTGGTTGCCCCCTGACACATGGTTCTCCTGAAGGCTTCTCCCTCCCCCATGTACCACTGGAACCAGAGATTGGATGTTCTCCTTGCTCTTTATTTCCACTCCCAGATATTATTCCTACCTTCATCCAACAATCCCAGTTCCTTTAATGGGGTGCCTCAGTTGGTTGAGCATACGACTTCAGCTCAGGTCATGATCTCACAGTTCATGGGTTTGAGCCCCGCATCAGGCTCTGTGCTGACAGCTCAGAGTCTGGAGCCTGCTTCGGATTCTGCGTCTCCCTCTCTCTCTGTCCTTTCCCCACTCGCACTCTGTCTCTTTCTCTCCCAAAAATAAATAAACATTAAATTTTTTTTAAAAAAGAATAACAAGCAGCCCTAATAGTTGGTAGCTGGCTTGGTACCAACTGTGCCAAGAGATTCATGTGCTTGGTAGAGTCCTGGGAGATCCCCTTCACAGAACCCCACAGTTCGTGCCCCACGAAGTGTTTCCTGCAACTTCTGGAGTTAAATCGGTGAGGGATTTGAGTTTCCCCCAACATCCACAGGCACCCCTCCACACAAGGTGAAGCAGGGAAACTGTGGAGCATGGTATGTGCAGAAAAGGGCCAGAATCCATGCCAATCCTAAAACCTCCATGGATCTGGTGGGAACTCCTGAATCTGAGGGGAGAACAGGGACCTGATGGCTGAGGACAATGCAGTCCATGCCAGGACAGCTGTGACAGGAGCAGAGTCTTACCTGGACCATTCTCCTAGGGAGATTGGCAGGCATGGGCCAGACAATCGTCACTGGCCACTGGGCTTCCCTGGAAGTAAGATGAAGGCCTGGGGGCATCCTGGCTCCTAGGTACCCCATGTGGTTTATTCTGTGTGCAGGGTCTTCTTCTGTGTCCATGGGATAGGCTCTGAGCATTTCCACATGTTAGAACATCAATTAGAAGGCCACTCCTGGTATGTACAATAGCCAAACTACGGACAGAGCCCAAATGTCCATCGACTGATTAATGGATAAAGAAGAAACAGTATATATATACAATGGAATATTACTTGGCAATCAAAAAGAATAAAATCTTGCCATCTGCAACAATGTGGATGGAACTGGAGTGTATTATGCCAAACAAAATAAGTCAGAGAAGACAAATATATTTCTCTCATATGTGGAATTTAAGAAACAGAACAGATGCATATAGGGGAAGAGAAGGGAAAATAAGATAAAAACAGAGGGAGGCAAACCATAAGAGACTATTAAATACATAGAACAAACTGAGGGTTGCTGGAGGTGAAGTGAATGGGATGATGGGCTAAATGGGTGATGGGCATTAAGGAGGACACTTGTCAGGATGAGCACTGGGTGTTATATATAAGCAATGAATCACTGGGTTCTACTCCTGAAACCAATACTACACTACATGTTAACTAACTTGGATTTAATGTTTTTATTTGGTGGTAGTGGGGGGGGGGGGGGAGGCAGAGAGAGAGGGAGACACAGAATCTGAAGCAGGCTCCAGGCTCTGAGCTGTCAGCACAGAGCCCAACACCGGGCTCAAAACTCACAAACCGTGAGATCATTACCTGAGCCAAAGTTGGACCCTTAACCTAATGAGCCACCAGGTGTCCCTAACTTGAATTTAAATAAATAATTTTTTTAAAAGGAAAAAAATATGCAGAAGGAGCAAAGGAGCAGTAGACCTTTTGAAAGTGTTTGACAATAATATAAATCATTGTTTTATTATTATTGAAATAATTTCACAAATTAACTCTCTTTGAAGAGACTGGCAATGTAGATGCCTCACAATGAGATTATATAAAACACAGACATTACAAAAAAGAGAAGAAGAAGAAGAAGAAGAAGAAGAAGAAGAAGGGGGAGGGGAGGGGGAGGGAGAGAGGAAGGGAGGAGGGGGAGGAGGAGGAGGAGGAGAAGAAAAAGAAGACCACTCCTGGGATGCCTGGGTGGTTCAGTTAGTTAAGGGGTGTCTTGGTGTCTGCTCAGGTCATGATCTCACAGTTTCATGAGTTCAAGCCCTGTGTTGGGCTCTGTGATGGCAGCATGGAGCCTGCTTGGGATTCTCTCTCTCTCTCTCTCTCTCTCTCTCTCTCCCTCTCTCTCTCTGCCTCTCCCCCACTCGCACTGTCTCTCAAATAAATAAACTTAAAAAATTATATTTGGCACAAAAACAGACACTCAGATCAATGGAACAGAATAGAGAACCCAGCAACAGACCCACAAACGTATGGCCAACTAATCTTTGACAAAGCAGGAAAGAATATCCAATGGAATAAAGACAGTCTCTTCAGCAAGTGGTGCTGGGAAAACTGGACAGCGACATCCGGAAGAACGAACCTGGGCCACTTTCTTACACCAGACACAAAAATAAACTCAAAATGGATGAAAGGCCTAAATGTAAGACAGGAAGCCACCAAAATCCTCGAGGAGAAAGGAAGCAAAAACCTCTTTGGCCTGGGCCGCAACAACTTCTTACTCAACACGTCTCCAGAGGCAAGGGAAACAAAAGCAAAAATGAACAATTGGGACCTTATCAAACTAAAAAGCTTCTGCACAGTGAAGGAAACAATCAGCAAAACTAAAAGGCAACCGACAGAATGGGAGAAGGTATTTGCAAACGACATATCAGATAAAGGGTTAGTATCCAAAATCTAGAAAGAACTTATCAAATTCAACACCAAAAAACAAATAATCCAGTGAAGAAATGGGCAAAAGACATGAATAGATACTTCTCCAAAGAAGACATCCAGATGGCCAACTGACACATGAAAAAAATGCTCAATATCACTCATCATTAGGGAAATACAAATCAAAACCACAATGAGATACCACCTTATACCTGTCAGAATGTCTAACATTAACAACTCAGGCAACAACAGATGTTGGCGAGGATGCAGAGAAAGAGGATCTCTTTTGCATTGTTGGTGGCAATGCAAGCTGGTGCAGCCACTCTGGAAAACAGTCTGGAGGTTCCTCAAAAAACTAAAAATAGAACTACCCTATGACCCAGGAATTGCACTACTAGGTATTTATCCAAGGGATACAGGTATGCTGTTTCGAAGGGACACATGCACCCCCATGTTTACAGCAGCACTATCACCAATAGCCAAAGTATGGAAAGAGCCCAAATGTCCATCGATGGATGAATGGTTAAAGATGTGGTGTGTATATGTATATATATATATATATATATATATATATATATATATATATGGAGCCACTCATATGATGACTTTAATACAGATGAACCTAAGGGAAGGGAAGCAAAAGTAATACAAAAACAGGGAGGGGGACAAAACATAAGAGACTCTTAAATATGGAGAACAAACAGAGGGTTAATGGAGGGGTTGTGGGAGGGGGGATGGGCTAAATGGGTAAAGGGCACTAAGGAATCTACTCCTGAAATCATTGTTGCACTATATGCTAATTTGGATGTAAATTTTAAAAAATAAAATTTAAAAAAAAATTTTTAAATTATATTTAAAAAAAGAGAAGACCATTCCGATATGGAAATTTGATATAAGTAAAAGGTAGCATCTTAAATCCATGGGGAAAGGATAAACTTCAAAATGTGTAGTGTTTTGGATAACTAGATAGCCATTTAGAAAAACAATAAAATTAGATCCATTCTTCACATCATATAACAAAATAAATCCTGTTTAAAAATTTTTTTTAACGTTTTATTTATTTTTTATTTTTTGAGAGACAGAGGGCAAGAGGGGGAGGGGCAGAGAGTGAGGGACACACAGAATCTGAAGCAGGCTCCAGGACCTGAGCTCTCCACACAAAGCCTGACGCGGGGCTGGAACCCATGAACCATGAGATCATGACCTGAGGCAAAGTCAGACACTTAACCAACTGAACCACCCAGGTGTCCCTAAATGATTATTTTTAAATTAGGGCTTTATTTTCAACAAATGGTGCTTGGACTATAGAATAACCATATACCAACAAACTGAACCTCAATCCTTACACCGCATCATATATAAGAATTAAAATGTATCGGGGCGCCTGGGTGGCGCAGTCGGTTAAGCGTCCGACTTCAGCCAGGTCACGATCTCACGGTCCGTGAGTTTGAGCCCCGCGTCAGGCTCTGGGCTGATGGCTCAGAGCCTGGAGCCTGTTTCCGATTCTGTGTCTCCCTCTCTCTCTGTCCCTCCCCCGTTCATGCTCTGTCTCTCTCTGTCCCAAAAATCAATAAACGTTGAAAAAAAAAAATTAAAAAAAAAAAAAAAAAAAAAGAATTAAAATGTATCGTCAACCAAAAATGCAAAGTAGAAACTTCCATGGGACACCTGGGTGGCTCAGTTGGTTAAGCGTCCCACATCGTCTCAGGTCATGATCTCACGGTTTGTGGGTTCGAGCCCTGCGTCAGACTCTGTGCTAACAGCTCAGAGCCTGGAGCCTGCTTCAGATTCTTTGTTTCCCTCTCTCTCTGCCCCTCCCCACTCATGCTCTCTCTCTAAAACAATAAATAAATAAACATTTTAAAAATTAAAAAAAGAAACTTCCAGAAGAAGACATAATAGAAAACCTTAGTGATCTTAACTTTGGCAAAGATTTATTGAATAGGATACAAAAAGGCATGAAATTTCAAGGAAGGAAATCAATGAACAGGACTTCATCAATTTTAAAACTTTTGCTCCTCAAAATGAAATAAAATGAAAAAGCAAAGCACAAACTGGGAGAAAATATTTGCAAAACATATATCCCAACAAATGACCTGTATCCCATACTATAATGAAGTCCTACAACTCAATTAGAAGACAAATGATCCAATAAAAAATGGACAAAACATTTGAATCGGCACTTCACCAAAGAATATACGCAGATGGCTAGTAAGCACAAGAAATGACACTCAATATCATTAAACATTAGAAAAATGCAAGATAAACGGCAAGACACCACCCCACATCCCCTAGAATGGCCATTTTCAAAACAAATGACTCCACCAAATGTGGGCAATATGTAGAGCAACTATAGCTGTCACATCTGCTTGGGGAGGCAAAGTAGTAAAAACATTTTGACAAGAGGCTGGTAGTTTCTTAAAAAGTTAATGGGGCGCCTGGGTGGCTCAGTCGGTTAAGCGTCCGACTTCAGCTCAGGTCACGATCTCGCGGTCCGCGAGTTCGAGCCCCGCGTAGGGCTCTGGGCTGATGGCTCAGAGCCTGGAGCTTGCTCCCGATTCTGTGTCTCCCTCTCTCTCTGCCCCTCCCCCGTTCATGCTGTGTCTCTCTCTGTCTGAAAAATAAATAAACGTTAAAAAAAAAAAAAAAAAAGTTAAACACACATCTACGATACCACCCAGCCAAGCCACTTTAGATGTAAACCCGAGAGAAGTGAAACATAGGTCTACACAAAGATTTGTACATAAATGTTTGTAGCAGTTTTAGTTGCAGTAGCCAAAAACTGGCAACCCAGTCTCCATTAACAGGTAAATGGATAAACAAGTTGTGGTATATTCTTACAATGAAATACTACCCAAGAGTAAAAAAAAAAAAAAAGAAAAGAAAAAGAAAAAAAACTATTGCTATATACAGTAATAAGGATAAAAATCAAAATAATTATGCTGAGTGAAGAAAGTTAGACCCACACATCCCCCCAAATATCTACTTTGGGATTCCATTTATATCTAATCAGATATACAGGAAGTGCAAAATAAGCTAAAGTGACAGAAAGCAGATCAATCACCAGCAACAGCTGGGGATGCACTTAGGGCTAATAGATATGCTCATTATCTTGATTGTGGTGATGGTTTCACAGGTATATATTTATGTCGAAATTTTCATCAAAGTGTATACTTAAAGTATTTTCAATTCATACCTCAATAAAGCCATAAAAAAGAAAAACAGCAGTAAAATTTTTTTAAATATTTAAAAAATATTTTTGCAATTTTTAAAATATTTTAAACAATATATTATCGGCTTTATACTGTATTTTCCCCTAAGAAATTTCCTCTGCTCTGAACATGGCATTTCTAAGTATCCTGTAAACTATGAACATTAACTACATCGAGGATGAACTGAATACTGATAGTTAATGAAATCAGGTTTAGATAACAGAAATTAAATTGTAGTTTGAAGACTATTCTTTATAACCATCTCTCTGGTATCAAATTCCTTATTAATTTGTTGGGTTGCATCAAAAAAGACTATACAGGGCTTATTTTGTAATTTTTAATCTTAACTGATAAATTGGTGCATTGATAATAGGGTTTTATAAATATCTGCAACTTATGTCACAAAGGATTAACATAATAGCATTTCTAAAACCAGAGGGAAGAGACCACCAACTAGGAAAAGAAGCAAGTTCACAGACAAATAAGTGAAGATGATGCTTAAATATATGAAAAGATGCCTGACTCCACCCACACACACACACAAAAAAAGATGCAAAAGGAAACCACATTGAGATGCTATTCTTCTCAGATAGGAAGATTACATATATTTGACAAAATACTTGGCTTACAAGGTTGTGAGGACACATCACAGTGGGAATGCAAGATGGTGCAACCCTAAAAAAGGGAACTGGGCAACATACAGCAAAAACAAATTACAAATGCCTGCTGACCAGGCAATTTCTAGGAATCTAACCCAAAATTAAACTGGCAGAACTATACAAAGATCTGCATAAGACTATTCACTGTAGCACTAAGTTTAATAGGAAAAGACAGGAAACAACCCACATGTCCAGTAATAGCTGACTAGTTGAATACTCTATGGTACATTCCCAAAAGAAGGGAGTTATAGCTGCAAAAAGGAACAAGGAATATCCCTAGACACTGCTAATGAGAGGTCTCCAAGATACTGTTAGGTGCAAAAGCCAAAATGCAGAACAGAAGATACAGGGGGAGTCTGGGTGGCTCAGTCAGTTAAGCATCTGACTTCATCTCAGGTCACGATCTCACAGTTCGGGAGTTTGAGCCCCGCATTGGGCTGTCTGCTGTCAGCACAGAGCCTGCTTTGGATCCTCTATCTCCCTGTCTCTCTCCCCCTCTCCCACTTGCAGTCTCTCACAAAATAAATCAATACACTTAAAAAAAAATGCTTACTGATAGGGAGAGGAAGGTAACAGGTTTGTGGGGACAGGGAGAGAAGTCAGACTTCTCTGAATGTACACTGTTTTGTAGACTTGACTCTGGAGCCATATACATGTTTTACATAATCATGAAAAAATTTTTATAAAAACCTGAAAATTTGGGGGCACCTGGCTGGCTCAGTCAGTGGAGCATGCCCCTCTTGATCTCAGGGTTGTGGGTTCAAGCCCCAGGTTGGGTGTAGAGATTGCTTAAAAATAAAATGATTAAAAAAAAAAAAAAAAAAAAGACCTGAGGGGCGCCTGGGTGGCTCAGTTAAGCATTTTAATTTTGACTCAGGTCATGATCTCACTATCCAGGACATGGAGCCCCACATCAGGTTCTGCACTAACAGTGTGGAGCCTGCTTGAGATTCTCTCTCTCCCTCTTTCCCTGCCCCTCCCCCATCATGCTCTCTCTCAAAATAAACATTTTTTTAAAAACCTGAAAAACTTAACCCTAAAGAGCATAAGCAAAATGAAACAAATGAGCCAGTATATATAACCCCACAGAAACAAATTATTTTCATTGAGTTTAAAGTTTTATACCTATTTTTGAGAGAGAGAGAGAGAGAGAGAGAGAGAAACAGAATGCAAGCTGGGGAGAGGCAGATAGAGATGGAGACACAGAATCTGAAGCAGGTTCCAGGCTCTGAGCTGTCAGCACAGAGCCCAACGCCGGGCTCAAAACTCACAAACCGTGAGCTCATGACCTGAGCCAAAGTTGGACGCTTAACCAACTGAGCCACCCAGGCGGCCCTTAATTTACTTTAAAGCATGGGATATAACCTAACAACAGAAAGAACTGCAAAAGAATGTTACACTTTTCAATAATCATACCATTAGTAATATTGGCATTGTTATTCTGACATAATTATATATTGTGTTAAGATAATCAGGATCCAAGATTTTTTTTTTTTAATTAGAGACAATGCATGTGCAAGTGGGGGAGAGGGGCAGAAGGAGAGACAGACTGAATCTTAAAGAACTCCTTGATTAGGGTAGAGACTGACAGAGGGCTGGATCCCGCCACCCTGGGATCATGACCTGAGCTGAAACCACGAGTCCTATGCTCAACTGAGTGAGCCACCTAGACGCCCCCCAAGATCCTAAATATGAGGGGGAAAAAAGATACAAACATAAAATTTTAAAAATTAATAGCCACCTAGCCCTAAGTTTGAAATATCACTGTAAACTCATGATGTATTTTTACATTTAAAAAAAAGTTTCCTACATTTGATAATAAAGGATAATCATTAACATTCACGGGTGATAATAGCTTTGTAATTACGTTTTTAGGGGCCCTTATCTTTTAGGCAAATATGAGAATAATTATTATAGAAAATGACCTCCTCTACGGGATTGACGAAAGAAATAACCAGAGAAATAGGTGAAGAGACTGCCCATTTCAACCGTTTGATGGACACGTGGGGTTCATTACACTACTTTGTCTACCTTTGCCTATCTTTGAAAGTTTCTATAATAAAAAGCTAAAAGGAAAAAGGAAAGAGGAAAGGGTGTCACTGTTGAGGGACTCTCTGTCCCCTCCTCCTTAATTTTTCTTCCCATCCCTGCCTGAAGTTAGGGAGTCCTACTCCCAACCCAGGGTCGCTTATCAGAAAAGGCGAGATGGCCAACTCTTCCTCCGGCTCCCCAACCGCTCCTCCAAGAAAGCCCTCACCGTTCTAGTTTTTCTAGAACACGACTAAGCATTCCAGCCGTGGCTGTCTCAGCCTCCTCTCCCGGGAGTTGCCACCGCACCGTGCAACCCCTCACGGACGGCCCCCCCCCACCCCCCCCCGCCGGCCCCAAAAAAGTCCGTGAACAGCAGTGCAGGTGGTTGAGGAGGCGGTCACTGTCACACGTGACGACCACCGCTAGGTCCTCGGCGGGTCCCAGGGCACAGCAACGAGGAGGCACGTTCAGAGGGGGTGGCACCCGGCTAGGAGCGGAAAAGGTACCCCCCTGGCCACAAGCCTGAAACCCGACTCTACAGGCACTAGGTGGCCCGTGGGTCCGATGCTCGGAAGCTTCACTAGAACTTTCCACAGGACCGCCGGAAGTGCGGTAAATGCGAGGACGGAACGCGGTATGGCCTCTCTAGGCGCGCGGGAGATCTCGCCTCTCGGTGGCTCCGCAGAAAGCGGCCTCGCTGTCAGTTAGGAAAATGGCGCCGGCGGGGAAGGCGGGGACGACTGGGAGGTGTCCGCTCCAGGACTGGTGACCGGGGGCGTGGGCGGGGACTGAGGAGGCGGGGCCCCCAGGGATTGGCGGATGCGCAGACCAGGCGGGGCGTCCCCTTTGTCTGAGTGCGTTGCGGGCATCCGTCCCTTCGCGCGTGAGGCTGCGGCGTGCAAGGTGAGTTGGGGGTGCGCGTGGGCACTGGCGCCCGGGCCCTTCTGCCAGCACGCGCGCTGGAGCCGGGTCGTCCTCACGGACAGGGCACTTCCCCGCGGGCACGCTCCGCTTCCGCCCCTCCTGCCGGGTTCCTCCTGCGGGCGCGCGGTGGGCTCCTTCCCCTCCTCGGACCCCACTCTGAGCCCCCTCTCCCCCAGCGTTTTGCCGCATCCCAGTCCTCTCTCCGCTCCTCACACCCGGGCTTCTCCCGACCCCCGCCCCTCGGCCCCTGCCACGCCCCAGAACCCTCTCCCCTTACCCTTGACACACACCAGGCTGCCTGCGACCCAGTCTCCGGGCCCTCAGCCCTCCGGCCCTGCCACGCCCGGAATCCAACCCCCACCCCACGCCCTGAGACACCTCATCGCCCCCCTCCGACCCTCCCGGGCCCCCTCCCCCGCGGACGGCGAGCGCTGGCAGGAGGTGGAGGTTTGCGGCGGGGCCGCGGCGAAGAGAACGGCGGCGCGATTGCCCCGGGAAGGGTGGTCAGCGACCCGCGAGTCCCCGGCTCGCTCAAGGTCTCCCCAAAATACAGAACCAGAGGCTGAGAAGCCCATCCGGACCCCGCGGCGGCAGGAGCGCCTGTGCCGTTCGCAGTAAGCCGTTTCTCCGCGTCCGAACGGCGCTGGTATCTCGTTGGCTCAAAGTACTTTCCTAATTTTACATCCTTTCTCCATGTTTCTATCCGTGCTCTTCTCCTTACTACCTTGTAAGAGCCCCTTTTTAGTGAACGAGACCAACCTTTTCTAACATGGTTTGCAAATATTTCCCTAGTTTATTATTTGCTTTTTAAGATTTCAATAGAAAATAACATGCATTTTTTAAAATGTGGACGTGTGAGAAAAATAGAAAAACTGGAAATCGTCGTTGGGAACAGTCTGCCAGTGTGCGCAGAGGCAGCCCTGGCTGGTTTCCTTTGTACCCTTTCTGGATTTTGCGTGCGCTGTTTTCTGTTATTCACCTAAAAGGGAAGCTCGCGGGGCAGAGGGGTTGCCATGCTCTATCGGTCGATACTTGTTAGATTTTTCACTTGCAAACTGCCTTCGTGGCGGTGCGTTCCGTCGGTTTTCTACACCCGGTGTGTGCAGGGTGGACTCGGAGGCGGAGTGAGGGGGAGGTTGGGGCCTTAAGACCGCCCGCCCCGCATTGTTGTCACATGAATGTTTTAATTTCCGTTCCCCGATGACTGGTGAGGTTGAAACTGTTCGTGTGCCTTTGTATTTCCTTTTTTGTTTTCCTTTGTATTTCCTTTGTGATCTGCCAGCTCATACTCTTTTCCGTATATGTTGAAAACACTCTTCACAAACTGACATTTGACTCCAGTTATGGTGCTTTGTTCTGGTTTGGGGTTTTTTGAAGAGATTTCAAGTTTTTAATCGTAACATATTTACTCCGAAGGCTTTTGAGCTTTGCTGTGTCTTAAAAGGCTTTCCACACGCCAAGATTATTTTTAAAATAGACTCTTGTTTTTCTCTGGTACTTGTGCAATGCTGGATCCATCTGGAATTTATTTTGGTGTGGGGTGAGTTGGGAATCCAGCTTCATTTTTTTCCTTCTATGCTATTTCTAACACTACCTACTGAATAATTCATCTTTCCATTGATTTGGAAAACCAACTTTGTCATGCATTAAATTCTTACATGTCTTTGGGCCCATTCTGGAATTTGGTGGCTTTGATGTGCATAAGGTATTAATTTTCATGCAGCAAATGTGGAAGTCTCTGCCCAGCAGGTTTCTGCTTTTGCTATTTTGCTTAGAACAGCCCTTCCCACCTAAAATAATACAAATGTATCTATACTTGTATTCAAGTCCTTAAAATGTGATCTAAAATTTCAACTCTTACTCATTAGTTAGCCTAGTGGATTTATTAGACTGAGATGATCTAATTTTTTCTGGCCAAATTTGTTTGTTTGTTTGTTTAAATCTCTTTGCCTCCCTCTACTTTCTGGGAGATTTGTTGAATTTTACGTAAAGGCTTAATTTTGCTTTTCCTAAAGCATTTAAAAAATCTTGTCTTCACACCATTTATTGAATCATCTTTCCTGAGCAATTTGAATTGTCTCATCTGTTCTCCATTTGTTTATACAGACTTGGCCCTGCTCTGTCCCGTTCTGTAGCCACTGCTTTTCCTCCAGGCCCACTGGCTCTAGGCACCTTGGTTTTGTGGATACGGTGGGCAGAATTAACATCACATTTCTAAAGTTCATTTTAAGCTTGTTCCTTGTTGCCATTTATGAACAGAATTTTTCCCCCTATACGTTTTCTGACTAGGTGTTGCCAGTGTATAAGAAAGCTGTTGGTTTGGATGCTTGATCATTCACTGTGGAAGATCGCAGGGTTGTGCTTTGTGTTCGCAAATGGCTTGGAGCTGCCCTTTGTGAAGATGCTTCCACCGTGGAGGTGGGGCAGGGCATTCCACCAGGAAAGCCTGTGGGTGAGGATGGTGAAGACTGAGGGAAGAAGATCCTGGGAGCCTCTCACCCCAGACCACGCACGTCTAGTATGCCCATGCTAGCCTGTCACTGTGTGCGAGCTCTTTGGACAGACATGTGTGTTCTTTTACATCAGATCTATCAGGGATTCCAACAAGGGTGATAAGTTCCTAAAGCTTAGCTTACAAAACAAAACAATAATAGTAAACTTTAAACTCTAAGCTCTTTGCATCTCTGCAGCCCCTTCTTTAGTTCCTGTCCATGTAGCTGGCTGCTCAGTCATCGTGAGAGCTAGATTCTGTTTGGCTGAGTGTCTCACTGCAGTGTGGCTTCTGTCCCATTAAGCATCCAGGGCTGCTGAGAACATGGATCTGTTCTGGTTTTGTTTGGGTTATTCCCTGAGGAGATTTCCAAAAATGGAATTCCTGCATCTGAAGAATGACTGTGATTGGTGGATGGACGGTGCTCTTTGTGCTTGCCCCTTTGTGGGGGTGGCATGGCCTTGCTCACAGTCTGTTAGGGGACTCGGTGGTGGTGATTCTGGCTTGGGGGGTCATCCAAACAGGACTTGTCGTGCCCACCTGTTCTCTCTTCTTGTCTAAACTGTGTTTTTCTCACAGAGCATCACAGGGCATCAGAATCATGGAGGTCAGGGTTGGGGAGAGGGCGGCTTGTTAAAAGCCAGTTTGGGTACCCTGGATGACTCTGTTTTCCTGCCTGACAGTTGTTGGTTTTGAGATGCACAGTGTTTTGTACGTCTTTGCTTGAAGTCACAGACTTGTTCAAAATTAGTATCACTTCTTGTGTTTATTTTGTTCTTTTTTTTTTTTTTTTTTTTTTAATCAGAATACAGTCGGGGCGCCTGGGTGGCTCAGTCGGCTGAGCATCCAACTTTGGCTCAGGTCGTGATCTCGCGGTCCGTGAGTTTGAGCCCCGCGTCGGGCTCTGTGCTGACAGGTTGGAGCCTGCTTCAGATTCTGGGTCTCCCTCTGTCTTGCCCCTCCTCCGCTGATGTGCTCTCTCTCTGTCAGAAATAAATAAACATTAAAAAAAATTTAAAAAAACAAAAGAATACAGTCATTTTAGTTCCTTTGGGCTTCCAGAGCAAATTACTGTCGACTGGGTAGCCTATAAAACAACAGACATTTCTCAAAGTTCTGGAGGCTGGAAGTCCAAATTAGGGTGCCAGCACGGTCAGGGGAAGGCCCCCTTCAGGTTGCAGACTTCTTGCTGTGACCTCACGTGGTGGAAGGAGTGAGAAAGCTCTGTGGGAGTCTCTTCTTACAAGGGCACTAATCCCATCATGAGGACTCCAGACTCATGACCTAAGCACTTCCCAAAGGCCTCACCTCCTAACACCATCCTACTGGGCATTAGGATTTCACCATATGAATGTTGAAAGGACACAAATCTTCAGATCGTAGTAAAAATACTGTGTGATAGTATAACACATACTATGTGATATGCTTTTTTTTTTTAACTTGGTAATGTGTGAAGGTCATTTAGGTAGAGATCCTTTGTTTTTGTGCTTTTCTAGGACTCCCCCCGCCAGGTAGGAATCTTTTCCTTTGCCCTCTCCACCCACCTCTGTTTCTCACTCGTGTTGACAGCCTGGTTGTTTGGAGTTAGTCTAATCGAATGAGATAACACTTGGTCCAGCAGCATCTGACTCTGCGCCCAGTGGTTCTGAGCACTGTCTCCTCTTGAGGCCCACAGAGGAGGGATGTGATCTTCCTGTTTTACGGGTGAGGACAAAGCACACACATACCCTTCATGGCCCTGGAGTCATTGTTTCTGAAAGAGGAACATTTTGGACATGCTCTCTGTGTCCCACGGTGTCATTTACCTGTCGTCTATCTAGCACAACCTAAATCTTTCTCTTAGTGGGTCTGTGACCTGTGTGTGAAAGGACTGTGGGTTGGCAGTCGCACCATCCTCGGGCCTGCATCCATTCCAGCGGAGTTCCCACTGTCTAATGGCATGTCTGGTTCATCTACATAACTGTTAGGTGGCTTTTCTGAGACAGGGTGTAAAGTATGGTCTCGTCGATTTTTTAATTTCATTCACTTACTCAGCAAACATTGGCCTGATGGCTGCTTTGCTGGGACAGGAAGGGAGAAGGAGGACTGGGCAAGGCAGAGGCCCTCAAGATAAGGGGTCAGGAAGGGCCTCAATGAGAAGGTGATGTGGCCAAGCACCAGCTAAAGGGAGGGAGCCTCCCTGGCAGAGGGGAGGTTCAAGCAGGGTTCTGAGCAGCCTCATAGCCATGGAGGGGCCAGGAAGTTAGTTGAAGCCAAGGACAGTCGCTATTCCCATGGAAGGCAGATGCATGACCCTGCTGTAACAGGGCCAGGTTCTGGGTGCACTAGGAGAGTGGATTTGGAGTAGAGTGTGAAAGAATGAGGAGGAAAGGTAGTTTCAGGATCAAGTCTTGGGTGGAGGTGCCCAGACCAAGCTGGGGGCAGAAATAGGAGCCTAGTGTTAGATGTTAAGTGTCTGAGATGCCAAAGAACATCTCCATGAAGATGTTGAGTTGGAGGGAAGGGGATTGCCAGTTCAACTGCACCAAAAAGGAGACCCTAGGCTCCACTGAACATTCAGGATTGTAGGATAACCATGGCCAGTGCCAGATATGTGCAGGATGTGGGGCAGGAAGAAGCACGGGCAGGAGCAGGAGTTGGTCTGGCTTAAGGCCTTATGGCCACATGTGCCACATGCCTCCTGTGTCATCTGTACCCACTGGGAAGGCCCTGAACGAGGTTCCTATTGGTGTTTATCGTTGGATCCTGGCCTAGTTGCAGTGGGGCCATAGTGCCAATGACTACTTCTGCCAGGTTCCCATAGAACCAGAGCTGTATTATACATGAAGGTCAAATTCTCAAACAGGTGAGGATGGCTGGAGGCCTTGGCTGAGGGAGCAATGTCCAGGAGACTTGGTAGAGACCAACTTGCAGGAGCACAAGAGACCAGTGTCATCCTGTCAACAAGGGGCAAGGATCTGACCACATGGAAGTCATGGGAGACCCTGACCAGGGCCACTTTCTGGTGGGGTGGGGGTACGGAGACCACTCATGGAGACGTATCTGGACGAGACCATGGGGAAGATGACTGACAATGAGAGATGGCAAGTCTGTGGGCTGGTCGAGTGGATGTGGGTGTTGGATACACTGCCAAGAGGGCAGGAGGTGGAGTGGGTGGTGGAAATGGCTTCCTCATCTTTGTTCTGAGATCTGGTGAGGCAGGCCCACCCTGCCTCACACCCATTTTTTTCAAATTTTATTCTTAATCTATTATCCAGCATCTATCGTTCATGTGAATTCAAGGTAGTTTTACTCCTTTAAAAGGCACCTGTTGGAATCCTAATTAGAGTTGCACTGACACAAGCACACACAGATTTGGGGGGAATGGACATTCTTGGTGAATAAGTCTACCATTGTGCTCCGCAGAGGCAGCTGCAGTTGGGAGTTCAGGATTTGTATTCCCAAAAGTTGTCCATGCAAACTTACACATACATCTGATATTCTACAAAGAAATCAAACAAACAGATGAAGCACCCTGTTTGTTGAGGTACCTGCTGAGCTGCATGCATGAGAAGGTTGATCACCATCTTGTACCATTTTTCGTAGAGTGATCTGCCCACTTGGCTTCTGTGTCCCTGTTATAGACACCCTTTGGCACTCCAAAAGATGTGAACCCCATTCCCCCATTAGGAGAGCCTTTGGTCCCCCTTTTTTCCCCCGTATTTTGAGTATGATAGACATCTCAGCTTAATTTAGCCTGATAAGTCCCCAGAACCTGCTCACCCCCAGGCCACCACATCAGGTGTTCAGACCAAATCCCTGGGTGACTCTGTACTTAATCCTCCAGAATCAACTATTTGTCCTGCCTCCGTTCCCAGTCCCTGGTGGAGCCACCACCAGGCTGATGACCCCAGCCTCAGTGGAGCATCAGGGCAACTGGGGCACAACCACATGAGACTGAGGCATCAGTGGGGCCACAGGAGTTACGGTCAAGCCAAGCATGCCGGACCTGGGGTGAGGCCCCCACAGGAGTGTGGACCTTGAGGAAAGTCTGTCTTCACTGGGAGATTGTCTGTGGAGGCAGCCTGGCCTGGCACCCACACCAGACCTGATGAACATTTCACACCTATGTGAATGCTCTGGCATGGGCCCTTGTGCCTAGACTGTGGGCCTGAGCAGGTGCCTCAGAGTCCTTGCTAGCTCCCTAGCTGATCATAAAGACCCCAGGTCTGGAGAGCAAAACCTTGTGGCTGGGCCCATGGGAAGAGTTCACAGTGGGGGCTGGACTCCCTCAGAACTCAGGGTCTGTGGGGGCAAGGGTGGGCCCCTCACGTGCTCCCTCCTCTTCCTCAGCCCCACAGGCTCCTCTGACTTCCATCTTCCTTGGAAACCTCAAGGGATCACGCGATGGCAGCAGCCAGGCTCCTACCACCACCAGCAGGACCCCAGGTGAGCTGCCTCCAGGGCCTTTGTTGCACCCCTGGATTTCCTCACAACCCTCCCATGTCCAGGGTTCTGGGTGACAGCCTGAGTGTCACTGTATCTCCTGAACAATGTGGCCCCTTCCTGATACCACCCATCTGCTCGCATGTGTTTCCCTTCCCCCCTGACCCAGGGCATCTCCACTCCCCCCACCCACATTGCTCCATCTCAGACATGGAGACTCAATCCAACCTTCAGCAGCCCCTGTCATTCCAGGCCAAGGTGACCTTTGAGGATGTGGCTGTGCTCCTCTCCCAGGAGGAGTGGGACCGCCTGGGCCCTGCTCAGCGGGGCCTCTACCGACACGTGATGATGGAGACCTATGGCAACGTGGTGTCACTGGGTATGGCCCCTCAGCAGGCCTCTTCTGTGTCTCTGTGCTTGGCCAAGGGCAGGGACCTGGGGTGGGGGGTTTGGGGTTGCCTCCAGGTGTTACAGCTCTAGAGGGACATCACACCTCTCTGTCTCATGCCTACAGATCACTCAGGTGGGGTAGGGGTGTTCACAGATGTTGTGCTGACAAAAGGCCTTCCTTCCCCATGAGCAGGACTTCCAGGATCAAAGCCCAACGTGATCTGTCAGCTGGAGCGAGGAGAAGAGCCATGGGTCCTGGATGGGCAAGGGGCTGAGGAGACTGGGGGCTTGGGCATTGGCCATTCAGGTGAGTGAAGGGAGCTGGCTCTCCTTCAGTTGGACTGATCAGTTCCTGGCAGCTGTGCACACTGACAGGTGACAGAGAGCAAGAGTAGCTTCCACCTGGGGCCTCTTCTGCCCGAGGAGCCTGTGGTCTTAACTTTGTGAATTGCACTTACCTGCTGTAACAGCCAGTGGAGGAAGTTCCTGCTCTTTTTTTTTTTTTTATGTTTGTTTATTTTTGAGAGAGAGAGAAATAGAGTGCAAGCAGGGTAGGGACAGAGAGAGAGGGAGACACAGAATCCTAAGTAGGCTCCAGGCTCTGAGCTATCAGCACAGAGCCCAACGCGGGGCTCGAACTCACAAGCTGTGAGATCATGACCTGAGCTGAAGTCGATCACTTAACCCAGTAAGCCACCCAGGTGCCCCAGGAGTTCCTACTCTTAAAAACTGTTTTGTTCTCTCTTAACTCTCTTTTCTTTTTGCAGATAACTCCAAACGTGACCACATGGCAGCTTGTAGGCAGCAAGACAGTTCACCCTGTCCATGGGGTAGGTGTATGTCTTATCTTTTTAACCCAGTACAATCCCTGAAGGTGTTAATGCTGATGATTCACCAGAACGTAAAGAAATTCCTGGGGTTCTCTGATGCAGAATGTATGCTCTTGTTATACAGTACATACACTCTATACAAAATCATGGAGAGGGGTTTTTTAAATTAAAATTTTGTTTCAGTGGAATTTTTTTTTCCTTTGTTTTGTCCACTGTAAAACATTCTTCCTAGTCTGTACTTGAAACAACAGCTGAAGCTGTATTGTTCTGAAAGTGAGGGCTCTGCTCTTGCGAGTTTGGTCATGTGTTGCTTTTATGCCATGGATGATTGAGTAACCTTTTGTACAATTATTTATTAAAGTCATTTTGCTCATCTCGATACTTTGGCATCAGGAAAGACACTACCTATTTAGGAAGCTTCAAACAATAGAAGAAATACTTTTCAATGGAAATGGGTAATTATTTCTTTGGCTTGCTAACTTTATGAAGATGAGGCTTCTTAAGTAAAAAAAAAAAAAAAACAAACTAAACCATGTGTTCTCCAGTTTAAAAAACATATAGTATAACTTCTAAAAAATGAGGTGTGTAAAAATTTTGTTGGCCATAAACCCAGATTTTTTAAATGAAGAACTTATTGGTATTGCCATTTTTCAAAACAGTATATACACTTAATAATTGCTCTGAAGAGAATTTTAAAAATGCAGAAATATCAAATAAGAAAAGTGGGCACAAAACTTGAACAAGTTCTATAGAGGAGGAAATCAAAGGGCTAATAAATGGGAGAACGTGCTCAGCCTCATTATTTATCAGTGACATGGAAATTAAAACTGCTGTGATATACCGTGTTAGACCTTCAGTATCAAAAAAAAATAGATCTGACATTATCAAGTTTGGTTGAGAATATAAAGCAGCTAATGATGATGTAAACGTGCACATTCACTTTGGAAACCAGTGTGCCATTATCAAATGACGTTGAAAATATGGATCCCTATGGCAGATGTTCCACTCTTAAGTGTACAGTAAGGACGTTTGTGTGTAAACCCCAAGAAACATGTACAAGAATCTTCAAAGAAGCATGTTTCAAGATAGAAAAATCTGGAAACGACCCAAGTGTTCATCAGCAGTAGGCTAGACAGATAAATAAGCTATGGTGTTGTAATAGAACAGAATGTACTGTAGTGAAAGGGATTTGATAACTGTTGTAGAACAATATAACGGATCAGGAACACAGTCTTGAGAGGAAATTAAGTTGCAGAACACCAGGTAACACAAAATTCTAGAAATCTCAGAAATATGCCTAATTAAGTTATTGGTTAGAGATCCAACCTTTAATATAAAACTATTAAAAAACCCAGCAACAACAAGGGCTTCTATTTCCAGCCAAGATGGAGTAAACAGAGATGGTAGTTACCCTCTCACTTGAAACAACTGAAAAACTGGACAATGTATATGAAACCTCGGCTCTCAAGATGTTGGACATCATTCTCTCAGTGGAAGTCAGTCAGTGAAGGAAAGTAATTCCCAAAAGACAGGAAACAAAGGGATGATCCCTACAATTGTCCCAGCTCACCACTTGGAGAAGATCCCAGTGCAAGGAGGGGAACCCTGGCAGAGCCCAGTGGTGTCCCAGACTTGAGGACATTATTGCCAGGAGTCCCGAGATGCCAGGGAGGCCAGAAGTCCCACAGGGGAGTCTGTTTGACAAAGAATTCTGGAGATCTGCAGGAAGACTTCTTGAGTATTAGCAAGGAAATCCAAAGCCAGGAAAGAGCTGCCTCTTTAGAAGGAGTAGTAGCTGTGGTAACCAGGATTTAAGATGGTCCTCATAATAGAATGAATGTTTGTGCCCCTCCCCCATTCATATGTTGAAGCCCTGACCCCAGTGTAAATGTATTGGTGATGGAGGCTTTATGGAAGTAATTAAGTGACCTCATAAGGGTAGGACCTTGATTTGCTATGATTAGTGTTCTTAGAAGAGGAAGAAAGACCGGAGCTCTCTTTCTCAACACAGGACCTGCCCTGCCTGCATAATCCCCAAGACTGTGAATGTGGATTTTATTCTCGTGATTATGTTACGTTAAGCTTTTGCCTTTAAGGAATGGAGAACTCTTTAAATCGGGGTCTGGGGGGTCTGGGGGTTGGAGACCGAAGCCAGATTCAAAGAATGGGAAGAAGGATTTGATGCACCATTGCTGCCTTGAAGGTGGAGGGGGCCACATGGCAAGGAATGCAGGTAGCAATCAGGAGGTGAGGGTGGCAAAGGAAACAGTCCTCTTAGTCCTATAGCTACAAGGGGCTAAATTTTGACAACAGTAAGAATGAACTTTGAAGTGCATTTACTCCCTGAGCCTCCACATGAGTATTCAGACTAACACTTTATTTTTCAGCCGTGTGATACACTGAGCAGAGAACCCATATGGAATTCTAGCCTGCAGAGCTATAGGCTGGTAAATACAGTGCCCAATGCTCACATAAGGCTGGGAATGCTATCTGCTCCCAATGGCAAGAGTGGGAAACTTGTAACTCACAGGGAATTCTCAATTAGAGAACTAACGTGTGTGTGTGTGTGTGTGTGTGTGTGTGTGTGTGTGTGTGTGTGTTGGGGGGGGAGTAGGGGGAGGGCTGGTGAAAGAGCCCTAAGCACTATTCTGTTCTGGTCTAGCAAAGTTCAAAGGCAAGAACCATACATGCTACTTCCAAGTAACTTAACCAAGAATACTTAAGTTCAAGACAATTTCTAGAAATAAAAAATATCCAACATGAAGCAAGGTAAAATTCATAATATCTGGCATTAATAAAAAATTATCAAGCATTCAAAGAAGTAAGAAAACCATAATTAGAAGAAAAAACAGTCCTGTTAAACGGACCAGAAGTGACATCAGTGATAGAATTGGAAGACCAGGAGGAGTGCCTGGGTGGCTCAGTCCGTTAGGCATCTGACTTAGACTCAGGTCATGATCCCATGGTCAGTGAGTTCGAGCCCCGCTTTGGGCTGTGTGCTAACAGCTCAGAGCCTGGAGCCTACTTTGGTTTCTATATCTTTCTCTCTCTTTCTCTCTCTCTCTCTCTCTCTCTCTCTTTCTCTCTGCCCCTCCCCTACTCACATGCTGTCTTCTCAAAAATAAATATTAAAAAAATAAAAAGATTTGGAAGACCAGGACATGAAAACAAAATAAATTTATTCTGTATGTTCAAGGACTAGAGGGAATATTCAGCATGTTAAGTAGAGTCTTGGAAGATACATGAAAGGCCAGTTCTGATCTCTAGAGATGAAAACAATGCATGAGATGAAGAGTTTACTGGGTAAAATTAGTGACAGGTTAGATATTGCATAAGAAAGGATTAGTGAAAACAAAAATCCTAGAAACTACTGAAAAGGAAAAGGAAGGAAAAAAAGACCACAGGACATTAGTGAGCTGTGGGACAATCTGAAATTGCCTAATATATATAGCTGAAGCCAATAAAGCAGAGGTGGGAGCATCAGAAAAAATATTCTAGGAAATGATGGTTGAAAACTTTCCAAATGTGATGAAAACCATAAACTCACAGATCTAAGAAACTCCAATGAACCCCTTACATAATAAACTTGAATAAAATCACTAAGCTATATCATAATCAAAAGAAGTGTTAAAGCTAAGAAGCCAACAAAGGAGATAAGATAGAATCATGAGAAGTAACTTAATTTTTTTAAAGGGAGAAAGAAGAGGGAACAAAGAACAGATGGTTAGTGGCTGCCCTAGGGTTCACAATATACATCTCCAAACATTCAAAGAACGCAAACACCGTTTCATATGTGTTAGAAGACTGTTGGGGTAGCATACTTGTTTATTGGTCCGTTCAGGCTGCCATAACCATGCCATGCCATGGGTTGAGTGACTTAAACATGAAAAATTTCATTCTCACAGTTCCCTAGGCTGGAGGTCCAAGACAAGAGTGAGTTGGGGTGCCCGGGTGGCTCAGTCGGTTAAGCATCCGACTTCGGCTCAGGTCGTGATCTCGCGGTCCGTGAGTTCGAGCCCCGTGTCAGGCTCTGTGCTGACTGCTCAGAGCCTGGAGCCTGTTTCAGATTCTGTGTCTCCCTCTCTCTCTGACCCTCCCCCGTTCATGCTCTGTCTCTCTCTGTCTCCAAAATAAATAAATGCTAAAAAATTTTAAAAAAAAAAAAAAAAGTGAGAATTTGGTGAGGGCTCTATTCCTGGCTTGCAGTATGGCCACTTTCTGTGTGTTCACATGGCCTCTGTGTGCCTGTGGGGGGAAAGTGAGTAAGCTCACTGAGGTCTTTTCTTAGAGGGCAGTAATGCCATCATGGGGGCCCCACCCTTGTGACCTCATCTAACTCTCAATTACCTCCCAAAGTCCCCACCACCAAATACCATCACATTGGGGGTTAGGGCTTCAACATGTGAATTTGCGGGGAGAGACACAAACATTTGCTCCATTACAACTATTTTTTTCAGGTTTATTTAAGTAATCTCTACACTCAACATGGTGCTTGAAGTCATGACCCCAAGAGTAAGAGTCCCATGCTCTTCCAACTGAACCAGCCAGGTGCTCTAGTGTGTAATCATTTTTGCTTTGGATAATTCTCTTAGAGTGATTTAGAAAACCGTTTTACATAGTCTTTTATATTTACCTTCATTTTATTCCAAAAGCCTTCATTTCTTGTATAAATCCAGCTTTGTCGGGTATATTTCTGCAGCCTGAAGAATTTCCTTTAACATTAGTTTGGATTTGATTGTTGGATGTTCTCTCCATTGGTGTTTGTAAATTGACTTGTTTTTTCTTTTTCTGCCCTTCAAGGGTGTCAGTCCATTGTTTTCTGACTTGTTTCTGATGAGGAGTCTACTGTAATTCTTACATTTGTTCCTCTGTGTTGTATGTGTTTTTCCTCTACCTCTAAGATGGTCTCTTTGGTTTTTGGCAGTTTGAATATGATGTATCTAGTCAGGTTTTTTTCTTTTTCTTTTTTTTTTAATGTTTATTTTTGAGGGAGACAGAGACAGAGCATGAGCGGGAGAGGGGCAGAAAGAGAGGGAGACACAGAATCCAAAGCAGGCTCCAGGCTCTGAGCTGTCAGTACAAAGCCTGATGTGGGGCTCAAACTTACGGACCTGTGAGATCATGGCCTGAGGCGAAGTCATATGCTCAACTGACTTGAGCCACCCAGGCACCCCTCTAGTTGGTATTTTAAAAACATGTTTGGGGGCACCTGGGTGGCTCAGTCGGTTAAGCGTCCGACTTCAGCTCAGGTCACGATCTCACGGTCCGTGAGTTCGAGCCCCGCATCGGGCTCTGGGCTGATGGCTCAGAGCCTCGAGCCTGCTTCTGATTCTGTGTCTCCCTCTCTCTCTGCCCCTCCCCCATTCATGCTCTGTCTCTCTCTGTCTCAAAAATAAATAAATGTTAAAAAAAAATTTTTTTTTTTTTTTAAAAAACATGTTTGTAGGGCGCCTGGGTGGCAGAGTTGATTGAGCATTCCACTCTTGATTGCGGCTCAGGTCATGATCCCAGGGCTTGGGAATTGAGTCCCATGGCAGCATGGAGCCTGCTTAAGATTTTCTTTCTCTCTCTTCTCCTCCCCCTACCTGTCTCCCCCACTTGCACTTGCACTCTCGCTCTCTCTCTCTCTCTCTCATATTAAAAACAAAACAAAATGTGTGACACTAATATCTTGAATCTGTGTTATGATGTCTTCCGTTATTTTTAGGAAAATCTCAGCCATTATCTTTTCAGATATTTTTACTTCCCTGTTCTCTTCCTCTTCTGCAATTCCAACTACATGCAGGTTAGGCCGTTTGATATTGATCCATATCAATTTTATTTTTATGTTTCATACATTTTTGTCTTTGTGTTTCTTTTTGGGTAATTTCTGTTGACCTATTTTCAAGCCCACTGGTCTTTTCCTCATCTGGGTTGAGTCCGCAATGAGCCTATCAGAGGCGTTCATATGTTGCTATATTTTCTACATCTAGCATTTCCAGTCCTTTCTTACAGAATCTATCTGCTGAGGTTCCCCATCTGATCATTCACATTGTTCAACGTATGGGTCATCTCTAATTCTGGTTCTGTTGGTCACTTATTCTCTTGACTCTGTGTGTGTGTACACACAAGCAGTCTTTTTCCTTTCTCTTGGGTGTCTTATAATATTTTATTGAATGTCACCTATCATTAATTAAGACAGGAGAAATAGAAGTAAATAGTATATCTGTCTGGGAACATAGCCCCTCCTACTAGGTGGTTAGTGTGAAAGCCTGAGTCAGGAGTTTGGCTGGGTTCTGTTCCCATAGTTGCCTTCAGTATACCACTGGATTCCCGTTCTTCTGGCATTTCCTTGTGCATAGGGTGGGGACTTTCAGTCTTCCAGGTGTGCCTGCAAGAGAGGGTTTTCCTCTGTGCTCTGGCCACCAGCACCCCCCACCCCCAGCAGAAGTCTTCTGTTGCTTGTTACTCAGTGCTTGCTGGCCTTTTCGATAGCAGGAGGAGATGACCGCGTGCTCCACTGTTCTGATCTATCCTCAATTTTAGGCAGGTGTTGTATTCTTGGGTCACAGCCCTTCCCCTAGTTGAAGCAGACTTCTCAATGTCTGGGCTCATGATCATTTTCCTGCCCCTCCCTCAGGAGTAAAGGGTAGTTTTCCCTTCCCAGCCATTGGGATGTTTGTCTGTGCCCTAGAATGAGAAGTTTGCTTTCCTTTGCCCAGTGACTTGCAGCTTTCATTCTGTCGAGGAGAAGGGTTCAGGTGGGTGCTTGTGCTCTCCTCTTGCAGTCCTGAGCCACCAAAGGAGGCTTCCTCTGGATCTAGCCCCTAGGGGGAAGACCATGGACATGAGCCCCCGTGTCGAGGTGAAGAACTCTGAGTATCTGTGTCCAGAATGCTGCTGAATTTGGGGTGGGTGTGGAGAGCAGGTTAATCTAGCCTGGAGTGGGACCCCAGCCTCTACAAGGCCCCTCACACTTGGGAATCTCCCAACTTCCCACTCCTGCCTCTTCTCAGATGACCCTCTGCTGAGGGTTTGCTTCAGTCTGGCTGCTACCAACTTCTAGAAGAAGTATTAACATTTGGTATGTCTTTGTCCCTCCAAGGTAACCATTCCTTGTCTGTCAAAAGGCAACATAAATTAAAACAAGTGTATTTTTTTTATTTAATTTCTTGTAGTCCTATTTTTTTTTTGTAAGATTATTTATTTTTGAGAGAGAGAGACCGCATGAGCAGGGGAGAGGCAGAGGAAGAGGGAGACAGAATCTTAAGCAGACTCCATGCCCAGCGCAGAGCCTGACATGGGACTTGATCTCATGATCATGAAATAGTGACCTGAGCCGAAATCAAGAGTTTGACACTTAACCAGTTGAGCCACCCAGGCACCCCAAGCATATTTAATTTATGGGCCACCTTGGCCCAAATCTTTTTCTAAACATCAGTCAGAAGTCGTTTTAGAAGGTCCCTTGGCTTGGGGTACCAGGTGATCCACTATATAGCATATGTCTTCCCAGACCAAGTTAGGAACTTACTAAAAAGTGAAGCTTATATCCCAGTTATGCTGTTACCAGCAAGGTGGGGGGCTTATTGGACTTGAAAATATCCTTATTACAGATAGCACACAATTGGAAAATCGTTGCTGGTCCACATCATTTCTGGTAAAGAACCCCGGAATGAAGCATACTTGCCACCAGATTCAGGTAGGGAAGGACTTACACAGGCCCCTGTCTTGTGAGAATACCCAGGCCCCTGTCTAAGCTGAGAATACCCAGTTCTTAACCACATGAACCAGTGAAAAAGTCATTCTTCTCACACCCCTGAGAAGTTTTGGGTCTTTGAGTGGCATCTTGTCATCTCAACGGTTTGGTTTCCAAGATCTAAGAAACCTGTTCTCAGGGGCACCTGGCTGGCTTAGTCGGTAGAGCACGTAATCCTTGGTCTTGGGGTAGTGAGTTGAAGCCCCACATTGGGCGTAGAGCTTTCTTAAAAAAAATTGGGGTGCCTGGGTGGCTCAGTCAGTTAAGTGTCCAACTTCAGCTCAGGTTATGATCTCATGCTTTGTGGGTTTGAGCCCCACATCGGGCTCTGTGCTGAACGCCTGCTCAGAGCCTGGAGCCTGCTTTGGATTCTGTGTCTCCTTTTCTGCCCCTCCCCTGCTCATGCTCTGTCTCTCAAAAATAAATATATGTTAAAAAATTTTTTAAAAAAAGTTATCAGCACATCCTGTAGATCCCCCAACCTGGTACTAACAAACCTCTACCCTAGTCTTCTCTGCATTGCTCACTGCTGCCCTACAGGACTCCTCTCCAGCCTAGACATGGCAAGACTCCCATTGTGTCTCTGTTTCATCTTGCCCCCCCAGTGCCTTCTCCACAAAGAAGAGGTCACAGTCCCCCGTGTATAAGTCTTCTGGTCCTGTGTCTGTTGGACATGCACACGAGAGTTCACACATCTACCAGCCTGACACTAGGCTTCTCTGTTCCTGTGTTGCTGTCAGCCCCACAAAGCTCCTTGCAGTCATGGGTGGGGTCCTACGTTTATTCCTACCACAAGGACTCCAAGGAAGGCGGGACTCCGGTGGTAATGGGCTGTAGCCCTGCTGCTGTGTGACACGTGCACTTCACATGGTGGGGGGCGGGGATGACTCAAGACTACAGGTCACACCTGTCCCTTAAACTGCCCTGTGAGCCTGGGCACATTTCTAATTATTGGACACAGTTGTGATTTTTCTGCACTGCGGAAAATGTGTAGCCATGGGCATTCAGGGACCGCACCCCTGATGGCCACCTCTTGTCAGCTAAACACCTTCAGGTTGCACTTTGCTCTGCTGTTTGGAGTGGGTTGACATTTGAGTTAACATTTTTACTTTGGTTTTGTTGTTTCAGAATATGAAAACAAGGGAGAGAACCAAAATAGGGACGTGAGTCGGAAGCCATTTATTTCAGAGGAAATATCGGTGATCCTGGGGAAAGCACCCAAAGGGTGGATTGATCCAAAAAGTTACGAACCTGAGCAGAGTTTCTGTGTGAGTCCAAGCCCTGTTGGCCCACCTGAAGTTCAGGTCTTGAGCCAGAGTGTGCCTCTCTCTCAGAATCAGGCTGTTCCTAGTGGGGAGAGACCCTACAAGTGCACCGAGTGTGGGAAATGCTTTGGTCGGAGCTCCCATCTCCTCCAGCATCAGAGAACACACACTGGAGAGAAGCCCTATGTGTGTGGTGTGTGTGGGAAGGCCTTCAGCCAGAGCTCTGTCCTCAGTAAACATAGGAGAATCCACACCGGCGAGAAGCCCTACGAGTGTAACGAATGTGGAAAGGCCTTTCGAGTGAGCTCAGATCTTGCTCAGCATCACAAGATACACACGGGAGAGAAGCCACATGAGTGTCTTGAGTGTCGGAAGTCCTTCACTCAGCTCTCGCATCTTATTCAGCACCAGCGGATCCACACGGGAGAAAGACCCTACGTGTGCCCACTGTGCGGGAAGGCGTTCAACCACAGCACCGTCCTGCGCAGCCACCAGCGGGTGCACACCGGGGAGAAGCCGCACGAGTGCGCACAGTGCGGCCGCGCCTTCAGCGTGAAGAGGACGCTGCTCCAGCACCAGCGGGTGCACACCGGGGAGAAGCCCTACACCTGCAGCGAGTGCGGCCGGGCCTTCAGCGACCGCTCCGTCCTCATCCAGCACCACAACGTGCACACTGGGGAGAAGCCCTACGAGTGCGGCGAGTGTGGGAAGGCCTTCAGCCACCGCTCCACACTGATGAACCACGAGCGCATCCACACAGAGGAGAAGCCCTACGGGTGCTATGCGTGCGGGAAGGCCTTCGTGCAGCACTCTCACCTGACCCAGCACCAGCGGGTGCACACCGGGGAGAAGCCCTACGTGTGCGGCGAGTGTGGACACGCCTTCAGCGCCCGCAGGTCTCTGGTCCAGCACGAGAGGATCCACACGGGCGAGAGGCCCTTCCGCTGTGCGCAGTGTGGCAAGGCCTTCAGCCTAAAAGCAACACTGATCGTGCACCTGCGGACCCACACTGGGGAGCGGCCCTACGAGTGCAGCCGCTGCGGCAAGGCCTTCAGCCAGTACTCCGTGCTCATCCAGCACCAGAGGATCCACACGGGCGAGAGGCCCTACGAGTGTGGGGAGTGCGGGCGCGCCTTCAACCAGCACGGGCACCTGATCCAGCACCAGAAGGTGCACAGGAAGCTGTGACCTCCTCTGCCACTAGGAGAACTCCCCTCCCCCGCCCCCCCAGCCCAGGAGAAGGTTCTGGTAGCTCCGTGGGATGCCATTGTTTGGTCATTTAGTGTCACAAGTAACTCCAAAGAGAAGCACTGAGCATGTTCCTATGGAAGAATGATAGAGCGTGCCTGTTTTGTTTTTCTCCACATCTTGAAGTTATATTGAAGAGTAAATGACACAACTATGGTAAATTTTGGTAAAGACACCCATAATTCTTTAACATTAGAAAGTTTACTGGAAGAAACTGAAGGAATTGAAGACATAAGGATTACTATCACAATGAAACTTTCTTACATTCTAAATCAAGATTTTTCTTAGAATATTACATGCCTTTCCTAAAAACAGTAACTATTCTAATTATTTCCTCTAAAATTAGAATTGGATTATGTGCGGTATTCTGTGAAAACACTAAAGTGTGTGGATAAAATGATATAAAAAAAGATTGTCATCAAGTATCATGATGTAATATGGCTAGAAATGCTAAGTGTGTGGAACCACTTGTTTTGTATGAAAAAAAGAAAAAGTCTAAATATTAGTGAGAAAACACTTCATCTGGTGTTTGAACTTTATTCAAGATGAGAAAGGATGTCCTAACTTTTTAGTGAAAATTCAACTCAAAAATGGATGTTTGCCTCAAAACCCACCCTTATGACTTACAGACCTTACGCTCTGGAACTCATAGGACGTCTTGGGTCTCTGGACCCCATGTGGGTAGGAAGGGAGCTTTGCCCTCAGAGCCCAGACCTTATAGCTGCTACACCAGCTGGGTGCCTCTTTACACATTGTGGTGTTTCCCAAAAGTTTTACTGAAAAGACCGTTCTTTGATACATATTTTTTATGATCTAAAATTTTCATTCCTGTGTTTGAGGTTTTTATTTTTTTACATGCCAAGAAGACTCTGGTATACATTATCATATACTAAAATGAATCTAGTTTATTCATAATTTTTAAGTTCTCTCTCTCTCTCAAGCCTCTCAGGAGAAATGAAGGACCAGAGTTGATCCTCGAGGGCACGGCAACACACTGACACTGATAAAAGCTCCTTTTCCCCTCGCTGTGATACTGCTGAGAAGATAACATCACAGGTGAAACTCTGGAAGTTGAAGTAGCCAGTGTTACCTCAGCAAGGAGATAGGCTCCTTCTGAAAGGGACTGATGTCACTAACACGTACTGCAGAGCAGTTGGGGTCACTGAGGCGTATGTTAGGAGATGAGCTCACTGAGGTGTCCCTTCACTGGAGTGGAGATCACACAGGTGTTTCTTCAGAGATGGCTGAAACCCCCGAGGAGAGACTAGTGGAGTCTGAGGTCATGGGGCAATTCAGAGGAGCTGATCACTGGGTGGTTACTTCAGAGGAGAGAGCAACAGTGTCCCTTCAGGGAAGCTGAAGTCCCTCAGATGTTACTGCAGACAGTAGCTGAAATCACTAAGATGAAACTCAAGATCAATAGAGTTCACAGAAGCATTACTTAAGAGAGGAGCTGAGACCAGTGAGGGGCTAGCTCATAAATTCCCACAGAGGGAAGCTTCCGCCCCGTGCTGGTTGAGTTCCTAGCTGGCATCTGACTCGGTGGCTGCCCCTCAGAGCCCACCACTACCCGGGGTACAATTCCTAATCATGTGGAAGAGTTAGAATAAGAAATAGGCATATTCCAGTCAAGATGAGAACAGGAGTTCAGTTAAATACAATGTACAGAAATACTTGTTTGGGAAGACGCTGTGTGTCACAGGACAACATAAATTACACAGTACAGATCGTTCTGGATCACTAAACCCAAATCTAGGGTTTTCAGGGGGATCAAAATATATAGTTGCTTTTTTATCTTCTTAAATGAAGTGAACTTAATATCATTCTGCCTTTGCTTGCTATCAGCCGCCATTGACCCACTGGTGACTATAAGGCTCAAGTGTCTCTGCAGCTGGGAGGTGGCTTCAGTGCCCTTCTTCCTGGGGAGGATGCCTGGGCCATGCATTTTTGCCACTCACCTCTCCAAGGACCAGGAGGTAGTATATAACCTGCCAGAACATATGGTCAGTCTCCCTTTTTTTGGAAGTGGTATCAGGCACCAGAATGACTTTGGGGTCCCTTCACCCTGTTAATCGCCATTACCTCCCACCCCTGACTGGTTAACAGTACTCCACACTTACTTTGCATTTTTTTTATTTTTATTTAGAAGTTTTTCCATTTTATGCATTTAAACTTTTATCTTATTTCTCCTTACTGCTACCAAGAATTTAACAGTTCTCAAGTTTTCTGTTACTTAGAAAACACCTGGAACTTTATTTCTGTGTACTGTGTATAATCAGACATATTTTCCAATAAAAAAGAAGTGACTAGAACACCTACTTGTGGGTGAAGGAAGATCAGTAATTTTGGCATAAGGATCAACTACAAATCAGTGGGCAGAGGGCATGAGCCAGCTGTTCCCAGTAAGGGGAAATACAATGGGGAAAGCTTGAAAAAGGCTAAAGCACACCAATTTCAAACAAAACCATGTCACCTCTTCCTGATCAATTAGGAAAGATCCTGTAATACAGAGCTATGAAGGTATATTGAGATGGGTGTGTTCGTGCATTGATGACAACCTGGTCAAGTGTGGGGGCATAATTGCATGATCCATCACTTCTCTGCAGGAAGGTGACTGCACACCAGGACCCAGCTTGGCTGAGGCCGGGCAGTCCAGAGGTGGCCCTAAGGGAGGCAGGAGCACTCCTGGAGGACATGCTGGGGAAGCTCAGGCCACTCTGTGTAGAGGGGCTAGTAGTAAAGGCCCAAGAGGATCTTTCCTAGGAGTTGGGTTTGCCCTAGGGCAGAGGAAAAACCACCAGTTGGTGGGGACAGCATTACTCTGGCCCATCTGGGTGAGTTTGGGGAACACCTGGTTTCATGCATAAAAGTTTCTGAGCTAAGAAATGCACATGAAGTACAGGGGTCCCCAAGACTGCCCACCCCTCTGACACCAATAACAAATTTGGGGATTCCCAAGATCACCCTCAAGTTCAGTAATTTGCTACAAAGACTCCCAGAACTCACCTTGAAACCTGATATACACATGGTCACAGTGTATTACAAGTGACAGACACACATTAAATTCAGACAAGGGATTGCACAGGGATAGAATCCGGGAAAAATACCAAATGTTGAGCTTCTGCAAAGTCATGGGCAGTATTACTTCCCTGGCACTGATGTGTGACAATGTGCATGGGGTATTGCCAAGAAGGGAGGCTCACCTGAACCTTAGCATTGAGAGTTTTTACTGGGGCTTGGTGACACTGACACACATGACCACCTGCACGACTGACCTTGATCTCCAGCCTCTCCACAGATTGAGTAGATGCCACATGGCCAAAAGCGCCTACCATAAACCATAATGTTACCATAGACTGGCTCTGAGTAAACAAAAACACTCAGGGAGGACACTCCAGCCCCCCAGAATCCTAGGGCAAAGGCTACCCCTCTCTTGGTGTCAAGTTAATCCTTTCTGCACAAGTGGGTCTTATCCTGGGCCCACTTCTATCTGTTCTGTGACCTTGATCCAATCACATCCCCTCCTTAGCCTTGGCTTCTGACATGTAGATGAGAATATCACCATCCACGTCACAGGGCTACCTTGAAAATTAAATGAAATCTACAGGAAGACCAGCCTAGCATTCAGTTCTGTCCAGTCTGTATTGGAAGTTAGTACAACTCTGAACAGGTGCAGCTATCATGGGAGGCAGGGGACCACAGAGAGCAACAGGCTAGGGGAGCTGCTCACCCGCCACAAGGAGACAGAAATGCTCCCCAACCCTAAGTGATCATGGAGAAGCTCAGCCCACAGTCATGCAATGCGTGCAGGAAACAAGCTGAGGCAGGGTAGGGCACAGCTGGTACCGAGCGAGGACTCATTTCCCTCCTCAGCATGAAAGGCCACACGGCCACCTCCAGCAGGGACTCATGGACAGCCTAGAGGTCACTAAACTCAGGGGGCACCTGCAGACTGGTCCAGCCCTTGAGGAAGGGTGGGAGGGCCCAGATCCAGCTATCAGTGGCCCTCTGGCTCAGATCTGATGCCCTGCCTGGGTCCTTCTGCCTTAGGGGTATGTACAGGGCCACCCACAAAGGTGTGGGCATGGGTACCACACATGCACACTGTGAGCATAACCTTACCCAGACTTACCATGACCTCTGGGTTAGGTGCTATTACCTATTTTACCTGGGGATACTGACTCAAGTCTTCCCTAACAGGCCAGGGTCCTCAGCTGTCTGATCCTCTGACACCAGTAGTTCATCTCCCTGATAACTGCCCAGAGCTATTGACAATTATTAATAATCACCCTGTGGTCTGAAATGACATTGTTCCCAAAGGCCCTTTGCCATCAGCAGGCTGACAACTCAGTTTCTAATCCTGTGAGCTGAGGAGGCAATAGGACACCTGCAAGGAGTTAACCCACCAGACACCCAGGCATGACTGTACAAATGGCCCAGTGGAAACATCCAGAACCAATGAGTCCCTTTGCCTGCACTCCCTCTCATTCTTAGATGGGCTTGACACTTGGCCCCTGTGAAAATGTGTCACCAATTCATGTTGCCAGCCCTCTTAAGCCAAAACCAAACAGCCAAGAGAACTTGTCAAACCAAATGTTCTCTAGTTTTGCACAATGAAAACCACCAGCATCTTTTTTTTTTTTTTTTCCAGGCATTTCCATTAAATATGCTTCTTCAGACTACACTGCCTCACCACACCTCCCTGGCCCCACTAGCCCTCCCACCCAGAGCTTTAATGCTCCCTTCCAGGCCACAATCCTTTGGGGATGCCACTGGTTTAGAGGACATTGACACTGATGGGAGGAAGGACCCCCAGAGCAGGGGTTCTTAACAAACAACCCAATGAGAAAACATCTGGGCCACAAGCAGCGACAGGGCAGAAGATATGAAAGGAGAGATGGTTCCTATAAAAACCAACACACAGAAATACAGGTTTCCTGAGTAATCAGTCAAATGCAACGCCAGCCAAAGTCATGCCTATTTAATTAGCAAGCAGAGGTTAAAATTACAGTATCCTGTACAGGGGGGATGTGTGGAACTCAGACATGCTCTGCTCAAGTTTACATCCTGACACAGAAGATAAATGTTTACAATGATTCAGTGCTGGTGACATGGTATATTGGGTCAGCCACCCTGCTTATATACATCAGTGTCCATGTCATGCAGGAATCCATCCCTCCACCTAAACAGCTATTTGGCTGACAAGAATTGTCTGAAGTAACTATTCTGGAACACCAGAGTCCAGTCAAACACTTATGTGCAGCTTCCAGGAGTGAACCTGATGAAGACGGTAGTAAATTTCAGCAGATTTCAGTGAAATTCCACCTACCATGCCCACCTCTTATCCCATGGCATGCAGCCATGTGGATAGCAGTCTGAATTCCTGGTGTGGCTTGCTGGAGCCAGTATGGACAATAAGGGCCTGGTCCTCCAAATATCAGGGTTGTGTGTTTTGATGGTTTATTGCCATTTTTTCAATCACTGAGGGGCTGGCATAGGTTTAGCTGCCATTGTTTTAAATGCTGAAATGGTTTCTGGGAGAGAGTAGAAAGATTAGAGATAATGCTTGTTTCTTCCATTTTTGGGAGACAGACACCTAACAAAATCTTTTTCAGGATGCTGGATGACCACACACATAGCAGAACAGAACAGAAACATCAGGAACCACACACATCAAAGAATAAACACTTTGCAAAAAAATAAATTGAAAAAGTCACAGATGGCTCTAGCCATCAACAAGCAAGATTCATCAATCTCTGAGAGTTGGGAGACTCAGAATTTCAGAATGCTCAAAATGTCCAGTTCTCAACAAAAAAATATTACAAAATATACAAAGAAACAGTAAAGTATGGCCCATTCACAGAGAAAAAAAATAACTTGACAGAAAACCCTCCTGAGGAAGTCCAGACACTGGAATTATTAGTCAAGGATTTTAAATTAATGGTATTAAATATGTTGAATATGCTAAAAGAAGCTCTAGAGAAAAAAACTAAAGGAAATCAATAAAATGATATATGAATATTAATAAAGAGACATAACTTATAAAAAGAAACCAAACAAATTCTGGAGCTGAAAGTACAATAACTAAAATGAAAAACTCACTGGGGCAGTTCAACAGATTTGAACAGGCAGAAAAAAGGATCAGTGAATTTGAAGAAAGGGCAACTGAAATTACCCAGTATGAGAAGCAGAAAGAAAACATAATGAAGAAAAACAGATCCAAGAAACCTATGAAATGTGATGAAAAGTACCAAAGTACACATTATACAATTCCAAGAAGGAAAGGACAGAAAGGAGCAGAAAAAGGTATTTGAAGAAATAATGGCTAGAAACTTCAAAATCTGAGGAGACATGAAAATACTTGTCTAAGAAATTCAGTGAACTCCGAACAGGATAAACTAAAAGAGACCCACACTGAGACACATTATAGTCAAATTGCCAAAACCCAAAGATAATGAAAATGTTGAAAGAAGCAACAGAGAAACAATTCCACATGCACAAAGGAGCCTCAGTAGGATTAACAACTGATTTCTCTGAAGCCAGAAGGCAGTGGAGGGGTGGGGGGTGGGGGGTGGGGTATTAATAAACGTGAAAGGAACAAAGTTGTCAACCAAGAATTCAATATCCAAAAAAACTATCCTTCAAGAATGAAGGTGAAATGAAGACATTTCCACATAAAGGAGCACCTGGATGGCTCAGTTGGTTGTGTCCGACTTCAGCTCAGGTCATGATCTCATGGTTTGTGGGTTCGGGGCCCACATCAGCCTCCATGCCGACAGTGTGGGGGACTGCTTGGGATTCTCTCTCCATCTCTCTGTCCCTCCCCCATTTGCACTTTCTCTCTCAAAATGAATGAATATACTTAAAAAAAAAAAAAAAAAAAGGAAATGATGGGGCGCCTGGGTGGCTCAGTCAGTTAAGTGTCCAACTTCAGCTCAGGTCATGATCTCACGGTCCGTGAGTTCGAGCCCCACGTCGGGCTCTGCTCTGACAGCTCAGAGCCTGGAGCCTGCTTCAGATTCTGTGTCTCCCTCTCTCTATGACCCTCCCCCATTCATGCTCTCTCTCTGTCTCAAAAATAAACAAACATTAAAAAAAAAAAAAAGGAAATGAATTGTTTAGAAATTCTGGAGGTCTAATAACTTTTAGGGAGAGGAAGGAAGGAAGGAAGGAAGGAAAGAAAGAAAGAAGGAAGGAAGGAAGGGTGGGTAGGAGGGAGGAAAGTTGACAGAGCTCATTAACAGTACACCTGCTCTACAAAAAATACTTTTCAGGAGGCACCTGGGTGGCTCAGTCAGTTAGGCGTCCGACTTCGGCTCAGGTCATGATCTCGTGGTCTGTGAGTTCGAGCCCCGCGTCAGGCTCTGTGCTGACAGCTTAGAGGCTGTAGCCTGTTTCAGATTCTGTGTCTCCCTCTCTCTCTCTGACCCTCCCCCATTCATGCTGTCTCTCCCTGTCTCAAACATAAATAAACGTTAAAAATTTTTTGGAAAAAAAAAATGCTTTTCAGGCTGAAATGAAAGTACATTGCACAGTAAATCAAAGCCATAGGAAAAAATAAAGAACACTAGTAAAAGTAAATAGGTAACTATAAAAGATAGTATTACTTCACTTCTGTTACGGTTTGTAATTTTTCCTACATGATTTGATATTCAACTGCATAAAATAATAATCATAAGTCTCTTAGTGGGCATAAAACATAAATGTGTGATCTATGACCATAACAATGTGAAGGGGGAAGGTCAGCATTAAATATGAAGAGTGTTTATACTATTAAAATTAAGCCAGTATTATTCAAACTAGGTTGTTCTATTGGGGCACCTGGGGGGCTCCACTGGTGGAGTGTCCAACTTCGGCTCAGGACATGATCTCACAGCTCATGGGTTTGCAGCCTGCGTCGGGCTCTGTGCTTACAGCTCAGAGCCTGGAGCCTGTTTCTGATTCTGTGTGTGTCTCTATCTGCCTCTACCCGCTCGTGCTGTCTCTCTCTGTGTCTCTCGAAAATAAACATTAATAAATAAAATCTTAAAAAAAAAAAAAAAAAAAGAGGGCACCTGGGTGGCACCATCGGTTAAGCAACAGACTCTTGATTTCTGCTCAGGTCATGATCTCACAGTTCATGGGTTCAAGCCCCACATTGGGCTCTGCACTAAGTGTGGAGACTGCTTGGGATTCTCTCTCCCTCTCTCTGCCCTTCCCCCTCTCACACGGTCTCTCTCAAAGTTAACTTAAAAAGAACAAACAAGTTGAAGGACTCATTTCCTATTCTAAACTTCCTAGAAAGCCACAGTTATCAACAGTATGGTGCTGGCATATAGATGAATTGAACAGAACCCAGAAATAAACCCTTGCACATATCAATTGATTTTAGATAAGGGCACAAGACCATTTGTTATGAACTGTTTGTGTTCCCTCCCCCCGTCCCCATTTAAACATTGAAGCTCTAACCCCCAATGGCACTGTATTTGTAGACAGGGCCTGTCAACTGGTGATAAAGTTTAAATAAAGTCATAAATATGGGACCTAATCTGATAGGGCTGATGCCCTTATAGAGAAGTAAGAGACATCTGAGATCTCCTTCTCTACCATGTGAGAGCACAGTGAGAAGGCAGCTGTTTGCAAGCCAGGAAGAAAATCCTCACCAGGGTTGAATCAACCAGCACCTTGATCTTGGACTTAGTCTTCAGAACTATGACAGATTTGTTTTTGATAAATTTGGTTTTTAAGCCACCAGTTCTATGGTATTTTTATGGCAGCCTGAGCCAATACAGGCATACCTCGTTTTATCATGCTTTGCTTTATTGTGTTTCTTACAAACTGAAGATCTGTGACAATCCCATGTCAAGCAAGTCTATTGGCAGTATTCTCCCAACAGCATTTATTCACTTTGTGTCTGTCACATTTTGGTAATTTTTGCAATACTTCAAACTTTTTCATCATTATTACATTTGTTATGGTAACCTGTGACCAGTGATAATGATTCACATGATGACTACCATTTGTTTGAAATAAACTGTTCAAGGTATGTACGCTGGTTTTTTAGACATGCTATTGCACACTTAATACGCTGTCCCGTAAATGTAACTTTCATATGAAATGGGAAACCACAAATTCATTTCACTTGCTTTTACGGACATATGTGCTTTATCACAGTGGTCTGGAACTGAGCCCTCAAGATCTCTGAGGTATGCCTATACACCATTCGATAAGGAAAGCCAAGTCTTTTCAAAAAATGTTGTAGGATGGGGCGCCTAGGTGGCTCAGTCGGTTAAGCACCTGACTCTTGGTTTTGGTCATGATCTCACAGTTTGTGGGTTCAAGCCCCACATTAGACTCTGCGCTGACGCACAGAGCCTGCTTAGGATTCTCTCTCCCCTTCTCTTTGCCACTCCACAACTTGTACTCTTGCTCTCAAACATATATGAATAAACTTTTAAAAACAATGTTGTAGGGAAAATTGGAGGTCTACTTCCAAAAGAAGGAATTTGGACTCTTACCTTATACCATATTAAAAAATTAGCTTAAAATGGATCAAAGACCTAAAACTACAAACCTCAGAAAAAAACAGAGGGGCAAATCTTCCTAACCTCGGACTTAGCAATTTCTTGAGTAGGACACACAAAGCACAGGCAACAAAAGAAAAAAGTACACTGAACTTCATAAAAATTAAAAACTTTTGTGCAACAAAGGACACTAATAACAGTAGACAGAACTCACAGAATTAGAGTAAATATTTCCAAATCATATACCTGATAAGGGATTACTACGCAAAACATACAAAGAACTCCTACACCTCAACAATAAGAAAGAACCCAATTCAAAAGTTGGCAAAGGACTAGGACAGACATTTCTCCAAAGATGATATACAAATGGCCAATAAGTGCCTGAAAAGATGTTCAACGTCATTAGTCATCAGGGAAATGCAAACCAAAACCACAATGAGATACCACTTCACACTTATTAGTATAGATATTATTTTTAAAAATGGAAAAATTGGGGTGCCTGGCTGGCTCAGTCAGAAGAGCATGCGACTCTTGATCTCAGGGTTGTGAGTTCAAGACCCATGTTGTGTATAGAAATAAATATATCAAACTTTAAAAAATGGAAAATAACAAATGTTGGCAAGGATGTGGAGAAATCTATTCATTGCTGGTGGGACTATAAAACGGTACAGCCACTGTGTGGAAAAGTCTGGCCGCTCCTCAAAAAGTTAAACGTGGAATTACCATATGATCCAGCAATTTCACTCCCAGGATTATACCCCAAAGTACTGAAAGGATCCAAAAAATACTTGTATACAACACCCAAGTGCCCATTAAGAGATGAATGGATAAATAAAACATGGTATCTACAAATCAAGGTCATATTTTTCAGGCATAAAAAAATGACATTCTGATACAGGTTACAACACGGATAAATCTTGAGGACATTATGCAAAGCGAAATAAGCTAGATATAAAGGGCAGATACTATATGACTCCATACCTGAAGAAGCCAGAATAGGCAAATTCACAGACAGAAAACAGAACAGACTGTCAGCAGCTGAGAGAAAGGGAGAGTTATTATTTAATGCGTACAGAGTTTCTGTTTCAGATCATAAAACAGTTCTGGAAATAGTGGTGATGGTTATACAACGTTGTGAGTGTATTTAATGCCACTGAGCTGTACACCTAAAAACAGTAAGATGGTAAGTTTTAGGTTATGTGTATTTTACCACAATATCACCTCTATTAAGATACACGGAAAAGCATGAACATTATGCTAATCTTTTTAAATGACAATATGTAAACATGTAGAATTTTTCCAGTGTGAGTTTTCTAGGATCGGGGAAATAACAAAGGTGAAGATCCTCTGTGCTGCGATGACAAGCACGTAGTATTTTCTTTTGACAACGTGCTGACCTGTGTGAAAGGAAGCTTATACTAAATCAGCAGTAATGGATTCATTTTCTAAACGGGGGGAATCACAAGAACTTCTTTTTGCCTACCTCTCTCTCAATTTCTCTAAAATGAACATGCACGGCTTTGGGATTAAGGAAAGAGTTCCGTCTGTTTGTAATTAGAAATGCCCTTCATCTGTGACAACACTGTACGGACAATAAATAAAGGGGTGGGGGGGTCATATGGAGAAGTGCACAGCAGAACTCATGGGCCCTCGTCCACAGTCACCTCGCAAAGTCCTCCCGGAGGTGAATCCTCTGATGCTGGCACATGTTGGAACTGTGCCGGAAGGCCTTCCCACACTTGCTGCACTTGTAGGGCTTCTCCCCAGTGTGGATCCTCCGGTGCTGGATGAGGTAAGTGCCCTGGCTAAAGGCTTTCTTGCAATCGCTGCATTTGTACGGCTTCTCTCCGTGGTGTGACCTTTGGTGGTGGATGAGTCTGGAACTGTTGTGGAAGGCCTTCCCACACTCACTGCACTTGTACGGCTTCTCTCCCGTGTGGATCCTCTGATGCTGAATAAGGTGTGTGCTTTGGCTGAAGACTTTGCCACAGTCATTACACTCATAGGGCTTCTCTCCAGTGTGGCTTCTCTGATGTTCAACCAGTTTGGTTTTTTGGATGAAGGCTTTCTCACATTCATTGCATTTATAGGGTTTCTCCCCAGTGTGAATTCTTTGATGTTGGATAAGGTTAGAACTTTGGGTAAAGCCTTTGCCACATTCTTTGCACTCAAATGGCTTCTCTCCAGTGTGAGTCCGACGATGCCGGATGAGGATTGAGCCATCGCTGAAGGCTTTCCCACAGTCATTGCACTTATAGGGTTTCTCTCCAGTGTGGATTCTCTGGTGGTAAATAAGGGAAGAATAGGCACTGAAGTGTTTCCCACAATCACCACACTTGTAGGGCTTCTCCCCGGTGTGAATCCTCTGATGCTTCATGAGGTTGGGCCTTTGGTTGAATGTCTTCCCGCACTCACCACACCGGTAGGGGATCTCCCCTGAATGCATCCTTCGGTGACTGATGAACTCGCAGCTCTGGCCGAAGGCTTTCCCACACTCTTCACACTTGTAGGGCTTTTCTTCACTATGAAGCCGCTGGTGCTTGACGAGGTTAGCACTGTACCTGAAGGCTTTCCCACAGTAACCACAATGATGCAATTTTTTCCCAAGAGGAATTATCTCAGCTTCTTTAGCCAGATTTGCACTGAAGAATTCCCCGGAATCATGGACTACATTTACCTTTTTTGTCCTGTGTACACGCTTATGGTTATTGAGGTATGATCTCTGTTCAAAACTTTGTTCACATATATCACATTTGTGAGGTCTCTGGTCAGAGATCGGGCTTGACTGGAAGCCGAGGCTCCCTGCAGACTCCTGGATGCTCTCCTCATTAGTCCATGTGACGGGCCTCAGGCATCTCTGTTCCACAGGCTCGTCCAGGCTGTCCTCTGGCTCCCGGACACACGCACGGGCCTCTCCGGGCTCAGGTCCCTGGGAAACGGCACTCTGGAGTCGATCCAGTTCTTCCCCATCAAGCATTTCTCCTGAAGACAACTCACCGTACTCAGTCCTGGTCCCACGAGCTGAAACAACAAACACATCTCTGGACCACCTGTTCTGACTTCAGAAGGAAGGTACGAAGATGCTGCCAACCATCGGTGCCGTACCGATTCCACCATCTCCAGGGTTACAACACCTTGCAGAGAGGAGAGCCGGTAGCTCAGAGGCTTAAAGAACTTACCCAAGGCTGCAGTCATGTGGCAGTGCAAGTATTTAAACCAGGCCTGACGAATTCTTCCTGCCCGCCTTCTGCCCACAAAACCTTCCTAAGTGGGGCTATAGGGCGCAGGTCCTCATTACAAAGGGACAGAACATGGAAGCTTCATGCCACCATGGAGACCAGGGGGCCCTGAGAGTCACAGAGGACATCTGACAAAGAAGTGAGTCTGAGGCCACTTAACAACAGCTAATTCACCCCAAAATTCAGGGTAGGAAAACCAGGTGCCTCCTCAGGACATCAGAAGGCCAACCTCGTGCCAACCGTGGGCCCTGGTGTCCCTGAGCTCCCCCTAGCAGGCTATACCCATTCCTGTGTCTTTTCTCAGGGGCCTGAGAGGCAATTACCAGCCCCTTAAACTCAAGGTGCCACACAGAATGGTTCCTGATACCTTCCTGATACCCTCAAGCCTCCTCTCCTTCCTGCCTTGACCAGACATTCATACACCAACTCCCCTTGCAGAAACATACCACCAGAAAGGCACTTTCTGTGAACCAAGAGAAACATCCACAACGACCCCAAAACGGGGACAACCAAATGTCAACAAGAGTGGAAAATATCTTGGAGTGCCTGGGTGGCTGTCGGTTAAGCATCCAACTCTTGATTTCAGCTCAGGTCATGATCTCACAGTTCGTGGATTCGAGCCCCACATCAGTGTGGAGCCTACTTGGGATTCTCTCTCTCCCACTCTTTCTGCCCCTCCCCTGCTCTCTCTCTCTCTCAAAATAAATTAAAAAAAAAAAAAAAGGAAAATAATTTGTGGTAGATTCACATGGCAGAACATCATGTGGCAACGCAAGAGAACAAACTGAGTGCACCACAGCAGCCCTCACAACGTTCAGATGCGTGAGACAAGACACAGAGCTAAGGGGCAGAGTGCGGTCCCCAGGAGTCAGAGAGAAGCGTCCTGTGAGGAGCAGTGGGAAATGACAGGAGGCCCAGTGGGCTCCCAGGGAACTAGAAAAGTTCTACATCTTGATCTGGAAGAGGATTTTTATAAAAATTCACTGAGTTATAAACAAGATTTACCCTGGTTCTAGAAGTATTTATATTTGAATAAACAAATTTACAAGAGAGAAATTCAAGTCCTTTGAACCAAGAGTTGCTTCTTAGGACATCACCAAGACGTGCAAAATAACGCTTATCAGAGTTGTTCATGGCAATGAAACTACAGAGCACCCTTCCCACTGGCACTTCCAACAAAACCAGTGACTTGTGCATACAGATGGACACTCACTGAGTGAAAAAGGAGGTGACAGCAGTACACTTGGGAGCACTGCATCCCTGTCAAGAAGCAACATTCGTATGGGCGTGAAACAGCACGAGAAAGGGGAGAGTAGGAACACACCGGTATCTGGGTGATGACATATTCTCTCTTTCTTGTAATGGTCCGTGATTGCCAAGTGGCAATTTTAGTAAAGGAGAATGAAGCGATGGTCTCCATACTATGGCCCTGCCTGACCCTCCTCACAGGGCATGAGCTCTGGAGGGCAGGGCTCCATGAGGTCCCATGGACCCAGCCTTCCCTCACAGCACACCCGAATGCCCTTCCCTCTTCTCCTCTGCCAACAATGCCCCCTCTCACCCTCCTAGAAGATTCAGCTCAAGAATTACCACAATGAGGTACTCAGAATAATGCTGCCCCAAGGCACCTTGTTCTCAATTCCGGAACCATTAACCATACACCCTGGACTCCAACAGATGCCTGTTCAGCAGCTGTTGGGGAAGAGGCCCCCTTCACGCACCTGAGACACTGACTCTCGGTCGCCCTTTCCCTTTGGCACCCTGTGCATCCAGGACCCATGGTTCATCCCCTCGCTCCAACTGTGTGATCACCCCAGGCTTGGGACCTGCACGTCCAGCTCCTAAGAAGAAAACAGGGCCTGGGGTTGGTGCCAAGGAACAGGGCTGCACTGAGCATGATCTCACAACATCTCCTTCCTGTGGCAGGAAGAGAAGCACAGGCAAAGTGGGGTGATGGGGAGTCTGGACACTCTGGAGGGCTGGGGGCAGTCGTAAAGAGGCAAATTGAACACAGGGAACAAAAGTGCAGAGGGCTCTCTCCTCTTGGAAGGTACACAATCCCTCTGGGGAGGGACCTGTCTCGGGTCTGGAGCAGGAGGCACTCTTATCTGGGAGCTCAGAGTCAGATGACAGAAGCACAGACCCAGCCCTGCCTGGCCCCTCCTCTAGCAGACCAGGCCTGCCCAGGACCAGGGGGAAGAGGCCCCCAGCCCAACCCCTGCTGAGCCCTCAGTTCCCGGGGCTGTTCCCTGAGCTGCATCCTAGCGAGGGGCCTTACCCAGGGAGACCAGATTCCTGTAGGTCTCCAGCATCACGTCCCTGTAGAGGCCCCTCTGAGTAGGGCCCAGACGGCCCCACTCCTCCCGGGAGAATAGCACGGCCACGTCCTCAAAGGTCACCTCAGCCTGGAATGACAAGGGCTGCTGCAGGCCCAGGTGCGACTCAGCGTGGGCCCTGGGGGCAGGTGCCGCAGAAGCATTCTAGGAGCAGCAGCACAGGGGCAGCTACAGGAATGATCCCCCAGCATGACCCAGGGGAGTGGCCCGGGCCCTTGGCTGCTAAGCCAGCTAACTAAGGAAGGCCGGGGGAATCCCAGGGTCACTCCTCCTCTGCTCAACGCCCCAGACCAGACATGTCTCACAGTGCCTGCTGAGGCAGCAGAAGCAGGAAAGCCCTGTGTGGAGACTTCACACCTCCCAGGGAAAACGGATGCTCACCTGGGGCAGGGCAGACAGGTGCAAAGTTGCCATCGCCTGGCACCCTGGGCTTCCAAGGGGAGGAAGTCAGCAGTAGGCCACACTGGTGCTGAGGGAAGAGAAAGGAACACGTGGAGGCCCAGCCTGGCCTCTCCTGTGGGCACCTTCAGGACCATGTTCATCCCCATCAGGGCACAGCTGGCCTCCCAGGCTGACTCTGCTCCCTGCCTGGGGCGACCCTGCCCAACTTGGCACCCAGTACACAGACACGTGCACAACTCCTCGGGTCATCTGCTCCCCTCAACCTCCCTGACACGCCAAGCTGTCTCATTCAGGAGAAAGACGGAGATACCCATTCACTTTACATGAAAGAGTAAAGACAACACGTTAAGTATCGAGGAGAAAAAGAAAAAGAAAATCGATGGAAGGCATAGAACAAAGTCAAAGTACAGATGGCAAAAAATACAACAGTAGTAGAAACAATTCAGTGGATGAGTAATGATAAGAAATAAAACAATTAAACTCACCTACTAGAAGCACAAGACTCCAACAGATGCACACAACGCATCTACATAACCTAAAATAAAGTAACACAAAGACTGAATATAAGACAGATTAAACAAACACTAATTAAAATAAAGCTGTAGAAGATATATACCTTTTCTTTGCCTTTAAAGCTCTTTATTGAAATATGACATTTATGAAGAAGAGTTGAGAAATCCTGAACACACAGCTCCGGGGGCAATCACAAGGGCCCACACCCACAGAACCAGCACCAACGTCAGCCCTCCTGCCCCTGCAGGCACTACTTCCTCCCTGAACTCCCAAGAGTGAAGCTGAATGCCACCTGAATGCCCTGAATGCCACCACCACAGATCAGCTGTGCCTCTGGTGAGTTTTTTATCAAAGGAAATATAAGCTGTCTATACTCTTGACTTCTTCCCCTCATTCATGATATTTGTGAGCTTTTAATATGCATTGCTATGTGTGGATCAGCATTTATTTAAACCAATTAAAACAGAACTGAAAGCAAAAATTATAGGAACAAAAATAACAACACACGTTAATAAAAGGAAAATCCACCAAAAAGACGTAATTACAGACATGTATGTAATCTACCAACAAAATCCAAATGTAGAAAGCCGATGCTCTAACTGAAGCAGCAAAGAGGAACCTGGCAAAGCTCCACTGGAATGAGAGATTCTAACACATATCCCTCAGAAGCAAGAGGACTGAGTAGAGAACTGCCACTTAAAACATAGAGAATAGACACTTTCCAAGATGCACATCCAAAACTATTAAAATAACATCACGAACCAGGCAACAATGAAAGTTTCAACAACTTCCAAAGGCTGACATCATTTGGAAAAACATTCTCTCACCAGACTGCTGTTATGCTGGAAATATATGCTAAAAACAAGTACCCCTTTCCAGAAAACCATAAAAATGGAAACAAAGGCCACCTAACAAAAAAATATACATTCTTTAAAAATTTTGTTTTAATGTTTATTTATTTGGAGAGAGAGAGCACGAGCAGGGGAGGGACACAGAGAGAGAGGGAGACAGAGAATCCCAAGCAAGCTCCGCACCATCAGTGCAGAGCCCAACGAGGGGCTTGAACTCACCAAACAAGAGATCATGACCCGAGCTGAATCCAATAATCAGACATTTAACCAACTGAGCCACACAGATGCCCCGAAAAATGTGCATTCTTAATGCACTTATTTTAGCATAAGAGAGACTGAAATAAACTATCTAAACATTCAATAAGAAATTAGACACAGACTGAGAAAAGTGGATTCAAGGAAATATTAAAAAAAAAAAAAAAAAAAAGAACACCACTCAATTTAAAGAAACAAAATAATATCTGGGGCACATGGGTAGCTCAACTGGTTAAGCGTCTGATTTGATTTCAGCTCGAGTCATGACCTGACCTCACGGTTTGTGAAATTGAGCCCCGAGATGGGCTCCACACTGACAGTGTGGGAGCTTGCTTGGGATTCTTTCTCTCTCTCCTCTCTCTGCCCTGCACCCCCCTTGTGTGTGCTCTCTCTCTCCCTCTCTCAAAATAAGTAAACATTTTAAAATACATAAAATAAAGAAACAGAAAATAACACTGGTCCTTTAGAATGCTAATAACAAATATCTGGCAAGTCCAATGAGGGGGATGCAACAGAAAAGATAGAAAAAGAAATACTAAAGTCAGGGAGGGGGGCACCTCAGTGGCTCAGTCAGTTAACCGCCCAACTCTTGATTTGGGCTGTCATGATTCGAGGGTTGTGGGATCAAGCCCTGTGTCAGGCTCCATGCTGAGTATGGACCCTGCTTAAGATTCTCTCTTTCTCTCTCTCTCTCTCTCTCTCTCTCTCTCTCTCTGCCCCTAGCCCCTCTCCCCTACTGACGCTATCAAATGAAATTAAATGAAATGAAATGAAATGAAATGAAGTGAGGGACACAACTCTACATACCATACATTCAACAATGGCCATCAAGTGTTGTCCAAAATGCCAGGGACAAAATGGTAAAACTTCACTGAAGGACATCAAAAAGACCTATGGAGAAACAGACAGTATTCATAAATAGGAGGATTCGATTTCATAAAAATGTCAACTCTGCTCAAATAAACCTATTAATTCTGTGCAATCAAAATTGCAATAGGACATAACACGAAACCTGACAAAAATGACTAAATATCAAAATAATCCATGATGAACTAAGACAATGCCAAAAAAGAACTAAGGTAGGCAGAGGCATGCCCTACCACTTATCAAGACTTACTGTTAAGGCTACGGTAATAAAAGCAAAGTGTAAGCAAAGTAAAGAAGATAAGGAACAGACCCATGCATATGTTAATGACATGCTATTCATAATGGTACCAACACAACTGATTTTCCTTAGGAAAATAAAATTCAATCCCTGCCTCCTATGGCCAACAAAAATGTATTTTAAGCACATAGAAGACCTAAATATTTTTTTTTTCAAATTACAGCTACTCTAAGAAAATAATACACAAAATACAGTCCATAGAGGGAAAGTTGCTTAATTTTACTCCAAAAATTTTCTGTACAAAACACAAAATTAAAAGACAAGATGCAGAGTGAAAGATATTTGCAGACATAATACATAAGAAAAGATACACAGAATATATCTTAAAACACACACACACACACACACACACACACACACACACACACACACACATAGGAAAAGACCATTCATTTAAGAAACTAAACACAGAATGACTTGGTATGTCACAGATGATGAAATCAAAGAGTCCATTAAACATTTGAAACGATCTTCAACGTCATTGAGAATTGGAGAAATGCAAATTCAAGACTTCTCTCCCCACAGTTTGGGAAAAATATAAAATGCTTCGCAATATCAAATGTTGAAGACATAAAGAACAATGAGATTCTCAGGGTCCTGTGGGAGTATAAACTGGTACAGTTACTCTGGAAATCCACCTGGCACCACCTGGAAGAGCTGAAACCCTGTAAATTCAGTCAGGAAACCTAATTCTAGGCATGTGCCCTATAAAAACTCTTGCTAATGCACACAACAAGATACACAAGAATGTTACCATGTGGCTGCGTGTACCAAAACAAACAAACAAAAAAACACCCCAAAATCAGAAACTTCAGTATCTACTATCAGGGAACAGTCACGGTCACAGCGATTGAAAGAAATGAACCACATCAATGTCAGAGGCAATACAAAGCTATAAGGTTGAATGAAACTGTTAAGTGTAGAATATCAATAGTACATAATGTACGGTATGCAGACTTTTAAACACAAAAACTGTAGTGGGTATGTAAAGGTATAAGAAAATGTGTTGACAGCAAAATAATAATCAACAGAGTGAAAAGGCACCTAAAGAATGGGAGAAAATATTTACAAACCATGTATCTGATAAGGAACCAAGATCTAAAATATATAAAGACCTCACACAACTCCACAGGTTAAAAACCAAAAACCCAACTTAAAATGGGCAAAGAACCTAAATTTCTCCCTCAAAGCATACAAATGACCAACAGGTACATGAAAAAGTGCTCAACGTCACTAGAGAACTGCAAATAAAACCACAATGAGTTATCACCTCACACCTGTCACAATGAGCATTATCAAAAAGCAAAAGATAAGTGCTGGTGAGGATATGGAGAAAAGGGAGCCCTTGTGCACTGTTGGTGAGAACGTAAACTGGGGCAGCCATTATGGAAAACAACGCAGAGGTGCTTCAAAAAATTGAAAATAGAACTAGCACATGATCCACCAATCCCACATCTTGTTATATTATCCAAAGGAAATGAAATCACTCCCTGAAAGAGAGATCTGCACTCCCATGGTCACTGCAGCATTATTCACAATAGGCAAGACAAGGAAACAACCTAAGTGTCCAACGATAGATGTAGGGACACAAGATGTGGTACATATACACAACGGAATGTGACTCAGCCACAAAGAATGAAATCTTGCCATTTGCTACAACATGGGTAAACCCGGAAAATATCATGCTAAGTGAAATAAACCAGACACAGAAAGACAAATACTACATGATCTTACTAACACGGGGTATCTAAGGGCCCAAATCATAGGAGCAGAGACTAGAATGGTTTGGCTGCCAGGGTTTGGGGGTTGGGAAAAATGGAGACATATCCATCAGAGTACAAACTCTGAGTTGCGCTAGATGGGTAAGTTCTGGAGCTATAACATACAGCACTGTGACTACAGTTAACATGACTGTATCGTAACTCTGAAACTTGCTCAGAGGGTAGATCTTAAATATCCTCACCACAGAAAAAACAAAAAAAGGGCACCTGGGTGGCTCAGTAGGTTAAGCATCTGACTCGATATCAGCTCCAGTCACGATCTCACTGCTAAGATTGAGACCTGCATCGGGCTCTGTGCTGACGAGCAAGGAACATGCTTGTGATTCTCTCTCTCCCTCTCTCTCTGCCCCTCCCCTCCTAGTGCTCACTCTCCCTCAAAACGAAAAAAAGAAAACAAAAAAAGCAAATGGTGCCTATGTGAGGTGCTGGATGTGATTATCTCACAATGGACACCTGTATCAAAACATCAAGTGTACACTTAAAACTTCCACAATTCCTGTTTGTCAATTACACCTCCATAAAACTAAAACAAAATAAAAAACTGCTGAAAGTATGTCCAAACTAAGGGTTGCTTAGGGAAGCAAATGGGACTGGGGACCCTGCCTCTAAGGGCAATTTCACTTCAACACCTTTCTTAAAAAAAACAAAAAAACAAAAACTAGGAGCGCCTGGCTGGCTCAGTCAGTAGAGCATGCAACTCTTAACCTCTCAGGGTCATGAGTTCAAGCTCCAGTTCAAGACTCTCATGGGGTCTACTTTAAAAAAAAAAAAAGGAGGGGGGGACGCCTGGCTGGCTCAGTCCCTATAGTATGCTGCTTCCTTAACCTTGGGGACACAAGTTCAAGCCTCACATGGGGCATAGAGATTGTTTAAAACAAATAAATAATGTATTTTTTAAAAATTGAAAGCTTGAAATACACATGGCAAACCCAGTCACTAGGGTTTGCTACAGGGTTTGCTAATCTATTCTCCATATTTTTAAGTTTTCTCTAAAAAAGATTTGTTTTAATGTTTTCAAAGCACAAAAGCATGGTGTATTTTTTTAAATAATTTTTTAAAATGTCTTCAGTTCCTGACCTTGAATAGAAGCCTCTAAGAAGACACATAAAAACGTGGCTGCTAGGGGAGCCTGAGTGGTTCAGTCAGTTGGGCGTCCGACTTCAGCTCAGGTCATGATCTCGCAGTCTGTGGGTTCCAGCCCCCATCGGGCTGTGTGATGACAGCTCCGAGCCTGGAGCCTGCTTCGGATTCTGTGTCTCCCTCTCTCTGCCCCTCCTACACTCACGTTCTGTCTGTCTGTCTGTCTGTCTCTCTCAAAGATAAAACAAACATTAAAAAAATTTCAAAAAAAAAAAAACAAAAACAAAAAACGTGGCTGTTAAGAGAAGTCCTTGGAGCGCCAGAGGCAAAAGAGGATGGTTAGGAAGGTACATCGGTGGGGCAGGCATTTCGGGGAATTGCTAAAGGCAAGAGGGAAGCGAGGGGCACGGGAAAGGGGACGGTAAATGGGAAGGACAAGAGCCGAGGAGAAAGAGTGTGTTTTGGCATTAACTGACCGAAGCTAGAGACCCGGTGAGGAGAGAGATGGGGCTAGGGACAGGGAACAGGACGACTCAGTGGAGAAGCGGGGGGCGGGCGGGGGGGGGGGAAGCTGGGGAGGAGTGGGGAATACAACCTGGACCCACATGCGAGGGAAAGACTCGGCTCAAGCCGGGGGCTGTGGTAGCGGGGTTTATTTGGAGAGCTGGCTTACCGTCTGCGAGGTGGAGAGGAGCTGGCAAGGAGAGGGCCTCGAGTCACCAGGCCATGAGGGTCCCGGGCATCCGGGGACGCAGCCCTCTAGGGCGACCTGGGAAGAGGAATGCGGTGGAGAGACGCCGAGGCTCCCGGAGTCATAAAACCCGGGAAGGGGAGTCTCGGGCGGGGCAGGGGCCCGGCAAGGAATGACTCCCGGCCAGGGCGATCGGAGAGCGGGACGCCAGGCTTGAGGAGGACACCAGTCGGGGTTTGGGACCCATCGGAAAACGCCGGAGCAGGAACAGGGCTTTTCGTGAGGACTCCGAGAGTGGGGAGGGAACCTGCCCGAGGGACGCCGGGCGGGAAAGGTCGTCGACAGCGGGGTGGGCCCCGGCCCGAGCATCGCGTTGCTACAGGGAAGCGCTGGCACCCCGCGCCCGGGAGACCTCGCGGTCACCGCCGCCCCCACCCAGCCACACTCACCTCAGCACCGCAGAGCAGCCGCCGCCGGGCCAGGCCCTAACAGCCCCACCCGCGGCAGCACGGCAACCCAACCGGAAGTGACCTCCCCACCCCGCGTCCGAAACCGGAGGTACCCTGGGGCCGCTCTGGGAAACGGACTCCTCGTCTCTGTAGTCTCCTTAAGGAACTGTAAACTCCGTGCCGGAAGCCGGGAGCGCTGCCACTGGGTGGCAGCCTGGAACCATGACCCCGAAGCTTCAGATCCGAGGCAAGGGGAGGCTTAGGAACCCATTTCGAAGATTAATAAACTACAGCAATTTTCAGGGGAAAGCTCTCTAGTAATTCCTCAAGGCACTGCCACCAACAAAAGAACAGGTCCTTTCCTTTACAGAGAATGGCAGAGAAGCCACGTGACGACCAAGAAAGATGCTTATTGGTTAGAGCCCCTTTAGTTCAGCACACTGAACGCAAGCTGCGTCCACTCTACCTGGGATAAGGGGTTCCCTGGTGCTTGCGAGTAGAACAAAGCCTCCCTGGGGCCACTTCTTGGCCAAGGATCCAGACCACTTTATCCAGAAGGGGAAAGCAGTGGCAGGCAGGTTATTCTACAGATCAGGTGACCAAGCCTAGCCCTCTTTCGTTAAAGAGGAAACCCCAGCCTCCTGTATGTTCTACCCATTACCAAGGGCTAGCCCTGCTAGGTTCACTGCCTAGGTGTGGTGGGTGGTCAAGAGGCCAGTGGAGACCGGGAAAGCAAGACCTGTGGGCAAGGTTCATGCTAGAGACAAGTGCAGACCCCACCAAGAAGCCACCTGGCAACAACAAAAAGGTCTGCTCTCTGGTGGGAGACGCCTGACTGCACACAGCCTCTCGAAACAACCCTGAGGTGAATGGTTCTGATGCACTCTGGGAGATGGTCCCCAGGAACTCTGAGTCCCTTGCCTTCCTGCCCGTGGTCTGTACAAGGAGTGTTCTACTTCAAACAGCCACCCACCTCTCTGCCCCCAACCTTCCTGCTTCAAGGTATCACTTACAGAGGGCTGCAGCCCCTGCTTTTTACGCAGGTTCACAAAGGGAACCACTGGGGCAGGGAGCTCTGGGAAGCAAGTGTCCTGGTTCTGAGGCTGCCATTACCATCTCTGCGCCGGACTGGCTCAGCATTATCTGCCTTGGATCTACCACCTTTGATGAACTGTCAAAAGTTTGGGACAAGGTACCATGAGCCAAACAGGGAGCCCATTTGTCCTGAGAAACTAACCTATCCTGGTCCTGGCTTCCCACTGTAGGATGGCTTCCTGGCTCTCCAGCCTGCAGCTTCAGGAGCACCACTCTCACCCCAAAGAATCCATACCCTGACCTAGATCCTCCAAACAGTCGAGAGAAGTTAACACAGATGTGGGCAGAATTCTCTGCTCTGTGTAGTGCACGGCACAGTAGTTTCCAGGAATCAAGGTATGAAGATCCCTAGCACCCCACCTCTTCTTTCCAGAGCTTTCACTGTTCACTGGTGCATCTAACTTCATCTTCCTTCTCCTTACACAAAGAGCTCCATGGAGGTCCTCCCGGCAAAGACCCTTCCCTCTGAAACCACAAGCAAGCACAGCTTAGTGGCAAAAGGACAGATTTTATTGAGCTCCTCGTCCCTAGTTTTCTTTCTCCTGCACAGTCTTGGTTCCCCGCAGACGCCCGGTCCGGCGGGCAGCAATAAGACCCACTTTGCGGCCAGCAGGAGCATCTCTGCGGATAGTAGAGGGTTTGCCAATGTGCTGGTGGTTGCCACCTCCAAAAGGATGCTCCACAGGCTGCAAGCAGAAAAAAGTGGTATTAACATAGGGATGTGGACCCCGTCTACCTCAGGACTTGGTAAGAGCAGGATCAACTGACATGTGCCAACAAGCCGTAACACAAAAAAGGCTCACGTTACGTACCCTCTACCACAGAGAGGAGACACTCCAGGAAAGCACCTGTCCATCCAGCCTCCCAGCCCCCAAATCTCTCAACACCCCAACTGCCCGATTTCTGGGTTACTTACGTTCATGGCCACACCACGCACACGTGGCCAACAATTCCTCTTTGCCTTATACTTGTGGTAAGCACGCCCAGCCTTCAGAATGGGCTTGTCAATGCGGCCACCTCCAGCCACCACACCTGTTGGGGAAATCAGGCACCTGAGGGAGGTGCACCATACCCTCCCTCCCAGAACTTCAGGGCCCTATCAGGCTCTGAGCATCCTTGCCAGTACCCCACCCCCACACCAACCACCCTCTCACTACAGTCCTACACCATCACACAGTTCCCAAAATTTCATTAACGCCCCAAAACTACCACTGAGCATTAAGACCCTTCGCAACCCAGTAGCCAACATTAAATTTTTCCGGATTTCTCAGGCAGCCAAGCCAAGCCTTTCCCCACGTCATCCGTAATGTCGACCTCAACCCATGATTCTCCAGGGAAGCTCCCACTTTGCTGTGTCGGAGCGGATCACTCAATCTAACCTCCAAACACCAACAGGATGGCTAACCCAGCCTGACACTCGCATCTTGGCCAATTTTGCTTACTTCGTAGTAAACATACACTCAACAGCATCCCTTGGGTTTGCCACGAGAATAAAAAAATGTTGCCCAAACAGCAAAGTGAACCAGGGCTCAAATCTTCCTTAAAGCATTTCCTAGTAGCTTAAAAAAAGTTACACATCCCTGAAAAAGCTCTTAACTACATGGACATGACAGCAGGAATCACGGAAGGGCAGATTAGGCCACACTACAGACAAGTCTGACCAACAAGTCCCAAAGCCCAGCTCTAGCTGTTGACTTCACAGGCACACAGTGTTCAACTGCTGCCTGCCACTCACCAACCACAGCTCTGTTGGCTGAAGAAATTACTTTCTTTGAGCCGGAAGGCAGCTTCACTCGAGTCTTCTTGGTCTCTGGATTGTGGGAGATGACAGTGGCGTAGTTTCCGGAGGCTCGGGCCAACTTGCCCCGGTCACCAGGCTTCTCCTCCAGACAACACACAATAGTGCCCTCGGGCATAGTGCCCACCGGGAGCACATTGCCTATGTTGAGCTGGGCTGCAAGAAGCACCATAGGTCAGTACAGCAAAGTGGTCCCCCTTAACTACTGCTGATCGGAAGCAATACAAACCCAAGTCCCCAAGAAGGCCAGCACAGCCCACAACATCCAGCCTCCTCCTACACAGTTCTCTGGGCATCCCCTCTCGTATGTTTAGCCAAACACTCTAAGTGAGACTTCTGCCTGGATGTTCCTCCTGAATTACGATGTAACCCTCCTCCCAGCAACCACAGGTCCAATCCCCTCCCCATCTCGACCTTCCACACCACACGCAAAGCTTACCCTTTTAAAAAAGAAAAAAATTTTTTTTTTAATTTGAGAAGAAAAACAAAAGTAAAAACAAAAACGTGCGCGCAAGCGAGTCAGGGGCAGAGAGAGGAGGAGAGAGAAAATCCCAAGGAGGCTCCACACTGTCAGCGTCAGGGCCACCGCGGGGCTCGACGCCTCCAACCGAGATCAAGACCTGAACCAAAATCAAGAATCCGACGCTTAAGAGACGGGCAACCCAGGCGTCCGCGAAGCTTACCCTTCTTGCCGCAGTACACGAACTGGCCGGTGTGGATGCCCTCAGCAGCGATGAACAGCTCCGTCCGCTTCTTGAACCGGTACGGATCCCGAAAGACTACCTTGGCGAGGGGTGCACCGCGGCCCGGGTCGTGGATGATGTCCTGCGGGCCGAGGTGGCATGAGTGGCGGGTCCCGGCGGGGCGCCCCGTGTCCCCACCCGCCCGCACGGGATCCCCGCACCTTCACGATGCCCTTGATGTAGCCGTGTCGCTCAGCGAAGTCCACGGCTCGCAGACGCGCAGCGCCCTTGCGGTGCTTGACGTGCGCGCGGAACACCGAGCCGGCGCCCTTTCTCTGCCCACGGATGACGCGGCCCATGGCGGCTGTCTGGAGGCGGCTTACGGTCAGCGCCCGGGCGGCCCAGGCAGCCCCACCACCCTAGCTTCAGGGTCCCAGATCCCCAGGATCCTCCCTCCAGGTCCCGACCCTTTCCCACCCCCATCCCTGGCCCTGCACCCCAGCTCTCTCTCAGGAATCCCGCCGGGGTCCCTAGCTGACCCCAGGGCAGCGGATGGCGGCGGATAATGCCAGAGCCACCACGCCACATACACGTCCTACCTGCTGCCGAGCGCGGCCGGAAGAGGAGACACAGCGGAGGAGAGCCGCCTTATCTTCCGGGGCGGGGCCGAGAGCCCCTTGACCTTCCGGCACGGCCGTGAGCCCAGTGCACGCCGGGATTTGTAGTCATCGCGCGGGTGCCCGCGGCCCTTACCCAGCCGCCTGGCGCCAGGTCACGCAGGTGACCGGATCTCTTGCAGAGGGGTCCCCGTGGACGGGGCCCGGGAGGAGGCGGGAGGGATGTCCGGACTTCACAGAAGTCTCACGGAGGACGAGCGTCGCCCACTGAGCGGCCGAGGAGACTCCCCCCCCCCCCCAGAGGTTGGGTGACTTTCCAGGGTTACGCGGACCCGGATAGAGCGACTTACTCCGGGCGCGGAGTCGCAGGGGTCCTCTCTTGGCCTGGTGAATGCCCCCTTATATAGCTAGAGCTCCTTGCAGGGTTACTGGCTCCCGTCTAGGGCAAGGGCCGCTTTCTAGGGTGAGGCCCTTCCTTGTAGGGTTGTGGGCCCCCTTTTAAAATGGGTGGACCGTTTGGGGGAACGTGGTGGCTTACAGAAGACGGGGGTCTGGACGAAAAATAGCAAATGTTCAACCACCGCGGGTGCGGCGGTTCTGGGCACGTTGCGACTCTGTGCACTGATAGGTTTTCGGAGAGGTCAGAGTGGCCGTACCCGGATGTGGGTATTGGGGAGAGAGACGGGGGCACCCTGGTCTTTGCTTGGACGACCCGGGCAGAGCATGGTTGGCGACGGTCGAGGAGGCTGCCACGGACAGACTGGGCGACAGTAGAGGTGCGGGAGTTTCAGTTGGGATGGTGGGACCTCCGGGGAGGAGGAGTGTCGCCCTCCTGCTCCCTACACCACTCCCTCCCGGGCACGTGGAGGAGGGAAAGTGAGGCCAGGAAATGGAGAGGGCAGAACTGGGGGCTTGGGAAGGGGGAGAAGAAGAGAGTGAACCATGTCACCGCTGCGAGAATGAGGAAAGGGAGACTGGACAAATGACCCTGAGGTGAGGGAACAGGATGAGCCTGCTCAGAACCCTATAGGGAGGGGTGGGTGAGGTTGGAGTTGAGAAAGGGAACAGCTGGTGGGGGACCCTTGGAGTGTGAGCTGGAGACAAAGATCAAGTCTGCCAGGGCAGGGAGCCCCCAGCTGGGCGTATGCTGCTGAGTGAGGACTTTCCGGAGTTCCGCCCCAGAGGAGTGGGAGGAGCCTTCAGGAAAGGGTGCCAGGGGTAATACCTGGGGGTCACACAGAGTGAGAACTGCCCACAGGCAGGTCCAGGTAGAACTTCTTGACTAGGGCTGTGGGTGTGCAGGGGAGACCAGTAGCGGGAGAGGTCGCAAGGTAAGGGGAGTGAGGACAGGGGTCCCAATGGACAGATACTTGCACTCAGGACTTTGCAGTAGGGTGTTTGCTAGCAGCAGTGCAGTCAGGTAGGCCTTGGAGGGGTGGTGACAAGAATGACATCGTGAGAAAGTAAGAAGGGGGCCACGTGGCCACATGCTGAAGCGAAGAAGCAGAGGGGACTCAGAGGGGACTCGTGAGGCCCCAAGAGAGGCAACAGTTGGGTCAGCAGGGTTGGGGACTCAGGAGGCATCGCAGCCCTGGCAGGGCCAGGGGCTGAGGGTGATATGGGAAACAAAGGCAGAAGGAAATGGCAGATAAAGTTAAATTTCCTTATAAGCCACAGCCCATTGGCAAATACTTGAAGCAGGCAGAGTAAAATGTTTCTCCTAGAACTCCCTACTGTCTTAATGGTAATGCTTTGCTAGAGGGAAAAACAACCTTAGTTTGACAATAGCTAGGCCTCCAGTATCCTGTGAGTCTTCTCTAGCACATGAAAATCTCTTTGGGAACTTCCCCTGGACTCTACCTCCCCTGACTCCATGGTATAACCAGTCTCTCATGGTTCCCAGGAGAGCTCTTTCTGCTCACGGGTCCTGTCCCCGTGCTTTAATAAAATTACCTTTTTGCACCAAAGACATCTCAAGAATTCTTTCTTGGCTGTTGGCTCCTAACCCCATGAACCCCATTATCACCCCAAAAAACCTCATCAAGGGGCACCTGGGCCTCCTTGGGGCAGAGTGAGGGGTTTTGAGGTCAGCCCAGGATAGGCTCAGAGGACCAGAAAGGCACAGGGAGTGGCAGGGAGGTGGGGACGGTACTTGGACACTCAGGCTATGTGGTCCCTAAGAAGGTCTCAGATCTCTGGGATGAGATATGGTGGAGGAGGGCCCCCACTTTCTCTTTGCCCTAGAGCTCAATGCAGCCAGAAGGTGGCTAACCAGGCCTACTGCAGGACATGTGTTCAGAGCCTTGCCATAGGCAGATGGTCAGTAATGCCAGCCCAAGAGTTCCAGGGGATGAATGGCAGCTGTGAGCCCCCAGTGAAGGTTCTGGGCCCAGGGAAGCCCCAAGAAGTGCTGTTGGGGGCGGGGGGAGGCTTGCTTGCTTGGATGCTTCCTCCTGAAGGCCCACCTGGAGATGGCAGGCATGGACTGACTTAAGGGAGGGCAGCCAGTTCTGGGGCTCTCTGAGGTGCAGACACTTGCCTGATATTTATTGTGCCCCTGCCTCAAGCTCAGCGCATCTGTTCTTGCAGAGATGGGGATCCTGGCTGGTGCCCTCCCCCTTCAAAGCCCAGAGATCTCTGACTTGCCTCCATCTCACTAGCCTGAATGTTAGTCCCCATGTGAGGGGCCGCCAAGCCCGGCACACAGCAGGGACTCCACAAATCTGGGTCACCTGATGATGGGGACCTCTCCAGGGGCAGCCACACTGGGCATGGGGGTTCTCAAGCCTTCAAGAGGGGCCCATCTGCCTTTGCTCATGCTGGTGAGCCAGCCACCTTTCCCATGCCATCCAAGGTTACCTCTTCCCAGCATTTCAAACTTTATTCTTAGTTCTTTATTTTCTTTTAAAGTTGCTTTTTAAATATTTTTTTTGTCATGTACACACAAGAGTAATTTGGTTTAAAGTTTTGTTTTTTAACATTTATTCATTTTTGAGAGTGGGAGAGACAGAGCATGAGCTGGGGAGGGGCAGAGAGAGAGGGAGACACAGAATCCAAAGTAGGCTGCAGGCTCTGAGCTGCCAGCACAGAGCCCGACACGGGGCTCGAACTCACGGACCGTGAGACCGCGAGATCATGACCTGAGCTGAAGTCAGACGCTCAACCGACTGAGCCACCCAGGCGCCCCAAGAGTAATTTGGTTTAAACATGCCCGACCACGACTCTCTTCTGTCTTTTTGCACTTGGCTCCCCGCCCCCACATCAGCTGCCCTCGGGCAAATAACAACACTATGCTTCTATTCTTTCGTGTGGGAACAATAATACTGTCTTTCATACGGTTATTGTGGGAGTTAAGTGAGTGGATATACACCAAGGACATAAAGTATGCCTACAAAAGTCATCAGGGCTAGAGAAGTCAGAGTGGACACACTTGGACACCAACCAGAGAGGTGTTTTGAGAGCGACCCGAAGAGAGCCCTAGGAGGCTTTGAGGTACCCAGACAAAATCAGCTTGTTGACATGGGTGCTAGCTTCACAGGATATTCAGGGTGTGAAAATTCATCTGGCAGTATGCAAAAGGTATTTGTAACTCCTTCCTATGTATTCTACTTTTAAAAATACTGTTTTTTTGTAAGTGTGCATGAAAACTAGTAAAAATTCTTGGGATGTCTTTAGACCTCCAAAAGCTGTGGAAGGGGTGGTGTCCAACTCCGTACCTCCAAGCAGAAAAGGGGAGCCCAGCTAATACCTGGGGTAAAATTGGAGTAAAGGATAATTCTTATATATAAATATCCAAAGCAAAACAAAAATGAGGAAAATATACATGTTGAGACAAACCAAACAAAATTTAAGTGAAAAAAAGAAGAATCAGTTCTTTCATTCATGTTTTTAGTATCTGCATATATGCGCTGAAAGGTTCTAAGTGTATGTAAACAGGCATACCTCATTTTATTTTTTGCTGATACTGTGTTTTTTACAAATTAAAGGTCTGTGGCAACCCTGAATTGAGCAAGACTGTTGGTGCCCTTTTTCCAACACCATTTGCTCACTTATGTCTCTGTCACGTTTTGGTAATTCTTGAAATGTTTTAAACTTTTTCATTATTGTTTGTTATAGTGATCAGTGATAGGACTTGCCGAAAGCTCAGATGATGGTTAGCATTTTTTAGCAACATAGATATAGATATAGATATACATACACATATACATATATATACATATACATATAGTTATAAGTTATTTATTTGAGAGGGAGAGCACAAGCTTAAGCAGAGGAGGGGCAGAGAGAGGGGAGAGAAAGAATCCCAAGCAGTCTCTGTGATGTCAACGTGGATCCTGATGTGGGGCTCCAACTCACAAACCATGAGATCAAGAGTCAGACACTCAACCTACTGAGCCACCCAGGCACCCCTAGCAATAAAATATTTTAAAATTAAAGTATGTATGTTGCTTTTTTAGACCTAATGCTATTGCATGCTTAATAGACTACTGCATAAACATAACTTTGTTATGTACTGGGAAACCAAGAAATTCGTTTGGTTTGTTTCATTGTCATTATTCACTTTATTGCAGTGGTCTGGAACCAAACTTGCAATATCTCCAAGGTATGCCTGTATATATATGTAAATTTATTTGTATCCTGCAAAGTATTTTCATTTTCTTTCAATTCCAAGTATGATTTTCTCTTCCTCCCGTGAGTTATTTTGCAGGTTGCTGTTTAGTTTCTAAGCATATTTGTTTAAACTATTTAGCCATATCTAAATGTAATATCTTATTTTCAGATAATGTACTTTGTATGATGCCAATTACTTGCAATATAGATGCCTCCCGGGGCCCCTGGGTAGCTCAGGTTACGATCTCACGGCTTGTGAGTGGCTTGTGAGTTCGAGCCCAAGGACAGCTCAGAGCCTAGAGCCTTCTTCGGATTCTGTGTCTCCCTCTCTATCTGATCCTCCCCCACTCGCACTCTGTCTCTTTCTCTCGCTCTCTCTCAGAAATAAATAAACATTAAAAATATTTAAAATATAGATGCCTCCTTTGCTGCCTTGTAGATTTTGGCTATTGTGTCCCTCTTCAAAAAGGTGGTCTCTGCTTTTGTCCCCCCTCCCCTTTATAAAAATAAGAAAACATTTAAAGAAAAATATACGAGATTTCATCGCATAAGACTAAATAGTTTTGCTTAAGTTCTTTTAAAATTACTATATGTGTAAGCATTTATTCATAAGCATAGATTTGTGCGTGTGCTGGGTCACACTGTAAAGCATTTTTTACTGTGTCACAAAAGTTTGAAAGACACGATCGTAGAGAAGCTTTTTCAACTGTAGGGGAAGAGGGTGAAGGATACACAGGACCTCTCTGTACTGCCTTTGCAACTTGCATGATTTTATAATTATCTAACAACAAAAAGTTGAAAGAGAAAGGACGCTGCCTCAGCACCCGGTTGTCTGGAATGATGCTCGACTTTTCCATTTGCCTTTCTCGAGGTCTCGCGTGGACGCGTCTGCTCTCAGGCTTGAGGGCTCTGCGCCGGGATCCCCGACTCCCGCAGCGGGCTCGCCCCTCGGATTTGGGGGTTCACGGGAGATCAGGTCCAGAACAGCGCCCCGCCCTCAGCGGCCCTCTTCCATCACCAGCCTCGCGCCGTAGGAGCCAAAAGGCGCCCACCGAGGCGCGTGGTCCTCCGAGCTTCCTAGAGCGGCGCTGAGACTCGTTTCCGGGGGCGGGCCGGAACCGGACCGCCTGCTCCCGGCGCCCTCTGCGCGCGGTCCGGGAGAGTGGCCCAGGGTGAGTAGGTCCTGGCCGCGGGGCGGGGACCGGAGTGGGGTGAGTGCGGTTCTCTGAACCCGGCCTGGCTGAGGTTGTGGTCCGCACAGAGGCCGCGCTGAGCACCGCGGGGCGCTGACCTGCAGCCGGCGCCGCCCCCTCGTTTTTCCTTCGTTCTGGGCCTTAGGGAGGGTCCGGAGTCCGGTTCCCACCGGCTGGCGCGGCAAGTGTGCGGGCCGGTCCCGCAGAGCCTGGGTGGCTGCGCAGAGCTGAGGCTGCAGTGGTGGGAGACCTGGGAGGACCGGTTCTGTCCGGGTTGCGTCCCCCTCGCGCCTGCAGTTGCCTGAGCACACCCGCTCGTGAGCAGCTCGTGCCGGCTGGCCACCCCATGCGCTGCCTCTCCCCTGCACCCTCGTTTTCCAACCAATTGTCAGCCCGACGCCCTTGCTTTATACCCTGTGCGGTTCTTCGCCCCCGCCCCCTCTTCGCGGAGTTGCCTCATTCATTGGACAGCTAGCATTCGGACAACTGGCACACTTACCTTGTCCTGAGGACCCTTCTAGTGCTGGGGATACTGCAGTGAAGGGGTAACATCCCTGACTTCATGAAGCATCTGTTGTAATAGAAGTGAGGCATTAATGCAATAGAGGCAACAAACAAGAAAGTAATTTTTTTTGAGAGAGAGTGTAATCGAGTGAGGGAGGGGGCAGAGAAAGAGCATCTTAATTAAGCCAGCTCCATGCCCAGTTGTGCTCAATCCCACCACCGTGAGATCTTGACCTGAGCTGAAATCAAGAGACGGATGCTTAACCGAGCCACCCAGGTGCTCTGAGAAAATAGTTTTTGATGATTTCAAGGGCTATGAAGAAAATGAACCAAGAGGATAGGTTTGTGAGAGTTAAAGAGTTAGGGGTGGCTGTAGGTGAGCAGGGAAGGTCTCTGCAAGAAGTTAACATTTGAACTGAAACCTGGTGGCTGACAGGCCTTGCTAAGCCCTTGTAAGCAAAGGAAAGTGCATCAGAATGGCATTGGCTAATTTGAGTAACAGAGAGAACGCCAGCTTGGCTGCAGTGTAGTACGCAAGGGGGTAGGTGAGGGAGTGGAGCAAGGTGCCCCAGTCCCCTGAGGAACAGAGGTTTTATTCAAAATTGGAGGGAAAGAATGACTCCTGCTGGTCCTCCAGGCCCCAATTAAATGTAATCCCCTCAAGAAGCCCTCCCTGATCCCCCATGTAAGTTAGCGCTCCCCTTCCCCTTGATATTTTCTGTCTCAGGACTCCGAGCAGGAACCTGTTTTGTTGTCATTGTATCCTCTCCTCCACTTTTTTCAACTTAGCGCTGTTTTTCTCACATTAAAGACTCATTCCCTGGCTCCAAAGATAGGACTAAAATCAGGTCTTTTCCCCTCTAACCAGGTGGCCCCTCCCTGAGGACATGCATTCCCCAGAAATAAGCAAAGAGACAGGCATGGTAACTTACCCTCCTAACTGTGGAGAGTGGTATGTGTTGAGTTGACAGCCAGGTCTTCTGAGATGCTCCTCCTCTTAAGATGCTGTGGCTGTCTTGTCGGGGTGAGGAGGACAATAGCTCTGTCAACAGGGGCAGCAGCAATGGTCCACGCAGACTGCCCTGGACAGACAGCCCAGTGCGGTGTCTAGTAGTGGTGTGGCCCTGCTCTTTGCATTTGCCGTTTGTGCTGTCCGGGCACAGATGACTCACCAAGCCTCTCAGATCATCTTCTGTAGCCTGTTTTAACTCTCACGTTAAAAGGGCCTTCCTGCCAGATGTTAACCTCATAGCATCATAACTGCAGGATTTCTGCTGTTGCCAAAAGGGACATCGCTTTACAAAGCGGCAGCTACTTAGGAGGCTCAAGCCCCACAGAAGAGGGTACTCTAGATACCTCCACCCAATACACAGGAGCTCAAGTGTCCATTGAGGAGGGGACACAGAGACCAGAGTCTACTCTGAGCACCTAGCCAGAGCAGATCGTATTTACTGGCTTCTATAAATAATTTTTCCTCAACTGCGACACATATTTCAAAATAAGCAATAAGTCTTAGAGAAATCAGAAAAATGAGAAGAAGGAAAATAAAAACTACCTTGGAAGAAACTAAGGCTAATGGGCTGGGGTATGTGCTGCCAGATTTATTTTTTTGCTTAGAGTTTGCTTATTTCACGTGGTAATGCAGTAACAATGTTTTCTGGTGTTCCACAACATGGTTTTACTGGTTGCAGAATCACCCACTGTCAGGGAACCACTCATTCATTCCACAAATCCTTGCTGTGTATCAGGCCCTCCCCCAGGCCCTGGGGGTACAGCATGAATAACCAGACTGCAGGCCTCATCTCATGGGGGAAGGTGGATAAGAAGCAAGTTAAGTTGACTGCATTATGTCCGATAACAGGTGCTATGGATGAAAATAAAACGGAATGAGGATAGGGAAGGAATTCTGCGGTGGGGATGGCATTTTATTTATTTATTTAAGTTTATTTATTTTGAGAGAGAGCACACATACATGTGAGGGAAGGGTGGGGGTGGGGGGTGGGGGGTGGGAGAGAGAGAACCCCAAGCAGGCTCCAGTCTGTCAGTATGGAGCCTGACTCAGGGCTTGAACTCACAAACTGTGAGCTCGTGACCTGAGTGGAAATCAAGAGTCACACTCTTACCTGAGTGAGCTATCCAGACACCCGGGAATATCATTTGAAGTAGGATGGTCCCAGAAGACATCCCTGGGAAAACCAGGAGTGAGAGGTGGAGGCTTGTGGGTGAGCAGGTCTCAGGTTGTGGCTTCTTGGGATGTGAGGGGTCGTCTGGGCTGACCGGGATGTGCTTGCCTCATGTCTCACGCTTTCCTGTCTCTTCTGTATCTGGGTGGTCCTTCTGGGAGACAGGGACAGGGGTGGATGGGCCTTAGGCCTGGGCTCTTCCTACTCAACACTCACCGTCCCCAGCGCCTGCCTTTCCCCTGAAGGGGACCTTGGAATGGCGGTGCCACTTGCGACGCCCAGACTCCAGGTGAGTGTCCCCTCTGAGCCTTTAGGCTGCCTTCATCCCCATCCTCAGCTTTTCAGCCCTGAGGACCTCCCCAGGGGGCCCCAGGCCCACCCATGTAGCTCCCACTCCTGCAGGTGGGTCACAGGGATGGATTCGGTAAGCCAAGGGTCAGCCTCCTCCCTTCGAAGACTCACAATGGCTCTGTCAACTCCATCCTGAGGCTTTGGGCAGAAGTAGGCTGCCCACAGTCTCCTGAAGCCCCTGAGCTTCAAGGGTCAGCAAGCAAGGTCAGGGGCCCTGTCCCTCCCCAGCACCTGCCTCCATCTGGTGTGAATGGTCAGACCTTCTTGGTGCACACAGCCTTTGGCTTCTCCACTAAGAGCGGAGAACCAGAGAACAGGACAGGAACTCTCCCCACCAGTGTGGAGGCTCGGCCACCAGCATCTCGAGGGTGCCCCTACCCAGGCCAAGGTTGAGACCCTCACTTCTCCCGTGGCTTTGGCAATAGGGCTGTTCCACTTTTCCTTGGAGAGTGTTGAGGTGTGCCCCCTCCCCCCCATGCCAGGCCTTAGGAATGCAGCAGTGACCATACAGAAGCCTTGACTTCCCAGAGCTGAACAGGTGTCCTAAATATCCCTGACATGGTCTCCGCATCTCCTGCCCAGATAGCCCCAGACAGCAGAGTTTGTGGTTGCAGGAGGCCGTTGTGTTTGAGGACGTGGCTGTGTACTTCACGAGAATAGAGTGGAGTTGCCTGGCCCCCGACCAGCGGGCACTGTACAGGGACGTGATGCTGGAGAACTACGGGCACGTGGCCTCACTGGGTGAGGCTTCCCCTTCCATCCTGGGGCTGGGCTCAGACACAACCCTGCTTCTTCCACCGGCCTCCTGGGGGAGTTGGTTCCTTTCCAAATTCAAAGCCTAACATGTTCAGAGGGGAAATTGGAGGGGTTCCCCCTCATCTCTCCATGGCCACCCAGCTGCCCTGCTCCTGGGAAAGTAGGTGTTCCAACCCACCCCAAGTGTGTTTCCTCTGAGGCCTCCAGCCAGGCAGCCAGACACCCTTCTTCCTGCTCCCTGACACATGCTGCTCTCCTCCCTGCACGTAGGCTTTCTCGTTGCCAAACCAGCGCTGATCTCCCTCTTGGAACAAGGGGAGGAACCAGGGGCTTTGATTCTGCAGGTGGCTGAGGAGCAAGGGACTGTGGCCAACCTGTGCCCAGGTAAGTGCAAGGCACAGCAAGGCCTGGCCTTCACACAGCTCCTTGTAGCCCCCTGGTGCTTGGAAGGCTGTACGTTTAGTTCCTCACAGCATGGCCAAATTTCTTACTAAACACCTTGCTTGTCATCCGAGGTCACCCAGGACTAACTTGTACAAGAAACCCAAGTGCATGAACATCCTTCCTGGTGCCCCGAGGTGTCGGGCCAGATCTGTGGGGGCAGTGGGTGTGTGAGGAAGACCCAGCAGGGAAGACCCTTGAGCTGCTTTGATCCTTCCAGCTCCCTGTGGCTCACATGCCAAGGCCTGAGTTTGGGACTGCACAGGCTGCAGAAAGGGAGGAAAGGTGGCCTGCGGTCCATGGGGCCTGTATGGGCAGGACTCTGACCTGTCTACTGAGTGGATGACCTGTGAGTGAGTGCCGGGAGGAAGAGGCGAGCAAAGGATAGCAGTACCCCACACCCTGCAGGACCCACTCCTGCATCAGGCCTGCTCCCTACCCCCCAACCTCTGCCCCAGTACTTTGGGCAAAGCTCTGCCCTCCCCTGTCCTCCTGATGCCCCTCCCTGGTCATGAGTTCCCCTCTTGAGCTAACCTCCCACAGTGCTTAAGCCCTTAATGAACCTTCCTTTGGGTCCTCTTATACAAACCCTGATTTTACAGTTTCTTTCTTGCAAGAAGTTTCCAAACCTCTCTACCACTTTGACATGAGGATTCTGTCTTCAAATCAGAGTTCCTTTTGTGAACGTAGAGGCGAGGTCACCTTTCCATTTTCTGTTCATTCTTCCAGATTCTAGGATGGAGGCTGGGGTCAAGGAGTCTTCTCCGGGGAGAGTGTCCTCTAAGCAGTTAGGACTGTTGGGCACAGTTTGGGGGCGCCTCCCCGAGGAGAGGAATGGCCGTCCTAAAGATGGGTCAGATAAACGACAGCTCGACCCCCAGGCAGGCGGCCTTGGTGGGGAACTTAGCACATCCCCGGGGACCCTGGAGGAAAAACAGCCAGGCTTGGGCCCTGCAGAGGCTGCTGGGGAGAGAGTGTACAGGTGTGCTTGCGGCAAGGCGTTCAAGTACAACTCGCTGCTGCTCAGGCACCAGGTCATCCACACGGGGGCCAAGCCCTACCAGTGCACCGAGTGTGGCAAGGCCTTCAAGCAGAGCTCCATCCTCCTGAGACACCAGCTCATCCACACTGAGGAGAAGCCCTACCAGTGCAGCGAGTGCGGGAAGGCCTTCCGGCAGAGCACTCAGCTGACCGCACACCACAGGGTCCACACGCGGGAGAAGCCCTACGAGTGCGGCGAGTGCGGGAAGGCCTTTGGCCGCAGCTCCCGGCTCCGGCAGCACCAGAAGTTCCACACGGGAGAAAAGCCGTACGAGTGCGGCGAGTGCGGGAAGGCCTTCTGCCGCAGGTTCACCCTCAACGAGCACGGCCGCATCCACAGCGGGGAGCGGCCGTACACGTGCCTGCAGTGCGGGCAGCGCTTCATCCGCGGGTCGTCGCTCCTCAAACACCACCGGCTGCACGCCGGGGACGGCCCCCGAGACGACGGCGGCCGCCAGAACCCCCAGCCCGGCGCCGCACAGAAGACCGCCTCGGGCGACAGGCCGCTCGAGTGCCCCGTGTGCCAGAAGCCCTTCAAGCACAACTCCTTGCTCCTCCTGCACCAGAGGCTGCACACGGGCGAGAAGCCATTCGAGTGCAGGGAATGCGGCAAAGCCTTCAGCCGGAAGTCCAACCTCACTCTGCACCAGAAGACCCACACCAAGCAGAAGCCCTTTGCCTGCACGGAGTGTGGCAAGGCTTTCCGCAGGAGCTACACGCTGAATGAGCACTACCGGCTCCACAGCGCCGAGAGGCCCTACCGGTGCCGGGCCTGTGGCGGGGCCTGCAGCCGGCCGTCAGCCCCCATCCAACACCAGAAAGCCCACGGGCCCGCGTGTTCCCGGGAGGGTGGGGAGGACAGACGGGTGCCCCACTGGGCTCCCCGTTGAGTTGATGAAAGGCGGAGAACTCATCCAGGAGGGGGCCCCAAGGCAGAAGGCTGTCGGTCCTCCCCGCTTGGCTGTGAGAAGGGTCAGGGCCAGGGCTGTGGTCGAGCAGCCCGAGGGAAGGGCAGTGAGGAAGGCTGAGCCAGAGCGGGTCCCCCCACAACGGCTGAGCCCAGATGCCCGCGGGAGAGCGGCGTTTCTCAACCGTCCAAGTCTGCGCCTGGAGGCACACGCGGGCTCCAACTCGAGTGGGGGTTGGGGGTGGGTTTCGTTTTCTCTTTCCACTCCTCGGTTTTCCAAATATTGACTTGTGATGGGGGGAGGGGAGCGGAATCTGTTGGCTTTTTTTTTTTTTTTTTTTTGGATGTTCATTTGTTACTAGAATTGACCAAGATCAGACTGTTGGCAGGGGACCCAGCCACCTAGTGGGGCAGAGGACTAGAATCCACACAGCACCTGCCATGGAGATGTTGGGAACTCTCAGGTAGACCCAGGGTTTGTTGACAAGCCGCAAAGCTGGAGGGGTAGTGGTGGCTGAAGCAGGACTAGGGAGTGGGGTCTGCAGGCTCCCAGGCAGTGCCTTGGGAGCCCCAGCCAGGCTAAGTGTGATCCCTCAGCAGGCCTGTCGGCAGAAGGTATTCACTGGGGAGAAGCTTCCCTGGGTGGCCGCTGGTGAGAGGGGCCATCTCTTAGTGACCCTTCTTCTTCATCAGCCCCCCGACCCCAGGAGCCCTGAGAACACTGAGGGGCTTCTACAGCATCTTACAAAAGGTGTGCCAGAAAGGAACCCACCAGCCCCAAGCAGAACTACCAGTGAATGTGTATTTTTTAATCATTTTTCCCCCAAATATAAATTTATTTTAGGACATTTGGGAAATGCAAGAACTTAGAAATGTAAAAAACTGCCCTTTGGTCTCACTCTTCAGGGATCACTACAGCGATGTTTGGTGTGTTTTCTTAGCCTCTTTTTAAAAATTTTAATGCTTATTTATTTATTTTGAGACAGAGAGAACATGAGTTGGGGAGGCACAGAGAGAGGGGAGAGAGAATCCCAAGCAGTTTCTGCGCTCTCAGCAGAGCTCGATCTCATGAATCACAAGACATGACCAAAACCGAGATCAAGAGTTGGACAGTTAACTGACTGAGCCACCCAGGCACCCCCTTAGCCTCTTAAAAAAATTTTTTTTTAATGTTTATTTATTGTCGGGAGACACAGGGAGACACAGAATCTAACCCAGGCTGCAGGCTCTTGCTGTCAGCACAGAACCCCGACGTGGGGCTCGAACCCACGAGACTATGACCTGAACCAAAGTCGGATGCTTAACCAAGTGAGTCACGCAGGTGCCTCCCCACCCACTGACTCTAATGCACATGTATGGTATTTGTTTTACAAATCGGGGTTTACTTTGCTTAGAACCGTGTCCCTGCTGACTGGTTTAGGTAGCAGCTTCCTTACTGTCACACATCTGTCCTTTCCTCACGCCTTCACTGTATTTGTTGGCCCCGTAGCAGACCTGTGCACATTTGCTTGTGGCTGAGGTGGACTTTCCCCATCAGGGTTACAGATGTGGAGGGACTGTTTTTAACCATTTGATTAATCATGAAAAATGCCAGTCTTGTTTTCATTTATATTTCTTGGCCTTTTCGTGAGTAAATTCCCTGTAAGCTCTTGTACCTATTTTTATTAGGTTTTTAAGCCTCTGTGTTGAGCTCCAATCCCTTTCCCTTAATACCGGTTTCTTCAACTGTGATACAAACCACAGGTCTTTTGGTGGTGGGTGAGCATGGGAGAGATGGGACAGAAACTGCGTCATACACTTGAGGAAGTGATATATTACAAATATTTTTTCCCAGTTCCTTATTTGCTATTAATTATGAGGTTTTTAATAAGAAAATACATGTTCCCTATGGGCAAAACTGTCTTGTTGTGATTAGGAAGGCCTTGTCCACCCCAGGATTTTATAAAACACTTTCTTTACTTTGGTTAAGTTACAGAAATACTACATATTTGCAGTAAAACAATAACGAAATCTCAATACAAAAATAGGAAATATTTCCCTCTTCCCTTGTCCCACATTCCCACCTTACTCCCCAGACATACACCTGTTAAGTCTGGGTAGTTCATTCCAGACTTTTTTCTCTACATTTCAAATATTCAGCATATGTGTGCCTGTGTTTTTACAAACAGGATTACTCTAGTGTTTGAAATGACTTTTAGTGTGTCAAGTCACCGGGCTAAACTGCCCCCAGAATTCCTTTTCAGCTGAATTCCTGAGTGGCAGGCTATGCAGGAGGAAGGAAATGGCGGTCATTTGTAGCTCACACACCTACCTAATACTTAGACACTAACCCAAAGGCTGTTGTGATTTTGCAGATGTGATTAAAGCACCTAATCAACTGATTTTAAGTATCCTGGTAGGTCTGGAGTAATCAGTTAGAAGGCCTTTAAAAGCTTAGGTTGGGGCGCCTGGGTGGCTCAGCTAGTTGAGCGTCCAACTCTTGATTTCAACTCAGGTCATGATCTTGGTTTGTGGGATTGAGCCCTGAGTCAGGCTCCAAGCTGCCCTTGCCCACCTCTCCCCCTCTCTCTCATTCCTCTCAGAATAAATAAATTAGCTAACTAAATAAGCAAGCAAACAAGCTTAGGTTTCCCCATGCCTCCAGCCTGTGGAAAAGCATCAGCTGGTGATCTTGTCAGCAAATCCTCGAAGTATTTGCAAAATGTGGTTTTCTCACTAAGTAAACTAAGAATATACTTGAAGAGGTGCCCTTTTTCAAAGCACAAAGCCAGTTTTCAGCCCTGACTTTTTTCCAAAATTTTAAAAAAACTGTGGTAAAATATACACAGTGTTTGCCATCTTAACCATTTTTAAGTATACAGTTTGGTGGTATTCATACGGTGGACCCATCACAACCATCCATCTTGAGAACCCTTTTCATTTTGTAAAACTGAAACCATTCCCATTAAACAAGTCCCCATTCCCTTCTCCCAGATCCTGGTAACTGCCATTCTACTTCATGTCCCTATGATTTCTGACTACTCTAGGAACCTCATCTTAGTGGAGTCAAATAGTATTTGTCCTTTTGTGCCTGCTGATTTCACAGAGTATAATGTCCTCTGAATTTATCAATGTTGTAGCATGTGATACAATGTCTTTCCTTTTAAAAGGTTGAGTAATATTTACTATTGTATGGTTGGACATTTTCCTTATCCACTCATCTGTCATGGAGACTTGCATTGCTTCCACCTTTTGGCGACTGTAACTAAGATTGCTGTGAACATGGGTGTACAAACATCTCTTCCAGACCCTGCTTTCAATTCCTTTGTGTATTCACCCAGAAGTGAATTGCTAGGTCATAAAGTAATGGTGTTTAATTTTTTTACTGTTTTCTACAGTGGCTGCATCATTCTACACCCCGACCAGCAGTGCACGAGGGTTCCCTTTCTCCAAATGCTCGTCAACACTTGTTTTTTGTTGTTTTGATAGTAGCAATCCCAATGGGTGTGAGCCCTGACCTTTTTTAAACAGCAGTATTCAAATGGACACTAACAGGAAGCAGCTCTCCTCTGAAAAAGAATTCAAAAGTATCAGTGACATCTGGTAGAGTGAATTTTGTAAAAGGTGTGTCTCTGAGTACCACTTCAGCCATATTTCAGTTCCATTCTAATTAAACTTGAACTCCCGTTCTGAGTGCAGGAAATCCACATAATTTTTGGAAATCCTATTTTTCAGTTTTTATGTTCCTTTAAAGAAAAATAAGTTTGCTGACTCAGGTTACTCAGTCTTTCAAACAGGTTTCTATTGAGCATGTGATCCTTGTTGAGCACAGAAGAGATGCATGATGGAAACATCACAGGCTCTGCCTTTGAGGGACCTGGGCCTGAGTAGGAGAAAAGGAGTCACACAGGAGAGGGAGGAGATGGGGCCTCAGGAAGAGCCTGGTGCCAACAGACAGCCCAGGGGTGGGGACAAGGTCTCTCTGTGCTGGACACAGGCCCTTGTCACCAACCTCCTCAGGCCCTCTTGGCCCTACTTCCAACTCCCTTTTTGTTCTCAGGATTCCCAGCTCCTGACCTTCTCAGGCCGGGGGATTAGGGAAATTCTGCTTCTGTGCAAGGCCCTTGGGTCTATTGGTTCCTACCACCAGCTTTGGAGCCAAGCAGGCCTAGATCCAAAAGACATTCCTAGAAATAGCAAACAACCCTTTAGAGCAAGGCTTTCATACAAGCCAACAAATCCAGAGCCCACACTCCCAACTATCTCCTTTATCAAACTCACACACCAAGGCAAAGCTCCTCCTGCCCTAATTCATCCCAGAGCCACTTATCAATTAGAAATCACATTTCTACCCTGGAGCTTGCTGAAATTATTCAAACTATCTGACCCTAATTTTACTTAGTGTACCTGCCCTGCATTGCCCATTCCTTCCTGCAGAAACCCCAATAAAGGCTCTGGGCCACACTGTACCCTCCCTCTCTCCTGCCTCCTGACTTATGCTGGTGCTTCCCAGTGTGGCCCTTCATGTTGTGCCCTGCCTTCTAGAGAAACTGAGTATAATTATCTTCCTTCATGACAATCATTTCCAAGTCTGCATGTCTTACCATACCAGACTAAAACAAGCCCTAGGTATATTGTAGTATATCATGAGACTCCTGAGTGCCCAAGGATGGCCTGTGGAGAAGCTCTGTTCCAGTTTGTTGAAAGTATTATTGCTCTGGACTACCTACTAGGATACAGAAAAAGTCCTTAGAAACACGTCTTCTTGTAAGTGATTAAGGTAGACTTTTTCCCTAGTTACATTTATGATGTGGAATCCTATTCCCAGGCTGGAAATAGCTGGAAAGCAATCTGGGCTGGCTCAGAGAAGGGACACACTGACCATTCATAGTGTTTAGGCCTCTGGCTATGAACAGTTGGTTTGTTTGCTCATTGGGCCCAGGTTCAGTGAGGATTGTGGGACTGGGGCATGGAGGTCCTGGAATGGCCTGCAACGGATAGAAGAAATCCCCATCACTGCTGCCCCGCCCCCCCCCCCCCCCGCAGCACCCGCAGGGCCTTAGCACCCTGGTATCTGCACCCCCAACACCGCCCAGGTGTGGGGTGGGTGGGCACTCTGTACCAGGCTCTCGTGCTGGCTGAAACAGCTCTATCCTAAGGGTCTTTGCCTCCCCTTCTTGCTCTTTGAGTCATCTTGAGAATGACCCTACCCATCTACCTAGAACAGGCTAGCCTGGGGCCAGGACTCCCCCAGCTTTCGATGCTGCTGTGTGAAGACTCCAGTTGGAAGGCTCCCAGTAGGTAGGTGGGACCAGAAGTGTGCTCAGCGCACCCGGGTTTCTTTCTGGAAGCGCTTTGGTTGGGGATTAGTACCTGCAGGGCGGCTGGGAAGCAGCTTTGTTCCCTGTCCTTCCCAATTCTCTATTCACTCGTTTATTCATCATTTGCACAGATGCTCCCTGTGCGTAACCAGAGAGGATGTGGGACTGGTAGAGTTGAGTTAGGAGCGGCGGTGTTGCAGGCTGTGAGCGCTAGGACCGAGAGGCTCGGGAAAGGAGCTGATCTCGCCGGAGAACCCCGCAAGGCCCGCTTTTCCCTAGTACCTCCCCTCGGAGTCGGGGCGGGGGGCTGATTCAGTCCATCTCCTCCCGTAGGGTTTGCGCCAGACTTCACCGCGGCTGTCAGGGACCCCGATATTTGGGTCGTCGACGAGTCGAGTGCTAGGTCTCTTCTACCGAAAAAGTTCTGCGCATTCTCTGCCCCGCCCTTCCCGCCGCCGCCGGGGCGCATTCTTCCGCTTTAGGTGCCCTGCGCCGCCCGCCCAGCTTCAGCGGTGTCCGCGGCCTGGACCACGTGCCCCAACCACCCAGACAATACCTGCTGTCTCCACTCGGCTCCTCTGCCCTCCTCCCAAGCTAGCCGCTCCCCCGTGCCCACTCCGCCCGTGGTCGGGGCGTCTCCGTTGCCCGGTGCCTGGACCGTGCCCAGCGGGAGCTGCCTTCTGTAGAAAAGCCCGGGCACAGATCCGGTGCGGGGTCCAGCGTCCCCGAGGTGATAAGAGGTAGGCGGGGCCGGGCCCGGGCCACCTCAGGCTCTCCACCCGCTTCGCCAGGACCCCCTCCGCCCTTTGGCCTGCACTTCCGCCACCTTCCGCGGGCCCACCCCTCCCTTAACCCCAGCCCCGCCCCTCCCTTGACCCCAGCCCCGCCCCTTCCCCAGCGCCGGGGCGGGGCGGCTGGGAACCATCGAGACGGCCGAGCCTCCGAGCCGCCCAGAACGCCCGGAAGTCTGTGAGAAGAAGAGGGAGCTTGAGCCCGAGGCCCGTTTCCGGTTTTGTCCCGCGTTTCGAGGCTCGGGCGGCCCACGGGGAGGGTGAGTGGGCGCGTCCGGCGCGGACTCGGGTTGGGGCACCTTACGTGCTCATCGCCCTCGGACGCAGTGGCAACCGGCCGACCCCCGCGTCCTCCCGCCTCCGGCACTGCGGGCCCGGCGATCCCCTGCCTCCCCGCTGGGAAGCGCGGATGTCGCGAGCGGCTTGGGGAGGCCATGGGCGCCTGGCGTGGGAGGTGGTCGAACTGCGGCCGCCTTGGCCCGCGGAGGCAGGAGGCATTTGGGCGAGTCCTGCAGGCCCGGCGCGGGATTCACCCGCGGCCTCCCACGAGGTGTAGGCCTGCTCGAGAGGGGATCCCTGATTCTCCTTTCTGCATAACTACAGCTTCTCAAGTCGTCTTTTCCCCTCATTTACTGCCCGTGGGACAGTGGTAAAAAAAGGGCTGTGCCTAGGGTAGGGTGGGGTGTTTCCCTTCTCAGGGCCTGTCCGTTTCTACTGGGAACCTGGGATCCAGCGCTTCCAGATTCACTCTTGGCCCGTCGCAGGTGGGGGCCCACCCGATAGTGCTCACTACTGCCTGGGTCAGCTTCACTATGCCCACGGCCTGGAGCTTCCGCCCACAAGCCACTTTCTGAGCCAGAAGCTCCCATAGGAAGCCCACTTCTCATTCAGACTGCCTAGGGGAATGCCTGGGATTGGGGCCAAGTTTATGTAGATTGCTGGGGCGGGGGGGGGGGGATTCTGAATCCGTTCCTTTTCCTACTGTAATCCACTGTTCTGGCGTCATCCTCCAGTCACACCACCACTTCCCCTTGCTGCTTGTGAACAGCTCCATGGACTCATTCTGCCCATTCTGTTTTGCTTCAGTCCCTTTGCACATGCCTTCCCTGCTGCCTTTAGCGCCCTCCCTACCTCCATCCTCTTGGCCTAGTTAGCTCCCCTGGGAAGTGACTCATCATTAAACCAGAGTTTCCTAGTTTAAATGCTTTCAGAGTTTTCTTGCACTGGTCATGGTTGTGATGTTGTGTTTGTATCGTTAACCCTTTAGACTGTGCTTCATGATGGGAAAGTTCTCAAGCGTTGTGCACTGCTACATCCCCATTGCTTAGTCTAGCACTTACCACGTGTGGCAACCACCCCTTCTGTGTCTGGAGTGATTCCCACACACCACACACTCTGAAGGATGAAGCTTTGGTGGGGAGTGGGGGAAGATACTTAAGTGCTGTGGCTATGTTGGTTCCACCTTATGTCCTTGCTAATGAACATCTGGGGTTAAAGGTAAAGGATTGGAGAACACAGTACCCTCTCAATTAGCCAGGAAGTCAGGGCTAGGGGTCCTCCAGTACCCTGATCTCTGATCCTTTCACAACTGCCAACAGGTCTCATCCAGGACACATGGATGCCCACCCACCGAGCCTCATGGTAGGAGTCTGACTGCCTCCGTTCCCTCACTTGCTCTGTGAGGGCCCCTACCTTTTCTTCTGAGAACCCACCCTGCCCACTGGGCCTTGGCCTAGACCCTCCATTGGCCCAGACCCTCCATTGGCCCCTTGTGGCCATTCCCAAGCTCAGGCAAGCCCATCCTCTGCCCAGACTGGGGCCCATCTGAGGCTCTTGTGGGGGGAGGTTTGTAGGTCTGGCTCCTTCCCCCTCCTTCATACTGCCACTCCCCTTGATTTTAGAGCCAAAGGGGCTTGGTGACTGTCTTGCCCAGCCCTGTGGTACATGTGGCTGAGACGCACCATGAGGTGGAGCCAGGATGGGGCTGGCACCCAGGTTTCCCTGGGGTGCTGGTGTATGTTTTTTCAGGAGGCTGTGACGTTCGGTGATGTGGCCGTGCACTTCTCGAGGGAGGAGTGGCAGTGTCTGGACCCTGGCCAGAGGGCCCTCTACAAGGAAGTGATGCTGGAGAACCACAGCAGTGTGGCTGGACTAGGTGAGGCTGCATCTTGGGACCCCCCCCCCCCCCCCCCTGCATCATTGGTCAGCACCCACCTAGCCAGGCCCTTGTCAGGGCTGTGGTTATGGGGGCCGTGGGTCTTTGTGGGTCAAGAGCTGACCCTGGGAGGTGTTGTGGTGAGTTTTGTGCATTGTAAATAACTTTTCCCGTTCTCTTGTGTTTGTTAACTTTTTTAAAAAAAATTTTAATGCTTATTTTTGAGAAAGCGAGAGAATGCAAGCAGGGGAGGGGCAAAGAGAGAGGGAGACAGAATCTGAAGCAGGCTCCAGGCTCTGAGCTGTCAGAACAGAGCCCCACGTGGGGCTGAAACTCACGAACCATGAGATCATGACCTGAGCCGAAGTCAGGTACTTAACTGAATCGGGTGTCCCAGTGTTTGTTAACTTTGTGAGGTCAGATTTTAATGAATCAAATCCATTAGTTTTTGCCTTATGGGTTGTATCTTTGAAATTTTATTTAAAAGTTCTTTCCTCTCCAAGGTCATAGAGACAGTTTGTACGTTCGCCTGTGGACTTTATCTTTCTTGTTTAGATCTTGGCACCACATTTGTGTCTGGAGTTAGGTAGGAGTCTTGCTTTATTTTTGTTTATACACTGAGCCATTTCCTGGTATCACCGCCTAAGCAGCCCATTGTCTTCCGTTGATTTGTGGAGCCACCTTTTTTCATGTGTGTGACTGTGTTTCTGAGCTGGCCTCGTAGTGTGTCTTAAAGCCTGGTAGGACAACTTCCCCTTTTTATTCTTTCATAAAACTTTGCTTATCTACTCGTGGGTAATAAGGTAATTCTTTCATATAAGTTTATAGTAAGTGAGTTATTCAATACTTGGAACTGGAATTTTTATTGGGAGTGCTTTGAATTTCTAGAACTAACAAGAGAAGAACTGATCTCTTCCTCATTAACTGTTCCCACCCAAGACCATGGAATGTGTCTCCATTTATTCTCTGTAATTTATTAGAATTCTAGAAATTTAGGGGCGCCTGGGTGGCTCGGTCGGTTAAGCGTCCGACTTCATTTCAAGTCATGATCTCACGGTCCGTGAGTTCGAGCCCCGCGTCGGGCTCTGTGCTGACAGCTCAGAGCCTGGAGCCCGTTTCAGATTCTGTGTCTCCCTCTCTCTCTGCCCCTCCCCTGTTCATGCTCTGTCTCTGTCTCAAAAATAAATAAACGTTAAAAAAAATTAAAAAAAAAAAAAAAAGAATTCTAGAAATTTATTAGATTTTCTCCAGAGTGGGCTGGTCCCTTCTAAATGCTTTATTTTTGGTTGCTTTGTGAATGTATCTTTTTTTATGTTGCTATATCTTTAACTGAGTATAGCTGCTCTACAGAAATGCTTGTATTTGGTAACTTTGTTGAACTTCCTGCTGCTCTGGTGCTGTATTCTAGGAGGAGTCACCTGCAGCTGAACCAGTGGTGGTTTCCCCCTTGGTGCCCCCAGTGTCCTGGCCTTTAGCTGTGCCCAGAGCCACAGTGGTGTGTCAGACAGGACTTATGTGGATATGCCTGTTTTGTTCCTTATTTAATTTTTTTTATTTGAGAGAAAGTGAACGTGTGCAAGTCGGGAAGAGGGGTAGAGTGAGAGAGGGAGAGAACCTTAGGCAGGCACCATGCTCAACAAGGAGCCCTACTTGGGGCTCGAGCCCACAGCCCTGGGGTCATGACCTGAGCCAAAATCAAGAGTTGGTCTCTCAACCAGATGAACCACCCAGGCGCCCTTTGTTCCTCGTGTTAAAGGGAATACTTCAGGGCACCTGGGGGGCTCAGTCGGTTGAACGTGCAACTTCAGCTCAGGTCATGATCTCAACGGTTCGTGGGTTTGAGCCCCATGTCAAACTTTGTGCTTTGGATTCTTGATCTCTCTCTCTGCCCCTCCCCCACTTGTGTTCTCTCTCAAAAATAAACATAGAAAAAAATCTAAAAGGAAGATTTCTAGGGGCACCTGGCTTGGTCTGTGGAGCGTGCATCTCCTTCATCTTGGGATTGTGAGTTCCAGCCCACGTTGGGTGTGGAGATGACTTAAAAAATAAATTAAAAAATAACTAAATAAAAAGACCCCCCCCTTTTTAAAAAAAAAAAAAAGAATACATTTAATATCAGAAGTTGGCTAATCATAATCGTAAAATTCTTTTTCTGCATCAATTGAAGTGTTTGTATGATTTTTTCACCTTATTAGTCTAGTAAATTTTAGTAACGTGTTTTGTATTTCTGGAGTAAACTCTACTTAAATTATATTTTACATATAAATTTCAGTACTATTTTGGATTCAGCTAGACAGTATTATGTTTCAGAGTTTTGCTTCCCTGTTCATGAGCAAAATTGACTTTTAATATGTTTCTTTTTATTGTTTTTTGTTGTTTTGTTTTTTTTTTAATGTTTATTTTTTGAGAGAGAGAGAGACAGAGAGACAGAGCATGAGTGGGTGAGGGAAAGAGAGAGGGAGACACAGAATCTGAAGCAGGCTTCAAGCTGTCAGCACAGAGCCCAATGTAGGGCTTGAACCCACAGACTGTGAGATCATGATCTGACCTGAGGTTGGATGTTTAACTGACTCAGCCACCCAGGCACCCCTGGGGTTTTTTTTGTTTGTTTTTTGTTTGTTTGTTTGTTTTTGTGTTTTAATTTAAAAAAGGTTTAAAAATTTTTTTTTTTGAGGAAGAGAGAAAGAGAGTGTGAGCGGGGGAGAGGCAGAGAGAGAGGAAGACACAGAATCCGAAGCAGGCTCCAGGCTCTGAGCTGTCAACACAGAGCCCGACGCAGGGCTTGAACTCATGAACTGTGAGATGATGACCTGAGCTGAAGTCATTTGCTTAACTGAGCCATCCAGGTGCCCCTATATGTTTTCTTTTTGTGAATTTTCTATTTTTTTGGCAAATGGCCCTTGGCATATGCGTTTCATAAGATGACCTGGGCACATTTTGCTGTCTTTAATTTCTGGAAGAATTTATGTAGGTGGAATTACAGTGTTTGGTAAAACTCACCGGTAAAACTGTCTGGGCCTTGGGGCCTTGGGCCCTTGGGAAAGGAAGGTCTTGCGCTAGTGTTTTTTGCTTTTAGTTTTGTTTTTGTTTGTTTCTTTTTTTAATGTTTATTGATTTTTGAGAGACAAGGAAGGGGCAGAGAAAGAGGGAGACACAGAATGTGAAGAAGGCTCCAAGCTCTGAGCTGTCAGCACAGAGCCCGACGCGGGGCTCAAACTCACAAACCGTGAGATCATGACCTGAGCCATAGTCAGATGCCCAAGCGACTCAGCCACCCAGGCGCCCCTGGTTTTGTTTTTTAGTGAATAATATCTGTCAAGTTTGCAAGTTTCCTTTTGTGCTGATGTCCTTTTGTCATTTTTAGTTTTCCTGTAAAGTGATGTGTTCGTTTAGATTTCCAAGTTTTTTAGCATCTGTTTGTTCATAATACTCTTTATTTATTTTTTTTTATTTTTTTTTTATTATTATTATTTTTTTTAACGTTTTATTTATTTTTGAGACAGAGAGAGACAGAGCATGAACGGGGGAGGGGCAGAGAGAGAGGGAGACACAGAATCGGAAGCAGGCTCCAGGCTCTGAGCCATCAGCCCAGAGCCCGATGCGGGGCTCGAACTCACGGAACGCGAGATCGTGACCTAAGCTGAAGTCGGCTGCTTAACCGACTGAGCCACCCAGGCGCCCCTCATAATACTCTTTAATTTTTAGTCTGCATTGTGTGTGTAGTTATTTTCCTTATTTATTTTATTTTTTCACTGTGTTGACCTCAATCAATTTTGCCACAAGAGCGGTCGTATTCATTTTTTCAGAGAACCAGGTTTTGGTTTGGCTGATCTTTCTCTGGGGGTGGGGGATAGTGTTGTTGCCTTTGTTCTCTATTTCATTGAATCCCACCCCACCTTTATTATTTTCTTCCTTTTTATTTATTTGGGTTTGCTGTGCTGTTTTGTTCCTAACTTCTTGAGTTTAATGTTTATCTCATTTGCGTTTTACTATGCTCATTTCTATAATAAATGTATTTAAAATGTAAAATTTTGGGGCGCCTGGATGGCGCAGTCGGTTAAGCGTCCGACTTCAGCCAGGTCACGATCTCGCGGTCCGTGAGTTCGAGCCCCGCGTCAGGCTCTGGGCTGATGGCTCGGAGCCTGGAGCCTGTTTCCGATTCTGTGTCTCCCTCTCTCTCTGCCCCTCCCCCGTTCATGCTCTGTCTCTCTCTGTCCCAAAAATAAATAAAAAACGTTGAAAAAAAAAATTTTTTTTTTAAAATGTAAAATTTTATTTGCAAATACTGTTTCAGCTTCATCCCATGAGTTTTGTAGTAAATAGAGCTGCTACTTAGTAATTCATTATTTAGTTTTCAAGTAGTTGTTTGTTTTTAGTTTTTTAATGTTTATTTTTGAGAGTGTGTGTGTGGTGTGTGTGTGTGTGTGGTGTGTGTGTGGGGGGGGGAGGGGCAGAGAGAGAGAGAGAGAGAAAGAAACACAGAATCCGAAGCAGGGTCCAGGCTCCGAGCTGTCAGCTCAGAGCCCGATGTGGGGCTCGAACCCATGAACCGCGAGATGATGACCTGAGCCGAAGGGAGATGCTTAACTGACTGAGCCATCCAGGCGCCCCAAGTACCTAATAGCTTTGAGCTCCGTGCTGTCATAACCTTCACATCCAATTGTATTTTGGGTTGGGGCACAGTGTTGTATTGTCTTGTGGACATGACTCCCTTCACATTTGGCCTAGAGTTGTTTTCTTTGTACATTCCACATGTTCTTCGAGAGAGCACGTTTCCTGCTGAGCATGGAGTCCTATGTGCACCTGAGGCCTTTATCCTGCAGGGTCTCTCTGCTTGCCCTTCCCCACCCCCACAGCCGGAAACCTGGGGGAGGGAAACCCTGACCACAGGGCTCAGCACCCTCCGAATTAAAATCCATTCATTTGTCGGCTTACTTTTGTTGTTTCTGTCTTGCTTCTTGGCCACTCCTATCTCCTGGAATGTTCCTGCCCTCTGAACTGAGGGACAGGCCATCTCTGCTGAGGGAGGTGCTGGCAGTGCCTGGCTGCTTTCTCCTAAAGCTAGACCTGGCCTGTTCCTTGCAGATTCTTTGGTGATAGATCCCCTGAGGATCCTGGCCCTCGTGTGGAGGGGGATGGGCTGGGAGTCCAGGTATCTCTCATTGTCCAACTTGAGCTGGACAGAGAGGGCCACTGTGTCCAGACCCTCTCCCCCTGATGTTCCCTTTGGAAGCTCTGCTTGTGCTCCAACAGCCCCCTGCCTCTTAATTCCTGGAAACCAAGAGCATTGGGCCCTGGGATGTACCCTCAGCCATGCTGACATGGTCCCCTTCTCTGCCATCCCCACAGCAGGATTCCTGGTCTTCAAGCCTGAGCTGATCTCCCGGTTGGAGCAGGGGCAGGAGCCATGGGTCCTTGACCTGAAGGGAGTCGAGGGGAGAGAGGTGGCAAGGACCTCCCTTACAGGTGAGGCTTAGGCCTGTGGCAAAGAGGTTTCCAGGTAAAGGAGTGAGGAGATGTTCGGGGAACCCATGCCCAGCAAGGGTTGAGGGTGGGAAGCTGAAGGCAGACCCCAGGGACCAGCCAAGAGGGCATGCCGGGCTGCCTGGGGGCACCACGGGGCCACAGGTGGGCCCGTTGACAGAACTATCGCCTGGTCGTGGGGTTGTATTGGGAGAGACTGAACTACAGAAAAGCAGGGACATGAGACTCTTACGTGTTCTAGCAAAAACAGAGTTTGCTTTTCAGGCATAGGTTCAATTTCCAATTTTACTGATGTTCTTGTTAAGCAAAGTGCAAAGGTAATGATCCAAGGGAAGCACTAAGCTTGGCTCTGAGCAGCCTCTCAGGCAAACATCAGTCATCCCTGAGACAGTTGCCTCCCACCTGCCAGCAGCTCCTCCAGAACTGCTTGGGCTCCTGGGTGACCCCAGCCTCTCACATCAGGCTTCAGGGCTGTGTTGGGTCCTAGGGCTGCTGTACCAAAGCACCACAAACTTGAGGCTTAAAACCACAGAGGTTAATTGTCTCACAATTCTGGAAGCCACACGGCCAAAATCGAGGCATCAGCAGGTTCGTGTCCTGAGGTATGAGTGTACGGGCAGGAGTGTTGGGAACATTGACCCCAGCCCCCAGCCTCCTTGGCTCTATAATTGAAGGCCCTGCCTTCCTGCTTAGACCCCTTTTTGATCCTTCCTGGGAAGGAGGTAAAGCTGTAGGCTAGCCCAGTTAAAACCCAGCTCCTACTAAGTATTTCCAAGGTGGAGGAGAGATTTCAAAGAGGGTACCGTGGCGGAAAAGCTAGCTGGAGCTTTTCCATGGGTTTGTACGCAGCAAATGGTCTTTATGGTGATGAGGCAGCAGCAAAGAAAACCTCCCCACAATAAATGCAGACTTGTCACAAGCCTGAGACATAGGGCAAGAGTACGGCCTCACAGATGAAAACATGTGGAGCATGTCAGAAAAATGTAAGTACCCAGAGATGTTATCTGTGCCTGGCTAGTGCAGCAGGTAACTGAGGAGTGGCCCAGAGCGGCAGCAGGTTGCAGAGCCACACCCCTAACCCACCACCACAGCTACCTTTGTCCCCGGCACAAGAGACCTTAGTGCCTGTCAGCCTGCAGGGACAACATCTGTTGTCTGAGGGAAAACCACTTCCAGAAGGAGGCTCTGTTTTTTAACATGTGCTTGTATCCTCTCACAGGTTGTTCAGAGCTTACAGAGAAGGGCTTTCGAGTTCTGGGGTAGGATGAGAACTCTAGGCTTCAGTTATGAGTCCCCGAGGGGCCCCGTGGGCGGTGTCATGCATAGATACACACAGCGAGGCACTAGTTAAAACGGTGAGGATAGATTTTTCTTAATCCATAGTGATAAGTTGCGATGGAGAAAGTCCAGTGTGAGTGAACTCGGCTTCCATTTTTCACACATGATCAGAGCAGGCAGGGGGCGAGTGGGGTTCAGCTAGAGCCAGGAAGTGATGGATTACAAGAGCGGAAGGGAGTGGACCCTCTGACACCTACCTGGGCTTGCTGACCTCTGCTTGTGGCATCTGGGTCTTGCCCGCCCACAGAAGTTGGGAGACGACCTGTCCCTCAGGTGTGGCTGGAATAAACAGATCGTTCTGACAGCCTTGAGTTTTCTCAGGCACACACCTTAAGGAGGGCTAGGGTCATCCTAGGGAGGAAACCTTTAGCTGTAAGTAGCGACGTTAGTCTTTTGTCCTTACGGACCAAGGATGAGGCCTGGTCGAGAAAGGCTCAGAGGAGCCTGGCTGAGCTGGTCAAGAGAGGGTCTTTGTCAGAGAAGGTGTCACTAGTAAGTAGGGTCACGTAAAAATGGGCCGTGCTGGGTACAAGTGTGACGTGGGCCCAAAGAGGAGAGGGACCATGTGGCTAGCTGAGCCTGAGGGGAAGCCTGGTGCGTCAGGAGGCTTCTCATAGACTTGGTTGCAGAAAGCCAGATGGAGGCAGACTCCAGAGAGGAGTTGGGTAGGTTTGTGGCTGCTGAACCACGTGGATTATCTTTCTCCTTCCTGTGCAGCGGGAGGTTCTAGGCTCACAACTATGGACGTTTCCACTGTGCTCTTCCTTGGCGTCCACGGTGGCCTTTGTTTTCCAGCAGGAGGGAGAGGAGAGCAGTGCGTGTCCACTTTCTCATCTCCAGAGTGGAGGGAGGCCTGGGCAGAGGACTGAGTGAGCCAGCACCATATGGCCACTCCTGTCCTGTTGAAAGGTTGTGTGATTGTGCCCCAGAGGCCAGGTAGGAGATGCCCTGTGTCTTAAGAGCACAGAGAGGTTGAAGGGGCATGTGTTGGGGGAACAGAATTGGGTTCATTCCTGATTCTGTAATTAGCTGTGTGACTGGGGAACCACAAGCTCCTTCTCTGACTCACTACTGATCTCATTGGATTGTCACAAAGACTAATTGAGGAACGGCCAGGAACTAAGTGTTCCTTATGCCCAGAAGATGCTCAGTATGTGATGGCCTCTTCCTCACCCTAGGACTGACTGAGAACTTCAGATCACCGAGCTGGAGAGGGGACTGACATTAAGAGCCACCAGGAACCCTGGAACTGGGCCCCTGGAGGATATTTCTGTGGGGTGGAAATGGACTGGTTATAACAGTGGTTATTGCACTGGTTATGAAGTTGGTTGTGATGTTAGTTATGACCCTGGGTGTGATCACAGACACCAAGGAGGTGTGTGAGTTTAGCAAGGGTACTCTCTGGGACTGCCGAGTAGGAGAGGGGCTGACACTTATTTGGAGAGTCCAGAAGGAAGGCAGATGTCAGGAAGGCCTCGTGGGGGCCAGTCAGGGGTGAGTGGACTGACCAGAACCCCAAGGGAATGAGAAGGCAGTATAGGCCACCGGGTGTGGCCTTCTGGAAGCTGTGGGGCTGACGTACATGATCGGGTGTGTATCAGAGAAGGTGGCTTAGCAGCAGCTGGAGGAAGCCAAATTCAGGTCTGGGGTCCTGCTCAGTACTACCCCCCTTCAGGCTCACCCAGGGTGTGCCCCACGGCAGCTGTCCAGCCTCATCTTCCTCGGAACCTGTCCGTTAACTCCCCTCACCACACCTCTGGATCCAGGAGCCTCTGGCACCTCAAGCCCAACCTGCCTCTTGCCACACTTGCCAGGCTCTCCAGCCCAGAACTTCCTTATGGATTTTCACTCATACCGGTTCCCCACGGGACGAGCCTCTGCTGATGTGTCCCCCCCCCCCCCCCACAGGAACACACGGTAGTTGAACGCATGAAGTAAAAGTGTCAACGAAGCTAAATCTTGAGAACTGTCCAAGGCCCAACTTCTGGTAGTGTTTTTCCATGTGGGTGTATCCTTGCCTGATGCAGCCTCCGCCACTGCCCCTGGTCTTTGTCCTTTCTCTGAGCACAGGGGATGAGAACCATTTTATTTCCTGTTTATTTCAGATTCTGCAGTTGGGATGGCAAGTGAGCAGGCCTGTGAGGACGTGGATGCCCTAAAATCGGAACCCTGTGTGGCCATGGTCAGAAGCTCCCCACAAGGTTTTCCTCAGAGTTCTGGCTTTAGAGACACCGCTGATTCTGAGGTCTGGTCAGAGAGTAAGCCAAGCTCCCTCCTCCAGAAAAACTGCTTGAACACTGGCACTGTGGTTCCCAGGAAGACCTTCGCCAAGGAGGGTGCCCAGGGACGTGGCGAGCTGGAGGGCATTGGCGTACTGGGTTGTCACCCTGACAAAAGTAAGGGAGGTGCTGCAGAAGGGACATCCCGAAGATGTGACACGTGTGGCAGGAGTTTCAGATCGACTTCGGACATTGCTCTGCATCGGGAAATTAATACACCGAAGAAACCTAACAGATGTCCAGAGTGTAAAAAAAAATTACCTGATTGCTTGCAGGGGAAACCTCGAAGTAACTGCCGTGGAGAGAAGCCGTATGAATGTGAGGAATGTGGGAAAGTCTTCAGGTTGTGCTCGCAGCTTAATCAGCATCAGAGAATCCACACTGGAGAGAAGCCATTCAAATGCATTGAGTGTGGAAAAGCTTTTCGTCTGAGCTCAAAACTTATTCAGCATCAAAGAATTCATACTGGAGAGAAGCCTTACAGGTGTGAGGAGTGTGGAAAGGCCTTTGGTCAGAGCTCCAGCCTCATCCACCACCAGAGGGTCCACACGGGAGAGAGGCCCTATGGCTGTCGGGAGTGTGGGAAGGCCTTCAGCCAACAGTCTCAGCTGGTCAGACACCAGAGGACCCACACTGGAGAGAGGCCCTACCAGTGCCAGGAGTGTGGGAAGGCCTTCAGCCAGAGCTCAACCCTGGCTCAACACCAGCGGATGCATGCCGGGGAGAAGCCTCAACTTCCAAGAAGCCCAGGTAGTCCCAGCCATGTTGCCCATCAGAGAATTCACACTACAGAGAAACCGTTTAAGTGCGATGAGTGTGGGAAGGCCTTCAGGTGGGTGTCTCGCCTTAGTCAGCATCAGCTGACCCACACTGGAGAGAAGCCTTATAAATGCAACAAGTGTGCAAAAGCCTTTGGTTGTAGCTCACGGCTTATTCGCCACCAGAGAACTCACACTGGAGAAAAACCATTCAAGTGTGATGAGTGTGGGAAAGGCTTTGTCCAGGGCTCACACCTAATTCAGCACCAGAGAATTCACACTGGAGAGAAACCCTACGAGTGTAGTGACTGTGGAAAAGCCTTCAGCCAGAGTTCAAGTCTCATTTACCATCAGAGAATCCATAAGGGAGAGAAGCCCTACGAGTGTGTCGAATGTGGAAAGGCTTTCAGTATGAGCACACAGCTCACAATACATCAAAGGGTCCACACTGGGGAGAGACCCTATAAGTGTACTGAATGTGGGAAGGCCTTCAGTCAAAACTCAACCCTTTTCCAACACCAGATAATTCACGCAGGAGTGAAGCCGTATGGATGTAGTGAGTGTGGGAAAGCCTTCAGCCGGAGTTCCTATCTTATTGAGCACCAGAGGATCCACACTCGTGCCCAGTGGTATCATGAATATGGGAATACCCTGGAAGCTTCTACCCATGTGAGCCGTAGAAAAGTCAGCACTGTAAAGAAACTGCATAAATGTAACGAATGTGAGAAAATATTCAGGTGGCGCTCACATCTAATCATTCATCAGAGAATTCACACTGGAGAGAAACCTTACAAATGTAACGAATGTGGCAAAGCTTTTAATCGGAGCTCACGGCTTACTCAGCATCAGAAAATTCACATGGGATAGACCACCTGTCTTTATAAATGTGTATAAATGTGAATAAACCTGCAGCCTTAACCTTAACGTATTTTATATGGGATCATTTATACTGACAAGAATTTAGAAGGTGGGGATAGATTCAGAATTGCTCCCTTAAGAAAGAAAATGTCCAAATTCGTACAAAGTGGATATATCTTTGCTGCAACGTGTGACCTTATCCCGCGCAGCAAAGCCTGTGTCCCTCAAGCCAGGGCGCACATGTGTAGACTTTCGAGTTCACAGAAGAAAGACACCACATCCCGCGGATGAGGAAGTGTCATGGGAAAAGGCCCATGAGCCCTGCCAGACAAGTAGCTGAGAAGTTGCCCAGAGCGTCTTCCCTTAGCAGTTCCTTAGTCAGTTCCTCAGACTGGCTTCAGCAGTAAGGATGTGTTAGCTTGTGCTAGTGGAAGCCCAGAGGAAGCTGCCTTCTTCACCTGACTCCTTTTCCTCCAACTCCATCCCCATCAGAGCAACCCGGGGCTACAGCCAGAGGGCCTGGCACCAGCCTCTTCAGACAGGAGCTTGGATCAGTGCAGGCACTCCAGGAGTAGCACCTGCACCCAGGGACCTGCTCTGTGACTCTGGATGTCACTGTTCTCCGTGAAATCCAGAGTCTGCCTGCTTATCTGAGCATCGTTACAGGGTGACCATAAGAATTGAATGTGGGAGAGCTCCCTGCTCCCACACTGAGACCCCGAGCCAGCATCTCTAGCGGGACCCAGGGCAGACCTGGCCTCAGCACTGCAGAAACCGCTCATGTGAGCCCAGCGGAGCTACCCGGAGGCCAGGCTGCTTACCAGACTCCCCAGAACCGCTCCTGCCACACAAACTGCCAGAACCAGGAGGGTCTGCAAGCTGCATGTGAGCCCATTGCCTTTTCCCGGATGCTGGTGGAGGTGGAGACAGACTGCTGACCCGCAGAATGAGGCTAACAGTGTTGATGGTGGCCCCGCCCTCAGGGTCCTGGCCCTGCCAACTGTGAAAAAGTTCCAGGGGACCAGAAGTCTTAGACTGGCTACTACCCACGACCACTCACTCGAGACCTGCCGATCTTTGGTGTCATTGACAGTTATCGGAGGGGTGAAATTTGGGCCAGGGACCCCTCCCCCTTGTCCCAATGGAGAGGCCCATTTCTCCCACATACAGAAAGGTAACCCAGAGGGACACAGGTCAGTCACTTCAGGATTTATTGCAACACTTGATTTGGGTCACCATCACCTGGTATGGTTAAGCCTGTGGGTAGGTCCTTGAGACACAGCCTCAATGGCCATGTGTGGTATGGCCCAACAGCAGGTTCTGGATTTGTATTAGGTGAAAATCAGGCTGGCTGATCCCTGTGTTTGCATTGGGAATTCCCCAACTTTCTGGCATTAGGAACAGCAGAGTTCAGGATGGTCAAGTCTGTGTGTTTGTGTTTCTAATACATGGACAGGGGTCTCGGCCCCACAGCAGGTCAGCCCAGTTGCCACCCACTGCTGCTCAGCCAGGCACAACGCGTGATATGTTCTTAGGCCACAGTGCTAGTCCTAGGAGTGAAGATTGTCCCCCTGGCCTGTACCTGCCCCTTTGGAAGTGGTGTTCCCAGCCCAGGTGTCAGGACGCCATGAAATCATTGTGCCCATTTCAGTGGCTGTAACCGCCTCTCCACCTGTACCTACTGCACCCAGAAGTGTGTCCAAAAGGGTCATTGCCAGAGGACCAGGGACTTTTCGTGGGCCCACGTCCCTTAGGAAGGCAGTTTGGTCACTGAATGTGCCATTCCCAGAAAGGAAACCCGTCTCTGCCACTTCTGGGTAATGATGGGACAGAGGGGTGGAAAGTTACATGAACTCTTCCAGATTCCAGCCTGAGCGTGGTGCTTTCTGTCTTCTAACAGCAACCACAGGCCAGTCGAAAAGGGCCAGAGGATTCAACCTAAGTCTTCTTCACCTGGATTCTCTTCTTTGGATTGATACGGTTCTAGATCAGGAGCTGACAGATTATAGCGTATGGGCAAAATGCAGTTTGCTGTCTGTTTATGCAGCCTGTGAAAATATGTACGATGCCATTAGACTGGGTGACTATCTTGCCTTGGGAACTACACAAGCAGATCAAAAGCTAAGCCAGAGTCCATTCCTGTAAATGCACTCCTATCTGAGAAAATGAAATTTAAGAACACCTAATCACAGTCAACTAGATTTGCCCAAATAAGGCACCTGCTTAAGCCATAACCAGTCAAACAGTTTCCCAGTTTTGCTCCTGCGTCTATAAACACCTCTCCCTTTTCTCCTGCCAGCACAGCACTCCTGATTTTTCAGTGTGGTCCTGCCTGGCTCCAGGCAGTGTTTGTTCAAATATAAACTCTTCAAAAATTTAATGTACCTCAGTTTACCCCTTAAAAGGCCTAAAAGCTAAGAAGGGTTCTTACATTTTTAAATGGGAAAAATGACTATTTTATGACGTTTGAAAAGTATGTTGAAATCACATTTCAGTGTGACCAAATAAAGTTTATTGGAACAGAGCTGGCCCTTTTGTGTGCAGGCTGGCTCTGCCCACTCTTGTATTCAAGGGCCAAGTTCACACTTGCTGGTCTCGCCTTGTTAACTTGGGTAAAATCTTCATGCCCTCCAACCTTTGAGGAATTACTTTTCCTCTCAACTCTTAGTGCGGTTTGTTCATATAAATGTCCCAATACAACCAGGAATTCAATAGAAACCACTCTAGAGTTTACATTCCAGTCTAGAGCCTCCCCTGCACAAGTGTAGGGTGAGGAGTCCTTAGGTGCATCCACGTGAGACATGTGACACTGGCCTGCCCGGCAAGACTTTGTGAAATCAAGCTGCCTCAGCACCTAAAATGCCTGGAGCCCATGAAGAGCATCTGTGTGTGTCCTGTGAGCTGGTGGCCCTTTGGCAGAGGGGGTGGAGGAGGGCCACCGGTGGGATAGTGCAAGGTTTTGGGCATTCTGTTCTACTTTAAAAGGTATTTTCCAACATGGGCTTCAGTAGATGTAACAGTGAACGTTTTTAAGAATACCCAGAACTCTATTTCAGAGTAGATATTAAAATACATAGGATTTTTTTTTTTTTTTGAAGCAGTAAGCCCATAATTTTGACTCGAAACTACTTTTTACTCAATCAGGCTAAGCTTTGATTCATGACATTGGATTGGAACCACCAAGCTTCCTGGAAGCTTCACAAAGGTGTGGGGGGTGCAGAGCCCAGGTGAGTTTACACAGTGTGCGTGGCGTGCACTCAGAACCTAGGAAATTTTTGTCGCACGAATGAATGCTGCGTTTGGGGAGCTTTGAGGTTGGGATGTTAGACACTGTCAGAAGAGGAAATGCACGAGCATCAAGAGTTTCCAAGAGGGACACCTGGCCGGCTCAGTCAGTGGAGCATGCAGCTCTTGATGTCGGGGTCGTGATTCAAGCCCCATGCATGTTGAGTGTAGAGATTATTTTTGAAAACTCTTTTCACAGAGATCTAAATAAGATCAAGAAAATGGAAAAGGGAAATTTTTCCAAGTACAAGTGTCCATTCTCTGTACAAGACCTTGTGCAGGCTGGAGACAAAGGTGGACCTCAAGGCCTGTGAGTGGTAAGGACTGACTACAGATGAGGGTAGACAGTTGCTCTGTAGCCTAGGGGAGTCCTTTGGGCACACAGGATCCACCCACCCCAGCCTGGCTGGGTTGAGGGCGGTATGGCAGAGCCACCTGCCACCTGGTTTTGCATGTCCCCAGAGACTGACAATGGTTTTTAATGCTTGAAAATAAGATGATTTTGTGACCTATGAAATTAAAATTTCAGTGCCAGTAAGAAAGTAATTGTGCCCGTTCATTTACGTAGCGTCTGGCCGCTTGCAAGCAACATTGGCAGAGCCGACAACCCTTGTGACCTGCAAAGCTGAAATATTCCCTTGCAGCCGTCCCCTGCTGCAGCAGCTCTGCGGAGCAGCAGTGGGAAACGGAGGGAAGGCCACCTTGCAGGTGCTGTGGGAGGGACAGCGTGGTTAGGGCTGCCTTGTCCAGCCCACCGTGGATGGAGAACAATGCTCTGACCCCACTGTTACTGACTGAAAGACAAAAAGCACAGACTGTCTCTTCTGGTAAACGGCTGGTGAGTGGGCAGAACATTACACCCCCACGTGTCTGGAGCCCAGCAGGAGCGGATCGCATGTGACCAGGTGCTCTGCCTGCAAGGGGCTGAGGGCCCTCCCAGAGTCTGCTGACTCTCACAGCGGACACACCAATGCACCAAACTGCCAAGCAATCCCGGTCGGTCCGCTGCACAAGGATGGGGTAGGGAGTGGTCTCTGCAACCCACAGGCGGAGCAAGGGTGTGCAGATCTGGGCACTTGCCCACTATCTGACTCCTGTAACTCTGAGCCTCCATCGGCCTATCTGTGAGTGGAAGTGTCCTCTACCTGCAAGAACTGCTGAGAGGCTTGAGGGGCTCCAAGTGAGAGCTCTGTCCTCCCTGCGAGGGCCTCTTGGGAAGGGGCTGTGTGTGTTTCTCATAGATGCCGACAGTAGGGTGGCCTGGGAAGTGCTTCTCTCTGCTCAGGTGTATTATTGAGGATCATGGGGGCCCAGCCAAGTGGCCCTTCGGTGGCACTACAGCGTGGAGCTTCCTGCTGGGGGATAAAAGCCTGGCTCAGATCCTAGGGCTCCATTCCTGGTTGCACCTACCAAATTCCAAGAATCCTGCACAGCAGAAGCCCCTGAATCTCCATGGCTTTCAGCCCTAAACGTGTGTCCTCCTGGGGCCAATAGCCACTCAAGGCACGTGAGCCAGCAGGGAGAGCCTCTTGAAGCCCCCCCCGGCTGAATCTCCTTACCCCTCCCAGTCACTTGCCCAGTCAGTAGACCAGGGACACTGGCACAGGGAAGCCCCATCCAGGTGGGGAGGGAAGGTGGACAGCACCCCCACCAGCTGTTTGACATCGGGCAACTCTCTGACCTCTAAGCGTTATCACCTGTGAAGCGGGGGAACGTCACACTTGTGAGTTAAAGTTGTACCTAGACTGCTCAGCACCTGTTGGTTACACCTGTAATTTCTTTGTGCATCACCAGGGACTGGCCCGTGAAGGTTGAGGAGGCTGTGCTTTGGCAATAATATCAAGGGCTTTAAAATGTTCTGCCTCATCTGTTCCCACTTCTAAACAGTTTCAATATAAAATGGTTTTACCACTAATGTCACTGTGATTTTTTTTTTAAATTTTCTGAATGTTTATTTTTGTAGGAGAGAGAGACAGAGCGTGAGCAGGGGAGGGGCAGAGAGAGAGGGAGACACAGAATCCGAAGCAGGCTCCAGGCTCCGAGCTGTCAGCACAGGGCCCTGTGCAGGGCTTGAACTCACGGACTGCAAGATCATGACATGACCGGAGCTGAAGTCGAACGCTTAACTGACTGAGCCACCCAAGCACCCCCACTGTGATTTTTAAAAGAAAAAAAGAATACAAAAGCTGCTGTGGTCTGTGTCCTCCCACCCCCACCCCCCTGGCCAAAATCTATTTATTGAAACCCTAATGCCCAATGTGATGCTATGAGGGTTTGGGGCATATGGGAGGTGATTGGGATGGGTTCAGAGCCTCATGAATGGGATTAGTGCCCTTACAGAGAGACCCAAGAGAGCTCCCTCACCCCTTTAACCTTGTGAGGACACAGGGAGAAGTCTGCAGCCCTGAAGAAGGCCCTAACCCAGCCATATCGGCATCCTGATCCCAGCCTCCCAGCCTCCCAGCCTCCAGAGCTATGAGAAATCGATGTTTCAGCCACCCAGCCTGTGGTGTGTGTTTGTCTAGGTAAAATTCAGCACATCCACCAAGGGGAATGGCAGGTTTTGCAGCCATTAGCCACGACTGTCATGCTCAGGAGGGGTTAAGTGAACAGAGCTAACACAGACACACAGCACAAGTGTGAAGTCTGATGAACACAGTTTCCATGGCTGTCTATGGGCAAAGGGACTTTTAAAAATTTTTTTTTTTTTTTGAGTTTCTCCAAATGTCTCATGAGTACATATTGCCTGAACATGTCCGATGGTCATGAAAGAAACACCTAGCATAGAAAGCCTCCACTGGTTGGGCAGACCTGGCACTTAGCACATGCTTCTAGGGTGGGCCAGGTAGCAGTTTGCATGGCCCAGTCCAGCTCGCATCCTTGGGGAAGCAGGGCCGAAAGATGGCAGCGGATGCCGAATGAGACACACAGGGTGCATCCCTGCTTAGCCAGGTCTGGGCCTTGCCTGGGGGGCTCGGCCTCTGAAACCCTAACTCTGAGTGTGTAGCACCACCCCACCTTGTTGTCAGCTTCCCGTGCAGCCGCCTCCTCTCTCTGCCCTTGGTGCACACCTAACTTGCCATGACCCCGTCTCAGGGAAAAGACTCAACGCAGATGGCGGGAGTGTTCTGTAAATGGCAGTGAGCAAGCACTGCCGATCTTGATGGAGCCTGACACAGAGCAGGGGGGCAGGAAGGGGGTGCTGGGTAAGGGCAGGGGTTCCAACACAGATGCATCAGGGTGACTGATGGGCACCCCAAGATCATTAGCTGTTTTCAGAGGAAGTTTTTCCATGAGACTTGTGTGACCTGGTCGCCCAGCAGAAAGCAGACCGTGAAGGCAGGGACACTGCAGGGGGAACAAGGCCCTACAGCAAATGTCTACACAAAGAGCAGGACCCCAAGTTCCCCTACCTGGCAGGGAGGGGTTATGCTGGAAGGTGCAAGGTGGCCATGGGCCCTGAACATTCCCACAGAGTCACCCAGGAAAGATCCCGCTCCCCTCTACCCTGCACACTCTCACTGCTAACGACTGAATCGTGTCCCCCGGCCAAAGTTCGTGTGGAAGCCTTGACCCCCAGTATGACTGTTGATGGAGATGGTGCCTTTAGGGAGGGGGTTAAGGGTAAATGGAGTCATAAGGGTGGGGCCCTGATGCATCAGGACTGGTGTCCTCAGTAAGAGAGCTCTCTTCTCTCATACACGCACGCTTCCTGAGGAAAGGCTATCTGCAGACTAGGGACAGAAGCCTCTCACACTGTGATCTCTGACTTCCAGCCTCTGGAACTGTGAGGAAATACAGTTATGCTGTTCAAGCCATTTAATCTATGATATTTTGTTATGGCAACCTGAGCTGCCCAAGACACCCACCTAGAGGATCCCAGGAGAGGCCCCCGTTTCCCTCTCCAGATGCCAACTCAGCCCTGGCACAGCCTCTCCACCAGGCTCCCCGACCCTGCCCTTGTGCTCTGCTCTCAACACAGCATCCAGTGAGATTATTTATTTAATTTTATGTACGTATGTATGTGTGTGTGTGTGTGTGTGTGTGTATGTATGATTTAAAGTGTTCCCCTGTGATTTTTTTTTTTAATTTTTTTTTAACGTTTATTTATTTTTGAGACAGAGAGAAACAGCATGAACGGAGGAGGGTCAGAGAGAGGGAGACCCAGAATCCGAAACAGGCTCCAGGCCCTGAGCTGTCAGCACAGAGCCCGACACCGGGCTCGACCTCACGGACCGCGAGATCATGACCTGAGCCGAAGTCGGCCGCTTAACCAACTGAGCCACCCAGGCGCCCCCGTGAGATTCTTTTACAACAACTGTCAAGGGCGCCTGGGCGGCTCAGCCGGTTAAGCGTCAATTTCTGATTTCCACTCAGGTCATGACCTCACACGGAGCCTGCTTGAGATTCTGTCTCCTTGTGTCCTCCCCTGCGTGCGTGTGTGCTCTCTCTCAAAAAAACTGGGAAAGAAAAGTTATTAAAACAATTGTCAGATCCCACCCACTCTGCTCAGAACTGAGGCCCTGGGGGCCTCCACAGCCCCTCACCCAGCCGCAGCTCCACGGTCATGCACTGCCAGCTGCCCCTCCCCAGAGCCCCCATTCCTCAGACTGCTCTGTTCCCCTACCTCCTTCGGATCTTTGCTCTTAGACCATGTCCTCAAGAAGGCCCACACCATGACCCAATTTAAGATGACAGCCCAGCTCTTCCATAACCCTGCCTCCCTTCACAGGGACCCTGCTCTATTTCTGCATCTCTCACCCTTCTCTGACAAGATACTGGTCATTTTTTACTACGCATTTTACAATGTCACCCCCTCAGCACTAGAATGTTGGCTCCACGAGGTCCAAGATTTAAGGCAGGAGAATGAATTGTCCCCCCCTAAGACATAAGGTTCATAAAAGCAAATGAGCGGAGAGCTCAAATGCTACATGGAGCCAGGCCGAGTGACCACAGTGTCCGCACCAAGGCCTTGGCCTGGACCCCAGATGATAGCCGGACCACATGTGGCCACACCAGAGCAGCAGGTGCCCTCACCCAGCAACACGAGCAGCAGCCAGGGGACGGGTGGCAGTTTGGTGCCCACCCAGGGGAACGTGTTTGGTTTTGTTTTTTTATAGTTGCTTTATTTCCAGTACAAAGGGAAGAAAAAGTTGTCTTTCTTAATTAAACAGAGAATGACGTCATTACATTCAAACATCTCCCTGAAAAATGCTTCCTGGAAGGACAGGCTTCACTTTGGAGATGCCTATCGGGGCCAGCCACCCCCAAGGGACTGGACTGGGACTGCAAGCACGGGTCAGTCCTGCAGTTTGAGCTCACACCTCTTCTCCAGGTCCGCCATCTCCTTCAGGACTAGGGCCACGCCGTACCTCAGCTCCTGGAACTTGGCTGTGGGGACCTCGAAGCGGTATGCTGACCCATCTGAAAGCTTCAGCTGCATTAGGACACTCGGCTGCAGGGAGCGGGCCAGGGCACTGGTGGAGATCGCCACGTCCACCCTCCACCACAAGCTGGCAACGTGGGGCAGCCAGGTCCCCCGCCGCCTGGCCACAGAGTTGAGGAGAAGCCGCTGGCTCCCAAACACCACGCTGGACAAGTCCGTGACCAGGTCCTGGGGGATGCAGAGCTCCCGGAGCTGGTCTTTGAAGGCGTCGGGCTTCAGGCTGGCCGGGGGCAGCCGGAGGGCCTGCTGGAGCAGTGTGTTGGTGCCGGCTAGGAGGGCGCCCAGCCTTTCCTCCGGCAGGTCTGCGCCAGCCCTGAGGCGCTGCACAGCCTCCCGACAGTCCTCTCCCTGCAGACTGCTGACCACCAGCTTCAGCAACTTTCTGAATGTGCCCCTGTCCAGGTCCCCCAGGAGCCGGGGCATTGCTGCCACTTCTGGGGGGAGCTGGGCCCCCAGGAAACTCACCCGGCTGCTGTGACTGTCACCAGGGTAATGCAGGTATGGAGATGCAGTCCCCACGGCAGACATCGCGGTCTCCTCCCTCGTGATCAGGCAGCCCAGAGGAAAGGTCCCAGCTGCAACTGCCAAGGGCGGAGGGGGAAGAGAAGCCCAGTAACTCCTCTGTCCTTTGAAGGGCCAGCAAATGAGGACTGACATGGTCTCTGCCTTGGAGAGGCCGACGGCATGAACCACTGATGACAGCCCATGTTACGGGAGGTTCCCTGAGAGCAGGTGGCAGAGGGGTCCACTCGAATCCCGCGAAGAGGAGAGCCAGGAGTGGGCAGGGAAGGGAGACGGAGTGGGGAGGAGAAGAGAACCAGAAAACAAGAGAGCTCACATAAGATCTCCAAATCCATAATGGGGAAAAGAATGAAGGAGAAGAAAAGTCCAGAGAACACAGGGACACACAGCCATGGCTGCTGCCACTGACCACGGTAAGATCATTCAACTTTGAATTCTCACAACAGCTCTGCCAGAGCCAGTTCCTATCCTCACCTTGTCTATAAGGAAACCGGGGCTCAAACACAACTGCCAGGGCCTAGAACCAGGCCCGTCTATCAAAACTTCTCACTGTTTCCACAGCACAGGGGAAACCAGACAGTCACGCAGGCAGGAGGGGCTGAGGTACCTGGAGAAAGGTCTGTGTCATTACCTGAAGGGACGGTATAATGTCATGACACATCGCAGGTGACCGAGCCACACACCTGCTTATACAGGACGAGGGAGCACCGCCCACCTCAGCAGCTCCAAGTGCTTGAACAGAGCTCAGCCGGGCACAGATCCTGCCCCCAAGGCTCCCACCAGGCCCAGGGCGAGATGCGGCACCGCGGAGGCTGGGGAAGCCCCGGGGGCACGGAAAGCCCTCTACGGGGTTCATGGCGCCCATTCTCCTCGGAAGGCCGGGCCTCCCCTCACCCTGCCTGTCAGAGATCATCCACTGACAAACAAGGGGTCGTCCCCCTCTGCCTGGCCACTATCAGGAACTGCCTTCCACTCGCCCCGGCCGCCGCGCTGCGCAGGCCCTGCTCCCCGGAGGCCGGCGTGCTGCCCCACGCTGACCCTCTCGGCCCACCGGCCCGGGGCAGGAGCTGACGGAGACGGCCCGATTGGAGTCGTGCCCCCTGCTCGCCGGGGCGGCCCTGGCCGCCCAAGAGCCGCCCGAGAGTCAGGCGCTGTCCGGCCCCGCCCCAAACGGCACCACATCTGCCTCTAGAGCTCCCCGGATGTGGCGGCCAAGGGGCCGCGTCGCGGTCCGCGGTCCCCTCCCGGGAAGATTGATCCCATTCCCCGCACCCCAAAACCCCGAGACTTCCCCGCACCTGAACGCGCAATCCGGCACACAGCGGCCTGGCGGAGAGCGGGACCCCTGCCACGCCGGAAGCAGGGCCAGGTCCTCAGAAGCGATCCAGAGACACTTCCGGGCAGCTCTAGGACCTCGGGAGGACCCGGCCCTCTGTGATCCGGGCATCTGTGCTGACGCTGAGGGCGTCGTAGCCGCTAATCTGTTAGCAAATTTTAAGTATACGATACAATATTGTTGATTACAGACACTACACTATGTAGCAGATCTCTAGAAATTATTTGCCTTGCAAAACTGCAAGTTTGTACCCTTTGACCATCACCTCCCCCATTTCTCCCTTTCCCCAACCCCTGGCCACCGTCGTTCCAATCTCTGTTTCTAGGAGTTTGACTATTTTAGATTCCAAATGTAAGGGAAATGATACAGAATTTGTCTTTCTGTGTCTGATTTATTTCACTTAGCATAATGCCCTCTAGGTTCATCCTCGTTGTCACAAATGGCAAGATTTCCTTCTTTTTTGAAGCTGAATAAAATTCCGTCGCGTGTGTGTGTGTGTGTGTGTGTGTGTGTATACACAAATATATATAACACATATAGTTTGCATATATATAAATGTGATATATATGTCATATTTTCTTTATCCACTTGGTTGATAGTTTGTTTCTATATCTTGTCTATTGTGAACAATGCCCCAGTGGACATGGGAGTGCTGATATTTCTTTTTTTTTTTTTTAATTTTTTTAACGTTTATTTATTTTTGAGACAGAGAGAGACAGCGCGTGAACAGGGGAGGGGCAGAGAGAGAGGGAGACACAGGATCTGAAACAGGCTCCAGGCTCTGAGCTGTCAGCACAGAGCCCGCCGCGGGGGCTCGAACTCACAGACCGTGAGATCATGACCTGAGCCGAAGTCGGACGCCCAACTGACCGGGCCACCCAGGCGCCCCGGGAGTGCTGATATTTCTTAGAGATCCTGCTTTCAATTCTTTTGGATAAATACCCAGAAGTGGGATTTTTAACTTTTTGAGGAATCTTCATACTGTTTTCCATAACGGCTGTAGCAATTTACTGTCCCACCAACAGTGCACAAGAGTTCCCTTTTCTCCACACCCTTGTCAACACTTGTTAGGTTTTTGTTTTGTTTTGTTTCGTTTTGTTTTGTTTTGTTTTGTAATAGCCACCCTAACAAGTCTGAGGTTTTGATTTACATTTCCCTGGTGATTAGTGATATTGAACACTTTTTCATGTGCCTGTTAGCCATATGTATAAGTCTTCTTTGGAGAAATGTCTTTTCAGGCCTGTAGCCCATTAAAAAAAATTTTTTTTAAGTTTATTTACTTTTGACAGAGACAGAGTGCAAGCATGAGCTGGGGAGGGGCAAAGAGAGAGGGAGACACAGAATCCAAAGCAGGTTCCAGGCTCTGAGCTGTCAGCACAGAGCCTGATGCAGGCCTTGAACCCACGAACCGTGAAATCATGACCTGGGCCAAAGTCGGACACTTAACCGACTGAGCCACCCAGGCACCCCAAGAGTCTCTTATGTTTTGTCCCCTACTTGTTTTTATATTATTTTTGCTTCCCTTCCCTGTGTTCATCTGTTTTGTATCTTAAATTCCTCATGAGTGAAGTCATATATTTGTCTTTCTCTGATTAATTTCGCTTAGCATAATATACTCTAGTTCCATCCACGTTGTTGCAAATGGCAAGATTTCATTCTTTTTGATTGCTGAGTAATACTCCATTGTGTGTGTGTGTGTGTGTGTGTGTGTGTGTGTGTGTGTACACACCATATCTTCTTTATCCATTCATCCATTGAAGAACATTTGAGCCCTTTCCATACTTTGGCTATTGTTGATAGTGTTGCTATAAACATTGGGGTGCATGTGCCCCTTCAAAACAGCACACCTGTGTCCCTTGGATAAATAGCTAGTAGTGCAATTGCTAGGTCGTAAGGTAGTTCTTTATTTTTTAAATGTTTATTTATTTTTGAGAGAGCGAGAATACAAGCAGGGGAAAGGGAGAGAGAGAGGGAGACACAGAATCCGAAGCAGGCTCCAGGCTCTGAGCTGTGAGCACAGAGCCCAACATGGGGCTCAAACCCACAAACTGTTGAATCATGACCTGAGCGGAAATCGGATGCCTAATCGACTCAGCCCCCGTAGGGTAGTTCTATTTTTAATTTTTTGAGGAACCTCCAGACTGTTTTCCAGAGCGGCTGCACCAGCTTGCATTCCCACCAACAATGCAAAAGAGATCCTCTTTCTCCGCATCCTTGCCAACATCTGTTGTTGCCTGAGTTGTTAATGTTAGCCGCTCTGACAGGTATAAGGTGGTAACTCATTGTGGTTTTGATTTGTATTTCCCTGATGATGAGGGATGTTGAACATTTTTTCATGTGTTGATGGCCTCTGGATGTCTTCTTTGGAGAAGTGTCTATTCATGTCTTTTGCCCATTTTTTTCACTGGATTATTGGTTTTTTTGGGTGTTGAGTTTGATAAGTTCTTTATAGATTTTGGATACTAACCCTTTATCTGATAGGTCGTTAGCGAATATCTTCTCCCATTCCATTGGTTGCCTTTTAGTTTTGCTGATTGTTTCCTTCGCTGTGCAGAAGGTTTTTATCTTGATGAGGTCCCAGTAGTTCATTTTTGCTTTGGTTTCCCTTGCCTCCAGAGACGTGTTGAGTAAGAAGTTATTGTGGCTGAGGTCAAAGAGGATTTTGCCTGCTTCCTCCTCTAGGATTTTGATGGCTTCTATCTTAGGTTTAGGTCTTTCATCCATTTGGAAGTCATTTTGTGTCTGGTGTAAAGAAGTGGTCCAGGTTCATTCTTCTTCATGTCGCTGTGCAGTTTTCCCAGCACCACTTGCTGAAGAGACTGTCTTTATTCCAGTGGCTATTCTTTCCTGCTTTGTTAAAGATTAGTTGGCCATACATTTGTGGGTCCATTTCTGGGTTCTCTTTATTCTGTTCCATTGATCTGAGTGTCTGTTTTTGTGTCAGTACCATACTGTCTTGATGATGACAGCTTTGTAGTATAGCTTGAAGTCCGGGATTGTGATGCCTCCTGCTTTGGTTTTCTTTTCCAAGATTGCTTTGGCTATTTTGGGGGGTCTTTTTTGGTTCCATACAAATCTTAGGATTGTTTGTTCTAGCTCTGTGAAGAATGCTGGTGTTATAAGAATTGCCCCTTGTGATTTCCAAAGTGATAGGAGTGTCTGACACAGACCCTTAGCTCCCTTGGAATTTCCTGGGTTATAGGAGTGTCTTTTGTTCTAATGAGGTGACTCTCAGTGTGCTCCTGAGTGGGTCTGAATGGAAGCTTGGAATGTTCAGTCCTACTCCCTTATCCTCCAAAGTGGAGAGAAATGGAAAATAAGTTAGTTATTGACCACGCCCATGTGATGAAGGCACCATAAAAATCCCCCCTCCAAAAAAAAGGGGCTTCAGTGAGCTTTGGGGTTGGTGAACACGTGGAGATGCAGGGAGAGTGTCATGCCTTGAGAGGTCAAAGAGGGCCCTGTCCCCCTTCCTCACCCCCGTGCATCTCCTCCATCTAGCTGTTCCTGAGCTATATTCTTCATAATAAACCGGGAATCTGGTAAGCGAAGTGTTCTCCTGAGCTCTGTGAGCCACTCTAGCAAATGATCAGACTGAGGAGGGGTCATGGAACCTCAGACTTATAGCCAGTTTGTCGGAAGTGCTGGTGACAACCTGGTCTTGGCAGTTAGCCTCTGAAGGAGGACTGAGTCCTTAACTTGTGGAGCTGCCTCTACTTCCCCCGTCTGTCCTCTGCGTTTGCACAAGGCTGGCATGCCCATCACTACCCACACTGCCCTGCTCTGACATGTCATTCTCATGCAGGCCTCATGTGATGACTTCCCAAACATGTCTGTGCACAGGCCCCTAATTACTCCCCTGACTTTTATCTTTCGGACTGGTTGGGGAGGGGGGAGAGCAAGAATTTCATTAGCAAATATTTTCATTAGCAACTTCCTGAACTCATATGCTTTTCCTTTCCCCCAACATAGGCAACAGATATCTTGGTTGGCAACTGTGGTTTCCAGGAGAATGTTCCTAACACAACTGCAATTTCAGAGACCTCATTAATTAATGGTTCAGTGGTTGAGCTCTGAAAGTTATTAACATGTTTGCACAGAGGCCCCACGTCCCAGGGCTCATCCCTACCATCTACTGAGCATGGCAGGGACACTAAGGCAGGCCCATTCCTGGAACGCACAGAATGCCAAGATGGCTGACTTCATCTCAGTAAGTTTGCTTAGATGGCACAAGTCTGGAATGATTCCATCCAAACTTCTCTCCCTGGGTTGGACTTGAATTGTGATCTGATAGCTCTCCCCATCTTCCCTGACTCATGCCAACCCTTTCCCGAATAAAACTTTTGCATGTTTAATCCTGTATTGGTGTCTGCTTCTTGGAGGATCCAGGCTAACACAAATGAACCATAAGTGGGTGGTCAGGAGGACATTTGGGACTGGTTCATCCACTGTCTGGCTGGTGAGGAGAACACTGTCCTGGTTAGTAGTTGGTGCCTGGAGCAAAATGGTGACTCAATTGCTAAGCATGTCACTTGTGGTGACCTGGCCAAACGACCCAGGGGGAGGAAATGCCGTGAGAGGTGCAATGATGCAGGCATTTGGAAAATATGGGGAGAATGACAGAGTGACAGAATCTTGGGATTTTGGAGTATGTATGGCTGTGCCATCTGCAGAACAGAATTATATGCCATTTAAGAACCAGGTCTTGGCACATTCCTGGGCCCTGGTGGGGGAGAAAACTGCGCTGATCCTGGAACATCAAGGAGCCACCTGTCCATATGCACCTCCCATTATGAGGTGAGGTCCATAAGACCTACAAAGGCATAAAGCTAGGGAGGCCCGGCAGCAGTCCATTATGAGGTGGAAATGGTAGGTACATCCAGAATGGTGCCCAAGTAGGGCCAAGGGGACACAAGTAAGCTGAGTAAGCAGATAGCCCAGTCTCCCGTGTCTTCTACCCCACCCCCCAGCTCACAGTTATGGCCATAAGGGGGGTTCTGCATGACCAGCTAACGGAGGAAGGAAAGGTCTGAACTTGGTTTCTAGATAGATCAGATCAGTACACCGGTACATGTCAAGAATGGGCAACAGCTGCCGCATTACGGACACACACAAGGGTGACCTTGGAAGACAGTGGGAGGGAGGATATTTCAATGGGTAGAGCTTCAAGCAGTGCACCTGCTCCTCCACCTTGAGTTGAAACCGAAGTGGCTTGTGGTGAGAATATACAGATTCCTCGGCAGTGCCAGTATCCTGGCTGTCTGGTCGGGGGCCTAGAAAGAAAAGGGAGATTGGGAACAAGGAGGTCTGTGGTAGAGACACGTGTATGGACATGGGAGGGGGCATGGAGTGTGCAGATTTTTGTATTATAGGTGAACACCCGTCAGAAAGCATCCACTGCAGAAGAGGCACCAAACAACCAAGAAGTCAAAAGAACATGGAATGTTAGCCAGCCTTCATAATCAGCCACCTTGGAGTCAATATAGTGGGTACCTGAAAGAAGTAACTGTGGTAAAAGAAATGGACTCCACGTGGGCCCCCAGCATGACCCTCCCCCTGTGACAGGGCCTGTCTATATAACAGCTGCCCCCTTCTGACTATCCAGCATGTGAGGAAAAAAGTTGACTACATCAGGCAGGCCCCTTCTATCCTAGAAGGGCCGGCAGTTTGTTCTCACAGAGATGAATACTGATTCCAGGCATGAGTATGTATGTCTTTCCTGCAGAACCTCTGCCAGTACCACTCAGGGCTTACACTTTGCTTCATCCACAGGCATGGAATCTCACATAGTAGCATGGTATCCAAACAGGGGACCCAATTTATAGTGAAGGAAGTGTGAGACCCAGTGGTTGTATCCTGTAACATATTATCCAAAGACAGGTGGCCTCATGGAACGCTGGACTGGCCTTCTAATAGGTCAGCTGAAGCACAAGCTTGGAGAAAACACCATCCTTTGGGACAGGTGCATTAAATCATACTTCCTTGCATACTCAGTTTGCAACAAACTTGCATTGTCCTAATACCGTGTTTTGTCTTACACAGATACTTCTCCTAGGAATACCCTTGTGTGTTTAATCTCGTCTTGGCACCTGCTTCCTAGAGCATGTTGACTAATACAGGAAGCTGTTTTCTCGTCACCGTTTACCCTGTCCACTGGATGGGACTGGTCTCATTCTTCTCACTGGGACTTCCTCATTTAGGGCCTTATTTCCACCTGATGCTGACAGGACTCTTCTAACAACACTTGGGGCTACTTTTCTCTCGCGCTTCCCTGGAATGCTGAGTCCACCTACCCCTGGTTACAGTTTTTCATATTACCTAGGGCCTGCTTCTGAAAGCCTGACAATTACTCCTGTGACGTATATGGTGCTCTATTGGGAACCATCAACCAGTGTTTGGGTCATGCGTTAGGAAGTTCACGTTGTATCAATTTCCATGTTGTGTCTCCAAGAGGGTGTTCTAGACCTGCTTAACTTGAATCTCCATTACTGGTCTATAAGACAAGGTTTGTACAAACAGATTTACACTATTTTGAATGCTCTAAGTGTAAAAACAAGCTTTTCCCGACATCTTTCCAACACTTTGAGGATTTTACAGCAAGATAAAGACTGACATGAAATGGCTGAGAGCTTAAACTGAAGTCTTATCCACATTTTCAGAATTAGTGATAATCCATTAAGCATGCAGTATATGATGATGACATTGATTTGATTTTTTTCCAGTATTAATTGTAGCTATAAGAAAACATGTGGTCCCCAACTACAGGTCTTCCCATATCCATTGTGTACATACAGCTCCATTCTAGAATAAATTTGACATTTAATGAAGTTTGGAACATGAGTGGTATTCACATGTAATGCATCAACAGGGCTTTGTCCATCAGGGTGAATTTTTTTATGTAGAATAAGATACACACTCTAATTGAAGGTTTTCTACATTCATTACATTTGTGCGGTCTTTATCCAGTGTGAACTCTCATGAGTAAGTAGTGAACTCTGACTGAAAGCTTTTCTACATTCACTACATTTGTGCTGTTTTGCTCCAGGATAAATGAACCCTCTTGTGTAGTGTAAGCTGGGAGCTCTGGTTGAAGGTTTCCCCACACACTAAATGCATAAGGTCTCTCCCTGTCTGAATTCTTTGTTGCTGAATATGCTGTGAGCTTTGAGTGAAGGCTTTCCCACGCATACTGCATTTATTGGGCTTTTCTTCAGTGTTAAGTAACTGATGTTGAATAGGGCATGAGCCCCAACTGAAGGGATTTCTCACATTCATTACTTCACAGGGCTTCACTCCAGGGTGAAGTTTATAATGTAGAATAAAATGTGAATTTTGAATGAAGGTTTCCCCACACTCTTTACATGTGTAAGGCCTCTCTCCTGCATGAATTCTCTGACGTCTACTAAGGAGTGATCTCTGATTGAAAACATTTCCATATTCATTACATCTATGGGGTTTCTCTCCAGTATGAATTTTTTTTTAAAGGTGTATTTTGGGGGCACTGGGTGGCTCAGTTGGTTAAGTGTCCAGCTGTAGCTCAGGTCATGATTTCCCAGTCCATGAGTTCAAGCCCTGCGTCGGGTCCTGTGCTAACAGCTCAGAGCCTGGAGCCTGCTTTGGATTCTGTGTCTCCCTCTCTCTCTGCCCCTCCCCTGCTCACATCGGTCTCTCTCTCTCAAAAATAAATACACATTAAAAAAACTAACATTAAAAAATTTTTTTAGGGGCGCCTGGGTGGCTCAGTCGGTCGAGTGTCTGACTTCGGCTCAGGTCATGATCTCACGGTTCGGGAGTTTGAGCCCCGCGTCACGCTCTGTGCTGACGGCTCAGAGCCTGGAGCCTGCTTCCGATTCTGTGTCTCCCTCTCTTTCTGCCCCTCCCATGCTCATGCTCTGTCTGTCTGTCTGTCTCTCTCTCTCAAAAATAAATAAACATTAAAATTTTTTTTTAATTTTATTTAAAATTTTTTAATAATAAAAAAATAATGTCTATTTTTAAAAGAGAGAGAGAGGCAGATAGAAGGAGACAGAAGACCCGAAGCAGGATCTGCGCTGACAGCACACAGCCCAATGTGGGGCTTGAACTCAGCAACTGTGAGATCATGGCCTGAGTTCAATCATTGAACCACCCAGTTGCCCCCAATATGAATTATTTGATATAAAATAAGTTGTGATTTCTGACTGAGGGCTTTTCCATATTCATTACAGCCACAGGGTTTTTCTACTGAATGAATTCTCTGATGCTGAAAATGACTAAAGTATTTCCTACATTCTCCACACTTAAATGGCTTCTCTCCAGGGTGAGATCTCTGGCATTATGTTGTGAGTTAAGACTGAAAGCTTTTCCATATCCATTACACCCTTAAAGTTTCCTTTCACTATGAATTAGATGATGTTGAATAAAGCATGAGCTACAAAGGTCTCAAATATATATTGCATTTATATGGCTTTTCTCCAGTATGAATGTTTTTACGTCCTGCAAGATTTGAACTTCAACTAAAATCTTTCCCACATTCAGGGCACCTGTGGGACTTTCTTCTAGTATGAATTTGTTGATGTAGAATAAAATCTGAACTGTATTTAAAGCTTTAGCCACACTCATCGCGGGCTTCTTTTTCCTTCGTATCTTTGCTTGTGCTACTTCTGCCCCCTTCTGCCATCGTCCTACCTGTACTTCAAGGCCTGGTTCCAGTTCTTCCTCTTCAAGCCTTCCTGACTATAGCCATACCTCCACCGCGCTGTGGTGGAGGTACCTGTGGTACACCCAACAGGACAAATGGAGGGGAGTGAGCAAGGCCTCCAAGGAAGTGCCTCTTTGTGACAACACCTCCTGCTTCTCCCTTTCCCTATGAGGAACCTGGAACTGAGGGCAAGACCCAGAGATACCCCCTCCCTTTTTGACAAGTGGAAGACAACAGCTTACTCCTTCCACCCAGGGCTGGGCATGTGGAGCCCTGAAGCATATGTGGGCCTGCTTGCTCTTATCCACACTTCTGGGCTTGTCAAGATGAGGCCTCTGAAGACAGGTGCACTTGGTCAGTCTGTGCCTCTGGCTGGTGGTGAAGGAGGGCTGGCCAGATGCATTTCACATTTAGGTTTCCCCGCAAAGTCTTTCCTCCTTTCTCCTAGGATTGGGCCTAAAGGGGGAAATCTAATCTGAAACTATTTTTTTCTCTCATTAAACTTTGTTTGAATGGGTCTCAAAATTTTGTGACAGAGTTTTGGTCAAGTTTTTTTTCCATTAAAAAGTACTGAAAACACCAAATGGTCCACAAAACATTCTCCTTTCCTTCTGAAGATTATGGTGCATTGTTATTACGAACCAGTCTATTACTATTAAATTTAAATGGCCAATTGAGGCAGTTCTGAGACCATTCTTCCACCACTGGTTAAGAGTGGGGTTGCAGTGGGGAACCCGGGTGGCTCAGTTGGTTAAGTGTCCGGTTCTTGATATCAGCTCAGGTTGTGATCTCATGGTTGTGGGATCAAGCCCTGCATCAGTCTCTGCACCGACAGCACGGAGTCTGCTTGGGATTCTCTCTCTCCTGCTCTCTGCTCCTCCCCTGCTTGCTCGTGCATGTGCACGCCCCCTCTCTCTCTCTTTCAAAATGAATAAAAACTTTATTTAAAAAAATTTTTTTAACGTTTATTTATTTTTGAGACAGAGAGAGGCAGAGCATGAACAGGGGAGGGTCAAAGAGAGGGAGACACAGAATCCGAAACAGGCTCCAGGCTCTGAGCTGTCAGCACAGAGCCTGACGCGGGGCTTGAACTCACGAACCGTGAGATCGTGACCTGAGCCAAAGTTGGACACTTAACCAACTGAGCCACCCAGGCGCCCCTCAAAATAAATAAAAACTTCAAAAAGGGGGGTGGGGTAGCAGATATCGGGGACAATATTTATCTAGTCTATTACGCTTTCTGAGAAGACTGGGTGACCTGGCCAGCGACAGCAGCCTTGTCCACTGCTTTGATGACACCCAAAGCAGCTGTCTGCTTCACGTCAAGAATGGCAAAACAACTTGGAGGAAGATGGTCACAGAAGTTCTCAATACACATGGGCTTGCCGGAGCCATATCAATGGCAGCATCACCAGATCTCAAGAATTTGGGGTCATCTTCCAGCTTTCTCCCCAGAATGGTGATCAATCTTCTTCAGCTCAGCAGACCTGCAAGCAATGAGCTATGTGACAACCCCACACAAGCGCATGACCAGCACTGATTTGGCCTAGATACTTCAAAATTATCGCCTGAGCCGTGAAGCTGGGGGATTCCATTGATGGAGCAGTTTTGTTGTCACCATCCGCATTGCCGTGATGAACACCTTTGACAGACATATTTTTGACACAAAAGCCCACACTGTCCCCAGAAAGAGCTTCACGCAAAGGCTCATGGTGCAACTCCACAGACTTGAGTCCGCAGACTTGACTTCATTTGTAATATTGATTTGGTGATGAGGAAGACGCTGCCCCCTGGAACTGACATTCTAATGAGGAGACTGACAATAAACGAATAAATATATGACAGCAGACCAGGTAGTGACAGAGATTGCCTTTGAAAACTGGAATGTTCTCCCAAACCAAAATGCAAATGCCGCAGAGGCAAGGACAAGGACTTTGCTTTGCTTGCTCTTACCCTCAGCATCTAGAAGAATGCACACAGGTGGCACACAAAAAGCACTTGTTGCATGAATGAATGAAAGGATGGAAGGAATGTTCCAAATGTAAACACAATGAAAAGTTCTGTTTATACAGCTGACCCTGAACAACACAGGGGTTGGGGCACCAGCTCCCCATGCAGTCGAAAATCTGAATATAACTTTTGACACCCTAAAAACTTACCTACTAATAGTCTGCTGTTAACCGTAAGCCTTACCTATAGCATAAACAGTCAACGAACACATATTTTGTATGTTATATTATTATAAACTGTACTCTTACAATGAAATAAGCTAGAGAAAATAAAATGTCATTAAGAAAATCATAAGGTTACACTATTGGGACTACATCAGAATAAAAAGCTTTTGCACAGTGAAGGCAACCATCAGCAAAACAAAAAGGCAACCTACTGAATGGAAGAAGATATTTGCAAATGATATATCTGGTAAAGGGATTACTATTCAAACTATATCTTAAAAACCTATAGAGTTCCACACCAAAAAGCCCAGATGATCCCATTAAAAAAATGGGCAGAGGCCTGAACAATTTTTCATGGAAGACTGTATGACATGAAAAGATGCTTGACATCATTAATCATCAGGGAAATGCAAATCAAAATGGCAATGAGATACCACCCTACACCTGTCAGAATGGTTAAAATGTAAAACACAAGTGGGGCACCTGGGTGACTCAGTTGGTTAAGCCTCTAACTCTTGGTTTCAGCTCAGGTCATGATCTCGCTGCTGTGAGATCGAGAACCGCATCAGTTTCTGCACTGACAGCGTGGAGCCTGCTTGGGATTCTGTCTCTGTCTCTGTCTTTGTCTCTGTCTTTCTCTCTCTGCCCCTCCCCCCAGTCACTATCTCTCTCAAAAAAATGAATAAACTTAAAGCAAAAGAAAAACACAAGAAATAACAAGTGTTGGGGAGGATGCAGAAAAAAAGGAACCCTCATGTGCTGTTGGTGAGAATGTAGATTGGTGCAGCCACTGTGGAAAGCAGTATGGAAGCTCCTCAAAAAATTAAAAATAGAATTGCCATATGATCCAGTCATTTCGCTACTGAGTATTTACCTAAAGAAAATAAAAACACTAGTTTGAAAAGATATATTCACCCCATGCTTATCGCAGAATTATTTACAGTGCGAAGATATGGAAGGAACTCAAGTACCCACCAATAGATGAGTGGATAAAGAAGATGTGGTGTATTTACACAGTGGAATATCAGCCATAGCAGAGGATGAGATCTTGCCATTTGCAATAACATGGATGGACCTAGAGGGTATAATGCTAAGTGAAACATCAATTATAGAAAGACAAAGACCCTATATTTTCACTTCTATGTGGAATTTAAGAAACAAACAAAAAAAAAAAGAGCAAACAAAGGAAAATAAGACAAAAAACAGACTCAAATACAGAGAACAAACTGGTGGTTGGCAGAGGGGAGTTGTGGCGAGGACGGGTGAAGTAGACAAAGGGCATCGAGAGTACACTTATCACCATGAGTACCGGGTAATGTATGGAATTGTCAGATCATTATGTTGTACACCCAAAAATAATATAATACTGTGTGTTAATCTTAAAAAGAAAAAAGCAAAAAAAGAGAAAATAATAAGGAAGAGAGAATAGATTTACAGTACTGTATTGATATTCTGTTTACATTGTCCACTAACAAGATGAATCGTCTGTCAGTACCTATGTCAATACTGTCTTATATGATATAAAACACTGTAAATATTATAGGTGTTACTAACACTAGACATCAAAAAAGAAAAGATAATGTGAAAAAGAAATTCATATTTATTGACAGGTATAACAATCCATGCATTGATACGGGCAGTAATGGGATTGCTTTATGGTAGCTTAGTGTAATTAATATTATTGCTACACAGTAGCCTACCCTATGTACTAATAAATGAATTGCTATAAAATTTGTATGGCATAGAGTATTACAGTCATGTTCATAATATAGCATTAGAAACTGCTACTTAAAAAAAAGCACGCTTACCTGTGATAGGCTGATACACATTTTCTCCAATTAGGAGAGAGAGAGACATATTGTACAGTAATGTAATTCTTTGAAAGCAATGTTATAAAATAGTAAGAAAACTAACGCATGAATTTTGTATTGAACATCACTCACGTTATGCCTTTGTTATGCCCAGTTATGCCTAGTTGATGGTGATGACACAAAATATCTCATGAAGTTCTTGCCATACGGTTACTAGATTTCCACACAAGGACACACACACAAGAGGCAAGTTTGTTAATCGGACTGCTTGATGGTTATTTACTATTCATTGAGTGGAGGCCTCAATACAGTTCTCCATCTTCCTTGACGTCACACTGAGCGGTCCGAGAAGGAGGGGAAGTGGAGGGGAGGGAGGCACACTCAGTGTAACCCTGCAGAAATACATCATCATTTCTGTCTTGACTTTTTGGCTTTTTCATTTCTCTAGCAATGTTTCAGGGGTGCCTGGGTGGCTTAATTGGTTAAGCATCCGTCTTTGGCTCAGGTCACGATTGTACGATTGGGAAGTTTGAGCCCCGAGTCAGGCTCTGCGCTGACAATGTGGAGCCCGCTTGGGATTCTCTCTCTGTCCCTCCCTGTCTCTCTGCCCTTATCCCCGCTTTGCGCCCCCCCATCTCAAAGTTAATAAAATTTAAATTATTAAAATGTATTGTATAGGTGCTCATCCTTCCTCCACTGTTTAAATTCGGTGCCCATATCACAGAAGGGTCAGTGCTGTAAAAGAAGTCAAAAGCAGTCTTGAGCAATCACAATCTCTCTGCCAGATCGCCTAATGTCCACTTGCTCTCTGTGCTGCTTCTTGTACATCTTCTTCCTCATCGTCTGGCACTGGGTTGGAAACACTCACCTTCATCAAGTTGTCCTCTGTTAGTCCCTTTGGTCTGGTGTCTGCTAGCTCTTGAATTTCTGCAAGACCCACATTTTGAAGCCCTTCACCCCTCACCTTTTTTGCTATATCCACAATCTCGTAATTTCCTTGATTGGCTCTGTTGTAAATCCTGTGAAGTCACGCATAGCCCCTGGACACAGTTTTCTCCACAAAAATTCGTTGTTTCAGGTTTGATGGCTTTCACAACCCTTTCTATAACAATAATGGCATCTTCAATGGTGTAGTCCTTCCAGGTTTTCATGTTGTGAGTTCATACTGGGGTTCTCTTCCACAGCATTGACATACCTTTCCATAGAGTGCCATGAATAATGAGCCTTAAAGGTCCTCATGGCCCCCTGACCTAGACAGAGTTAGAGACACTGTTTGAGGGCGAGTAGACCACTCCAATGCCTTCAGGACTGAACTCGTGGAGATCTGGGTGGACAGGTGCATGGTCCAATATGAAAAGAACTTTAAAAGGCAATGTACTTCCCTTACTGGCAAGGTACTCCCTGACTTCATGGACAAAACACTGATGGAGCCAATCCAGGGAACGGGTTCTCATCCAGGCCTTCTTGTACAACCAAAAGACTGGCAGCTGGTGATTATTGTTTCCCCTCAAAGCTCAGGAGTCAGCAGCTTTATAGATAAGGACAGCCCCAATCATAAATGAGACTGAATTTGCACAAAACGGTAGAGTTAGCCTCTCCCTTTCTGCCTTAAGGCCTTGCGCTCACTTCTCTTCCTTACTAATAAATGTTCTTTGTGGCATTTTTACCCCATGATAAGGTACTTTCATCTGCATGAAAAACCTGTTCAGGCAGATGTCTTTTCTCAACGATTTTTTAATTTTTAATGTGTATTCATTTTTGAGAGCAAGAGGACAGAGTGCATGAGGGGCAGAGAGAGGGAGACACAGAATCTGAAGCAGGCTGCAGGTTCTGAGCTGTCAGCACAGAGCCCGATGCAGGGCTCAAACTCACAGACTGTGAGATCATGACCTGAGCCAAAGTGGGACGCTCAACCGACTGAGCCACCCAGGCGCTCCGTCCTTTCTCAATGATTTTCTTAATGGCATCTAGGCACTCATCTGCTGCCTGTTGGCAGCTGAAGCTGCGTCTCTTGACATTTTTTAAGCCGAACCTCTTTCAACAATTGTCAAATCATCCTTTGCTGGCATTGAATTCTCCAGCTTTAGATCTTTCAACTTCCTTTTATATTAAGTTGTCCCAGAACGACGTGGCTTTTTTCTCAAATCATATTGGGGTCTACGGGTATGCCTTATAGCAATTCTGCACCCACACAAAAGCTGCATTTTCAGTATGAGATAAAAAGGTATTTTACAATAATTGTGAGGTTTTCAGTCCTCCTGGCAGAGTTGCAGCAACAGCTCCATGAATTTTCTTCACTCTATTTTTAGTTTTTTTAAGTTTATTTATTTTAAGAGAAAGAGAGGGAAGGAGGGAGGGCCAGAGAGAGACAGAAGGAGAATCCCAGGTAGGCTCCCCAGAGCCCGACACAGAGCCCGACATGGGGCTTGAACCCACAAACCATGAGATCGTGACCTGAGCTGAAATCAAGAGTCCGACACTTTACCCACCAAGCCACCCAGGCACCCCTCCCTCTCTCCTTTTTTTTTTTTTTTAACGTAAACTCCATGTCCAATGTGGGGCTTGAACTCACAACCCTGAGACCAAGAGTCGCCTGCTCTACTGACTGAGCCAGCCAGGTGTCCCTTTTCCTCTTTTTATAATGGTTCTTAGGCTGGATTCATTTATCTTGAGATCGCAGGCAAATGCAGCTGCAGAACTCAATCTGCAGCACATATGAAGCAATTCAACGTTTTCTTTTAACATCATTTTTCCTGCTTCCTGGGAGCATATCTGGCATCATTAGTGGCAGTTCGTATGGGTCCCATAGTGTTATTCAAGGTTTATACTATTGCACTAACTACAATGAAAAATACATGAGAACCATGAGAGATGACTTGTATTGTGATACACAATTTACTGCAGAGGCAAAATGCTGATACGGGGTAATTAACGTCACAAGGCATTTTCAGTGGACCCTTAAAACACTGGAGCTCACAATAGCAACAGGAGGTGGCTGATATTTATCACGGTAGTACATTATGTGCTGTGAAAAAAACAAAATTTAACCAAGTAAATTTGAAGATCTAATTGTCTTTATTAAGTGATTCGTGAATCAACCATGTGTCAAGTAGAGCAGAGCTCCAAAAGGCCACAGAAATGGAACGGTTTTTAAAAGCAGAACAGGGAAGTCATAACCAGAAAAAAAAAAAAAAAAGGATTATTTTAGGTGAGGTCACCTTCATTTGGGGACAAAAAGTCCTTAGAAGGTGGATTATCTCATCTTCCTTTGGGAGATGGAGAGGCCTTTTGTGTGTCAGATTACCTTCCTGGTGCTGACCAGAAAATTTCTAAGACTCCATTTCTGGGGCAGGGCGAAAAAGCAATTAGGTTAGGTATTAAGCCCTGGTTTGGTGACTTGGTCTATGTGATGTCATTTTGGGTCTGTAGCTTTTTTTTTTAAGTTAATTTAGGGGCGCCTGGGTGGCTCAGTTGGTTGAGCGTCCGACTTCAGCTCAGGTCGTGATCTCACAGTCTGTGAGTTCGAGCCCCACGTCGGGCTCTGTGCTGACAGCTCAGAGCCTGGATCCTGCTTCGGATTCTGTGTCTCCCTCTCTCTCTGCCCCTCTCCCGCTCATGCTCTGTCTCTCTCTCTCTCTGTCAAAAATAAACATTAAAAAAATTTTTTTTAATTAATTCATTTTGAGAGAGAGAGAGAGAGAACGCGAGTGCACAAGAGGGGGACGGGCAGAGAGAAGGAGAGACAGGATTCCAGGCAGGCTCCACACCATCAGTGCAGAGCCCGAACTCACGAACCTGGGAGATCATGACCTGACCGAGATCAAGAGTCGGACACTTAACCAACTGTGCCACACAGGAGACCCTGTAGCTTTCTTTTGAAAAAGACTGCAGCTAATTTTATGCAGTTATGATTTAATACTGCATCTTTAGATTGCTTATATTTCTCTTGACTACGAATGGCACTATATGTGGTCTGTGAGTATTTGTGTGCATAAGTTTTGATAAATTTTAACTTTTTATAATCTCGTGTATATTTTACAGTAGTAGATGATTCAGTAGACTCGTATCTGCATATTTTATACATTCCTGACACACCTAACCTTAAAATTATTTTTTCATATTTCTAGGCTATGAAGTTTGCAAGTTTTTAAAATTTGTATTATTATTTTTTAATGTTTATTTATTTTTGAGAGAGAGAGAGAGTGCAAGCGGGGGAGAGGCAGAGAGAGAGGGAGACACAGAATCTGAAGCAGGCACCAGGCTCTGAGCTGTCAGCACAGAGCCCACATGGGGGAGGGGGGAGGGGAGGAAGCCCACAAACCATGAGCTCATGACCTGAACTGAAGTCGGACACTTAACCAAGCCACCCAAGGGCCACTGCAAGTTTTTCTAAATTATCACAAATCTCCAAAACATATTCTAATATATTTATTGAAGAAAATCCACACATAAGTGGATCCACACAGTTCAGAGCTATGTTGTTTAGGGACCAACTGGATACATTGTGAAACTGAATCAAGTAAACTTCGTTGAAGATGGAGTTGGGAGGCCAGCAGAGGGAGCTCACCACTCCTTGCAGCCTAATACAACCCCGCGCACCGGACTCACTTGCAGGTAGATACTCCGTACTGCCCACTTTCCTCTACGAAAGAGTTTTGCTCTCCTTTGCTCTGAAGACTTGCCTACAGTTTTGCTTTAGCTTGTCTATCCTGAATTGCAATTCTCTGCTAGTACCGAATAAGCCCATTTTTGCTGGCAAAATAACTGGCAGTTTTATTTTTAAAGTTACCAATATTGTTAATTATTTGTACTCTCTTAACAGAATGTAATTTCCTTTTCACCTTGGCAATGTTTCTCACTTCAATTATTTCACTGTTTCAGTGATATTAAATTTCCACCTGGGTTTTATTTTGGATCATTTCTCCAATATATATTTTCCCATATTTATTTTTTTTCCATTATATAAACACTTTCACCTATGTTTGGCAGGAGGTGGGAAAGGAGAATGGAAACACACTAGTAGGTCTACATCTTTTTCCAAGGAAACCTTCATTCACCCTCTCACTTCCTAGTTTACATGTACCTGGAATGGTGAAGGGCAAAGAATCATGGAGCAGTCATTGGCAGCATCCTAGAAGCCCTGAATATAGGTGTTTGCATCTTTCTAGAATACGTGGACATGTCTTACCTGCTGTCCTTAGCCAAAATACTGACATCCTGTGTGGGGCGCCTGCCTGGCTCAGTTGGTTGAGCGTCGGACTTCGGCTCAGGTCATGATCTCATGATCCATGAGTTCGAGCCCCGCATCTGGCTCTGTGCTGACAGCTCGGCCTGCTTCAGATTCTGTGTCTCCCTCTCTCTCTGACCCAACCCCATTCATGCTCTGTCTCAAACATAAACATTAAAAAAAAAAAACAAAACCAACTGACATCCTGCGGTATTACATGCATATGACACACGAAGTCATTGGAGCCCTGAACTTGTACATCCAGTGCTCCCGTCAACAAAAGGAACTCAGACTCAACATGTGGGATGTTCCTGATAGGATTACCAGATGACAACAGAAAAAAGTACACTGGAGTCAGCAACAAGTGAGCTAAATAGGGATGTGTTCCATGGAATTGGAGGATGAGAGGAGAAAGAGGTAAGAGTTGCAGGCAGCCTTTTGAGCAGCGCAGCCACCAGGGAGGCTGAGGGGCGGCATAGACCTGGGAGGAGGATATGAAGTTAAAGGAGCCCCCCTCTTTTTTTTTTTTTTTTTTGGTCTATTTGTAATGAAAAATATCAGAGTGTATTTGTATGCTCATGGAAATAAATAGAGAAAGACAGACGATTTGGAGAGGAGATAGCGACGCACAATCTTTGAAAATTTAAGAGGGAGCAGGTTCCAGTTCTCCAGGGGAGGGACTGCCGTAGGTAGGAGCAGGGAAATAATGCTTGCACATTTTCAGGAAGGAAGGTGAAGGGCAGAGGATGGATATGGGTGGCCCTTTGGGTTTGGTGATAAGAGTTTTGGTCTCATCTGGGAGGTTCAACTAGAGAGGCCTGAGAAATTCTGGTGGTCACTTGGAGAGTGAGGGACTTGTGCTACCTGAGAACATCACAAGATTGCAGGTGAGTGTGAAGTACTCATTTTAAGTTTAAAGTGAAACCACCTTGCCTGGGTGTGTGATGTTTCTCCAGTGGTCATGATGGAGAACGGTTGGGTTCATCCAGGGTGGGTTTTCTCAGGGGCCTACAATGGAGACGGAGCTCCAGACAAAATAGCAGAGACCAGCTGTCCACGCGTTTGGGTGTGAAGTGTGAGGATGGCCCAAAAGGGAGGTGCACGAGTGGTGCCACACTCCTGGTCGGAGAGCTCCGGAGGAGACATGGCAGCAGTGGAGCGCAGCAGGAGTGAGCTGCGGCACAGGAAATGGAACTCAGTTGAGGATTTTTTTAAATCGAGCTTCCGGCCCTTTGCGGTTTCTCCGATGGTGGGATGCAGGGTGTGGCCAGGGACCGAGTGGTGTGGGCTTCTGTAGTTCGTTGTGAGAGAGTTTCTGGCTGTTTAGCTTAGAAATAGAAGTCAAATGCAACTTTTAGAAATGGATATGGGTAATAACGATTTTTAAAAGCTTGAAGCTAGCTAGAGACATTAGAGAATGCTGAAGAGAGCACTAGTAAAGATGAAACTGAGCAATTACCAGGAGTTAGGAATGACAGAGCAAAATGATAGAAAACAATACAGACACGGAGGATACAGATCGTCCGACTTGGCTAACAAATTATGAGACTACGAGAATGGAGGAGAACCAATATTTTAAAGAGACAAAGGCTGATAACTTTCCAGAATCCAGGAAAAGGGAAATCTGAGATTCAGGGGGGTCCGATATGGTTTCCGGACGTAAAATGACACCAACTCCACAGCGAGACGTCTGAAGCGTCAACTGCACCCACCAAAGGGTCATGGAGAGTCTCCGGAGCGATCACACTGGAAAGGTCGGCCAGGGTGCGGGCCGTGGGACTGCCAGGAGGGCTGCGGCGTCTCCCGGGCAGGGGGCCGCGGGTTCCGCGGGGCTCACCTGCCCGCTCGCCTCGTGGGCGGAGCCGGCTCGACCGCACTCCCGACTCCCGGCAGGCCGCGCGCGCCCTCGGGCCGGATTCTGGCTCCCTGCGGGCCGCACGCCGGCGCACGCGCACCGGGCTCGCGGAGACGCCCCCTGGCGGCGGGAGCGGGGAGGCGCGGGGGCGGGGCCGGAGGCGGGGGGTTGCGCTGGTGACGGGAGGACGCGCGGCTGCGGCGCACTGGGCCGGCGGCGGCGGCGGCAGCGGCGGCTTCGGCAGCTGCGGCGGCGGCGGCGCAGGACGCGGACCGAGCGGGCTGCTCCTGCCGCTGCTCCTGCTCCTGCGGTGGCGGCTGCGGCGGGAGAGCCGCGGAGAGCTCGGGTGCGGCGCTCAGGCCGGGATGAAGGGCTGTGGCGGCGCGGCCCGCGAGCAGCCGGCGGGTGAGAGCGCGGGCGGTGGGCGGCGCGGGCCAGGAAGATGGCGGAGGGGCCGGCGCTGCGGCCCCCGCCCGGCCTCGCCGAGGTCCGGGCCCGCGGCCTCCGAAAGGGCGGACGGGGCTGCAGCCGGGGCGGGGAGGGGAGGGAGCGTGGGTGTGCCGGGCCGGGTTGGGCGGGGGCGCGGGGCGCTGGGGGTCGAGGCCGCGCGGGGGGCAGGGTGTGTGAGGTGGGTGTGAATGTGCCCGGCCCGTGGTGGGCGTGAGTGCGAGTGCGCCCGGCCCGTGGGTGACCGTGAGTGTGGCCCACTGACGGTGAGCGTGAGTGGCCTCGGCCGTGGGTGAGTGTGGGTGTGAGTGTGCCCGGCCTGAGGGCGGGCCCGAGTGTGGGGCGTCGGCGTGGTTTGCGGGGCTCAGTCGGGGCGGGGTGCGGGGTGGGGGCTTTGTCCGGGCGCGGGGAGTCGTGTCGCGCGTCTCTGGGTGCGGGCCGTGTCCGCAGGGCTTCGCAGACCTGGCCTCTGCAGCGCGGCAGGCTGGGGCGCCCCGGGGCGCAGCCCTCCTGGAGCTGGAATTCTCTCGGTTGCTTCCTGGTTGCGGGAGTGGTGTGGGTGGAGGCCGCGTGTTCCGTGTCGAGGGCTACGAGTGAGGCAGGCTGTGCATCTGGGGGTCAGGACGTCTTTTATTTTAAAACGTGCGGCCGGCTGCGAGGCCGCGGCAGCTGTGGGTGTGTTACATGCTGCTCCCACCAGCAGCTGCTGTGGGCGCTGCGCAACCTTCAACAGCAAAAATGCAGCGCCCGCCCCCCCCCCCCCCCCCGCCCGCCCTCCGTTCGGTGTCGTAGGGTTTAACCAAACCTCCAGTGACCTCTGCAGAAACCTACAGTTGCGAGGCTTCGTGTTCCTCCCATGGTGCAGACAATAGGAGATTTGTCTTCGTAGCCAGTGAGAGGAATTAGAGCCTGTGGGTCCAGGGTGCCTCTGTAAACAGCAGGTGGTTCCCGGGCAGCGGCTCCCCTTTCACAATGAGCTAGGTGTGTTTCTTCTCGCTGGGGGAGGGGAAGGAGATTCGATAGGAGGTGTGACTGTAAAACAAGGAGACTCTGCATAAAGCGTCCTGGGCGCAGACTTGATGACCCTCACACGCTTGCTCAGTGAGTGAACAGAGGCCAGTGGATCTCTCGCCTGCACTTTGTCTAGTCAGCTGTCTTGCCAAGAGTGGAGAAGAGGGCGGGTTCTGGAGCCAGACTGCCTGCCTGCCTTTGAGTCCTGACTCTTCTGTTTACTGGCTTTGTACTCTGTGCCTTTGCTTTCTCATCTGTAAAATGGGAACACCAGTAATACTGGCTCCCTAGGGTTGGTCGTGAGGACTCAGTGAATGGAGACACAAACTCGTTGTGCCCCGTACATTGTATGTGTTGGGCAGAGTTAGGAGCTGTCACTGCCGAGATCTGGTTTCCACGGCCTGGTTGCTTGGCTGCTGGCTCTTTAGTTGTGTACTCCTGGCACCGCCTTGGTTTTACACTGACTTGAAGTCTTTGGCTCTCTTTTCCTACACGAGCTAGCTGGGGTCATAGTCTTTATAAAGGTAAACAACAAATCTCATGAACTTAGATACATTATTCTGTATAAATAAAATATATATCTATTATGTATTTATAATGTATACGTCATGAAAATGTTTTGAGAAGAAGAAAGCTGCTAACGAGCCACTCAGTCCTGTGGTAGTTATTTATTGTCCTTGGGGGCAGGTAGGGTTCTTGTAGACAGAAGTGAGATTTAATTCTCTGAGTTAAACCACTGAAGCAATTGTCACACTTCACTGAACAGTGTTATCCTTGTAATAGGAAAGATAAGTTATTAACACACTTAAATGACAGGACACAAGCCACAGAATAAGAACTTGGAATTACCAGTTCTGTAACATTCTGTCTTGCTAAGCTGTTGGAAGAAGTGATTTAACGTGCTTCAGAGCAAAGCAGGAAAATTCCTCATTTCCCAAGGAAATGATCTTCTTTCTCAGATCTAGGGAGAGTATCTTAGATTCTTAGATTTACCGTAGATAACTGCATCTCATTTCCTTTAAATCTGTGACACTAAGACTGGGGCAGGGGGTGGGGGATCCTTCTACTTTAAGTAGAGTCTTTGGACATTTGTGGGGTTTAAGGGTGAGAATGTTTAACGTTCAGAACAAATGGTGACGCAATAGCTTATGTGAGCAAAGTTTAAAATCTCTGAGATAGAGATAAAAATGCCTATCCTACCTAGCCTAGCCTTTCCTCTCCTCCTGCACGTGTGCTGGGGTGGACTCTCCCCCCCCCCCCCAAGGAAATAGAGGGTCTGCTTTGTACTCTGGGTGGTCTCACCAGGGTGATGGTGCCCTCAGCCTCAGACTTGGCTGCCAGCCTCCGGATGCAGAAGCCCTTTAGGCTTCTCAGACCCTGCATCCTTCTTCACCGTTGGCCTCAGCCCTTTGGTGCTTTGCGACCGTCATCTGGCTGGTTTCTACCTGGAACAGCTGGTGTTCCTAGGTCTTCCCCTAACCACAGCATCTTGCTGCGGGTTCTACTCATTGTACCCGCCGAGTAGTTACCAAATTTATCCTTCCTTAGACGGATCCTCCGGGGCCTGTGCGCTCTCGGATTATGGCTGCCCCTTCTGGGTCGGCCCCCTTTCCTCTGGCTCGGGTGACGTATTCAGAGCATTGGTTCTCACCCAGCGGTGATTTGTCTGTAGAAGTTTTTCGGTGTCCCAGCTTGGGGGCGGGCGCTCCTGGCACTGAATGTGTGGAGGCCAGCACTGCTGCTAGGGCACCCTGCGATGTACCCGGCAGCAACCCCCCCCCCCCCCCCCCCCCCCCCCGGCAGGATGCCAGGCTGTGCTCCTCCCTGGCTTCCCGTGCCTCTTACACTGCTCTTTCCTGTGTGCCCCGACTCGCACTCTGCTCTCCAGTGACACCAGCCAGTGCTACAAGGCCGAGCCCTACTCCACGTTCCCTCCTCCCCTGAAAACAGGCAAAGCTTGAGTGACCCCTTCCTCTCCTTTGACTCTCAGTGGGGCTTGTCCCAGCAGGAACCTGTCTTGATCCCTCCCTTACTTAGCACATCAAGTTCTCCTTCTGTATCCCATGGTGCTCTTAGCTATGCCTTTCTTTGGTCACTGCACAGATGAGAGTTGTCTCCCCTCTGCACTGGGAGGTCTTTGAGGGCAAGAGATGTTTGTGCTCTCAGTGTCTCCTTGCAACATTTTCTTAGTGCATTGACATCAGTAAAGATGGTGGGTTTGGGCAGGTTTCACCCTGGAGAGGACTGGCCCTTTCTTCGTTTCCTCCATGTTGGCTGCTTAGAGCTAGCTTGCTTTCTTAAGTATAATTTTTTTAAATTTAATTTCTAATTTACATCCAAGTTAGTTAGCATATAGTGCAACAATGATTTCAGGAGTAGATTCCTTAATGCCCCTCCCCCATTTAGCCCATCCCCCCTCCCACAACCCCTCCAGTAACCCTCTGTTTGTTCCCCATATTTAAGAGTCTCTTATGTTTTGTCCCCCTCCCTGTTTTTATGTTATTTTTGCTTCCCTTCCCTTATGTTCCTCTGTTTTGTATCTTAAAGTCCTCATATGAGCGAAGTCATATGATATTTGTCTTTCTCTGACTAATTTCGCTTAGCATAATACCGTCCCGTTCCATCCACGTAGTTGCCAATGGCAAGATTTCATTCTTTTTGATTGCCGATTAATATTCCATTGTATATATAAACCACATCTTCTTTATCCATTCATCCATCAATGGACATCTGGGTTCTTTCCATACTTTGGCTATTGTTGATAGTGCTGCTACAAACATGGGGGTGCATGTGTCCCTTTGAAACAGCACACCTGCATCCCGTGGATAAATGCCTAGTAGTGCAATTGCTGGGTCGTGGGGTAGTTCTATTTTTAGTTTTTTGAGGAACCTCCGTACTGTTTTCCAGAGTGGCTGCACCAGCTTGCATTCCCACCAGCAGTGCAAAAGAGACACTCTTTCTCTGCATCCTCACCAATATCTGTTGTTGCCTGAGTTGTTAATGTTAGCCATTCTGACAGGTGTGAGGTGGTATCTCATTGTGGTTTTGATTTGTATTTCCCTGATGATGAGGGATGTTGAGCATTTTTTCATGTGTTGATGGCCATCTGGATGTCTTCCTTGGAGAAGTGTCTATTCATGTCTTTTGCCCATTTCTTCCCTGGATTATTTGGTTTTTCGGGTGTTGAGTTCGATAAGTTCTTTATAGATTTTGGATACTAACCCTTTATCTAATATGTCATTTGCAAATATCTTCTCCCATTCCGTTGGTTACCTTTTAGTTTTGCTGATTGTTTCCTTTGCTGTGCAGAAGGTTTTTATTTTGATGAGGTCCCAATAGTTCATTTTTGCTTTGGTTTCCCTTGCCTCCAGAGACGTGTTGAGTAAGAAGTTACTGCGGCCAAGGTCAAAGAGGTTTTTGCCTGCTTTCTCCTCTAGGATTTTGACAGCTTCCTGTCTTACATTTAGGCCTTTCATCCATTTTGAGTTTATTTTTGTGTCTGGTGTAAGAAAGTGGTCCAGGTTCATTCTTCTGCATGTTGCTGCCCAGTTTTCCCAGCACCACTTGCTGAAGAGACTGTCTTTATTCCATTGGATATTCTTTCCTGCTTTGTCAAAGATTAGTTGGCCGTACGTTTGTGGGTCCATTTCTGGGTTTTTCTATTCTGTTCAATTGATTGAGTGTCTGTTTTTGTGCTGGTACAACACTGCCTTGATGATTACAGCTTTGTAATACAGCTGAAGTCCGGGATTGTGATGCCTCCTGCTTTGGTTTTCTTTTTGAAGATTGCTTTGGCTCTTCGGGGTCTTTTCTGGTGCCATACAAATCTTAGGATTGTTTGTTCTAGCTCTGTGAAGAATGCTGGTGTTATTTTTTGATAGGGATTGCAAGTATAATTTTTTTATTCTCATAGATTGTCTTTATTTTTGCTTCCTAAGAAGTTAAAAGAAATCTTTTTTGGAATAGATAATTTATTCACATTCATGATTGGGCACAGTGTTGTGTCTGTCCTGTTTCTACCCCCAGGAGCCTGTGGTCCCCTGGAGGCACCCACTGTATCTCATTTGAGAGATACTTTGTAACTATAAAAGCAAATATATACACTTATTTTCTTTTTCCTATCCTTTTCAAAAAGTTTCTGAACCTTGCCTTTTTAAACTAAATATGTTTGGGAGGTCATCCTGTATCAGTGCATTTCCCAGTTCATTCTTTCTCATGGCTGCGTCGTGTTTGGCTCCATGGAGGTGGTGTGATTTATCTAACCAGCCCCTACTGCTGAATATCATACTTTGTGCAGTTACAAGTAACTTTGAAGGCACAGCGTTTGGTGATGTGGGAATATGCCTGTAGGACCCATCCCTAGAAATAGCACTTCTTTCTTTAATCATGTTTATTCCACTAGATTGAGTTTTGCTCTTGTTTCTTTATTTAACTGTCCAATTCCTTTGGTCATTTATTTCTCCCAGTTCTCTACATCTCAAATAATACAGTATTGTCAGGTTAAATGGGGTTCTCAATTGGAAGTTGGCTTACTTTTCATGTGTTCTCATGGGTAAGAGTGACTAGAACACTCCCACACAAACACTTGTACACAGATATTCACAGCAGCATTTTCATAATAGCCAAAAAGTGGAAACAACCCAAATGTTCATCAACACATGAATGGATAAACAAGATGTGGTTTGTCTGTGCAGTGGAATATTATTTGGCAATAAATACACGTGAAGTACTGATTCATACTATAATGTGGGTAGATCTTGAAACATTGTGCTAAGTGAAATAAGCCAGACATGTAAGTCCGCATATGATATGATTTCACTTGCATGAAATGTCCAGAATAGGCAAATCCATAGAAAGTGGATTAGTGGTTGCTAGAGTCTGGGGGATTACAGCTAAGAGTCATGGGATTATTTGGGGGGTAATGAAAACATCCTGTGATCGTGGTGAAGACTGTACAGATCTGAATATGCTGGTATCAGTATAGTGTACACTTTAAATTTTTAATGTTTTTTATTTTTGAGAGAGAGAGAGAGAGGGAGCGCGTGTGCCAGCAGGAGAGGGACCGAGAGAGAGGGAGACGGGATCCCAAGCAGGCTCCACACTGTCAGCACAGAGCCTGATACGGGGCTTGAACTCACGAACCATGAGATCATGAGCCAAAGTCAGACGCTCAACCGACTGAGCCACCCAGGCGCCCCAAAATGGGTGAATTGTATGCTGTGTGAATTTTATCTCAATAAAGCTATTAAAAACAAGAGTGACTAGGATTTTTCAGGAGGGAGCATTCCAAGGTGAGAGCCCACAGGGAGTCTTGGTGTTGACGCAGTCCTGGGGTTGTGGGGAGAAGTCCAGGGGGCAGCATGGAAAGTGAGGCAGTAAATCCCTGATCTTCGGAGCTGCCGGGTGTACCGGATGCAGCACTGGTCCCACTTGAGTTAAGCTTTGACTCAATCCCTGACCAGTGCAGTCACAGATAAATTGCTGGTCACAGATAAATTGCTTAACATCTGCGCCTCTGCTTTTGGTTGTGGCTCAGATCGTATCTATCTTGTTTATTTTATTTCAGGGGTGTTGTAAGGCTGAAGCATGACTGAGTCCTAGAGGATCCTGTAAAATACCGAGTGTTATAGGCATGAAGGATTTAAAACCTTAGTTTTAACACCAAGAGGCTGAAGAGTCAGCAGAGCCCCTCTTCTGTCCTCGTGAACACTAGTCGAAGACCAGCAAAAGCCCAAGAGTTTTTGGCTGCAGTGTAAACCAGCCACCCCAGCCAGGGTGCTGGGGCTCAGACCTGAAAGCCCTCGTCTGGCTCCTGGTATTGAAGCTGATTTTCCTTTTTGAATGTACTCTTAGGTCCATCCTGCTTCCTCTCTTTGTCTTTCTTTCACATAACTTTTATTACAGTGTATTATTAATAATTGTTGTAGTTTATTATTATGGTTATTAATCTCGTGTCATTTATGAGTTAAACTTTATCATAGGTACGTATGTATAGGACAAAACTTTGTATATTTAGAGTTGGTTTTTACCTGGGGTTTCAGGCATCCACTGGGGGCCTGGAACATATCCCCGTGGATGTGGGGGACTGCTGTAATACTTACAGTGCTACAGTATGTATCAACTCCTTCAGTCCTCATAGCAGTCCACTGAGGCCCCCTTCATTACCCCCATTTTACAGATGACAAAACTGGATCCCCTCCTTCCAGTCAGGAGGCTGGGCAGGAGGATCTCTCTTGGGCTTTTCTTGTGGACCCTAGAGTCTCCAGCACTAATCAGAGGGGCTGATACTTCCTTCATGGGTTGAGATTTACAGTAATATTGTCCCTAAGACACTGCTGGTGGTTTCCTATTATAGTCCCTTCAACCGTTCCCTGGGATTTTTGTGATGGCCAGTATGTTCTTCAGAGCAGTTGGCATTGTGATGAAGCACCTGCAGCCCACGTTTCCCCAGTCCACAGTTCTCATGTTACTTGTGCATCGCTTTGCATATGTTACCAGTAAAGGGGAAGCAGCTTCTGAACTGTATTGTTTTTCTATTTAATTGTGGTGTTGGCCATTATATTCTGTATTCACAATTCAGCTGTGCTATTAGGGTTCCTATTTCTTCCAACTCTGGGAAGTCCAAGAAGCAGCCTCTGTTCCCAAAAGCTGGGAGGGAATAACACTGTGGGTCCCAGCCCAGAGACCTTCATTGTAGGGATGTGTGGAGACCACAGGTGGCTGTCTAGGAATAGCGTCGGCCTTCCTGCCTGTGGCCACTGGGGCCCAGGATGGGCATTGCTCAGGGGTAGAGCCCTTCTCCGTTGGTTTGTTAAGACTTGATGTCTGCTTCTCTGTCTTCCAGGCCCACCCATGTTTATCCTGCTCCTGGTCTCTCCTGTCACCTGCTATGTGCCAGCCACTTGTCAGTCAGGTGACCTGAGATGGAGACAGACCAGACCCCTGGTGGGGGACACATGGGAATGGATTGTGATACCCTCATGTGGACAGCAGTGGTAGACGCATCTATGGGATCTTGGGAAGAGCCCTGTGGTGGCTGTTAGCCTACCCTAGAATGAACAAAGTTTAGGTAGGCTTTTTGGAGGAAAGGGTATCTCATCTAAAAAGGAGGGGTATCTGTGACTGAGTCTTCAAGGGTGTTAGCCAGGCACAGGAACAGTGCCCCTGGTGGAAAGGGCAGCACCAGCAGGAAAGGGCAGGAAACAGCAGGTGTGTAGAAAGCTTCTAGTAGCACTCTGTGGGCAGGGCAGGAGGTCAGCAATTGGGGGCATGTTTGCAAAGCTGAGAGCTTGGAGGGTGCCTCCTGGAGGGGCAGCCCCCTCATCTAGACCCGCCTGCTGTAGTCAGAATGCAATTAAGTTCAGTGAGGAGTGTCGCAAGAATCTTTTTTAGCCTTAGCTATAGCCATTCACTTCCTTTCCAGAAGACATCAGAACTTACATAAAGGTATTATCTGCCTTGATCCACTGTAATGTATTTTACATGATAAAATCACTTGTGAGGGTGGGACTACATGCCTGTCGGTGACAGTGCACAGCTGTCTGCGGAATGCTGTGGGGCAGGGGCTTCATCAGTGCCCCTCTGAGCCTGTGTGGTGGCCCTTATGGGGGCCTCATTTCATGTCACCCATGTAGTCCCTAAAGAATGCCAGCGTTAGGAATTTACAAACTGGAGTTGGCATTTACTCAGGACATGGAGGACCTTGATGGGCATTTGGAGAAGCTTGGCTGCCCCAGGGCTTCGTAAAGCTCTGTGCTTCCTCCCGAGCATGAAGCCTGTCCTGGTCAGGGTCCCTGTGCGGGAGGAGGGAGCACCACCGGCAGCACTGTTGGCGTTGGAGGCGGGTGGTCATTCCTTTCTCTTCATCCAGTGAGTGTCAGGCAGTGCTGCTGGTTGCTGGTAATGCAGGGGTGAGGCCCCTGCCTCCTGGAGCTCAGAGGCCAGTGCAGGAAACAGACATACACTTGCCCGATTGTGGTGCCCTGCCCTGAAAGATGGGGGTGAGACTGTGAGAGCAAATCTAGGGCACCCTTTTCAGATGATGGGTCAGGGAAAACGCCTCTGGGTATGAGATTGAGTCTGAGGCCACAGTATGGATGCAGAGTGGGGAGGAGAATCAGCCATGTGGCACCGCTGGGGCAGCAGGGCCCTGTGGACTGGGAGCCTGGAGCAGGGGAAGAGATGGGGCAAGGCAGGCAGCCAACCAGATCGTACCAACTACAGGACCTGCCAAAAGGCTGACCTGAACAGCTGATCTTTTTGAAGCATCACCCGGGCTGTCATATCAGAATGAATTAAGATGAAAGTACAGAAGTAGGTTCACGTGAGTGAACTTGGGATAGAGGCTAAGAGGTGGGCAGAGGTGTCCCATTGGTGGAGTTTGATGGGTTACATGTGGAGGGTGACAGGAGGGAGTGTGGCCACTGGTCTTGATGCTGCTGTCCTGCTTCTCAGTGTCTGGTAGCACACATCAGAGTTGCATTCCTTTTTATGGCTGAATAATAGTCCGTTGTCTGAGTGCCACATTTTGTTTTTCTATCTTTTAAAAAAAATGTTTGATCATTTATTTATTTTGAGAGAGAGAGAACGCACGTGTGTGCTTGCTCGGGAGGGGCAGAGAGAGAGAGAGAGAGAGAGAGAGAGAGAGAGAGAGAATCCCAACCAGGCTCCACACTGTCAGCCTGACCTGGGGCTCTGGCTCATGAACCCAAACATGAGATCATGACCTGAGCTGAAACCAAGAGTCAGATGCTTAACAGACTGAGCCACCCATGTGTCCCCACATTTTGTTTTTCCATCTATCTGTTATGGACATTTGAGTTGTTTTCACTTTTTGGCTATTGTGACTAATGCTGCTGTTTGTATACATTTGTGAATAAATGTGCATGTTCCAGAACCAGTGTTTGGACATATGTTTTCATTTCTTGTGGGTATTTGCCTAGGACTAGAATTGCTACATCTTATAGTAGCTAAAGGGCTATGTTTGAGGAAATGCCCAAGTGGATGCATCAGTTTACCTTCTTGCCACCAGTGTATAAAGGTTCCATTTTTTTCACATGTTCTCCAACACTTGTGACTGTGTGTCTTTTTCATTATAGCTGTCCTAATGGGTGTGAAGTACTATCTCATTATGGTTTTGATTTGCATTTCCCTGGTGGCTAGTGATGTTCAGTATCTTTTCGTGTGCTTATTGCCCATTTATATGTCAGCTTTGGAGAAGAGTCTGTTCAGATCCTTTGCTCATTCTTTAATTGGGTTATTTATCTTTTTGTTAGTGTGCTATAAGTGTTCCGTGTATATTCTAGATACAAGCCCTTGATCAGATACGTGATTTGCAAGTGTATTTTCCCATTCTGTGGTTGTCTTTTCCCTTTCTTAATGGTATCGTTAGCACAGAAGTTTTAAATTTAACTTTTGATGAATTCCAATTTATTTTTTCTTTTGTTGCTTGTATTTTGGTGTTGTAGCTAAGAAACTGATACCTAATCCAAAGTGATGAAGATTTACTCTTACGCTGTATTCTAAGAGTTTTATAGTTAATTTTTGTGTAAGGTGTAAGGTAAGTGTCCAGCTTCGTTCTTTTGCATGTGGACATCCAGTTGTCCCAGCACCATTTGTTGAAAAGACAGTTCATTCTTTCTCTATTGAATCATCTTGACACCCTTGTTAGAAATATCTGTGTGTAAATTGGAGGGTTAAATTTTTCAACTCTCAATTCTGTTCCATCGGTCTGTATGTCTGTACTTAAGCCAGTACCACCCTGTCTTTCTTGATTACTGAAGTTTTACAAGTTTTGAAGCCAGAAAGTGTGTCTTCCACTTGATCTTCCTTTTCAAGATTTTTTTTTTTTCCTGAGTCCTTTGAATTTCCATATGAATGTCATGTTCAGCCTGTCAATTTCTGCAAAAAAGTAAGCTCAATTTTTACAAGGGTCTGTAGAGTCTGTAGATCAATTTGGAGTGTTTCGCCGTTTTAACAATGTTAAGATAAACATTTCATGAACATGGGATAGCTTACCTGTAGGGGTTCTTTAATTTCTTTAAGGGTGGACGGTGGGGAGCAGTGAGTGATCCAGGTGGACAGTGGGGAGCAATGGGTGATCTAGGTGGACAGTGGGGAGCAATGGGTGATCTAGGTGGCCAGTGGGGGACAATGGGTGATCCAGGTGGACAGTGGGGAACAGTGGGTGGTCCAGGTGGACGGTAGGGAGCGAGGGATGATTCAGGTAGATGGTAGGGAGTAGGGGATGATGCAGGTGGACGGTGGAGAGCAGTGGGTGATCTAGGTGGACAGTGGGGGACCATGGGTGATCTAGGTGGACAGTGGAGAGCAGTGGGTGATCTAGGTGGACAGTGGGGGACCATGGGTGATCTAGGTGGACAGTGGAGAGCAGTGGGTGATCTAGGTGGACAGTGGGGGACCATGGGTGATCTAGGTGGACAGTGGAGAGCAGTGGGTGATCTAGGTGGACAGTGGAGAGCAGTGGGTGATCTAGGTGGACAGTGGAGAGCAGTGGGTGATCCAGGTGGACAGTGGGGAACAGTGGGTGGTCCAGGTGGACAGTGGGGAACAGTGGATGGTCCAAGTGGACAGTGGGGAGAAGGAGGTGATCCAGGTGGACAGTGGAGAGCAGTGGGTGATCCAGGTGGATGGTGGAGAGCAGTGGGTGATCCAGGTGGACAGTGGAGAGCAGTGGGTGATCCAGGTGGACAGTGGGGAACAGTGGGTGATCCAGGTGGACAGTGGAGAGCATGGGCTGACCCAAGTGGTCACTGGGGAGGAGGAGTGGTTTTCAGTACCTGGGGCTGCAAGGTTAAAGAAGCAAGGATGAGAACTGCCACTGGATTCAACATCAAGGTCCTTGGTGACTTGGAAGAGAAGATTCTGAGGTGTGTGTGTGGTGGGGAGCCAAACGTGTTGATGTAGACTTAGGGAAAAAATGAAAAGAAATTGGAGGTAGTGAGTACAGGCACCTTTTTTCAAGGATTTTTGCTGCCACGGGGTAACAGAAAACCTTCTGTTTTTGCAGGAAATTACACCCAATTTATGTGCTGATGGGACTAACCCCTTAGATAGGAAGAAATGATGTAGAGGAGACACTTGCTGGAGTGTGTCAGGTTTGCTGCACACGTTTGGGGGGTGGTTGGCAAGAGGGCCGAGAGGTGTGGTGGTCCATGGTGGCCTTGGGAGTCCTCTTCCGAAACTTTTCTTAGGGGAGTAGGAAGCAGGCTCTCTGTGGAGAATGAGGGTGGGAGACTTGCTGTTTGGAGCTTTGGGAGGGGAGTAGGTGAGCCCAGGGCTCAGCCCCAGGCCCCGCCTCCCCAGATCTCAGGGGGTGGGACTCATAATCCTCTAATCACCTGGTTGGTCCTCTTGGCAACCAGCGCCCCCTTGCATGGGGTCCAAAAGTCACCTTTGTTAGTAATAAGACACCCATCTCACCTTTATAGCTCTGAAGCAGTTTTTTAGGAATTGTGGATGAAGACCAAATATATATTTCTTGTAAATCGTTGTATTGTAGCAACTTCATTGAATAGACACTTTGGAAAACTCTCTGTGGCTGCTGTGGGAAGGTAGAGTATGCACGTGGATGTGTGAGCATGTGTGTGAGTGTGTGGCCGTATGTGTGAGCATATGTATGTGTGAGCATGTGGCCGTATGTGAGCATATGTGTATGAGCATGTGTGTGAGTGTGTGAGCAAGTGTGAGTGTGTAAGCATGCGTGTGAGTGTGTGAACACGTGTGTATGTCTGTGCATATGCATCTGTGTGCATGAAGGGGGCTGTGGTGGTTCAGGAGTGCCTGTGTTTGAACTGGGTGCATTCTTTTTTTTTTTGAGAGAGAGAGAGAGAAGAGAGAGAACACGTGTGCAGGGGAGGGGCCGAGAGAGTTCAGGGGATCCAAGCAGGCTCCGCACTGACAGTAGAGAGCCCAACACCAGGCTCAAACTCACAAAACATGAGGTCATGACCTGAGCCAAAATCAAAAGTCGGACATTTACCTGACGAGGCACCCAGGTGCCCCTGAACTGGGTGCATTCTGAAGGCGGAGTTGGGAGGGCTCCCTGAAGCCTAGCTGGACTGGGATGTCTGGAAACGGGGGGGGGACTGACGATCACCCTGCGGGACCCCTTGAGGCCTTTGCGAGGAAGAGCAATGTTCCTCAGGTAGGAGTGGGACTTGGCAAGTGGGAAGCATAATTGAGGAGCAGTTAGTGAGATGTTTTTATTGGAACAGGGTGGAAATAGGAAATGATTCTGGGCCAAGAGGGTAAGACAGGCACACTCTCGAGTTGTGCTGTCCAGGAACACAACAGCCACTAGCCGTGAATGGCTATTGAGTGCTGAAGAGTGGCCTGTGAGACTGAATGTTAAACCTTTTTTAATCTTCATTTAAATTCAAATAGCCGTAATGGCCAGTAGCAACCGTTTTGTGTGGCAAGTTCTGGAAGATTTTTTTTTATTTTAAAATTATTAGTTTTTTAAGTTTATTTTTGTATGTTTTTATTATTTTTAAGTTTATGTATTTGTGTATTTATTTATTTGGGCGGGGGGCAGGGGAAGAGAGAGGGAGAGAGAGAGGATCCCAAGCAGGCTCCACATTGTCAGTGCAGAGCCCAGCATGGGGTTCGAACTCATGAACTGCAAGATCATAACCTGAGCGGAAACCAAGAGTCAGATGCTTAACCCACTGAGCCATCCAGGCGCCATCCCCAGAAGATGTTAGTGTAAGGAGTGTCCTTTATTTTGGGGGCACCATTTGAGGTGATGTTGGCTGGCCTTTTGGGAGATTCTTCGGTGTGGCAGTGGAGGTGAGATGGACTGGGGGAGGGAAGGCTGAAAGCAAGTGAGTCTTCTGTATTTACCCAGAGAGGGGATTCTGTCCCGAGTGTGTGTGTGAGGCCGTGAGACGTGGGAATAGGTGACTGGTGGCAAATGTTGAGAACCGCGGACCGGATAGGCAGTGGTGGGGACATGATGCTGGGGGAGGGGCAAGGGAGCATCACACACCCTTGAGCCAGGGGGCAGACCAGTATGCTGTCACAAACTGAAGCAGGTATGCAGCGCAGTGCAAGCGCGTGCTGTGGTTGGGAAAGAGATCTGAGGAGGAGAGTTCCATTGGGAGCACCATTCAGGGCAGGTTCCCCCAGCATTTGGGAGAGACGTGGTCAGGGCAGAGACGCTGGACTTAGCTACAGAGAGATTATAGTGGAAACTGGGAAAAGAACCAGCAGTTGAAAGGATAGGGTGTAGAGGGAAAAAAGAGCCTTGATTGACGGCGGGCGGGGTTGCGGGGGGGGGGGGGGGGGGCTGGAGGGAGGTCCCGCAGTTGGAGGGGCGTGGACAAGCAGATGTGCGTGGGGCAGCTAGGGAAGGTGGGGGAGAGAAGCAGGCTGGCTCAGTGCTTGGGAAACCTCCAGGGAGGGAGTATGGTCGTGAGGTGTAGCTGTCAACATGGGGAGCACTGAAACCAGAGAATGACCCAAAGCCAGAGGATTCCTTGGAAGATTGTTTGGAATTCTCTTGTCTCTTGGTTTAGACCCCATGAAATATTCTACAAGATGTCTTACATTTTTTAGACTCTTGAACTTTGAACTTGACTTGGTGATAACTCTTGTGTCTCCATACTTAGACTATTCTAGGGCTAGTGGTGACTGAAAATGGAGCATTCAGGGGCGCCTGGATGTCTTAGATGGTTACGCACCAGACTCTTGGGTTTGGCTCAGGTCATGATCTCATGGTTTGTGGGTTCAAGCCCCACATCAGGCTCTGTGCTGACAGTGTGGAGCCTGCTCAGGATCCTCCCTCCCCCTCCCTCTCTCTGCTTTCTCTCTCTCACAAAATAAATAAGTAAACTTAAAAAATTTTTTCACAAAGGGGGCATTTACTAGCCTGAAGGATATTTTGTTGTGATTGAGGTAAGACTCAGTGGAAATACAATACAAAGTTGAACCATGTGAAATTGCAATTTTTGTAAGTTAGAAAAACTGTTAAAAAACAGCAATTTTATATATGATTTTATCTACTGTATAACGAGAGCACTCTTCAAATGTGCAGCTTTGAAGCACATGTAGGGAGTTAATCTGGTGGTTTTCCTCCAGCCTTCACTGTGTTAATCTACTTACTGTAACTGTCGGCGTTGGCATATTGCTAGTTATCTAGACATCTGCCTTCTGGCTGTAATTATTATATCACATACTTTTGTCTCCTTTCCTTTACAAATTTATAAATTTGACCCTTGGGCAACCTGGGTGTGAACTACGTGGGTCCACTTACATGCAGGTTTTTTGGATATAGTATGATACTGTAAATGTGTTTTCTCTTCCTTAAGATTTTCTTTTTTTTCTTCTTATGATTTTAATACATTTTCTCTAGCTCACTTTATTACAAGAGTATGGAGTATACATATAACATACAACATATGTGATAACCAGCTGTTTATGTTACTGGTAAATCTTCCGGTCAATAGTCAGAAGTTACATGCAGATTTTCAAGTGTGTGGAGGTTGGCACCCCTGACCCCACACTGTTCAAGAGTCAGCTGTATTAATTACAGTCCATGTTGCGTTCCCTGAGAAACTGACTTTGGGATGGAGATTTGCAGGAAGTTTCCTGGGGAGTGCTTTTGAGATCCAACACCTGTGGGGAGAGGAAATTGCATGGGGTTAGATAGATTGAACCTTCTACTTCATAAATCTAGTATACCTCTCCATAAGTTGAGATCCATTTAAATTTCTTTCATCAGTACTTTGTAGTACTCTGTGTATCTTTTGCCAAATTTATCCCTAATATTTATTAAATATTAAAATTTATCAATAATACTAAGCATTAATATGTTTTTTAATATGTGCAATCATTTTGTCTATGAATAATGGTAGTTTTATTTCTTATTTCCAATCTGAGGATCTTTTATTTCTTTTTCTTGCCTATTGCACTGCCTAGGACGTCCAGTAAAATGTCATACAGAAGTGCTGAGAGTAGATGTCCTTTTCTTGTTACTGATCATAGGGGGAAAGCATTCAGCCTTTCACTATTGTGTGTGTGTGTGTGTGTGTGTGTGTGTGTGTAGATTTTGTATATATACCCTTTATCAGGTTGAGGAAGTTTCCTTCTGTTATTGCTTTGCTTTGAGGTTTTATTAAAAATGAGTGGTGGATTTTGTTAAATGCTTTTTCTGCCTCTAGTGTGATGATCATGTGTTTTTTTCTTTTTTAGTCTGTTAATGTGGTTAATTACACTTATTAATTTTTGAATGTTATACCAACCTTACAGTCCTGAGATAAACCCCACTTGGGTGTGATTCAGTATCCTTTAAAGCTGAATTCAGTTTGTTAAACTTTTTAAAAATTGAGGGATTTTTAAAAATCTATGGTCCTGAGGGCTTTTGGTCTATGGGTGTGTGTGTGTGTGTGTGTGTGTGTGTGTGTGTGTGTGTAATATCTTTGGTTTTGATATCAGTATAATATTGGCTTCATAAAATGAGTTGAGAAATGCTTCTAGAAAGTAGAAGTAGTGGAGGAATTTGTACAGAAATGTTTTTTCTTGATTGTTTGGTAGATTTCACCACTAATACCATCTTGGCCTGGAGGTTTCTTTGTAGGAAGGTTTTTACTATAAATTCTGTTTCTTAAATTTTTGTTTAAAATGTTTATATTTGAGACAGAGAGAGACAGAGCATGAGCAGGGGAGGGGCAGAGAGAGATGGAGACCCAGAATCTGAAGCAGGCTCCAGGCTCTGAGCTGTCAGCACAGAGCCCGATGTGGGGCTCGAACTCACAAATCTCGAGATCATGACCTGAGCCGAAGTCCGACACCCAACCAGCTGAACCACCCAGGCGCCCCTATAAATTGTTTCTTTAATAGATACATTGGCTATTCAAGTTATCTACCTTTATGAGTGATCTTTGGTATTTTGTGGTGTTCCAGGAATTTATCCTTCCTTTTCATCTAATTTGTCAACTCTAATAGTATAAAGTTGCTAATAATATTCCATTATTATCCTTTTAATATCTGTAGGATCTGTAGTAATGTCCCCTTTTTTAATTCCTGGTATTTTTGTTACTTTGTGTCCCCTTTCTCTCTCTTTCTCTTTCTTTCTCTCATCAATTTTCCTAGAGGTTTATCCACTTCATGGATTTTTTCAAAAATCCCTGGCTTTGGGATTAATAGATTTCCTCTATTTTTCTATTTTTTTTTTTTTGTCTCATTAACTTCTGCTCTTTATTTTCTTCTGTTTACTTTGATATTTTGCACACCTTTTGATATTTTGTTCTTTTTTCTTTTTTTATTACAAAATTTTTTTTTATGTTTATTCATTTTTGAAAGACAGAGAGAGAGCACAAGCAGGGGTGGGGTGGAGAGAGAGGGGACACAGAATCTGAAGCAGGCTCCAGGCTGTGAGCTGTCAGCACCAGAGCCTGACGCGGGGCTCGAACTCACGAACTGCGAGATCATGACCTGAGCCAAAGTTGGGTGCTCAACCAACTGAGCCACCCAGGTGCCCCTATTTTGTTCTTTTTTCTGGTGTTTAATGTAGAAGCTGAGATAATGATTTTAGTACTTTTTTTTCCCCCTACTTCAGACAGTCCCCAACTTATGATGGTTTGACCTATGATCTTTCAGCTTTACAGTGGTGTGAAAGTGATACCTATTCAGTAGAAACTGTTTTTCAAATCTTGAATTTTGATCTTTTCCTGGCCTCACAATATGTAGTACAGTACTCGTGATGCTGAGTAGTGGCAGTGAGCCACAGCCAACCACACAATCAGAAGGGTATAGATCAATACACTGACAACCATTCTGTTTTTCACTTTCAGTGCATATTCAATCAATTAAATGAGATATTCAACACTTTATTATAAAATAGGCTTTGTGTTAGATGATTTTGCCTAACTATAGGCTTATATAAGTGTTCTGAGCACATTTAGCTTAGGCTAGGCTAAGCTATGATGTTCAGTAGGTTAGGTGTATTAAATGTGTTTGTCACTTACAACATTTTCAACTTATGATGGGCTTATGGGAACATAACCACATTGTTTGTTGAAGATCCAAATTAAGTATTTAATGCTGTGCATTTTCTTGTAAGCACTGCTTTAGCTGCATACAGCAAATTTTTATTTTTTTTTGCATTTTCATTTTCCTTCAATTTAATATACTAATTTCCTATGTCCTTTCTTCTTGGCCCATGTGTTATGTAGAAGTATGTTATTTAAGTGGATATTTGGAAATATTCCACCTATCTTTGTGTTATTGATTTCTAATATAATTATGTTGTATTTAGAGAACATAGTTGGTATTATTTCATACCAAGTGTAAGTGTAAGTGGATTGATAAGGTAAGTGGGTTAATATGACTCATATGTGCACTTAGACCAAATTTTTGAGTTTGTCTCTTACTCTTTCAGGTCTGTACTTCTTTTTTGCTCATGTGTTTTGAAGCTCTGTCATGATGCATACACAATGAGGATTGTCATGCGTTCTTTTTTTTTTTTAATGTTTATTTATTTTTGAGAGAGACAGACTGCAAGTGGAGGGGCAGAGAGAGAGGGAGACACAGAATCCAAAGCAGGCTCCAGGCTCCGAGTTGTCAGCACAGAACCAGATGTGGGGCTTGAAGTCACAAACTGTGAGATCATGACCTGAGCCGAAGTGGGAGGTTTAACCGACTGAGCCACCCAGGCGCCCCAGGGTTGTTATGCATTCTTAATGAATTGACCCTCTTTGTTCCTGGTAGTATTTCTCTTCTGGAAATCTGCTTTATGTGATAATATATAGGCTTTCAGCTTTCTTTTTAAATTTTTGCTATTTTTTTTTTAATGTTTATTTATTTTTGAGGGAGAGACAGAGCACAGGCTGGGAAGGGGCAGAGAGAGAAGGAGACACAGAATCTGAAGCAGGTCCAGGCTCCGAGCTGTCAGCACAGAGCCCGATGCAGGGCCCAAACCCATGAACCACAAAACCATGACTGGAGCTGAAGTTGGATGCTTAACAGACTGAGCCACCCAGGAGCCCCTTGGCTTCCAGCTTTCTTATGATTGGTGTTTGCATAGTGTGTCTTTTTTTTTTTTTTTTTTTACTTTTACACTATCTGTATCATTGCACTTACAATGGCCTCCTTTAATAGCATGTCTTGCTTTTTTTCATATAGTCTGGTAATCTTTTGCCTTCTAATTGGAGTTTTAAGACCATTTGCACTAATGTAATTATCAGTATGGTTTGCTTTCTGTTTGTACCATTTTTTTTTTAAGTTTATTTATTATTTATTTATTTTGAGAGAGAGAGAGAAAGAAGGGGAGGGACAGAGAGAGAGAATCCCAAGCAGGCTCTGCACTATCAGCACAGAGCCCAACACAGGGCTCAAACCTACGAACCATGAGATGATAACCTGAGCCAAAACCAAGGGCTGAATGCTTAACTGACTGAGCCACCCAGGTGCCACCCCCACCCCCCAATCTGGTTTTTTTTCCTTCTTTTCCTTTATTCTTTCATATCAGCTACACAGGTTTTGTATACGCTTGTTGCCATTGTTGGCTTATTTGTTATGCCTAATTGTTACAGTTTTTTTCCTCTTTCTGTTCAGGGGGAGTTCAATGATGCTAGGCTTCTTGATAACTTGTTTGTTTTCTCTGTGCTGCTTCTGCTGTCTTCAAGTTCACTGCCTTTCCTCCTCACAGAGTTGAAGGTGCGGTCATTTGCTTCCAGTGACTCTTCTTGGCTCAGTGAATTGCATGCTTGGGACCCTGTCCTTGCCCCCATGGTCTCGCAATGGCTCAAGACAGAAGTGGGGGGACGGCAGGGCTCACCCCTTTGTTTCCCTTTCCTAGCAGCCACAGTCCTATGCTGCCTGTTGCCTAGCATCTGACAAGAGTGCTTTCAGACATCTGGTGTACGTCTCGTTGCTGGAGCAGGAGGACAAGGCCAGTCCAGCCGTGACTCTGGCTCCACTGAACACAAGGCCGTCCCTTAGATTTTTTAGGTTGCTTTTCTGCACACGAGGTCTTTGCAGATTAAGTGCAGATGTGGAGGTTAAGTGTCCATGTTTTTAGAGTCTCTAATGATCAGTATTGGTGATGTCACCCTGTGGGGATTTTGCATGTTGGGAGAACACAGCGTGGGGGGCTGTGCTTCCTTAGGGATGGAGGCTCTTTTTCCCCGTTTCGGCAACTTTTACCGCACAGTTAGGCGGCAGGCCTGGTGCTGTGTGTTTGTAAGTTACTATTTCTCGTTTCTGTAGTTTCCTATTAGTACTTCAGCCTTAATTTCTATTTTGTTTATCAGTGATTTTTGATTCTGGCTGCACATGAAAACCACCTTAAGGACTTTAAAAAAGGTACTGGACTTTGCCACCAGCTACGCTTAAAAATGAATTTTTTTGAAGTTCACAGGTGATTTTAAATATGCAGCCAGGATTGCGAATTGTTCTTTAATGTACATATTGTACATTTATTTTCCAGTCCACGTTGGCCATTCACTAACTGCCCCTCCTGGGTAGTCTTTATTATTGTTGAGTGAGACTTGTTCCAGCTTTTAGTATAAAAAAGCTTTTTAAACAGGCAGTAATTGAATTTGTCTCATGTTTTCCTTGCTTGGCATTGTTTCCCTCCGGCCTGTTTTCTTTCCAAAATGAATCCTTTGGTAGTTTTTACACTGAGGGTCTGTGAGTGCCAAAATCTGATACGACTTTGGTATTTCTTGGTAGATTGTCTCCAGTTATAACAAATCACCCCACAACTTAAGGGCCTATAACAATCGTGTATTGTCGCCTGGGGCTGGGCCATCTTCCTTGTACCTGGAGCTGGGCTGGAGAGGCCGCTGGTGCTGGCCATCCCCTGTGGCTCTCCAGCATGGCATGGCACCTCGGTGGCTGGGCGTCTTACTCGGCAGCCAAAGCCCGTGTCTCAAGAGTGTGTGGTGGAACCGTGGTGCCTTTTGCAGCCTGCCTCAGTGGTCTCTTCTTCCTCGTCCCATACACTAGGACACGGTTGGTAAGGCCAGCTGTGGTCAAGGGCTGGTGTCCAGGAACCCTCCAGCATGTTTCAGACCACAAGTCTTTCTTTTCTCTGTGGTAGCTTGTAGGGTATTTGGTTCTTCGCAGTAGTGAGGCTAGCGGTGGATTTGTGCGTGTTTATCCTGCTTTGCTTTGGAAAACTACCAGCCAGCACTGCTTTGGCTGCATCTTCTCTTGGAGTCCCCCTGGGTATGTGGCAGCTGCCTGTGTGTCCTCTCTGGAGGGCACAGAGCTTCCCTCTGGTTTTTGTGCATTCTGCATGAATTTCACTAATGTCCTCTGGTTCATTTAAGTTTTCATAGTCTTCGAGGTGTCATTCTTTCCCCTCATCCACTGAAGTTCCTAACCTGGCAAATTTAAAGTTGTTTCCATGTTGCTATTTTGTTTTATGTGGAATGCCTCCCTCCATTCTCACATACTGAGTGCACAGACAGCTGCAGGCTAGCGGGTGGGCGACTCTGGGCTGCGGAGAGGCAACATGCTAGGTCCAGTGGGAACAGTGAGCAGGGAGCTCATGTGCATGGTGGCACTGGGCAGGGGGGGTGGGGGGAGCATCCCTGGGGGTCCGTAACAGTGAAAGTGAGGACAGGTGATAGTGTTTGGCACACTGCCACCTTCAGCATGGTGACTGTGAAATTTAACATATGGACAGACTGCTTCCCTTCCCTACCATACGGATGCATAATTTTCACATTTTTAGAAGGATCAGCACAAAGGCTTCCAAACTGTTCCCTGTCAAGAGGGAAACAGATGAACACTGCCATCCTGGCCAGGGGTGCTGGGGTGTTCTGGGCACGCCTGGTCCTGGGAATGTGCATCTGCAGTGGCTGTGACTCCTGGGAAGCCAGGACGTGTATTTCCTGGGAGGACTCTCTAAAGAAGTGCCGCCGTGCCCTGATCATGTGCCACTGTTGTGTGTAGGAGGAACGGCATGGGTAAAGGTCCTGAGGTCTACTGTGCCTGGGGACTCTTGCAGCGCAGACACAGAGACAGAGGCAGTGAAGAGTGTGCCCACTGAGGAGAGTTTCCAGCCCGGGTCCCTAACCCTGGACCGACCTTTCTCATGCCTGAACGGAAGTGGTGTCCCTCAGCTTCCAGGGCGGCTGCCCCCCCCCCGTGTGCATTCTACCGTGCTGTTTTCTGGTTGCAGGACACGGGCATCTGCAGTGTGGGGCGGCTGCAGTCTGATGCTGGGCAGAGTGACGGCTGGCTGGAGTTTGCCTCTGCTTCGTTGTTGGAGAAGCGGGGCTACAGTGGACCCTTCGTGGAGGAGGCTTAGAGGACATACTGTACCCAGGGCCTGTTTTGGTTCTCTGGGCGAGGTGTGGCAGCCTATGACAGGGGAACCGCGAGGGACAGAGTCCGATGACACTGAGTTGAGTTGTGAGGAGAGTCTAGGTTATCTCAGATTTGGCCTGGGTGCAGAGAGGGGCAGGTGTAGGGTGCAGCTGCTGGCAGAGGGCTGAGCAGGCAGGTGGTGCTCAGAGAAAAGCCAGGTCTCAGATGGGGCGTGCTTGGCACAGTTGACCCCTTCTCGGGCTCCTTGTAGGGAGAGAAGGCCTCAGATACTGGCGCTGAGTGATACGGAGCCCCAAAATGTGTGGTGAAAGTGGGGGGAGGCTGCCGAGAGCCAGCATTCACCCTATAATGTTTTAACTGCTTTATTAAGGTATAGTTTACATAACACAGAATTCACCTGTTTTAAGAATACAATTCACTGGTTTTAGTACGTTTACAGAGTTGTGCAGCCATCACCATATCCAATTTTAAAGCATCTGCACGACCCCAAAGAGATTCTGGGAGCTCATTTCAGTTGGCCTTTGTTCCCACCACCAGCCAGGTAGCAACTCACCTGCTCTCTGTCTCTGCAGACTTCATTTGTTCTGGACATCTGGTATAGGTGGAATCACAATACACATATCTTAGTGTGTGACTTTATTTTTTTTAAGAAAGGAAGGATAATGCTTTTAAATGTTTATTTTGAGAGAGAGCACACACAAGTGCAAGTTGGGGGAGGGGCAGGGAGAGGGAGACAGAATCCTAAGCAGGCTCCCCACTGACAGCGCAGAGCCCCACGCGGGGCGTTATCCCACGAACCTCGAGACCATGACCTGAGCCGAGACCGAGAGTCTGACGCTTAACCGACTGAGCCACCCAGGTGCCCCGTGCGTGACTTTCTTGCTGATGGGTTACTTTTACTGCCTGAGCATCCTGCTGTGTGCATATCCACGCTCTGGTTGTCCGTTCTCTGTGTTTTTCAGGCTTTGGCTCTTAGGGGTTGTGCTGCCGTCAATGCCCCCACACAGGGCTTCATATGAACGCCTGTTTTCGTTTCTCTTGGGTAGAGTCCTCGGACTGCAATTGCTAGGTTGTTTGGTAAATTTATGTTTTAACTTTTTAAGAAACTGCCAAATTGTTTTCTAAGGAGGCTATATTGCTTTGCATGCCTACCAGCTATGAACGGGAGCCCGCATTTCTCCACATCCTCAACACTTGTCTTTGTTCATCTTCTCGGTAGTGCCCATCCTCGTGGGTGTGAAGTGGCATCTCACTGTGGTTTTCATTTGCATTTCCCCGATGACAGTGATGACGAGCATCTTTCCATTTGCTTTCTGGCCATCCGTGTATCTTCTTTGAAGAAATGTCTGTTTGCATTCTCTGCCTGATTTAAGAAAAAAAATTTTAATGTTTATTTTTAATTTTTTTTGAGAGAGAGAGAGACAGAGCACGACCAGGGTAGGGGCAGAGAGAGAGAGGAGACACAGGATCTGAAGCAGGCTCCGGGCTCAGAGCTGTCAGCACAGAGCCTGACGCGGGGCTCGAACCCATGAACTGTGAGATCATGACCTGAGCTGAAGTCAGACGCTTAAACCGACTGAGCCACCCAGGCATGTGCCCCTCTTTTTTTTTTTTTTTTAATTTTTAAATTTTTTGGTAATCTTTATTTATTTTTGAGAGAGAGAGAGAGACTGCGAGTGGGGGAGGAACACAGAGAGAGGGAGACACAGAATCGGAAGCAGGCTCCTGGCTCCACGCTGTCAGTACAGAGCCCAATGTGGGGCTTGAACTCACGAACTGTGAGATCATGACCTGAGCTGAATTCGGATGCTTAACTGACTCAGCCTCCCAGGTGCCCCTGCCTGATTTTTAATTGGGTTGTTTTCTTCTTGTTATTGAGTTTTTTCCCTACATTGTGGCTACAGGTTCTTTACCAGATATATGATTTGCAGATTTTTTTTTTCTGTCTGTGGCTCGTCTTTTCATTGTCTTAATGATGTCACTTGAAGCACAGTTTTGAATTTTGACAAATTCTGTTCTACCAATTTTCTCTTCTGTCACGTGTGCTTTAAGCATCCTAAGAGGTCTTGGGCCTTCAGCAGTATTAGTGCCAGTCATTGGCTTGGAAGTCATGGCACCCACAGAGTGGTGGGGACACAGTTCAGGTTTTTGGGATCACAGGAAGTGAGGAGGTGGAGACCGCACGGCGACCAGAACAAAGGGCAAGGGTCTCCGAGTTGCGATTGTTAATATGGGGAAATTAGGGCCTGACTGAAATCTGAAGGGGAGAGGGAGAGCACGTAGTAGAAACCAGGAATGAGAACGCAAAGCTTCCCTAGGAGGAGGGAGTGCTCCCTAGATTTCTGTTGCTGCTGTGACGAGTTACCACAGATTTGGCAGCTTGAGACGGCACTGCGCTGGTGGTGCTGAAGGAGTTCAGTCCCTGTAGGGTTGGGCGTGTGTGTGAATGTGCTGAGGGACCCAGGGCTGGTACTGTGATTTGTAACTAAAGAAGTTTTGGTCTCCATGAGGTTCTGACTCACAGCCCCTAAAACCCACCTGAGCAATAAGAGAAGTGGAAGCATCTTTTGTTTCATTTTGGTCTTTTGTCCTCAGAGCCATCAAGGTGAAGTGGGTGTCTCGCATTAAGGAGGTGACTTTTGGAGAGCCCCTAAAGATGGTGGTCAGGGAACCATCCATGGGATTAGGAAGTTGGAACTTTCATCCCCACCCCCCTGACCTCAGGGGGGTGGGGAGCGGCCGGAGATGGAGTGCAGTGGCCGGTGGCCCGTGACTTCATTGGTCATGCCTACTAATGATGCCTCATTAAAATACCAAAGGACAGGTTTTGGAGAGCTTCTGAGTTGGTGAGCCAGGATGCATCTGTGTGCTGGGAGGGTGGCACACCGCAGACCATGCGGACAGAAACTCCTTTGTTTGGGACCTTGCTTTATGGATCTCTTATTAATCTGGCTGTTGATTCATACCCTTTCATATCCTTTGTAGTAAACTGGTAATCTAGTGAGTAAACTCATTTCCTGCGTTCTGTGAGCTACTCTAGCAAATTAATGGGACCTGAGAAGGGGGGTGTGGGAATCTCCGGTTTACAGCCGGTTGGTCAGAAGCGCCAGCGACAACCTGGACTTGTAACTGACATCTGAAGTGGGGGCAGTCTTGTGGGACGGAGCCCTTAATCTGGGGGAGCTGAAGCTGACTCCAGGTTGATGGAGTCAGAATCGAGTCACATTTGTGGGGCACACTGGTCAGTGTCTGCAAGGATTGGAGAGCTGCTTGGCTGTGTGGAAGACACACACACATACTGGAGAGGGCAAGGGTGTTGGGTGGCCACAGGCATCACAGTGACACGTGGGGGCCTGTGCCCATGCCCCTCCAGGTCGCAGACCGCAGCTGTGGCCGGTGGTATCCTCGGGCCTCTGCTCCCCTGCGCACCCTGGGCACAGCCAGCTCCCTGCCTTGGGGGACACTGTTGGGTCCCCATACAGACAGCAGGAGCTTGGTTCTTGGGTTCACTTCCTAAATAACCCCTCCCAAGCCTGCTTTTGGAGGAGCAAACAAAGGACATGTTTGAGGGGAAGTTGAGTGATGTGGGGTTGGGCACTGATGGGTAGGCAGCAGTGAGGTCAGGCAATGTGCCCATGTGTGCATGGCAGATGTCAGTAGGGACAGCTGGCTGTGCCTGTGCTGCAGGTAGAGGGGCCAAATGGGTGTCTGCACAGGCCGGGGTTTGCTCCTGTGAGCGCCAGGCAAGCCTGGAGGCCACATGGTGTTTCCTCCTGGAAGGGGTTTCTTGCTGGAAGGTGCTTTTGATGTGCTCATTGGCACCTCTCTTGTTTCTGCTGCCTGGAGGGCCAGGGAACTGGTGCTCACAGGTTGGCCCCAGGAACCGAAAGCGACATGACCTTTCTACCTGTGACCCTGTGGCCAGGGACCTCTCAGGTACCACATCCCAGGTCACCTCTGTGAGGGCTGGTGCCCAAGGAGACCCCAAAGACAAATGACCCCAACCTAGAAGTCTCTTGAGATGCCCACACTAATGGGGAACCAGCTTCTGAGCTGGTGAAGAAGGGGGTCTCCAAAACCACATATGTGGGCACAATTTGTTTTATCGCGCTTTGACTTTTTGCACTTTGCAGATATTATATTTTTTATAAATTGAAAGTTTATAGCGACCTTGCATCAAGCAAATCTATCAGTATCATTTTTCCATAGCATTTGCTCACTTCATGTCTCTGGTCCCATTTTGTTAATACTCACAGTATTGGAAACTTCTCCGTTATTATACTTGTTACAATGATCTGTGATCAGTGATTACAACGCACTGAAATCTCAGATTGTGGTTAGCATTTTTTTAGCAATGAAGTATTTTTTAAAATATGTTTAATGTGTATTTATTTTTGAGAGAGAGAGAGGTGGAGAGAGAGAGAGCAAGAGTGGGGGAGGGGCAGGGAGAGGGCGTCAGAGGATCTGAAGCAGACTCTGCACTGACAGCACAGAGCCGGACGCGGGGCTTGAACTCACAAACCATGAGATCGTGACCTGAGCTGAGGTTGGATGCTCAACTGGCTGAGCCACCCAGGTTCCCCAGCAATGAGGTATTTTTTTAAATTAAGATCTGTGTAGTGTTTCTTTAGGCGTAATACTGTTGCACACTTAATAGATGACAGTGTAGTGTAAATATGTTTATATGTGCAGGGAAACAAAACAATTCATTTGACTCACTTCATTGCAATAGTCACTTTGTTGTGGTTGGTGGTCAGTAATAACCCTCAGTATCTCCGAGGCTTGCCTGGTTAATATGTTATTAAAAGAATTGTGTCTTGCGTTTTTGTACTTACTAGCGTGAATACAAAGATTACTGAGATTTAAAAAATGGAGTTAAATGTGAATTTTACTTTCGTAAATAAGAAAGAACTAGAGTAATGCCAATATAGATGAAAAATGATGTCAGCACACCATCTGTCCTATGCGCCAAAGCCTGATGAGGTAAAAACCAGAACAAAACAGTGGGAGATGCTAAAATTGACAACAGTGAAATGGAAAGTTTGGCTAAATTAAAAAAAAAATTTTTTAGAGAGAGAGAGTGCATGCACACAAGTGCTAGCAAGCGGGGGAGGGGCAGAGGGAGAGAGAATCTTAAGCAGGCTCTGTGCTCAGTGGGGAGCCTGACATGGGGTTCAGTCCCACCACCCTGGGATCATGACCTGAGCTGAAATCAAGAGTTGGATGCTCAACCCACTGAGCCACCCAGATGCCCCTTGGCTACATTTTTAACAATATTTTGTGGAATGTTTATCTGCCTCAGTGGATACTATCAAGAAAACGCTGTTCTTTCTTGCAATACTTCAGCACCTTTTTTTGTTGTTAAATCTGTATTGAAGTGTTGTTTTGTAATTTTGCCCTGAAAACTGCCTTCTTTGAATCACATTGTGTATGAACTGAGCAGGGTCAGAGGCAGAAAAGCAAGCAAGGGGCAGCTTATTCGAACTTGTCTGAGTTTAGCAAATCCTTGGTATCAGGGAACCTCAAATAGGGCATAGATTTCTTGAATCTTCCTTTTAGCAGAAATAGCTTTCAATATTTTCACATAACACTTGTAATGTATTCTACAAAGAACAAGTAGCCAAGTATTTTTCACTTAACATTGGTAACCTGTCTTGAAAATCAGATATTCTGTGGGTGCCTGGGTGGCTCAGTCGGTTGAGCATCTGACTTCAGCTCAGGTCATGATCTCCTGGCTCGTGGGTTCAAGCCCCGAGTCAGGCTCTGTGCTGATGGCTCGGAGCCTGGAGCCTGCTTCGGATTCTGTGTCTCCCTCTCTCTCTGTGCCCCCCCCCCCCTCCACTCACACTCTGTTTCTTTCTGTCTCTCAAAATTGAATAAACGTTAAAAAAGGAAAGAAAATCAGACATCCTGCATGAAAAAGCCAAGTCTTTTCCATCATATTAAATGGGAAAATTAATTCATTATATCAACCAACCAGTTTCTTTAAAACAATGGTAAAACACCTTTTTATAAGAAATAGGCTATCATGTTAGGATGTTAGGATGTCAGAAGTGGTTTCTAGATTTCCAGACAACTGAAACATTTGCTGTTCCTTCCCTGTGGTAAAACCCAGATGCTGTTGTCTGCAGCACTGGTGTAGCACATGCCCAGTTGACACGTGGCATACTTTTTAGACATGCACGGGCAATTATGACTTCTCGTTGGGCTAGAAATGCAACTTGCAGCTTTTTTCTGCATGTTGCTTTAGGGAAAATTTCGATTTGGTTTTCTGACTTAAATACAAATGTATACCTGTAACCAGTAACTGGAATATATTTTAGAGGAATAATATGATTTATGCACTTGTAAACTATGAAGAACCAAAAGACATGCCACCAAGAAATGTTAACCAGGAAGATGTCCATGGCGTATGCCTGTATTTTTAATATGACTAATGTTAATAGATGATGAGGTTAAGAAGTTATTTCCTTTGTGTTTGAAATAATTTATAGGGTGGGAATGAAATTTTAAATTAATTAAAAATTATTTCTAGGGTCCAATTGCAATTTTTTATGCTGAGGGTAGTTTTTAAATTTTTAAAAATTTTTATTTTTGAAAGACATGACATGAGCAGAGGAGGGGCAGAGAGAGAGAGAGAGAGGGAGACACAGAATCCGAAACAGTCTCCAGGCTCTGAGCTGTCAGCACAGAGCCCGACATGGGGCTCGAACTCAGGAACTGTGAGATCGTGACCTGAGCTGAAGTTGGACGCTGAACCAACTGAGCCCCCCAGGCACCCCTTTAAAGAAAGCATATTGACTTTCAGGTAAGGGTGGAAGATTAAACACAGGTGTACAATTTCACTCTCTCCCAGATACCTGCTAAATGAACAGTAAAGTGGTGTTCTAAAAAGTCAAACTTAGAAGGTCGGGTAAAGCGCGAGGGAGACAATAGCAGTAAAGTTTGGGAAGCTGAAAGCAGATGGATAAGTCATAATTCACTTGGCAGATATGAGAAAGCCAGATTCTATGTTGGCAGTGAGGAAATTTGAGAACTAATCCTATTTGCACTACAGAACCCTCAAAAAGCTCAGAATTTAGAGGCTCCGGGGACTTTAAAGAGGTAAAACAGAACTATGAAAATGAGCAGAAAACTGGAAGCATCAGAAGATTTGAAAGAGACCAAATGGAATCTCTAGAAATAAATACTTGAAATTAAAAAAATTAACAGTTATCAGATTATACGCAGTTAAAGAGAGACTTTGTGAACAAACTGAAAGGAGTATATTAACACAGCAAATTAGTCAGATGCAGGATAGGATGAGACCTCTGTTAAGTGTTCTGACTCTTGGTTTCAGCTCAAGTCATGATTTCACGGTTCCTGGGTTTGAGCCCTGAGTCAGGCTGTATGCTGACAACACGGAACCTTCCTGGGATTCTCTCTCTCCCTCTCTCCTCTGCCCCTCCCCTGTTGTGCATGTACGCATGCATACTCCCCCCCTCCCCCCCCAAGTAAACTTAAAAAAAAAAAAAGATGCAAAATAGGATGGAGAAGGTGATGGAGAGGAGGTAGAGGACACAGAGCAAAAGTTTAAGATGCATTTGATTTCAGCCCCCAAAAGGAAAATAGAAGGGAGGAGAGGCAATATTTGAAGAGCTGTTGGCTGAAAAATATTCTGGAATTGATAAAAGATGTGATGATGGAAATATAGTTTATTTCAAACAGGATTAATAGTGTCTTTATTGAGACACAGCATAGTGATGCTCCAAAACACCGAAGACCAAGGGAGGATTTTTTAAAAATAGTTTTTGTTTATTTATTTTTAAGAACGAGAGAGACAGAGCGTGGGCACGGGAGGGGTAGAGAGAGGGAGACACAGAATCTGAGGCAGGCTCCAAGCTCCAAGCTGTCAGCACAGAGTCCGATGTGGGGCTCGAACTCACAGAACGTGAGGTCATGACCTGAACCCAAAGTTGGACGCCCAACCACCTGAGCCACTCAGGCACCCCTCAAGAGAGGATTTTAAAAGTAACCAGTAGTGGGACTGCTGGCTGGCTCAGTGGGAGGAGCGTGCAACTCTCAACCTGAGGACTGTGAGTTCGAGGCCCATGGTGGGTGTAGAGATTACTTAAAAATAAAATCTTTGAAAAATAAATAAACAGGGGCGCCTGAGTGGCTCAGTCAGTTGAGTGTCCCACATCGGCTCAGGTCACGATCTTGCGGTTGGTGAGTTTCAGCCCCACATTGGGCTCTCTGCTGTCAGCACAGAGCCTGCTTTGGATCTTCTGTCCCCCTCTTTTGGCACCTCCCCCCCCTCTCAAAAATAAACAAACAAACAAACAAATAAGTAAGGTGCACTCAGGAGTAAGAGAGAGGCCATCCGAGTAATGGTTTCAACGCTGCTGGCTGCCTTCTCTGCAGCAGTGAGGCAAGCCAGAAGGTGGTGGAAGGGGTCTGAGATGCTGGGAGAAGACTGGGCGTCCAGCCAGATTATCTTTTAAGAACAAAGGTGAAATGAAGGTTTTCTCAAATAAACCACAGTAGGTTACTATCCACAGAACTTTGTTAAAGGTGCTTTGTTAAATAGTCTGCAAGAAGGAGGGAAATGATTTTGAAAGGAAAGAATGAGCTGTGAAAAGGAATGGTTAACAGGTGGTAACCATGTCTCTAAATCTAAGCATCGCCTGGCGTAATTGCCCTCTGTAGGGCTCAGAAACAGGGAGATTACAGCGGTAGGTTACAAGATGAAGTTGGAGATCTCAGGATGTAGAACATAGAGCTGGAAAATAGGAGGGAAGAACATTTAGAGGACCTACCTGTCTGGGGAGTCCAGTAGCCAGTAGTGAAAGTTGCGGGCATGGAAGAGTGGAAACATCACTGACAGAAAGTCACCCACAAAGTCATTGAAGAAAACGCTGTGGAGCCACCAGACATCCAGCACAGTGTATGAAATCAGACCCATCACCTTGAAATTCTGGAACAGGACAAGCAGAAGACTCTTGAGGCTTTCCGACAGAGAGAAACAGGTCAGTTCATGAATCAAGGATCAGGATGACTTTGGACTTCTTAATAGCAATTCTGGAGTTTAGAAGTCCGTGAAGCAATGTCAAAAAATCTGATGGAAGATGATTTCTAGTATACTATCTTTTACCCATTGTAACTTTCAGAGACCTCAGAATTTGCCTCATCCTTCCTTCCCTGGAAGTGACTGAGATATTCTTTACCAAAACAAGGTAGTGAATGGGGAAGCTAATCCCTGGGGTGTGGGAATGACAGTGTGGCAGGTGACAGTGGGGCACCGGGGGTAGAGCATGCCTCGGTCCTGTAAACCGTGTGTGTGGATAGTTTGATTAAGGAAGAAGGTGCAGAGAGCTAGCAGGTGCTATGCATAATGGATTGTGCACAGAAGTACAGGTGAGACTTGAGGTGACCCAGGTCTGTTCTTAGATCTCCTTTTTGCAAATTCTCTGATGGCATCTCAGTATTTCCAGGAAAGGAAGGATGAGGCAGTTTCTGAGTTCTTGGACAGTTTCAATGGCTAATGCCATCTGGGAGCCTTCACATCACTTGCATCATGTGGGGACATCAGGAACTGTGGGGAGTGGGGCTGGTACCTGCAGCTCCCCTCTTCACTCTGTCTCCTGAAATTCTAAATCTTGTCATCTATGTAATCCATTCGTCACCGTTGCCTTTAGCCAGTGCCTTGCCCTGTAAGTCCTAGCTGCATGGCAGCGTGGCCTGGACAGGTGCCCGATGTGCTGCACAGCCACGCTGACACTCAGCTCAATGCCCAGGCCCTCTTGAGCAGGCTCCCTTCTCCTGTGGCCTCCCCGGGTCTTGGCCCTGTGGCTCCTGGCTATACTGTAGCATTCCCTTGCCTTCAAATAGATTTATTTATTTTTAAAAACAATTTTTTTAGGTTTGTTTATTTATTTTGAGAGAAACAGAGACATTACAAGTGGGAGAGGGGCAGAGAGAGGGAGAGAGAATCCCAAGCAGGCTCCTCACTGCCAGTGCAGAGCCTGATGCGGGGCTTGACCCCTGTGAGATCATGACCTGAGCTGAAATCAAGAGTCAGGAACCCCCTTCAAATAGATGTAAACTTTTTTGTTTTTAAGAGAGTGTGAGCTCCTGCAGGGGAGGGGCAGAGAGAGAGAGAGAGAGAGAGAGAGAGAGAATCTTAAGCAGGCTCCACGCTGCCAGCACAGAGCCCAACACAGGGCTTGAACTCATGAAGCCGTGAGATCATGACCTGAGCCAAAATCAAGAGTCAGATGTTCAACCAACTGAGCCACCCAGGCACCCCAGATGGAGAGACAGTCTTAACATGGGGCTCAATCCCATGACCCTGGGACCATTACCTGAGCAGAAATCAAGAGTTGGACACTTAACCAACTGAACCACCCAGGGCCCCCCCCATTTTTTTTTTTTTTAATTTGGTTTTCTAGTTGTCCTCAGCAAGAGGTTTAACCACTGAATGCTCTTCCATTGTTGGATGGAAAGAGTCAGACCAGCGTCTTAAAACTGGATGCATGTGACTCACCTTGTTTAAAACCCTCATAATATCGTTTCTTTGTTCTCTCTTAGAGGGTTGGGCAAGCTGTCTGGTTCATTATTCTGACAGAAATGGAAGTCTTTACTCCAAAATATTTCCAGTGGGTGCTGTGGGCTGGTCTCCTGTGTCAGAGGAGGGGCACGGCTCCTTCTCCAGGGCACTGGCACCACGCTCGGCTCAGCCTGGCCCTTCTGGTTCCAGGAAGTTGCTTTCCTTCTGTAGCGGGGACTGGGCAGAAAGGAGCCTCTGATAGTCAGAGTTGGTGAAATGTTTCTCAAGTTTATCTGCAGTTTTCTGGAACCTCCAGTGAGTAACTGGAAGGGACTCCCTCACAGACAACAGAAGCCCTGAAGACCGCACTCGTGACAGAAGGGTGTGGCTCCCAGGCCTCACGGTGCTCAGGGCCCTGTGCGGACCCCAGTGGGATCTGTTACCAGTGGCTGCTGGCACCAGTCTGCAGGTGTGCAGGGCTCAAATCTTCCATGTGCTGGTTACGTCTGTTTCCTGATGTTTTCTATCCTGCTTTCTGTGGGATTGATAAAATTTTTCTGTTTTATTTTTCTCTGGTGTTTGATTAACATTTTATCATATGCTCCCTCTGGGTCCTCCCAATAAGGAAGTTCATGGGGCGTCTGGGTGGCTCAGTCATTTAGGCGTCTGACTCATGATCTTGGCTCGGGTCATGATCTCACGGTTCCTGGGTGTGAGCCCCTCGTGGGCCTCTGCACTGACAGCCCAGGGCCTGCTTGGGATTCTCTCTCCCCTTCTCTGTCTGTCCGCCGCCCCCCCGCCTGAAATAATCCATTAAAAGAAGGAAGTTTGTGGTCACGCAGCACCTTTGTTCTCCTTTTGGGCTTGAGAATAACTCTCGTAACCATCATACTAGCTGTTGTGGTTTTGACTGAAAATGTCATTTTATCACTTTGAAAAATACTTTAGCCAATGGTCAGTGTCCCCCACGTGCTTTCCTGCTCCCCGGTCCGCCCTCCTTGCTCAGGAACACTCTTCAGCAGTTACGCTCATGGTGTCTGTGGGTGGGAAGTCTGCTATGGTTTCTGTGTGGGAAAAGGACTTGACTTTACTCCCCTTCCTGAAATGTAATTTCAGGACCTTAGAACTTCATGCTGCTCATCCGTCTCTCAGTTCTGTGTAAACTTTTCCACCACACGGACGCGGGCCCCTTGTGGCGGCCGCTCGCAAAATGCTTAGTTTCCCCGAGTGAATTGCTCCTTTGCTAGGCCGTGTTTAGCTGCGTGGGTTTATCTGTTCGCAGGAATTGGCAACCTTGGCATTTGGGAATATCTGCTGGCCTTTCAGCCGGAGGATGAAGCACTCAGGAGGTGGCAGGCTTTTGTTCTAGAGCTCAGACTGAGTGTGAGGGGCTGTCCCATGCAGACGGGAGGGTGGTGGCCTGCTTGGTTCTTAGTGCCATCAAGGTGCCCTTGCCAGTGGGACGGGCCAGGTGGGCGGGGGCTCCGATCTTCGGCATTTTCTGTCTAGACGAGAACCAGTGAACGGAGGGTGCTGTTTAGCGTCCCGGTTGCTCACCCTGACCCGAGGGTGCCAATGGTGTCTGTGTCTGTGGGGAGTCTCGGGACTCCCTCATCACTGCCGTGGTCCCTGTCCTTTCCTAGGACACAGGTGTAGAAGTCGCTTCTGGAGAGGCTGAGGGCAGAGCCAGATATGGGCGTATCCAGGGCAGCAGAGCATGTACCCTAAGGGAGTGGGTAGGTCCACCTTGCCTCGAGCCCCATTCTGGCCTGTGTGGGGCCGCCTCTCAGACACCAGGCGGGGGTGGGGGTGCCCAAGCTTGGAGTGAGGAGAGTTGCTGGGCACCAGGAGCAGGTTGCAGCTTCCTGGGACTCCTTCTCCAAACAGCCCCCATTAGGAGCCAGCACAGAGCGTCTTCTGTTCTAGGGCTCGTGTAGGAAGTTGGAATCAAGAACCTTGTCGCCCACTCATGCCCGGAACTTTCCTGCAGTGTGAGGCGGAGAGCAGTGAGCAGCTGCCCTCGGGGTGGGGGTGGGGGTGGGGGTTGCTGGCTCGAGGCCTGCAGTGCAGTTGGGGCTCCCCCACGACACCAGACCTGCTCTGGGCGTGCCCCTTGCCCACCAGCCGTCCTAGCTGCCCCACCACGGCTCCAGGCACCGGCACAGGGCGGGTCTGGGCCGGCAGATGACCCTGGGCTGCCCTCTGCTCATCCGTGGGGCGAGGCCTGAGCAGGACCCGACTCCTGAGGTGGAGGGGGAGATGGCCAAGGCCCGCACGGCTAAGGGTCTGCAGAGGGCGGACGCGCACGCAGCTCCCCGGGACTGATCCCAGGACAGCTGTCGCCACGTCACCGTGTGTCTTCACACACACTCACTTGTCCGCACTGTGTTGGTGCTCTTCCAGAGGTGAGGCTGGGGGGCACCTGAGTAGGATCAGGACCCAACAGTCCAGGCTGAGGGGGGCAGCCCTGGCAGTAGCCTCAGTGAGAGCCAGGCACCATTTCTCCACTCAAATGCCACCTCCCTACTGGGGAACGTGTCACCCGGGCTGCAACCTGCCCCAGCTGGCCCCCGGGACCTGCTGAGCAGGGGGCAGCCTTCTGCCGCAGGGAGGAGAGCTGGCCCTCCGTCTGCGCTGTGAGGAGGGTTGGGGCCTTGCCGAGGTGCGTCTGCGCTGACTTTCAAGGTAAAGGACCTGCGGCAAGTGAGGGGGGCATCTCTCAGGACAGAGTGCAGGGAGCTCACACGTAGGACTCGACCGCAGGCTGACCCAGGGCCAGGAGCCCCCTTTCCTAGCCTCCCTTTACATATTCCTGAAAACAGTCCCAGAATGCATGAGGAAGCTGTGAAGTCAGCTCTTCTGAAGGTCCCTACGACGTCCCCGAGCAGAGGAGAGGGGCAGGGCCGGGTGTTGGCTGCTCCTCCCACCCCCGAGGTGTGCAGGCCACTCTGCCCCACGGGCGGCTGGGACCTGCAGAGGGACAGGTTCAGGACTTTCTGAGGAACGTTGCCGTAGCCTCTAATAGAAATAAAAACATTCTGTTCTATTGAAAATACTGTTTTGGAAATAAGTGCAGATGACAAAAGCAGAGCGTAAAAGTAGAGAAATGAAACAAATGAAGGCAGGTGTGGAAACGGCCTGCCTGAGGAGACGGTTCCAGACCCCACCACCACAAGGCGGAGGCCCCCTGCACTCCAGAGACCAGGTGCAGCCGTGCCCCTGCGATGAGGGCCAGGCCGCGGGCTGCTCTTGTCTGTGTTTCCAGTCGTCCCTCAGTGTTTGCAGGAGCTTATTTTCCTCCTGGCTCTTCTGTTTGCGCCGGAGTCTGTGGCCTGAGGGCTGCACGCTGCCCTGCCCTGCCCTGCTGGCTGCTACCTCCCTGGCGCCCCCAAGGGGAGGGACAGGTGAGAAGCTCCCTTAACACCTCCCCCCCCCCCCCCCCACCAGGTTCCCCCGCTCCTCTGCCTGTCACACTCTTAAGCCCTTTTTTCACTCAAAAGGAGGCTTCTGTTAAGAAACCAGCCAGTTATTTTACTTTATTTAGTGTTGACTCACAATGCAGAGGTCTAGGCACTAGTACAGTAGCGAGCAGAAGGCATGATTCTAGTTCAGAGCATTTAAAATTTTTTTTTAAACGTTTATTTATTTTTGAGAGAACAGCATGCGCGGGGGGTGGGCAGAGCGAGAGGGAGATACAGAATCCGAAGTAGGCTCCAGGCTGTCAGTAGAGAGTCCGATGCGGGGCTCGAACTCATGAACCATGAGATCATGACCTGAGCCGAAGTCAGATGCTTTGGATGCTCAGTCAGACTGAGCCACCCAGGCACCCCTGAAATCAGAGCATTTTTAAACAATCAAGAGATAAAAGTAATAAGAAAACCGTCGTCTACACCTTTCTTTGCAGAGACCCGAGTCTCCCTCCATCCTGGTCCTGCCCTCAGACTCTGGCTGATACCCCCAACTTGCCAGTTCGGAGGCTGAGGCAATTGGGTGGAGTCTCCCACCAGCTGGAGGCTGGCCGGCACCCCAGCCTGTGGGCTCTGGGAAAGGTGACCGCAGGACCCAGAGCTGCTGTCACCCCTTTGTCACAATACCCTCTCACAGCTGCCCTCATTTCTCTCAGACCCTGGTGGGGTCATGCCATGCTTGTAGAGGGTTTGGGGAACAAGCAGGACCGGGCGTGGGGCTGTTCTGGTCACAGGCTGGCTTCTCTTTTCTGACCTCTGGCACCTGAATGTGTGATGCGTATTCTGAATGTGTGATGTGTATTTTGTTCTCTGTGTGGTCCCGCGGGGGTCCTGGTACAGTTTTGTTGGTGAGAGAAGCCCCGAACAGCAAGGACCACAGGAGCAGGGACTGTGCAGCCCAGCGTGTCTGGGTGTCCTGACTGTCATGGAGCCTCCCGCGACCAGAGGCCAAGTGCTGTCCCCAAGGCGGCAGCTGTCCAAGCGCCCTCAGAGATTCACTCTGTGCTGCACCCAAGTGTCTCCAAACAAGCGTCCTTTCTGTGTGGGGTGTGGTCCAACATCCTTCCCAGAAAAGTTTGAAAAGCTGGTCCTGACCCACAACTTGATGCCATGACTGGCAGGTCGGGTCACGGTTGAAACCTTTGGAGGGGGTTGATGAGAAGAGCCTTGCGGGAGGCGCGAGCGGGAAATGCCAGCCTGTCCTGGTCACTGAGTGTAGAGAATGGGCCATTGTGCTTCCTGCTTAGAGCCAAGCTTTCAGAACATGAAACTGAGATGCACTCATTGTTCAGAACTTGGAAAACTTATTAAAAACAGCATTGAGAATGGAACTTAGGCCTTTTGGAGATGATGGCTGACTAAAGACTTGTTTATTCTACTTCCCTCCCTGAAACTCACTGAAATGAACAGAAAGAATGAGAAATAGAGAACGAGATTTAATCTACAATGAACCCAAGGAAGAGCCATAGCCGGAGGAGGAAGAGACGGGGAGAGGGCGGCAAGAGCCAAAGCCCTGATGCACAAAGAGGATTTAGGGACACGACTGACGGCATTTACGTGACACAGCAGTGGCTGTGGGACAGACCAGATGTGGGAGGCATGTGGTGAGGGAGGTGAGCTGGAGTGAGCTCTGGTGCCGGGCTGCCGCCGGCCCTGAAGCGGCTGTGCAGGCAGGCCCCCTGTGAGCCCCAGCTGGGCCGAGACCACGGTGGTCGCCAGAGCCTTTGGGGGACCCTCGCTGGACCAGAGGGCAGGAACTTGTGGCGCGCGGAGACAGCCCACCTGAAAGTGCCGCCAGCCTGAGCAGAGCGCCGGGGGGAGGTGGCCCTGAGGCCTTTCTGGGACCCCTGCGTCGGTGGGGCCTCGACCCAGACGGCCCCGTTAGGTCTGCTTTCGGTTGGAGTTGGGTTTCCGTCACTTGCAACCAAAGATGTCCTAATACCAGAAACTCATTTCCAGGGCAGAGCCTGTAAGAAAACTTGGCAATAGAGCATCCTGGAATGATACACCCGGTTTGAGACTGTCTCATTCCTTGTTTAAAGATGAGCAATAATCAGGAGCCAGACCTTATGTACAGACTGAAGAAGGAGAAGAGAAGAGGGAATGAGCACAATTAAACCGTGGGTGAAGCAAACAGAAGAATTAACAGATGGAAAGTTTAGATAGAACTTTTTCTGTATACTAAAAATACAAAATTCAAAACACATAAAAAAGAGCTCAAAGAAAAGACGACATAGCAGGAGAGGAAGTGAGCTGGCAGAACTGAGAAAGGAAACTGAAGTCCGAAATCCATTACCAACATGAGAGCCCCATTAGCAATGACAAAACGGGATGGACACTCCTAGGAGGAATTAATCCTCCAGAGGACAGGCTGCTTGGAAAGAACATGCTGCATGGGGAGAAATCAGAAAGTGGTCAGAGAGAAGGTGCCTGAGCCAGAAGGCTGCACGGTGGTCCGTTGTGGGTCGGGATGGGTGTGGGGAGTCCAGAGGAGAGATGATGTCCAGGGTGCAAGGGACAAGCAGACCAAGGCCTCCTGAGAGTAAAGGGAGGCCGGCTGTGTACAGTGAGAAGGGTGCATCACGTTTCTGGAAAAAATGGATACGACATGACCAGGCACTAGAACAGAAACTGGTCGGTGAACTGAGTCTGTTGTACCGGCCCAGCCCACCTCATCCTCTGCTGTGGACGGCAGTGGAGCAGAGGCAGCAAGGTGAGGGGTGAAGAAATGCTCCCCAGGAATTTGTTCTGAGCCAGCGTGGCCTCGGCACAGGCACCCCACCTGGTGGAGTTGTGTCTGCCAGGTGCTGCACTGTGCGGCTTTGAGAGGAAGGGCGTGCTGGAGAGCCGTGTCCTTGGAGGCAGAGGATTTGCACAGACTGCTCTTTTCAAGGAGAGATGTGTCTGTTTTCCCCACTTCACTTATTTATTTGGTTATTCACTTATATCAGTATGGGCTCAGATATTTTATACTTTGGATTATCATCTCATATGACTTCCCCCCTCACACTGCGCCAGCTTTGGTCATTGAGAGCTCTTTCAGTTGGCTTCGTTGTCCCTTTGACAGACCCCATCACTCTGGGGCTTTGTCTTTGTTTTAGCTCTTCCTCACTGCCTCAGTGGGCCCCTTCAAACTCACCTTGTCTTTTTCTGCCCCAGGGATTTCAGCCGTTTCTCCGAGGAGAATGCTGTCAGAGCCCAGAGCTGGGCACTGGGTATGATCCTCGCTGGGGGCTGTTGTTGTTGCTTCTAGGCTCTCTTAGCTCACGGAACCAGGAAATCTGTGCGTGCACGCTGGCCTGTGTGTGGGTGTATGTGTGTGCACACATACACACAGAGATCTCTCCAGGTTCTGAGGAACCCATCTCTCATGGGTTCTGACTTTTGTCTCCACCCTAACCGATCCCCATGTGGGGTCGTCCTAGCCTCCTCCCCACGCTTACCTGTAACCTGCCATCGTTTTGCTGAATTGTTCAGTTCCCATGTACACATGTAGTGGTATCAGAGTTGGAGACCCATACTCCTGAGAAGTGACTTTATCAACTAGAGACAGTGCCTGTATATAGTTCCTTTTGTGTTGAGTCTTCTACCCTTGCTCATTTCCAAAGTCATTCAGGTTAGCACCTTTCCACCACCTCCTTTGAGGTTGTTTCATACATTTGCGATACAGGTAGATTGTTTTGTCCTATGCTGCATTGCATTTTGAGAAACCTTGACTTCCTAAATTATTTTTTTTAACTTGCATATGTTAAAGTTCACTCTTTATGCTATAAATTTCTGTGGTTTTGACAAATGCATAGTGTCAGGTATCCACAATGGCAAAATTGTACTGAATATGTTCACCACTTTAAAAAATCCCCTGTTCAACCTTCCTCCCTCCCCTGGATCACTGGTAGCCAGTCTTTGTACCATTAATATAGTTTAGTGTTTTCCAGACTCTCATACATTTGGAACCGTACGTCGCATAGCCTCGAACAAACATTTTAAGTCCTTAGTTATACACTATGCCAAGGTAAATTCCAGGTGATTATGGAATGTGTTTATTCAGTAAATGTTTGATGACTCCGTGCCAAGGATGCAGTGGTTCACAAAGCAAATATCATCCCTGCTCTCATGGAGCTTACCCTCTGGGGAGGAAGGGAAATTAAATATCACAGTTGTAATACTTTATTTGTGTAATTGTGCAGTGCTGAACAAGAGTACCTGCACTTCCTCCTGTTCCCAAGATGAAGCAACAGGGGTCATATTTACCTTCTCACAAGGAACTAATAAAAAGCTGGACCATATATATTTATATTTAATGTATAACATAGTTACATTTTTTTTTTTTACTTTCTATAATTTGTTTAATTTTTATCATTTACATCCAAGTTAGTTAGCACCTGGTGCGACAATGATTTCAGGAGTAGATTCCTTAATGCCCCTCCCCCATTTAGCCCATCCCCCCTCCTACAACCCCTCCAGCAACCGTCTGTTTGTTCTCCTTATTTAAGAGTCTCTTAAGTTTTGCCCCCCTCCCTGGTTTAATATTTTTTTTCTTCCCTTCCCTTATGTTCATCTGTTTTGTATCTTAAAGTCTTCATATGAGTGAAGTCCTATGATATTTGTCTTTCTCTGACCAGTTTCAAAAAAGCTGGACAATATTTATGAAACCTTGGTTTTCTAAGTTGTGGGTCTAAGACGACAAACTATACTGATTCCTGTGAGATGAGGGTCGAACAAGGTGAGTCCAGTGATTTCCTGGCTCCCTGCATGAGCAGAGTTTCCAGGTTGTGCTGCAGGGATGCAGGGTCTTGCAGAGCCCCTGAGTTCAGGAGATGGAACTTAGAGTCTGGGGTGGCCACGGTGATGAAGCAAGTAGGGAAGAGCAGCAGAGTGGGATGCTGCAAGTGGAGAGAACTTGGAGGCCTGTGGGAGAGTGCCATTCAGTATGTGGGTGTGAGGAAGCTGGTAGAGGCAGGGAGAATCCCCCAGAAGAGTTAGAGGGAATGATGCTCAGAGCTCTCAGAACACTGTGAAAGGGGTCTTGTCATGAGGCAGACTGAACCTTCCTTCATAATTCACAGGGCACTGGGTTGACTACTCAGTGGAGGGTAATTATCCATAGAATAAATAGTGCTCTGGTGCCCCTAACCAGTGGTAGAAGCAAGAACTGAAGGTTTCACACATTTTCCAAGTAACTGTGTCCCAAAACAAAGCTCAAGAATATTTATAGGAATACAAAGGTTATTATAACTATATTCCATGTGTTCAAAAAGCTAAAGGAAACACTGGATACGTTGAGTAGAGACAAGATGAAGTAAAGACTGAATCACAAAAAGATCCAAATTAAACTCACAGAGTTGAAACTAAAATGTCTGAATGCAAAACATACTGGGTGGGATGAACAGATTACACGCTGCAGAAGAAAAGCTCAGTGAACTTGAAGACAAAGCAGTAAGGTCTATGCAAAGTAAAACAAGGACAGGAAAAGTACTCTCAAATAAGCAAAAGAGCAGGACTGAGCTGTGGGACATCTGGCAGAGGACTAACACTTGTGTAATTGTAGATCCCAGTGGGGAAGGAAGAGTGCAGAAACACTATCTGAATAAATATTAGCTGAAATGCTTCCAAATTTGATGAAAACTATCAACTTAAGCAATCTTAACAAACCCTAAACACAAACACAAATACTGTTAACACAAGGCACATGATAATCCAATTGCTCAAAATCAGTGATGAAGAGAAAGTCGTAAAAGCAGCCAGAAAACGGGGTGCCTGGGTGGCTCAGTTGGTTAAGTGTCTGACTTTGGCTCAGGTCATGATCTCACAGTTTGTGGGTTTGAGCGCCGTGTCGGTCTCTGCTGACAATGCAGAGCCTAGATAGAGCCTGCTATGAGTTCTGTGTCTCCCTCTCTCTCTGCCACTCATGCTCTGTCTCTCTCAAAAATAAATAAACATCAAAAAAAATTTTTCTTAATGAAAATAAAAAAGCGGCCAGAAAACAAGACTACATACAGAGGAACAACAGTGCAGATGATAGCAGATTTCTCTTTGGAAAGTGTGGGTGAAGAGGCCAGGGAGCAGCTAGCCTGGAACTCTGCCCGTGTAAACACGTTGTTAAATGAAGGTGGAGTAAAGATATCTCAGATGTAGAAAAGCTGAAAATCCATCACCGGCAGACCTTCACCACAACGGATGTTACAGGAGTGGCACCAAAGGCTTCAGGCTACAGGAAAATGAACCCATGTGGAAATCTAGGTCTACCCAAAAGAGTGAAGACTCCTGGAAATGGCAGCTGCATGTCTAGATATACATATACTGTCTTATTTAAATCTCTTTAGAAGATAACTATTTGAGGAAAAGTAATAAGATAGCAGAAGGGGGGGGGGGGCGGTTATATATAGAATAAGATATGGTAAGAATGGCACGAGGTCCAGGAGAGGAGAAATGCCAGACACATGTACTCGAAGTGGTATGATTTCTCTTGAAGGCAGACTATAATAAATTAAATATGGACACTATAAACCCAAAAGCATCTACTAAAATAGTAAAACAATGAATTACATACAGCTGGTAAGTTAGCAGTGGAGATAAAATTGAATCACATACAATACTTAATCCAAAAAGGAAAAGGGGAATAAAGAATAAATGAGACGGATTTTTTTAAATTAGCAAAATGAAGGCACCTGGGTGGCTCAGTCAGTTGAGTGTCCAACTCTTGATTTTGGCTCAGGCCATAATCTCAGGGTAGTGGGATTGAACCATGTATCAGGCTCCACACTGAGCGTGGAGCCTGCTTAGGATTCTCTCTTTGCGCTGCCTCCCCCCCCCCCAAATAAAAAATTAAATAAAAATAAAAAAATTAAAGTAGCAGAATGGTAGATTTCAACCTAACCATGTCAACAATCACAAATCTAGATGGTTTAAACACCCAATTAAAAGGCAGAATTTGTCAGCATTAAAAGACAGTACCCAAATATGTGCTGGCTACAATAAACCCACTTTAAATAGTAAAGACACAAACAGGTTAAAAGTAAAAGGAAGGCAAAAGATGTACAATTCTAACACTAATAGAAAGCTGGATTTGCTGTAGTAATGTCAAATATACTGATTTCGGAGCAAAGAAAACTACCAGATAAAGATATTTCATGATGGGAAAGAGGTTAATTCACCAAGAGGACAACATAAACTTTATGTACCTAATAGCAGAGCGACAAAACACGTGAAACAAAAACTGATAGAACTGGAGTGCCTGAGGGTCTCGGTTAAGCGTCCGATTTCATTTCAGGTCATGATCTCACGGTTTGAGAGTTCAAGCCCAAGCGTCGGGCTCTGCACTGACAGTATGGAATCTGCTTGGGATTTTCTCCTTCCTCTCTCTGCGTGTCTCTCTCTCTCTCTCTCTCTCTCTCTCTCTCTCTCAAAATAAATAAACTTAACAAAGAACTGATAGAACTGCAAAGAGAAATAGATAAATCTGCAATTATAAAGTTGGAGTTCTTGGTATCCTTTACTCAGAAATTGGTAAAACAGGTAGACAGAAGATGAATGCTGCTACCGTCAGCCCACCTGCCCCGGTTGGCATTCATCGAGCAGTCTACCCAACACCGTGCTTTCCAGTGCATATGAGCTGTTTACCAGGATGGACCATTTGTCTGCATCATAAGTTTTTCTGAACCAATAAAAATATCTAGAAAATCACCAGCTACTGGCAAAGTAAATCATGTACGTCTATGTAATCCATGAGTCAAAGGAGAAATCAAAAGGGAAATTGGCAGGTTTTTGCATTAGATGAAAATGAAAATCAAAATTTGTTGGATGCCACAAAAGCTATACCCTGAAGGGGACTTTGTAACACTAAATGCCTGACTCAGATTGAAACTTTAAAAGGTCGCAAAGCACTAAACTCAATTTCTACCTTAAACTAGAAAAATTTAAATTAAAATTAAAAAATTAAATCCAAAGGACTGCAAAGGAAATAATTCAGATCAAAGTGGAAATTAATTAAAGCAGGCAAAAAAAAAATAGGTGAAAAATTGATGAAGCCCAACACTGTCTTTTTCTTATTCAAGATCAGTATAATTGACAAACTTCTGGCTAGCCAGATCATAAATTACCAATATCAGGAACAAAAGAGACGGCATCACTACGTATTATATTGATCTTTTTTTTTTTTTTTTTTTTTAAATTTTTTTTTTCAACGTTTTTTATTTATTTTTGGCACAGAGAGAGACAGAGCATGAACGGGGGAGGGGCAGAGAGAGAGGGAGACACAGAATCGGAAACAGGCTCCAGGCTCTGAGCCATCAGCCCAGAGCCCGACGCGGGGCTCGAACTCACGGACCGCGAGATCGTGACCTGGCTGAAGTCGGACGCTTAGCTGACTGCGCCACCCAGGCGCCCCAATATTATATTGATCTTAAAAGGACGATAAAAGAATGGCATAACAACTTTGTGCCAATAAATCTGACACAATTTACATGAAATGGACAAATTCTTGGGAGGCCAAAACCACTAAACATGACTCAAGAAGAAGTTTAAGGACTGGTTAGCTCTGTATCTACTGAACGAATTAAAATTGTAATTAAAAACCTTCCTGCAAAGAAAAGGACAGGCCCAGATGGTTCCACTGGCGTATTCCGCCAAACGTTTGAGGGACAAATAATAGCGATTCTGCACAAACTCTCCCAGCAAATTGAGAGGATGGAATATTCTCAGTTCATTTTCTTAGGCTAGTATTACCCTGATACCAAAACCAGACAAAGATAATATGAGAAGAAATTCACATGGAAATGCAAAGGAGCTAGAAGAATGAAGACAACTTCAGGAATGAAGAGCAGAGTTGGGAGGGCCGTCACTGTCTGGTGTCAGACCCAGAGCATCTGGAGTCAGTGGGACGTGGTGTCTGTCCCGGATCGGAGAGCCTTTCTGGATGGAGGGACTGATCCAGGGATGACTTGAGGAAGGAGGGCCAGTCAGGCATCTCAGAGGTAATCTTCAGCGACCACTGTGCCCCCTGCTCTGGACCAGCCTTAAAGGATGGACAAGAACTGAAAGGGGATACGCAGGTGCAGGTGGTTGATTTGAGTTGCTTTCAGGTTATGGTAGATATGTTTTAGCTTTTCAGAATTTTACTAACACTGCTCAGTGTTTTTTTAATGTTGAAGCCATAAAGGAAGCCCACCTGTTTTCACCCAGATGGGCAAAGAGTTAGAAATACTTGAGTTTCGTTTTTTTTAATGGCATTCCCAGTAGTTTTAAGTATTTAAGTAAAATTTGTATGGATATTCATATGGCAGAAAGGAGAAGGCTGGGAGCGTTTCTTCTAGGCAGGTGATCTCAGCTCATGAGCCAAGCACCGTCAGGTTGATCTGTGCTGTCACCATCCCTCTGAGCCTTGGAGAAAGTGTCTGATTGGCTTGTAGTCTCCCGCCCTTGGGTTTCTGGCTAGCTGTACCCCATCTGGTGCTTTGAATCTGTTTTATTTCCCCTTGAATAGCATAGTTGGGTTCTGTGGACCAGCCTCTGCTGGGGAGAGTCAGGGACATTGTCCCTAGCGATATTCTTGCTCCTCATTCTGCAGGCTTTCTGCCGAAACTGAGACATGTACGTACAGAAAAGCTTGAGGGCACAGGCGGGACACTCTTGAGCTTTCATAAACCAACACTCTCGTAAGTGGAGCCAAGCTGAAAGTCAAATGACACTGCCCTTTGGGCCCCTCCCCTCACTATCTGGACTGGAGGTGGCTGCTTCTGACTTCTGACAGCAGAGACTGATTCAGCCTGATTTTGAACGTGTTTATGTGAGGGAATCGTACTATATGCGTCTGATTGTGTTTGGCTTTTGTCTTTCACCCTCTGGGAGCTTCACCTAGGTTGTGGGTAGGCTCCTGGAGGAACTTTGAGGGTCTGTTCTACTGTGATGAACATTCGGGAGTTTCTTGTTTTGACCATTGTGACCAGGGCTGCTGGGAACATTGTGTGCAGGTCCAGGTAAGTGTGTGTGTGTGTGTGTGTGTGTGTGTGTGTGTGTGTCCGTCCTCTGCCAGCCTTTATCGCTGTAAGTGGAAGCTCTCGGTGGGGGCCGAGGTGTACGTGCAGCTCTAGGAAGTACTGCCAGCTGTGGTCCTGAGCAGGCTGACCCATCTCTTGAAGCCCTGATGAGCTGCCTTGCCCTTGCTAGCATGTGATGGGTTTCCTTTCCCATTTTAGCCATTTTGGTGGGTGTACTGGTTATGCTTTTTCATTAACGTTATATTTTAATTAGCCATTGGGCTCTTGATGGCGTAAGCATTTCCCTGATGACTGATGAGGCTGAGCATACTTCCATGTGTTTATTAGCCACATGGATTTTTTTTTAATATTTGTTAAAGGGTGCCTGGGTGGCTCAGTCAATTGAACATCCGACTTAGTTCAAGTCTTCATCTCATGGTTCGTGAGTTTGAACCCGGGCTCTCTGCTGTCAGCTCGAAGCCTGCTTTGGGACTGTCTGTCCCTCTCTCTCTACCCTTCCCCGTGCATGCTTTTCTCAACAATAAAAAAAAATAAACATTAAAGTGTTTGTTCTAGTCCTCGTCCATTTTTCTGTTGGATTATCTGCCTTTTCCTAGGAATTTTGTATATGTCCTGGGACTAGTTAGATTAGATACGCATACGTGTGTCCTGTGTTGTGCATGTTCTCTGTAGCAAATATTTCCCTTTCTGGGCTTGTCTTTTTACTTAATGGTGTGTTGATAAACAGGGGCTCTTAATTTTATTATAATCAACTTATTAATTTTTCTTTGTGCTTAGTGGTTTTTTATGTCTGATTGAGATACCCAAACCTGCTATAAGACTAAAAAACTTCTACATTTTTTTTTCTAAAAACCTTATTGTTTTGCTTGTAATGTTTAGAACTATAATTCGTCTAGAATGGAGTTTTGTGTATTGGATGAGATAGGGGTCAGGATCCATTTTTTCCCATGTGTGTATCTAGTCACGACAATACCATTTTTTAAAAGTCCACTCTTGGGAGCTTGGGTGGCTCAGTCGATTGAGCATCCAGCTTCAGCTCAAGTCATGATCTCATGGTTCGTGAGTTCAAGCCCCTCGTCAGGCTTGCTGCTGTTGGCACAAGAGTCTGCTTCAGATCCTCTGTCCCTCCTTCCCTCCCTCTCTCTCTCAAAAATGAATAAATATTTTAAAAAGAAAAGTCCACCCTTTGTCATCAATCAGGTGATCCTGTGTGAGTGTTGCCTATTCGTGAGCGTTTTCCTGTCTGGGCCATGCCACATGCTTTGTGCACAGCGCTACTGCAGCCCCAGGCGGGTGGTGCTGTCCCTGTTGGAAGCCGAGGACATTGTGTCTGAGAGGTGGCAGCAGCTTCCCCAGGGTCAGCTGGCAAGGGGCCTGGGTGCCCTCCTGTGGGCTGGGGTTCAGGGGCCGGGCACAGGGAGCAGAGAAACTGCGCTCGGGCCTGGATGTTCCTTACTCTGGCCAGCACACTGGGCTGTGAGGGGCTGGGCTGGGCCGTTTCGGGTTCCCCAAACCCAAAGATGTTTACCGAGTTTATGTGCTTAGAGGCTTCTGCTCTCTCACAGGGCGGTGCCTTCCTGACTGACAGTGGAGGGAGAGTCCCGATGATCCTCTGACTTCTGTCCGCCTGGGGCCTCCGGAAAAGACTGCAATGTCCCAGACGAGGGATTATGAATGTGACAGCCATGATGCTGGCGTGCAGGAGCCCCGGATTTCAGGGTCGAGCACGAGGTAAGCGGAAGCCGTCTGTGCGGGCCGAGTCATCAGAGGACTGGTTTTCTTCCTTTCAGAGAAGGACCAGCAGCCGGCGGGCTGCCAGGGCTTTGCTGCCAGGGGTGAGCCCTGCTTTCTTCGGGATTTGATGTGCTCCCTTGGAAGCCCCGCCCCTGGGTTCCTGCTGCAGAGGGAGGGGGCCCAGATGCCCTGCAGGCCAGCGGTGGACCCAACTCCGTGCGCCCCTCCGGGCATCAGTCCACACCAAGGCAGTTCATCGTTTTAATGTTTCTCGTTTTCAGCTTTATTTGTAAATAATCCCACACTTACAGAAAAGTTGCAAGAGCAGAAACGGTGCACTGGATACTTGCACCACCTTGCCCTTCACCCTGTGGCCTCTGTGCACCCCCTCCCTCGGCACGGTGCCGTTTTTGGGGGGCATGGGGGCACGTCTCCCATCTCCTCTGCCTCGTGGTCCAGCCTTTGGCAGCTGGTTCCTGTCACCCTTCACGGTGCTTCCAGCCCCTCCTGAGACACTCGCCCTACCGGACTTGCTGCTGCTGTGCGGCCCCTTCGCCTTTTATAATCTGGAAGGTTCCCTGCCTTTTGTGACACTGACACTTTTTAAGGCAATAGTTGCCCTTTCAAACGGAGCGCTGGTTTGTGTTTGCCGATTTCTTAGTAGATGCCGCACAGCCGTGTCCTGCCGGTCCCGGGGTCTCACCTCTGCAGACACACGGCCACCTACTGCTCCTCCGCTCTCCCCTCGCCACCCTGCCCCTCACTGCTTTGGGCGGTCTGCTCGTTTCTTACACAGTTCAGTCTTTCCTGGGATGCGTGCAGAGCGCTGACTTCCCTGCTACGGGGGGCCTACAGCCAGCACTCTGCACCCCTTGTCCCTGCTCGTGGATTCCTCTGTTCATTCTCAGTACGGACTCAGAAGTTCCTTTCTGTTCTACAGGGTCTGTAGTTCGTTCTTGCACTTAATTACTTTGGTGCTTGCGTTGTCCCAGATGGGGCCGGTGAGGTTCCTTCTGCTACGTGTCCGTGCCTCTTGGATGCTCCTTCCTTCTGGCTCCAGGCACGTCTTGTGCTGCCGCCCCGCCTGCAGGCAGCTGCTTCTCTGAGCAGCCCTGGTTCCTTTCCAGGAAGATGGGTATTGGAGGGCCAGTCTGAGGGCTTGGCATACTTGCGGCTCTGGCACTGTGTTTGCTTCTTGGCCCTTTAAGCAGACGAGAAAATGTGTGTGTGCATCTATGTACACACATTAAAAGTGCTAAGTTCACTCCAGTTCCTCCAGTTCCAGCGCTTTCCCCGAGGGTCTGCTCTTCTCGGCAGCCGCCTGCTCCCAAGAGCATCAGCATGTGTACTCGTTTGCTCATCTGATAGCCTATCTGCAAACCATTTCGGAATTGCTTCACCTGTTCCGTGTGTGTGTGTGTGTGTGTGTGTGTGTGTGTGTGTGTGTGTATACATATATATACACACACATATAAAACACTCAAAATAAGGTCAGCATTTCTTTGTACTCCACCCCCCATGTGCACTCTGCTCAAAAACTGAATAGAGTCTAGTCCTGTTCTCCCTTGGATTAGTTCTTTCCCCTTGGTTGTGGTTGTGATGCTCATTGAAATACAGTTGGATTCATTTGTTTCCATTTCCATTGAGTTTTTTCCTTCTCCTTTCTCTTCCTGTTGCTTTAATTTTGTTTTGTAAACACATAGACCATTAACGTGGTTCTAAAAGACAAAACTATGCAGCACATACATTCAGAGAAGGACCACTCCTTCCCGGACCTCTGTGCAGGCCTCTGGCCGGTGGTTTTTCTGGTTTACCTCCTGTGTCTGTGAGGATCCCTGGATCACTCTGTGCATGCCCACCGTAGTGTTCAGCCAGTCTTGAGTTGCGTATCTTGGCAGCTTCCAATATTGTGCAGTTACAAGGGTGCTGCAGTGCAAAGCCTGTGCTTTGTAATTTTGTGTTGTCAGAGGTATGTCTCCAGGTACATCCAGACGAGGGGCCGCAGGGCCATAGATGTGTTGGCCACTGCATGCCCTCCGTGGAGTCCTGTGTGCTGTGCCCGTCTGCCCACTGCCTCCCTTGGATGGCGTGTGGGGTAGGGGCAATGGGTCTCCACTCAACTTGGGTTTTATGTCTAATACCAGGAGAAGTGGAATGTCTCCTTTTCCCATTTTTCTATGGTATTTTTATGGGGTTTTTTTGTTCAAATCCATATATGAAGGATTAGAGCCCTTTGTCTGTAATTTATATTAAAATATTTAATATTTTTGGGGCGCCTGGGTGGCTCAGTTGGTTGGGCATCCGACTTCAGCTCAGGTCATGATCTCATGGTCTGTGAGTTCGAGCCCCACATCCGGCTCTGTGCTGACAGATCAGAGCCTGGAGCCTGTTTCAGATTCTGTGTCTCCCTCTCTCTCTGAGCCTCCCTAGTTCATGCTCTGTCTCTCTCTGTCTCAAAAATAAATAAATATTAAAGACATTTTTTTAAATATTTAATATTTTCATCAAATGTGTCCCAAAAAACAATATTTTTCACTTTATACTCTATTAATCTTTTCTTTTGGTGCATCTGGACTTTTAGTCACAATTAGAAAATCTTTCCCTTTGTTGAGGTTATGGGGAAAGACAGAGTTTTTTCATGGTGCTGGTATCGTTTTGTTCTTGTGTGTAGAGCTCAGGTCCACTTGGAGCTCATTCTTGTGTTTTGTGAGGTATGGACCTGCCTTTTCGGTTCACCAAATGCTGTCCAGTTGTCCAGCACCGTTCATTAAAGGCCCTGATCCGCGATGTCTGTGCTTGGCTTCGTAAGTCTGCCTCTGCCCTTCTGCCGGTTCCGTTGACCTCTGCGTGTGTTCTGCATGTCCTGACCTGGCCACATTCAGACCCACAGACCGCATGTGCCTGCTCCTCTCAGGCCCACTCTCCTCGCAGCTGACTTCCCGCGGCTCACGTACCTCCTAGGGCGCGGTCAGCACCGGGCAGGACACATAGCAGCCAGCTCTCCCTCCCATGGTGCCTGTGCCGCTGGATCCCAAGGGCTATCCCTGCACTCAGGGCCCTGAAAGCAGCGTAGATGCCAGATCCCCCCTGCCCCACTGCCGTGTGCCGGCTCCACCAGAAGTTCCTTCGTGGTTGGTGGTTGGCCTGTGGCTTCAGCATCCGTACCTGACACCTAGGGAGCGTCGTCTCCTCAGTCTTCTTCCTCTGAGAATAATCTCTCATCCTTTTCTTTCTGCTGAATCATTTGTCTTAACCTTTCTGATTTGTAGGCTTTCCTTTGTACCCTAGGTATGTGATTGGATTACACGCATGGAATATTTTTTCTCTGTACTTACTTTTCGTGTTATTTGGTTGGTTTTTGATGAACAAACATGTTAAACTCCGATGTCATCTGTCTCACTGGCTTTCTTGTGCCTTCCCGTCTTTTCTGTCTGATTTCATAAACCCTTTCCTGACTGAGGTCTTCAGGCTCCTCTGGATACTTTAAGGTTTGGATTCGTGTGAATCCAACTGGGCTGCTTTCCGTATAGACAGTTGGCCTAGGTTGTGAATGTCACCTGTCTCCCAAGGGGACAGATCTGTGAGGGGCTTTCTTTTCCATCCATGCGTCTGTGTGCGCACTTGAGCACACAGCCTGCCTTGGCCTCCTGTTGGGCCTTCATATGCCCCCTCCAGCCCTTTTCAAAATGCTTTTGCCTCCTCTTGGTATAAATGGTAGTCAGTCTGTCCCCTACCCAGAAAAGATGTCCTGTTGGGATTCTCATTGGCAGTGTATCCAGACTGTAGGCTAATTTGGGGGGAAATGCCGGCTGTGATGTGTTCTGGCCCCTGACAGAGGCCCATCATTCGTTCATTCACCCGTGAAGATCGAGTGCCTTGCTGGACGTGTGCCCAGGACCATGTTCTTGCTGGTGTCTTGCTCCTGTGGCACTGTCTGTCATCTTTGCCTTGTCCCGTCCTTTCCCAAGGTGCTAATGTTCCTGATGTCCTTGGTGCTCAGAGTGCCGGTCCTGCCAGGCACAGGGAGTGGGGCTTGGAGTTGATTCTCATCTGCCCAGTCACTTCTCCATTTCATGTGGGGCCTGATTGCGCACTGAGGACTGAGAGGTGTGTTGGCTCTGCTGTGGCTCTGAAGGAAGGACTGTGGCTGCTGTGGTCGTGGACGAGCAGCCCAGGCTCACACACTGGTCTCAGTGTGGTGTTGTGTTGACCTGGCGCCTCACCCCGTGGTGGCTCTGGGACAGTGTGAAAGGAGCTGCTGATGCCAGTGCCGCTGGGCAGGCTCAGCAATGAGCACGTGCAAGTGTCCTGGGGCCCTGGGTCTTGCCAAGGCAGTTTGCTGGGGCATCCCTTGAGCCAAGGCCTAGAAGGGAAGACTGTGTGAGGAAGGGCATGCATGCCTCCCCCTGTGCTCATGGGACACAGACGGTCAAAGAGACTCAGGCTGAAGCTACAGGTCTGGAAGAATGGTTGGACATCGTGGTGGGTCCAACAGTATCTGCCCAGGGCACTGTCAGCGGAGCAGACAAGGCCTGTGAAGTTTGAGCCCTGTGCTGTTTCCTCGGGTATGCTTCATTGCCAGTTTTATTCAGTAGGTGTGAGCTTCGTGTTTCCTGAAACGTAGAAATGCACACCGTGTGCAGAGCAGCACCTGGAGGTGGGCAGGGCCGTGTGCTTGCTGCCCTCCCCTTCCCGGGTGGTGCTCGTGCTCTAACCGAGTTTCCACATGTGCAGCCCTTGCTCCCTCTGTGAGGGACCACCAGGCCCAGGCCCCAGTTCAGTAACTGGGCCATGACACTGGACAGAGCCCTTGGTCAGGCAATGCAGAGGGCTTTTCCTTTAGGCAGGGCTGTCGGGCGGGGGACTCAGCATCATCTGGCCCTCCTGCAGGAGGAAGGCAGACGCTGACGGGGCAGCGAGGCCAGTGGAGCGAGGGGACAAGAGGGCATGGCATGCACAGCCACTTCTTGCTGGGGGACGTTGTGGGCGTTCCAGCCCATCCCCTGGTTTTGCTCTTAGGGTGCTGTCTGCATTGATGAATTCGCTTAGCAGTGAGAGTGGGTTTGGTGTCTGCCAGGGTCTGGGACGTGGGAGTCTTTGTGGCCACACTGGCTACAGGTAGAAAGCAGTAGAATGACAAGGCCGCAGCCGCACAAGAGGACGTTGTCCGACGATGGGGCGATGGGAGTTTGGGACAGAGTGTGAATGTGAGGTCTGAGGACAGGAGATATCTCTCCTGGGTGCCAACAACCTGTAAAGGGTGGAAGAGGCTGATGTGAACATGGGTGACGTCCCTGCAACGGCAGGCTTTGCGGGTGAGAAGGCGGCACAGAGCAGGGGCAGCACGGGGCGCCGAGGTGGGCAGGCACGCCCGTGCGTAGGACGGGAGGGGGGCTGGTGCCGAGGAGGGCCGATGGCCTGGGGCGGGGGGCGTTCAGGGGGCTGGTGGGGGGGCAACTAGGAGCTGAGCACTTACTGATGTCCTGGTACCTGCTCAGGTCGTGGCCAACTCACACTGGAGCCCAGAGGTCAGTCCCGCCCTGTCAGCCTCTGTGCTTGTCTGTCTGGGCAGCACCAGCTGTGACCTGGGAAGCCTCCGCTCCTCCCCGCTACCTTCTGTGGCGAGCACCCCACCATGCAACCCCTGCTTCGACCTGCTAGGCTCCCCTGAAGTGGCAGTCCTTTTTTTTCAATGATACACAGTTCACATAAATTAATTTACCCTTCAAAGTGTACAATGTTTTTAGTACATTCGAGAAGTTATGCAGCCATCACCACTGTCTGCGTTTTTACGACCCCACCAAGAAACCCCTTTGGCAGCTGACCCCACCCCGCCCCCCGCCCCAGCCCTGGCAACCACTAATCTGCCATCTCCCTGTGGATTTTTCTGCTCCTGATGGTTTAAATAAATGGAATCACGCAACAGGTAGTCTTTTATGACTGGCTTTTTTTACTCAAAGTAATGTTTTCAAGGTTCATCCACGTCACAGCACATCCTCTCGTGTAGCTGCACCACATGTTGATCCGTTTGTCAGGTGATGGGCATTTGTGTTGTTTCCACATTCTCTCTATTATGACTCATGCTGTGTGAACACTTCTGTGCAGGCTTCTGTTGCTCTTGGGTCAGAGAAATGCCGGGGCATGTGGTAACTTTGTCTGACTTTCTAGGAGCTGCCAGACTGTCAGAGTGGATGTACCATTTTAAGTTCCCACCGGCAGAGTATGAAGGTCGCAGTTTCTCCGTATCTCCTCCAATACTTGTCGTTATGGTTTTAAGAAATTACTGTAGCCATTCTACAGTCTCATCGGTGTGGAGTCTCATCGTGGTTGGGTTTGCCCTTCTCTGTTACCTGTTGATGTCAAGCACCGTTTTGTGTGCTTGTTGGCTTTTTGTTTATCTTCTTTGGAGAAATGCCTCTTCAGATTTTTTGCCCATTTTTTTAATTGGGCATTTGTCTTGTAAGAGTTCTTTATGCGTTCTGGATACAAGTCCTTTATCAGATATGTGATTTGCAAATGTATTTTCCCCTTCCCCGTGGCTGTCTTTTCACTTTCTTTTCTTTTCTTTTTTTTTTTTTTTTTGGTTTCTTCTTAACATTTATTTATTTTGAGAGACAGAGACAGAGCACGAGTGGGGGAGGGGCAGAGAGCAAGGGAGACACAGAATCCGAAGCAGGCTCCAGGCTCCGAGCTGTCGGCAGAGAGCCCGACGTGGGGCTCGAACCCACGAGCCATGAGATCATGACCTGAGCCGAAGTCAGATGCTCAACCGACTGAGCCCCCAGGCGCCCCTTCACTTTCTTAATGGTATTATTTGTAGCACAAAAGTTTTAAATTTTGATCAAGTCCAACTTATCGATTTTTCTTTTGTTGCTCATGTTTTTAGTGTCAGGTCCAAGAATCCATGGCCAAATCCACGGTCATGAAGATTTACCCCTATGTTTTCTTCCAAGATTTATAGCTTTAGCTCTTACATTTAGGTCTTTGATCCATCTTGAGTTAACTTTGTGTGGTATGAGGTAGGGGTCCAGCTTCCTTTTCTTGCATGTGCACATGCAGCTGTCCCAGCCCCATTTGTTGAAAACACTCCTTTCCCCAGTGAGTGGGTCCGGCACTTGTCAGGAGAATCTGGAGGGCAGAGAATGTGCTTGGTCACTGTTGTGTCCCTTTCACCTGGTCAGTTGCCTGGCACATACCTGACACTCATTAAGTTATTTCAGGAAATACTTACTTGAACACATCAGTGTCTGCAAGTGAGTATCTCTAAGAACCGGGGAGGCTGGAAGGGCCCTCTGGGTCGACTTCGTGCGCACCACTCCCAGCACACTGAGGGCACCACAGGCCAGCTTGCCGCTCCTTTTCACTGACTCACCTCAGATACTACTGCCAGTCTGTCGCCTGCAGTGTTGGGCCTCTTCTGGCAGGGAAGCCCACAGGGGCAGTTGGAGCACAGTTCGTTGTCACATGGCTGGTGACTGCGTGTCCATGCGCCATGCCGGCCCCACGGGCCGAGCGCTGGGCATAGACAGCACTTACTCCAGCAAGGAGGTGGTTATCTCCAGGCCGCACAAAGCTCCCTCTCCCCAGCCTGCCTGGCAGGGGTCTGGGTGGGGGAGCTGAGCACTGGCCCAGCCCCAGCTCTGCTGTGTCTCCTCCTTACTCTGTGCAGGGATCCTATATGCATTCTCTGCCCTCTGGCTCCCCACGGGTCTTGGTTCAATGGTGTACCCCAGGGGTGACCAGAACATTCTTCTGAAAAAGTGGGGTTCTACCCACGCACGCACAGGAGTGTGCCAAAAAGGGAACAGATGGTATTCTTTGTTTAGAGAGAGTTATGGCCATCAGATTCACTTGAAAGTGTATTTAAAGCAAAAATAAGAGTCGGTCTTGCTTCTCTAGGGCTTAGAATGTTCAGTTCAGCCCTTTGGGAGCTTTTCTGCCAGAACAGTCTTTTGGGGGCTTTTGTGGACGTTGTTCTGGTCAAATCCATCACTGTGAGGCGGGATGGGAGAGCAGCACAGCTGTGTGAGGGGCAGGGTGCAGGGACCACCGTGGGGTGGCCGCCTGGGGGCGCAAGGGTGCCGCACTTCCTCCCCTCAGGGAGCCCAGCACGCAGCCGACCTTCCATTCCCGCCCTCCAGCAGCCTCTCACCCGTCTGGGGGTCCGTGCCCCGTGCCCAACCTGACCTTGGGGCTGGCTCCTGCCTGGCCTTCCAGAAGTCTCCATCCTTGTTCCCTATGAATCAGCTTGAGTGAGATCATGTCAGCCCTGCCGAGAGCCATTCTCAGGGTTTCTCTCTTCACTCAAGCAAGACTCAAGCCTCCTGCCCTGGCCCTTCACTCAAGCAAGCTCCTGCCCTGGCCTCCAGGCCTCTGCATCCAGGTGTCTTCTTGGGGGTCCCCCCACTCCGTCCCTTACTTCCTTTCCTGCCTTGGGTGGAGATAGCCCTTGGTCAGCCGGCCTGTCTTCTTTGAAGCATCTGCGGGTCCCTTTCATGCTCTTTGGCCCGTATGCATGGGTGCCTCTGAGTACAGGATGCCATCCTTTGGTGTCCCAGTATTTGCCAGGTAGCTGAGAGGAGGTGCCTGTGTAAGTGGCTCTGGGGGTGGAGGCACAAGTGGCCGACTGTCCTGTGAGGAGAGCTTGGCCAGATCAGGAAGCCGAGAGTGGGAAGTGTGAGTTTTCTGGGAGCGCATGTTGTCCCTGGGATGGCTCAAGCCGCCGAGGGTTTCCCAGGTACAGCGACCCAATTCACAGGGTTAGAATGTTGCTGTGTCTACACTGAGGGGAATGGCCAGCTGGCAGCCAGCCGGGTGCTGCAAGCAGGTGAAGGCAGTTGGAGCCGGGGTGAGGGTCTCTGTGCTCGGTCAAGACCTGCCTCATGGCAGGGAAGAGGGCCACTTGGCACATTCGTGTCGTGTGGAGAAGCAGGGTCGGCGCAGTCCCACTCAGTGCTGTGGGGCAGTCGGGGAAGCAGATTTTCACGTGAGCAGCAAACCGGTGGATGTGGTGGAGGATGGTCCTGGAAGGGGCAGACCGGGAGCTGATGAGGGGACTCCTGCCCCATCTTCCACAGCCGCTGGCCTTGAGGGGCGGCTGCAGCCTGGACGGCACAGCCTGCAGGCCTGCCTCCTGTCCTCACGGTTCCGGGACATTCTCTCCCAGCCTTTGTCCCCAGGACACTCTGTTCTTCCTCACACAGGGTGACTGACATGTGGTGGGTGGGGGTCGCAGGAAACCACAGAGTCCGTCCCCCGAGAGCAGCCCAGTTTGACTGCAGGCGCAAGAAGGAGGAGAGGTGCAGCTTACAAAGACAGGGGACTCCTCCCTGTGCTGGGCTCTCAAGATGTCCCTGTTGGGTGCAGTGACCCACAGCAGAGCAGCGATTCCCTGAAGGGGGTACTCGGGGTTCTGTAAGCCAGTGGCAGGGTTACCAGCCTGTATGTTGGGTGTGAAAAGTTTGTTGACGGGAGTGTGGGATTGGATGCGGGGTAGGCCGTGTGCTCATGTAGGGTGTCAAGGGGAAGCTGCACTGAAGGGACACCTCCTCGCTCTGGCTCTCTGTGGGGCAACTGAGGGATGTCTGTGGACAGGAGGGACACCTAAACTTGGGCTTCTTTGTGGGGCAGCTAAGGGACGTCTGTGGAGAGGAGAGACATCTCCACTCTGGGCTCTCTGTGAGGCAGCTAAGGGACATCTTTGGGGAGGAGGGACACCTAATCTCTGGGTTCTCTATGGGGCAGCTGAGGGACGTCTGTGGGAAGGAGTGGACAGGAGGGTGATGGGAGGCCTGGGAAGCACGCTGAGCATTTTGAAGCATCCCGTGGACAGCAAGGTGAGGGCAGGTGTGGACCCTGTGGAGACATCGCACCGTGGGGCCAGATTTATTCCCGTAGTGCTGAGCAGCCCTGTTGCAGGCACAGAGAGGGAGCGCAGAGGAGTCAGAGTCAGAGGACAGACATCTAGGGAAACAGAGCATCCGGAGTGAGACTGGCAGGGAGAGGCCCATTAAAGATGCCTATACTGGAATCATCAGTTACAGAATCGCCGAGTTTCCAGAACCGTGAGGAACTTGCACGTGTTGAGTGGAGAACGAAAGACCCTGAGGAACGACCCTGGAGAAGGACCAGCAGCTTTAACACAGATGAAGAGAGAACGAATGAAGTAGGAAGAGGGACTGAAGGGGCGATCTGGCGTGGCAGGCAAGATGGAGCGGGATGTGCAGGCTCCACAACACGAGTGAGGGCCCCGTGGGGCCCAGAAGGAGGCAGAGCATTGGGAGGTTTGCTTCAGAGTGTGGCCATGGAGGGTTTTCCAGAATTGTTTAAAGATGCCAACCTTCAGATCCAGGAGTCCCCCAGATCCTGCGTTTCACTAATTGAAAGTGAACTTGCACCTGAATATATGTCACAGTGAGTTATTTGTTCTGTTTATTTGCCAAATCGTTAACATCGTCTACAAAGACAGTTCCGTTACATTACACACAAATGACGAGAGGGCTCTTCCTTGTTTATTCCCAGGTGAATCTGTAGTAAATTGTTAGAGTCAATAGGAAAATTGAGGAAGATTACTTACAAAAGTAATATACAGAAGCACCTGGGGGCTCAGTTGGTGAAGCGTCTGGCTCTTGATTTTGGCTCAGGTCACGATCTCATGGTTCACGAGTTTGAGTCCCGCATCAGGCTCCGTGTTGACAGTGCAGAGCCTGCTTGGGATTCTCTCTCTCTCCCCACCGCGCTCTCTGCCCCTCCCTCACTTGCAGTCTCTCTCTCAAAATAAATTAAAAAAAAATTTTTAAGTAATGTACAAAAGGTGTTTCTGTACACCATCACCAATCAGAAAATTATAAATTTAACAATGTAAAAATTGGACACTACCAGCAGGTGAGGGTGAGGAGCAAGCAGTGTTGCTGGGCGCACTTCAGGGGGGAGCAAGTCGGGGTCCTCTGGACAGTTGGTGTGCACTCCTGGGACCCGGCGTCTTACCTCTGCAGGCTTCTGCAGCCCCTGCGCAGGGCTCATGGGTGAGGATGTGCATAGCAGAGTTGTGAAACATAGTCCCAGATGGCCAACCACTCAGATGTTAAAAACATGTGACCCAGGCACCTGACTGGCTCAAGTCCACCTGAGTGGACTCTTGATCTCGGGATTGTGAGTTTGAGCCCCACGTTGGGTATAGAAATTACCTAAACAGACAAACCGACAGACAAACGTAAAAACACACGCACACAGGGGCACCTGGGTGGCTCAGTCGGTTAAGCGTCCGACTTCGGCTCAGGTCATGATCTCACAGTCCATGAGTTCAAGCCCCGCGTCGGGCTCTGTGCTGACAGCTCGGAGCCTGGAGCCTGCTTCAGATTCTGTGTCTCCTTCCCTCTCTGCCCCTCTCCTGCTCATACTCTGTCTCTCAAAAATAAATAAAAACATTAAAAAAAACACATGCACACACACAAAACCGTGTGACAGCTTCAGGCAGTGCAGCACCGTGCACTGTGCGCTTGGGCGGGCTGCAGCCAGGTAGACAGCGTCAATGGGTTTCGGTTGCAAGTGAAAGAAACGAGACACACAAAAAAATAGTTTTATTGCGTGAATGTGTGATTGAAAAATAGACACACCTCAAAAAATTTGTTTAGGGTTATCTTCAAAGATGTTTGGACTAAAAAAAAAAAAAAAAAAAGATGTTTGGACTATAAAAGCAAGGAAAACGGTTGCCTTAAAACTCAGGATCGTGGTGTCCTCGGGGCGAACAGGTGTGATGTGGCTGTGTCTTGGATGCTGCCTCGTTTTATTTGTTGGTGAGTGATGGCGACACCAGTGTTGAATCATAATTGCTCATTAAACTTATCTCTGTGTTTTGTACATTTGTCTGTATATGTTATATGTCCCGATTTTGTTTTTAAAAAGAACGTGCTCCGCAAAACAATTAACGTGATTCATCACATCAATAAAAGGACAAGAACCGTATGATCCTCTCAGTAGATGCAGGGAAAGCATTTGACAAAATACAGCATCCTTTCTTGATAAAAATCTCAAGAGAGTAGGGCTAGAAGGAGCATACCTCAAGATCATAAAAGCCATATGTGAACGACCCAACGTTAATATCATCCTCAATGGGGGAAAAACTGAGAGCTTTCCCCCTAAGGTCAGGAACAAGACAGGGATGTCCACTCTCCCCACTGTTACTCAACATAGTATTGGAAGTCTTAGCCTCTGCAGTCAGACAACACAAAGAAATAAAAGGCATCCAAATCGCCCAGGAGGAGGTCAAACTTTCACTCTTCACAGATGACATGACACTCTATATGGAAAACCCAAAAGATTCCACCAAAAAACTTCTAGAATTGAGCCATGAATCCAGCAAAGTTGCAGGGTATAAAATCAACGCACAGAAAAAGGTTGCACTCCTGTACACCAACAATGAAGCGACTGAAAGAGAAATCAAGGAATCAATCCCATTTACAGTTGCACCAAAAACCATAAAGTATCTAGGAATAAATCTAAGCAAAGAGGTGAAAAATCTATATGCTGAAAACTATAGAAAGCTTATGAGACATTGAAGAAGACACAATAAAATGGAGAAAGATTCCATGCTCCTGGGTAGGAAGAACAAATACCGTTAAAATGTCAATACTACCCAAAGCAATCTACATAGTCAATGCAATCCCTATCAAAATAGCACCAGCATTCTTCACAGAGCTAGAACAAACAATCCTAAGATTTGTATGGCACCAGAAAAGACCCCGAATAGCCAAAGCAGTCTTCAGAAAGAAAACCAAAGCAGGAGGCATCACAATCCCAGACTTCAAGCTATACTACAAAGCTGTCATCATTAATACAGTATGGTACTGGCACAAGAACAGACACTCAGATCAATGAAACAGAATAGAGAACCCAGAAATGGACCCACAAACGTATGGCCAACTAATCTTTGGCAAAGCAGGAAAGAATATCCGATGGAATAAAGACAGTCTCTTCAGCAAGTGGTGCTGGGAAAACTGGACAGCACATGCAGAAGAATGAATCTGGACCACTTTCTTACACCAGACACAAAAATAACATCAAAATGGATGAAAGGCCTAAATGTAAGGAAGCCACCAAAATCCTCGAAGAGAAAACAGGCAAAAACCTCTTTGATCTTGCTCGCAGCAACTTCTTACTCAACACGTCTCTGGAGGCAAGGGAAACCAAAGCAAAAATGAACTACTGGGACCTCATCAAGATAAAAACCTTCTGCACAGCGAAGGAAACAATCAGCAAAACTAAAAGGCAACCGACAGAATGGGAGAAGATATTTGCAAATGACATATCAGATAAAGGGTTAGTATCCAAAATCTATAAAGAACTTATCGAACTCAACACCCAAAAAACAAATAATCCAGTGAAGAAATGGGCAAAAGACGTGAATAGACACATCTCCAAAGAAGACATCCAGATGGCCAACCGACACATGAAAAAATGCTTATCATCACTCATCATCAGGGAAATACAAATCAAAACCACAGCGAGATACCACTTTATACCTGTCAGAGTGGCTAACATTAACAACTCAGTCAACAACAGATGTTGGTGAGGATGCAGAGAAAGAGGATCTCTTTTGCATTGTTGGTGGCAATGTAAGCTGGTGCAGCCGCTCTGGAAAACAGTCTGGAGGTTCCTCAAAAAACTAAAAATAGAACTACCCTATGACCCAGCAATTGCACTACTAGGCATTTATCCAAGGGATACAGGTGTGCTGTTTCGAAGGGACACATGCACCCCATGTTTATAGCAGCACTATCGACAAGAGGCAAAGTATGGAAAGAGCCCACATGTCCATCGATGGATAAATGGATAAAGATGTGGTTCATATATACGATGGAGTATTACTCGGCAAACAAAAAGAATGAAATCTTGCCATTGGCAACTACGTGGATGGAACTGGAGGTTATTATGCTAAGTGAAATTAGTCAGAGAAAGACAAAAACCATATGACTTCACTCATATGAGGACTTTAAGAGACAAAACAGAGGAACATAAGGGAAGGAAAACAAAAATAATGTAAAAACAGGGAAGGGGACAAAGCATAAGAGACTCATAAATATGGAGAACAAACTGAGGGTTACTGGAGGGGTTGTGGGAGGGGGGATGGGCTAAATGGGTAAGGGGCATTAAGGAATCTATTCCTGAAATCATGCTGCACTATATGCTAACTAATTTGGATGTAAATTTTTAAAAATAAAAAATAAAAGACAATAAAAAGAACATGCGATTTACAATAGTGTGTACGTATGAAGCCTAGGAATAAATCTGATGAAAGATGTGCGCATCCTTTAAGGGAGACCTGGATGAGTGGGTACACGGTTTGGGTGGAAGGCACGTCTAACCCTCCTGCGGTGGACCCAGCAGAGGTGCCGACAGGCTGATTCGAGGGTTTGTGGGCAAGAGCAAGGGCCAGGAATAGGCAAGACACACCTGAAGAGGAAGCGGGGACCTCAGAAGTGCAGACTGTCCACGGCTGTCGTGGTGAGGACACCAGGGTGCTGGTCAGATTCACACCGACCCACAGAGCCAGCAGCACACTCAGACGCGGGTCCGTCGTGGAGGGAAGGGTGCCGCGTGCAGTAGGAAGATCACCAGAACCCGGCCCTGCAGACACCTTGCACCTGAACATCCAGGCTGCAAAAGCAAATGTCTGTTGTTTGTGTGCTGCCCGCTCCGCCGTGTTCTGTTACAGCACCCTCCGTGGCCAAGATGGTTTCAAAACAAAAAGTTAAAACTTTGAAAGTGAAACGGGGTGATCAGTCGTAGAGGCCCCACTGGCCTCCCTTGGAGGTGAGGTGCAGCCTGTGGGCCCCGTGAGAAGGGGGTGGCCCCATGCTGTGGGTTCAGACTCACCCAGCCATCTACTGGCGTCCCCTTTCCCTGGAGCAGCAGTCTGGGCTCGATCCCCCTGGCACCTCTGGCACCCACAGGACGGATGGGTCCTCCTCCATCGTCCAGATGGCTGCTCTTTATCCTTCTCTCGAGACAGAACGGCGCACACCATGGCCTCACCACCTTCCCTGTCTGCTCCTGGCTTCCCTCTGCTGTTCAGGTGAGGTGAAGTCAGGTCAGGAGGGCTGTCCACTTGCTCCCCGCCCCCCTTTCTCTCATGAGCCCTGCTGCTTACACCTCGCCCGCACCATCTGGCCCTTCTGTGGAGACCCACGAGCCGGTCCCGCATCTGGCCCCGCCGTGCTCCCTTCTCTCTCTGCCCGCCCTCCTCCCTGCCCCCCTCCAGCTCTCCGCCTCCTGCCTCTGAGGCAGTGACATCCTCGTGTGCCCCACAGCCGTGCCCCATCCCTTCCTCGCAGACTGCCTCCACACTGTGCTGTGCCGGGCACCCACACCCAGGTGCTGGCTGAGATGGGGACCCAGGACCCGCCTGGCCCTCCCCACTGGCTTCCGGAAGCATCTGCTGACCCTGAAAGAGGCCACAGAGCCTCAGTGCTGCTGGGAGTACACAGTAAGTTATGTGGCTCACGCTCCTCCCAGTATGGGGAGTCCAGTCCTGAGAGAGCGAGCCCCCCTGTGCTCCCAGCTGGAGGCCTCCCAACTACCCCAGCAGTAATGAGGGTTGTGCCCATCACAGGGTTCTGGAGCAGTGGAAAGACTCACAGACACAGAACCTCCACACGGCAGAGAGGTCTGTGGCATTTAAAGGGTTGTTAATTGGTGTGAAAACTGGAAGCAGAATAAAAATGTGCCAGATGTCAGCCAGGCACAGCCTGATATCACACATACAGGCATTAAAATTGCCTTATTCATGGGGCACCAGGGTGGCTCAGTCGGTTGAGTGTCCAACTCTTGATTTCAACTCAGGTCATGATCTCGGGGTCATGGGATTGAGCCCTGTGTCAGATTCTCTGCTGAACGTGGAGCCTGCTTGGGATTCTCTCTCTCCCTCTGCTCCTCTCCCCTGCTTGAGTTCTCTCTCTCTCTCTCTCTCTCTCTCTCTCTCTCTCTCTCTCTCTCTCTCTCTCTCTCTCTCTCTCTCTCTCTCCAAAACAAAAAATAACAATAAAATGTCCTTGTTCTGAATAGCTTCAGTTTGCATACCTTGTTTTCCAAGTCCTCTTTTGCATTAAAAAAACTTAGCAGGATGAAAGCTGTATCCTTGGGGTGGGTGGGGGCACCCTGGGGGCCCCTGGAGGAAATGGCTCCAGAGCACCAAGGCACATCCCAGCTGGGCCCACTATAGAGACAAGGGTGTCCACTCCTGCTGCAGGCGGATGGACAGACTGAGAGCAGCCAGGCTGTGTCCAGGTTCCTCCGAGGCCAGCTTGGCACAAGACTCCCCAGAGGGCTCCTGGGGGCTGGACAGTAGTGAGCATGTGGAAAATCTGGAGTGGGACGTCAGTTTGGCTTGGGTTTCTTGTATAAGTGATAGGATTTCTTGTATTTGGGAGCCAGTGGTGTGAGAAGGGGTCTGATACTGGGTGCGAGGGTCTACAGACCACGCCCCCCCCCCCCCCCCGCCATTGGGTGGACCACGCAGCAGCTGGACTGTGCAGTAGCTGGGGACACAGGGGGCACCGCTTGAGGTGCAGTGGGCCTGGGGTTGGAGGCAGCCCTCTTCTCCACTCCAACCTCCCTGTCCTGGGCCAGGCTGCAGGAGCCCCTTGAGCCCTGAGGCCAGGACCCCCCTCTAGCCAGGCTGCAGGAACGCCTTGTCCACGGAAGCCATCGTACCCCGCTGACACCCCTTTTGCTCTTTCTCAGGCTGGAGTGGGTGGAGATCATCGAGCCGCGTACCCGAGAGCGCATGTATGCCAACCTGGTCACGGGCGAGTGCGTGTGGGACCCTCCTGCCGGCGTCCGCATCAAGCGCACCAGCGAGAACCAGTGGTGGGAGCTGTTTGACCCCAACACTTCCCGCTTCTACTACTACAACGCCAGCACTCAGCGCACCGTGTGGCACCGGCCGCAGGACTGTGACATCATCCCCCTGGCCAAGCTGCAGACCCTGAAGCAGAACACGGAGTCACCCCGTGCCTCGGCGGAGAACAGCCCCGGGCGGGGCAGCAGCGTCAGCCACGAGGGCAGCACCAGCTCCTCCCTGGAGCCCGAGCTGGACGCCGGCGAGAAGGTGCAGGAGCCTTTGGGGAGGGCCAGCCGGCAGGCCGCTTTCGGGGCTCTGAAGGAAGAGAGCAGCAGGTGAGGCGGGTGGGTGGCCAGACCCTCAAGTGCCAGGTGGGGCCCGAACCTCATGCAAACAGCTGCCTGCACCAGCTGCCACCCTTGCCCCCAGAATGCTCTCGTCTCCGTTTGGCAAGAGCCTCTGCTGGGGATGCGGAGGGCCAAGGTCTGTCCCCTGCTGGGCGGCCTCTGGAGGGATGGGGGCTGCCACGCTTGTCTTTTCCAGACAGGGTTGTCAGGAGGCATTGGGCCGGGGGTCTTCTGGCTAATGACTGTGAGATCATTGGGTTCTGTCCACTGTGGGAAGCATGAATATGGCATCAGCACCCCCCAGATGTGCCCTGTATCCCAGGTGCCCCACACCCCAGGGCCCACACCCAGCAGGCGCTGCTCCAAGCCTGGAACTCAGGGAGCCAAGTCCAGAAGGCATGGTTGGTCAGGAAGATGATGGGACGGTGTGTGCCCTGGTGACAATGAGGTGACAAACCAGGGAGGATGTAGGGATGCGATATTGGCCTTGGAGGCCAGGCAGGGACAGGGAGGTAGCAATGGGGCAGGCAGGGCCAAAGGCCGGGCAGGCTGCTTCCACTCAAGGACAGTGGAAACCACAAAGTGACCAAACGTGGTTTATGCCTCAAGGTCCATGTTGCTCCTGTGGAAAGGATGTCCAAGGGGCCAAGGGTGGAAACAGGGCTGGTTGGCAGCCATTGGCAGGAACTGGACATTCCATTCCTTTGTGGCATGGTCAGGTGGGTGTGCCAGCAGATTTGGGGTGCTCTTTGGGGCCGGACAGCTAGCTGTGGTGCTCCTACATGGCTGGGGAAGATGGGGCACGTACAGGGGTCAGACCAGTGTGGATGCTGGTGCTGGGGGGCAGAAATTTCCTTCTTTCCTCCCAGGATTCTTCCAGATGGGTTAGGAATTAAATTGACAGAACATAGATTAACGGGAGAAAAAATAAAGTTTTATTTGGTGCACACAGAGGTCCAGTAATGAAATTGAGACCCCAGGAAATAACCAAGGCAGTAGTTTTTATATATTTTAGGCAAAGAGACAATAAATTTGTGAGGAATTGATAGGCTAAAACAGACTTTTGCAGGGTGCGTGAGTGGCTCTGTTGGTTAAGCGTCAGTTAAGCATCTGACTCTTGATCTTGGCTCGGGTCATGATCTTACGGTTGGTGAGTTCAAGCCCCACGTCAGGTTCTATGCTGACAGCTCAGAGCCTGGAGCTTCGGATTCTGTGTCTCCCTCTCTCTCTCTGCCCCTCCCCTACTCACACTCTGTCTCTCTCCCACTCTCAAAATAAATAAGTAAACAGAAAAAGAGAAAGAGAAAAAGAAAAAGAGATCTTTGGGAGCTTTGCCAGGGAGGAATTCTAAGCACAACCTGAGCTGGGGTAGTGGATTAGTGAAAACACCAACAGGGTTTATTTCTCCAGCTTTCTCAGGTATGAAGCCCATATCTCTGGTGATAAGGGTGTCTTTTTACTTCTTAGTACAGGGAGGGCATTTTTCATGTGGGAGGTTTACTTCCTGCTCTCAGGAGACAGAGGTGTGTCTGATGACCTTGCACCGGGGTTTCTCAAGTACCTTCGGTGCAAAAATAATAATCAGTTTGCCATCGTGGTACATTTTGAGGTGGCCTGCCCTGGGCCCTTGCACTGGACACACCAGAGGTCAGAGGCCAAAGAGGCAGTGGCCAGGTGGCATGAGGAGGTTCAGAGGGGCTTTTGGGGGTTGTCCCCAGAAAATGGCGCTTCCGCTGGTGAGGTTGAGGAACCCCAGGCATGAGCACTGTGGAGAAAGCAGACGGGTGCGTGGGCTCCACCTCTGGCTCCCTGAGGCCCACGCTGTGCAGCAGCCCAAAGGCCTGCCTGAGCTCTCTCCGACCCAGCAGCTCCAGCAGCCTCTGGGCTCATCAGATAAAGTCTCACTTTTATTGGATTGTGGTGCTTTTGAACTCTTTATCCTATTGGTTGCTGACTCGTCTCTGTAATTAGGTGGACAGATTGGATTCTTTTTAGGATTCTGTTCACAAATGTGTCTGTCACCCACACTCTGGGCACCGACTGGAGAAGCGGGCCACCCTTCTCTGCCCTGCACCCTGCTACCTGCTGGGGGCCGGAGTATCCTTTCCAAAAGTTCCTTGGATGTTCTGTGGGGTTGTGGGGTTACTGGGTCAGTGTGGGGCCAGGATTTCTACAAGAAGCCCTCTTTGATTTGGAGTACAACTGTGTTGAGTTTATGGGTCAGTTTAGGGGCAATGGGTGTCTCCATTGTCTTGTCTTCTCCCACGTTAAGATGGTATGTGTTACACTTCTCTCCACAAAGGGCTTGCATGTTTTTTAAGGTTTATTTCCAAGTGCTTTATCTATTTTATATTTCTTTTTTCTTTGTTTTTTGAGATGTTTATTTATTTTTGAGAGAGAGTGAGAGTGGGGTAGGGGCAGAGAGGGGCGGGGGCAGAGGATCCAAAGTGGGCTGTGTGCCGACAGCATCAAGCCTGATGTGGGGCTCGAACTCGTGAACCACAAGATTGCGATCCGAGCCGAGTCGGATGCTCAACCGCCGAGCCACCCAGGTGCCCCTACATTTCTTTTTAAAGTCCTGCTTGGGGTGCCTGCATGGCTCAGTCCGTTAAGGATCTGACTCTTGATTTTGGCTCAGGTCGTGATCTCATGGTTCGTGACATCGAGCCCCGCGTCAGGCTCTGTGCTGACAGCACGGAGCCTGCTTGGGATTCTCTCTTCCTCTGCCCCTCCTGGACACTTGCACGTACACTTGTTCTCTCTCTCTCTCTCTCTCTCTCTCTCTCTCTCTCTCTCTCAAAATAAATAAACCTAAAAAGTAAAAATAAAAAAGTCCTGTCTTCTCCTCATTCCTGGTGCATACATACAGATTGTTATATATCAGTCTTATTTCTGGGCTCTTGCTGATCTAACACCAGGCCTGGCCTTGTCCCAGCGCTCAGGCTGCATACCTATACCTGTAATGCTGTGACACTGTCAGGCATAGAAAGTCCACCTTCTACTGTCAGGTTCTTTACTGTGAGTGGATGTACCATTTTACCAAGTATTCTTTTTGAGTCTATTGATATCAGTGTTATAGGTTGAACTGTGTCTTCCCCCAAGAGATATGTTGAAGTCCTAACCCCCAGGACCCCAGGATGGGCCCTTATTTGGAAATAGGTCTCTTCAGATGTAGTTAGTAGAGTTGTGATGACGTCACATTGGAGGAGGGTGGGCCTTAGGTAGGACCCGTGTCCTAGTGAGAACAGAGACACGAGGAGAACACCCTTGGCAATGGAGCCAGAGACAGACGGATGCGTCTGCAAGCCAGGGGACGCCCAGGGTCGCCAGCACCACCAGGAGCCAGAGAAAGGCCGGGAGTGGTCAGAAGGAACCAGCCCTGCCCACAGCCAGAGCTTGGACTTTCAGCCTCCAGAACTGGGAGAGAATGACTTTCTGTTGTTTTAAGCTGCCAGTTTGCTGCGCTTTGTTACAGCGGGCCCGGGACCCGGCCGCAGTCAGCATTTAATTCTATGTTTCTTGCATTCCTAGAACACCCGGTCTATGTCATTTTCAAAATAGATTCAGATTGCTAATATTTTTTTGAGGCTTTTTCCTGTGTTGATAGGTAAAACTGGCCTGTACTTTCCTTCTTGTGTGTTTGGGAGCGTGTCCTCTCAAACGCCCTGCTTCCAGGTTGTCTGGCTGCACACTTACACACCACCTGGGCCTGTGGCTGGGTGAATACGTTTTTAACTACTGATTCAGTGTCTTTAATATGCACAGGAATATGCAGGTTTTTGGACATCTCAAATCCAAGTTTATAAAGTGGTTTTTTTTTTTTATATTTGAGAGAGAGAGGGCGCAAGTGAGCGAGGAAGTGGGGGGGTGGAGAGAGAGAGAGAGAGAGAGAGAGAGAGAGAGAGAGAGAGAGAGAGGGAGAATGAGAACATCATGCAGGCTCCACACTGTAAGTGTAGAGCCCAGTGTGGGGTTTAAACCCGTGAACCTTGAGATCATGACCTGAGCCAAAATCAAGAGTCAGACACTTAACTGACAGAGCCACTCAGGTGTCCCCAATGGTAGATCTTTTCTGACTTAAAATTTTTTTTAAGTAATCTCTACACCCAACATGAGACTCAATTTCATGACCCCAAGATTAAGAATTGCACGCTTCACTGACTGAGCCAGCCAGGCGCCCAAAATATTTTCTGATTTTAATTAAGATTTCTTCCTTGACTTGTTCATAACTTACAAATGTCTTAATTTTCAAAACTATAGGGTTTTTTTTCCATTCTTGTTCTTTATTGCCAACTTAATTTCATTTTGGTCAGAAAACATGGTTTTTGTTTTTATTTTTGTTTTTGAGACTTGCTGTGGCTTAAATCCTGAATTTTTGTAAATGATTTTACAAAATTTCAAAATAATTTCAAAAATATTTTCTTTTCCGTGTTAGGTCTAGGATTCGTTAGATCAAGTCTGTTGTTTGTGTTGTTGTTGTTGTTTAAGTTTATTTATTTATTTATTTTGAGTGATAGGGGCAGAGAGGGAAGGAGAGAGAGAGAGAGAGAGAGAGAGAGAGAGAGAGAGAGAGAGAATCCCAAGCAGGCTCTGCAGTGTCAGCTCAGAGCCAGATGCGGGGCTTGAACCCACCAACCATGAGATCATGACCTGAGCCGAAATCAAGAGTCGGCCACTTACCCAGATGTGGCTCAAACACATCAAATCTGTTGCATCAGTCAAGTTTCTTGCTGATTTTTTGTCTGCCTGATGTATCACTTCTGAAGAGGTAGATTCGCCTGTGTCTCCTTTTAATCTGTCACTGCTTCCTCTGTGTTGAAGCTGTGGATTGCACATGAATTTAGGACTGTTACGTTTTCCTGAGGAATTATTCCTTTAGTCATTATGTCATCACGTTTTTGCCTTGAATTTGGCTTGCTTTGATCCTGGCATAGCATTGCTGTTTCTCATTGGTTGGTATTGGCCTCTTAACATCAGTCCCCAAACTACTACCCTTTCCTTATGCTCTGAGTGTGTTTCTTCTAAATAGCGTATAGCTGTTGGGTTTACTTGACACCTGCCTTTGGTCTGACAGGATGATTGCCGTTCTGTTTACTTAGATCACTGACACAGCAAAAGGATTTAGTTTATCATCTTTGTGTCCTTTCAGGTATGTGTTCTTCACTGCTGCCCTCTCCTCCTCCGGTTGTCCCCATGCTGCTCCCACTCTGTGCACCTGGCATGCGTCTTGCGGGTCCCATGTGCTCCTGTGACGTGTGGGCCGTAGGCTGGGTGCCTTCTTCACGGGTACTGCTTTTCCAACCACTGATGGCGCTGCACCCGCCCCTGCCCCTCCACTGCCGGGGTCTGGGTGGGGGCCCCGGGGTCTGTGCAGCAAGGCCACCAGCAGCCCCGGCACCGGGCTTCAGTTGGTGGGGTGGGGAGCATCTCACCAGCACTTTGATTTCTGTTTCTTCTTTGCCTCTGATTCTTATTCTTTCTTCTTGAGTTCATTCGCCTCTCGAGTTTTCTCTTGTGTTTGTTGCTTATTTGTTTTTGCTCATTTTCCCACTGGCGTTGCTGGCTTACTTTCTCTGTTAGTTTGCAGGAGTTCCTGTGTTCCTGATATCAATTCCTCATTGCTTTTAGATACCATGAGTGTCCTGTCCTCTGTCACCTGACTGCTAACTGGTCCCTGTGTCCTTTCGATGCAACCAAGTTTATTAGTCTTTTGGCCTAGTGGTTTATGCTTTTAACGTTTTATTTAAAAAGTTCTTCCTTGGCCTACATCCAGAGATACTCCCTTCCATGTCTTGCATTTTCCTTACAGTTTATCTTCACATTGAGACCTGCATCTGCCTGGAACTACTTTCCTGGGGGGAGCTACTTTCCTTCTCATCTCCAAAATGCCCAACTTTGCCCCAGACCACAGTCACGCCTGTGTGTCTGCTCACATCAGCGCCCCGAGCCCTGGGTGGTGAGGAACCCCCTTCTCTTCTTGATCTTTAAAACTGTCTTAGCTGGGGGCACCTGGCCAGCTCAGTCGGTTAAGCATCTGACTCTTGATTTCGGCTCAGGTCATGAACCCAGCGTTGTGGGTTGGAGCCCCATGTCCGACTCCGCGTGGAGCCCACTTGATCTCTGTCCCTCTCCTGTTTGCACTCACACACGTGCTCTCACTCACTCGCTCTTTCTCAAAAAAAAAAAAAAAGACTGTCTCAGTCTCAGCTGGTTATGTGCCTTACTTTCGTCATATAAATGCTACAGAAGATCCAGGGGGTGTTCTCATTGGACCCATTGACTTGCGTTCTGAGGAGTGCTGACCCCTGGCAGGTAGCCGGTCTCCCGTGCCTGCAGGGCCACTCAAGAGGTCTGCGGTCTCTGGTTCCCAGCCACTTACATTTGCTGCTGCTGAGTGAGTAGTTCCTAAGTTTGTGTCCCCTCATGTTTGGCTGTTACTATTACAGAGAACTAGTAGACTGCCTTTCTCTTTGGTTTTGCCTTTTACTAGGTTAAGTAGATTTGGTTTTATTTTCCCTTCTGTCATGTATCTTATTATTCCATGGAATTTTTCTTCTGTGGTTGTACTTAAAATGTTTGTGGGCATGTGGGACTTACCAGGACTCTGCAGCCAGTGTCTGCCTTGGCCACAAGGTTCCCAACCCCAGGAGGCCTTTCTTTTTCAGTTAGCCCCTGTGTAGATTTGCCCACTTTTCTGTTTCTTTGCCCATGGTTCCTTCTTACCTCATTCTTCTTTAGATAATTCTTTCCTTTCTCCTCTGTAAGAACATGTTAATGGTAAATTTGCTGTCTTGATCTTATAGAAAATATACCACATTTTCCCTCATTTTTGAGAATTAGCTGAATCCACGCACGTCAGCCGGGACATTGGCCCCATCTCCTCTCCCCAGGGCTGGCCTCCTGCCTGAAACTATTCTGGCTTATTACCAGCCACCACTTCTGTTCATGGCAGGTAAGAGCAGTTCTGTGGTGAGGGTCCAGACGGTTTACACAGCAGAATGTCATCCACTAAAAATCTCCTTGTTTTCAACCAGAAGCAGCTGTCACACAACTCCCAGAGGTATTTTCCCTCTGGGTGCCACGTTTGAACAGAAGAGCCACGCTTTTATGTGGTGGCTGTGCCACAGGACAGAAGGTCACATGCACAACTTCAGTGCACACACTTACGGATGCACACACATCTGGTCTCACACAACACCCCACATATAGCTGTTAAGGTGCCTTGGTTTAGGGTGCAAATCAGATTGGGTGCAGTTGGACTGGACTGCTGTGTTGGGTACGTTTTGGGAAGGGCTGCGAGCGCCTCCGGGCTGCTGGGGTTCCAGGGTGCAGCAGACCCCTAGACTGTGGTTCCTGCAGCGTGGGGGGCATGGGGGGGCTTCGGCTGCTTCTGGGTCTGGGGGTGTACAGTCTGCAGGTCCCGACCCTGCTCCCCCAGAAAGAGGGCCCTGCCAGCACCCCTCCTGCCCCCAGCTCTTCTCCCAAGGGTCACCATGCTCAGCAGCTAGGCTGCCCCGGACCTGGCTGTACTCAGGTGAATCTTGTTTTAGTCTCCAAGAGTGTAAATTTATTTAGCTTCTGTTACATATTCTAATCATTATATTGTGTCTAAGGAATAACATCTAAAATGTCTGCATTCTAAAATTTATTGGGCTTTTTTGTTATATAAGTGATAATGTAATTTGGAAATATTCTGTGGACACTTGAAAACCAGTGTTCCCAGAGGACCTCAGTGGCTCAGTTGGTTAAGTGTCTGACTTTGGCTCAGGTCATGATCTCACAGTTTGTGAGTTCAAGCCCCATGTCGGGCTCTGTGCTGACAGCGCAGAGCCTGTTTAAGATTCTCTCTCTCCCTCTCTGCCCCTCCCCTGCTTGTGTTCTCTCTCTCTCAAATAAATAAAAACTTTAAAAGAAAAAAAAATAGTTTTCCTAGTTTACGAGTATGAAATCCCATGTTCATTTATGCATTTTCACTGCATCAATGACTTATTTTTTCCTTTTGGTGTCACGGGCTGGGCCTCGAGGCCCTATGGGTGCCTTGTTCTGCCTGTGCAATTGTAGCTCTGTGTGCTGCTGCCCTGTGTTAGCCAGTGTGTCAGATTTAATTGTGTTACATCTTTGGCATTGAATATGTCCTCTGTCGTCAAAAAAGGACTTTCCTGGGGACGCCCTGGTGACTCAGTCAGTTGAGCGCCTGACTCTTGATTTTGGCCCAGGTCATGATCCCAGGTTCATGGGTTCGAGAATGCCCTGTGCCAGGCTCTGAGCTGAATGTAGAGCCTGCTTGAGATTCTCTCTCTCTCTCCCTCTGCCCTTCTCCCCTGCTCCCCTGCTCACTCTCTCTCTCTCTCAAATAAAAAAAGACTTTCCTTCTCATGGAATCCCCTTCAGGTGATGCTCTGGCATTGCTCTAAATCCTTTCTGTTTACTTGTTTGTGTTTGTAGTTTTGCCCTTTTTTTGTTTTGTTTTGTTTTGTTTTGTTTTGTTTCAGTTTCCCAATTAGCTTTGGTTAGGACTCTCTAGAGCATCATAGTGTGGATTTTATTATTTGGTCCAGTTTAAGATGCTGTCCTTTTAAGGCAGGAGGCCCAGGGCCCAGCCTCTGTCACCCCATGTGTGCTTCTGACAGCTGTCTTCAGCGACCCGTGTTGGTTTTCATTCTCTCTGTTGGTGTGGAGTGTTTGTTTGCATGTGTGTGTCACTTTTGCCATAGTTTGAATGGCATCCATCCTTTTTTATTCGAGGATATCATTACAGATTTTTATTCTTGTTGAAAGCAAAAGAATTCTGTGCTTTTTAAAAATGTTTGTTTATTTTGAGAGAGAGAGCATGCACATGCATGAGTGGGGGCGGGGCAGAGAGTGGGAGTAAGAGAGAATCCCAGCGCAGAGCCCAGTTCAGGACTCGAACCCACGAACCCTGGGAGCATGACCTGAGCTGAAATCAAGAGTCTGACACTCAACTGACTGAGCCACCCACGCGCCCCAAGAATTTTGTGCTGCTTAATCTTTTTTTCCCCACTAATTTACTGAAATTCTGAAATTAACCTCTGTCCCATCCATCTCTTTCAATGAAATTCTTACAAATGTGCCCTTAATAACAACAGATCAAGCCATATGAATCAATGACATTTGACCTCCGTGATGGGGCATTGGGTCAGGCGCTCGGTCTTGCCTGCCCATGGCCCGCCTGGATGCTACATCTCCCCTGCCGCCTGCAGAGTTCTGGAGCCAGGTTCTCCCGGTGGAGCCTTGAGGTTGGCCTCGCTGTCCTCTGAGTCCATCAGTTTTGTCTGTTTTTTTGCTTTTAACCTTGGTTGTTGCCGAGGGGGAAAATGACTCAGCCATCCACCCAATGGGCCTTTGATGTAAGTTTTATGTAGACTTAGATTTCCACTTTGATTTTTGAAAAGATGCTCCTCTTCCCAGAGGGACAGAAACAACCCCTCAACAGCTTTGCTTCCTGAGGTGGAGGTTTTGGGGTGAGGCAGGTGTGGATTTTTCTTTTTCAAATTGATGGTATTTTACTGATCTTTCCCCTCCCCCCCGCCCCCCCATCATGAAGATACAAATTTTCACAAAAACCGTTGAAGTAGTCCAGGAAAGCATAATGAAAAGACAAGATCCCGCTCAATGTTACGATTCTGACCTCGTTTCTTCTCAGAGGGGGAGGTGACAGGCATCAACAGCCATGTGTAAAGCATGCATTTTGATACATGTTGGTGTGTGTGTGTGTGTGTACTTGTGAGACTGCACAGTCGTGATAGTGCACATGCCTGTGGGCCACGAGAGTCTCCTTTCCCTCGTCACCCCAGCCCTTCTTGGTGCTGCCACTCACTCCCGGGGAGCCACCGATCTGCCTGGTGCTATTATGGAGCAGTTTGCATTCTTCAGGTGTTTATGTAAATGGAATCAAACAGCATGGACTCTTTTTTGCCATCTTTCACTCGGTGTAACTGTCTTGAAAGTCATTACATATGTCAACAGCTCATTGCCTTTTCAGTGCTGAATAGTACTCCGTTGTGTGGGCCCTCCTCCTTGAGATGGCATTTCGGTTGCTTCCAGGTTTGGTTGGTACAAATAAAGCTGCTGTGAGCATTAACGTAAATACCTGTGCACACACACGCTTTGATTTCTCACAGGCAAATAAGTGCCCAGGCACGTTGTGTGACCCTGCAGTGCGGTGCACAGACATTTACCACTGTTGTGTCCTCTTGACGAACGGATCCCATTATCATCAAGCAGTGCTCCCTGATGCCTCGTAGTGCTCTTTGTCCCAAAATCTGTTTGTGTTAATACAGGCACTCCAGGTTTCTTTTGAAGTGTCACCATGGTATCTCTGTTTCCAGCCTTTACTTTTAACCTGTTTTTATGCTTTTATTGTAATTTTCTCTCAGGCAGCACATTGTTGCGTCCTGCTTTTTTATTTATTTTTGGGACAGAGAGAGAGACAGAGCATGAACAGGGGAGGGGCAGAGAGAGAGGGAGACACAGAATTGGAAGCAGGCTCCAGGCTCCGAGCCATCAGCCCAGAGCCTGACGCGGGGCTCGAACTCACGGACCGCGAGATCGTGACCTGGCTGAAGTCGGACGCTTAACCGACTGCGCCACCCAGGCGCCCCGCGTCCTGCTTTTTTATACAGTCTGTCTTTGCTTTTTAATTGGGGATTTAGACCACTTACATTTAATGTGATTATTTGTTTTTTGTTTTTTAATTTTTTCTTAACGTTAATTTATCTGTGAGAGACAGAGAGAGAGCGTGAGCAGGGGAGGGGCAGAGAGAGAGGGAGAAACAGAATCGGAAGCAGCTCCAGGCTCCAGGCTCTAGGCTCTGAGCTGTCAGCATAGAGCCCAACGTGGGGCTCAAACTCACGAACCATGAGATCATGACCTGAGCTGAAGTCGGATGCTTAACTGATTGAGCCACCCAGGTGCCCCTTAATGTGATTATTTGTATGGTTAGGTTTAGATATGTCATCTTGCTATTTTTTTTTTTTTTTTTGGTCCTCTCTGTTCTTTGCTTTTTTGTTTTTTTTTCTTCTTTGGGGTTAATTGAACATCTTTTAAATTCAACTTCATGCTTTGCTTTTTACTCTGTGCTATGTTTTTAGTTGTTGTTTGGGGGTTTATAGTGCATATTAACTGATCAGACTGGGCCTTCAGGCAGTTTGTAATACATCACCGCACCTGTGGTGTGAGAGCCAACAACACACTCCAGGCTTCCTCCTGGTGCTGTCATAGGTAAACCACTTAATACGCTCGTTATTTTTGCTTTAAGCAGCCAGTTATGTTTCAAAGAGATGAAAATAAAAGGAAAACACTTTTTACATTAACATCTAGTTACCATCTCCAGTACTCTTCACTTCTGTTGTAGATTTTTACGTGGTTGACCTCCTCTGCCCGAAGACTTCACCAAACATTGCTTGTAATGTGAGTCTGCTGGTGATACCTTCTCTTACATTTGTGTGTCTTAGAAAGTATTTCCCTCTCTTCTGTGAAGCGTGACCCTGCTGGGTCTCAAATTCTTGGTGGACGGTGTTCCCATCTTGCCACACTGCCCTCCTCAGCCGCGTCACTTCTGGTGAAAGGTCTGTCCTCTTCCTCACTTTGTGTCTGGACAGATCGTGTCCTTTCTCTCTGCTTCTTTTAAAATGTTCTCTATTGCTGGTTGCAAGCAATTTATGATTTGCCTTAGTGTAGTTTTCTTCATGTTTCTTGCTCAGGGTTCATGGGGTTTCTTGGACCTATAGGTTTATAGTTTTCACCAAGTTTGGGAAATGTTTGGGTTTTTTTTTTTTTCAAATATTTTTTTTGATCATCCCTGCAGAGCTCCAATCATATGTAGAGTACGCCTCAGCTCACTGATGCTCTCGAATTTTCTTTATTTTCTTTCTTTCCTTTTAATCTTTGTTTTCTCTCTGTTTCATTGGGTAGTTTATACTATTATGCTTTCAGATTTGCTAATCTTGGGACACCTGGGTGACTCAGTCAGTTGAGTGCCCCCCTCTTGATTTTGGCTCAGGTCATGATCCAAGGGTCATGGGATCGAGCACTGTGTTGGGTGCTGCACTGAGCATGGAGCCTGCTTGAGATTCTCTCTCTCTTCTTGCTCCTTCCCTGCTTGTGTGCGTGCATGTGCGTGTGCACACACACACTCTCTGTCTCTCTCTCAAATAAAAAACAAACAACAAGAGCAAAAAGACAAATCTGCTAATCCTTTCTTCTGCAATGCCTGTCCTGTTGTTAAGCCCTTCCACTGTATTCTCCGTTTCAGATATTGCAGGGTTCTCTGGAATGTAGATTGAGACTTGTTATCTATTCCTTCTCTCTACTTACCATATTTGGTCCTTTTTTAGCCTTTGAACATATGGAATACAGTTTTAATAAGCTGTAACATTCTCGTTACTAATTCTGTCATCTGTGTCAATTCTGGGTCAGCTTTGACTGATGGATTTTCCCCTCACAGTTCATTTTGAGAGAGGGGCTGCTCCTGAAGAGGGAGGGCTCTTGATGTGCTCAAGGAACAGCAGGAAGGCTAGTGTGGCTGCTCAGAGGAATCATAGGGAGTTGCTCTGCCCTACCCTCCAAACCGGTTGTAGGTATTCATCTGTTGTGGCTTGTGATGAGATTTTACATACTTCATCTTTGAAAGTTTCTTTTTACACTGGTGGTTACTGCTAAATACTGATTATCAATCCGTGAGCATCACTTGGAAGGCATTTATCAAATTCTCTTAGGGGCACCTGGGTGGCTTAGTCGTTAACCGTCTGACTTTGACTCAGGTCATGATCTCCTGGTTTGTGGGTTCGAGCCCCACGGCCAGCTCCGTGCTGACAGCTCAGGGTCTGGGGCCTGCTTTGGATTCTGTGTGTCCCTCTCTCTCTGCCCTTAACCCACTCGCATTCTGTCTCTGTCTCTCAAAAATAAATGTTTATTTATTAAATAATAATGTTATTAATTAAATAAGAGAGTTAATTTTATAATTTAATGTTATTAATTAAATAAAAATAAGTGTTTATTAAATAATGATGTTATTAAAAATAATGTTTATTATTAAAAAATTCTCTTAGATTCTCCTCTTGATATTTGCCTTTTAGTGTGCCCTTACATTGCAGATTAATAACTCCTACTGCAAGTTTTTGGAAGCTCTTGGAAGCTTTTGGAAGTTACACAGTAAAGTAGGTTTTGAAATAGGGAAATTTCGTCTGCACTGGCACTTACATCAGGTCTGGAAGTCCTGCTGGAACTATAGTTTGATACTGGAAAATGTGTGATCTGGCTCGAACCCCCTACGGCTCCCCCACTCACTGCTCCTTGCGCCTTAGCACAGCGGCTTCATTTCTGTCCTGGAGGGTGCCACACTCTTCCTCCTTGAGGTTCCTCTGCCTGGTCTCTTGTTTGCCCTGTTCACTGCCCAAACACGCCTCCCAGAGAGCTGCCTCTGACCTCCCTCCCTGGGCCTGCTCCATGTCTGGGTCCTGCAGATGCCTGAGGATCTGGTTCATTCCGTGTTGGCCCCACACTGAGTGCAAGTTCTGTGGCAGCAGAAGTGTGTCTGCCTCACCCATCTTGTGTCCCTGCCCCCAGCCCAGGCCCAGCATGGAATGCTTCGGCAGCAGTCTGGAGGAGAGGTGAGCCCTGGGTACCGGTGGCTGGAGTTAGAAACGGAAAGGAAAATGTCAGAGTCCCTGAAGGCCCAGGGAAGTGTGACACCATAGAATTCAAAAGGAGGAGGTCTGAATATCTCCAGGAGGTAATGGTGCCATCCTGGTGGTGGAAAAACTGTGTTGGCTTTGGCTTTGAAGAAAAAAGAACTGTGTGTCAACCTGGCCTGGGTACAAGTGACAAAGCCACAATGAGCACAGGAACATACGGGTTATAGCTGCAACTCGGGCCAACTACCAGGTGCTCCCAGCTCTGCGGGACCTCTGTCGGCTTTTGGTGGCCAGCCGGAAGGAGGAGGGATGTACCAACTGAGGTAGATACGTGTATAGACACCTTACAGATGTGTTTGCGCACATCACTCTTCATGTTTCTAGCTTTTTGTTCTGTAGCATGATTACATGTTAGGAAATACCACCAGCATTTGCCGTTCATTTATTCAACTTCAACTTCTATTCATTTATTCTCACATTTGTATGGGCACCTGGGTGGCTGAGTTGGTAAAGTGTCTGACTTCAGCTCAGGACATGATCTCGCGGTTTGGGAGTTTGAGCCCCGCTTCAGGCTCTGTGCTGACACCTTGGAGCCTGAGGCCTGCTTTGGATTCTGTATCTCTCTCAAAAATAAATACACATTAAAAACATAAAATAAAATAACATTTTTATTAGAGAAGCAATGCACATTAGTTGTAGAAAGTACATATAATTACATAGAAGAAAAATTATGAAGCCCATTAAATGCTGTGTATCAGTTTTCTGGCATTTACCTTTGCAGTTTTGTTTTCTTAAGTTATTTATTTTTTTTTAAATCAGAAATCTTTTTTCTTTTTTTTAACGTTTATTTATTTTTGAGACAGAGAGAGACAGAGCATGAACGGGGGGAGGGTCACAGAGAGAGGGAGACACAGAATCTGAAACAGGCTCCAGGCTCTGAGCGGTCAGCACAGAGCCCGACGCGGGGCTTGAACCCACGGACCGTGAGATCATGAACTGAGCTGAAGTCGGACGCTTAACCGACCGAGCCACCCAGGCGCCCCTTAAGTTATTTATTTTGAGAGAGAGAGAGAGAGTGCATATGCACGAGTCAGCCAGGGACACAGAGAGAGGATCCCACACAGACTCAGTGATGTCAGTGCAGAACTTGACGGAGGGCTCAATCTCACAAACCATGAGATCATGACCTGAGCTGAAATCCAGTCAGACACTTAACTGAGTCACCCAGGCGGCCCCCTTTGCAGTTTAAAAAATAGTACAACAGCAAAAGGGAAGCAAAAATAATATAAAAACAGGGAGGGGGATGAAACATAAGAGACTCTTAAAATACGGAGAACAAACTGAGGGTTGCTGGAGGGGTTGTGGGAAAGGGGATGGGCTAAATGGGTAAGGGGCATTAAGGAATCTACCCCTGAAATCATTGTTGCGCTGTATGCTAACTAACTTGGATGTAAATATAAAAAATTAAATTAAATTAAAAAAAAGAATTTGGAAAAAAGTACAACAGTATTTCCACAATTGCATTCTGTTTCTCAGTATGAACAATACTGAGCAAAAATGAGTTCCCATTGCTAGACACATGATTTGTTTCCAATGTACTTGCTAAGTATGAAATTTTTAATTCCTGTTTACTAAATTCTTATGTACATTTAGGTCAATATTTGTGTTTTCTGCTGCATTCCAGAATCTGTGTAGTTCTCTACCAGTACAGTACTGTTTTAATTATTTGCCTCTATAATATTGTTTGTATCTAATGGTAAAAATTATTACTCCCATTATCATTTCTGAACTTTTTCTTAGTTATTCTTACGTGTTTATTTTTGGGGGTTAACTTTCTAAACATTCTAAATTTTAAAAACATTTCTTTCTATTGGAAATGTTATAGAATAGAATACATTAAATGTATTAACCAATTTAGAAGGTATATCTTCATAATTATTGAATTTTCCAATCCAAGGAAACTTGTATGTATTCACATTTCTTTAAGTACCTCAAATATTTATAATTTTATTCATACTGACCCAACATACTCCTTTTTAACTTAATTCCTGGATTTTTAGTTTCTTTCTGTGGTGGTTACTGCTGTGATGAGGATGAACTTCTTTCCTAACCAGTTTCTGCTGAAACACAGATACTCGTCTCTCACTTCATGTGAGTGATACAACATTACAATCTCCCTAATCCTTTTGGTAGTTTTTCCCATGATTCCTTTACTTTTTCTAAGTTCACAACTAATGACAATTTTCTCTTTTTCAAATATTTAAATCTCTTTTTTTTTCTTGTCTTTACCGCACTGACTAGCATTTCCAAAAGTACGACATACTGGCGGTAAGAGGACAAGTTCTTATTCTGACTTTAATGAGTATGCTTTCAGCCTTTTACTACTAAATATTATGCAGGCCTTGAGTTTAATATGGATATTCTTGATAAGGTTAAGTAAATTTTCTTTTACTTCTGGGTTATAGAGATTTTAAATCATAACTAGACATTAATTTGCCCACATGCCTTTGAACATCTGCCAATATAATCACCCACTGATTTCTTTCCCAGATAATGAGTGCCTGTTGTGCTCCACACCCCCACTCTTAAGAAGCTTATCATCCCAATGAGAGTATTTCTAACCCTGCTTCTTTCTCAGGTCATCTAGCCGAAGTCTCACTAACCCCATCACCATAGCCTTAGAGTAGAAGCCCCAGTTCCAAGTCATCTAAGCTCCTAACATCCAAGATAGAGCAGTCGAAGTCTTTGTCTGTCCTCCAGCTTCTGGAAGGGGCCACAGCGGGGTTGTCCCTGCTGGAGGGCAGGTGGGTCTCCAGCCCATTTTGTCCAGGCCATGTGCAGTGAGGCAGGCTTAGGGTAGAGGAAACATCCATTTGACATGGTGAAGGGGATGGCTTTGTGGGCTGGACACTGGGGTTATTCCTGAGAAACTAAAAGAATGACTCCTATATTCTTAAGAGTGAAAGGTTTATTGTTTTGAGTGTACCATATTTTAAAAGTATTACAGTCATGCTCGTGTCTTTTTTTCATCTTGTTGTGTTTCAGCTCTTCACCACCAGGAGTGTTCCTTGAGAAGGACTATGAAATTTACCGGGATTATAATGTGGATGGACAACTTCTTCACTACAGGTAGAACCCACTGTGTCACACTTGGCCCTGTCTCCTGACTCAAGGGTGGTGGTGTTTCTGGCAGCTCTTAGATGAGCTGGAGAAGAATCTGGCTCAACAAGAAGCAATGAGCTAGGTGTATACAGCACGTGGGGCCCTGTACTAGCCAGAGGAACATGAGGAAAAGCTGTTGGGGCCACCAGCGCATGGGTAGAGGCCTTTTGGAGTGGCCTCCAGGCTCATGTGGCAGCTTTGGGAAAGCTGGAAGAAGCTTGTCACTGCCCAGTTTGGAGAGCTGTGGAGCCCATTGCTCTTAACAGAGGAGTGAGTCCCTGGGCGATCCTCAGCATGTTCTCTCCTGGAGCTCTAGGCTATGTGTCACAGTGCTTCCCCAGGCAAAGTCAGGAAGATTGGTGTTAATCACAAGGAAGGAAGTGGACATTGATTGGTCTCTCTTGGTCATGGGTTGGCCTTGCAGAGTATTGGAAGGTTCCAGAGATGACCCTTAGGACCCAAGGGCACAGAATCTGTCAGACTGGGCAGGGGCCGTCCTCAGTCAACTCATAGCTCCAGGTGGGGTTCCATGCCTCTTGGTGGCCTAGGTGCCCTCAGCACAGACCAACAGGAGTGATACCAGTGTTAGTGAGGAATTTGAAGCCCTGAGGGGTCTTTGGTGGTTTGCTCCGACGTTTTAAAGGTCAGTGTTGGAAGTGCTAACTGGGTTTGTTGATAGAGGATGGAATCTGAGCCTGTCTGGGCCCATCAGTGTGGGTGTGTGACTGAGGGTATGTTCTGCACCAGTGTGGGTGCATTGAGCACTGCTCTGGTGGGCTGCCTATCAAAGCCCCCCACACTCTGCAGGGTACGTGTGACCACCTGGGCTTTGGTGGCCTGTTGCTGCGCTGGCCCTGCCACCCTGGGTGCCATCTGAGCTGGGTATGAGAATAGCAAGTTGTAGTTTTAGGAGTGCAGGCATTTTGCACACGTGATACCCACTTCCTAAGGAGTTGGTAGCAGAGTAATTCCTGGCTGCTGCTGCCGCCGCCGCCACCTCCTCCTCCTCCTCCTCTTCTTCTTTTTAATCTTTATTTATTTTTAAGAGAGAAAGATCAAGAGAGAGAGAGGGAGAGCATGAGTGGGGGAGGGGCAGAAAGAGAGGGAGACAGAATCTGAAGCAGGCTCCAGGCTCCAGGCTGTCAGGCCAGAACCCAACACGGGGCTCGAACTCACAGACCGTGAGATTATGACCTGAGCCGAAGTCAGATGCTTAACCGGCTGAGCCACCCAGGCGCCCCGTCCTATAGCACGATCTTGATGGCCCACAACGGACAGGCCACGCCATGCCTCCTCGGGCCACAGCCCTCAGCACCCTCTGCCAGGCAAGGATCTTTCTTTACCTCATAGCCCCTGAGGGGGGCCTGGCACCAGGGTTGTGTCATTACCTGCTGAGTGATGAAAAAAAGTACAAAAATAATGCTTCATGCTTGTTGAGTGTTTCCTGTATGTCAGTACTGAGCTGAGGACTTTATCATATGCACATTATGTTACTTAATTCTCGTAAGAACCAAGGAGGACACTAAGTCAGTGATGGTAAGTGATATTCCCAAGCCCCGCAACCAGGGAGCAACAGGCTGGCATCCAGTCTCAGATCTCTGGATTCCAAAGCCAGCAACCAGGAGCAGAGTTCCCAGGAATGGGAGCCTGCATCCTGAGTCCTGCTACTGTGTGACTTCTCCTCAGGACAGTAAGCCGAGCTGCTGGGCATCATCGTCAACTGGTGGGTTCGGTTCCTGGCTGTGCTGAGTAGGCCATGTAACTGGCGTGTTAGGGTAGGCTGCCTCACCCACCTCCAGTAATTGGAAGTCGTGGCCTTGTGCAGAAAGATCCAGCAGTAATCAGAGGACAGAGGCAGAGATGGCAAACTATACAACTGGTTTAAGACACTTGGGATTTCTACTTTTGCAGCGGTAGATTAACTTCTCTGAGACCAGCCTAAACACAGAGAACAAAATAGATGAAATTGTCCTGAAGATCTACTAAGGTGTGAGGACTTGAGGGCTGAGGAGGGATCAGTACGACCCAGCACACATAAGATACTGCCTCTCCCCCAGGACAGTTGAGAAGCCAAGCCGACCTTTGAGTGGTTCCATGACTCCAAAGTCAGAGTCACAAAAAGGAGCTCTAGTTAACATTCCATGTGGACCCCTGAAAGGCTACCCCCAAACCTAAACCAGCCCTCAAACCTAAACCTGATTTCCCGTCAGCTCAGTCTGACATGGGATTCAGGTTATCTGCCCTTTCCCCAGCTGCCTGTCAGAAACAAAAATAAACCCAGAGCCTCAAATTATCTCTACAGTTTTTCATACGTAGTCCTTAGAATATCAGTCTAAAAATTATCTATGTAGAAAATCCTAAAGAATTGACCAAAAAAGTCCTAGAACTGATAAGTGATTATGGCAAGTTTGCATGATACAAAGTAAGTTTACAAAAGTCAATTTCTTTCCTGTATACTAGCAATGAATAAGTGGAATTTAAAATTAATACCATTTGCATTAGCACCCCCAAAAATGAAATGCATAGGTGTAAATCTAGCAAGATGTATACGAAATCTATATGAGGAAAACTACAAAACTCTAATGAAAGAAATCAAGAACTAAATAAATGGAGAGATATCCTATGTTAATGGACAGGAAGATTCAATACTGTCAAAATGTCAGTTCTCTCGAACTTGATCTATAGATTCAGTGCAACCTCAATCAAAAAACCCCAGCAAGGTATTTTGTGGATATCAACAAACTGATTCTAAGACTTAATGGAAAGGTGAAAGATCCAGAATACCTAACACAGTATTCAAGGAGAACAACGTTGGAGGACTAATACTCTTGATTTCAAGACTTACTGTGAAGCTACCCTAATGAAGACAATGTGGTATTGGCAAAGAATAGACAAATAGGTCAGTGTAAGAAAATAGAGAAATAAACCCACAACAATATAGTAAACTGATTTTGACAATAGGGAAAGGCACTTCGGTGGAGCAAGGATGGTCTTTGCAACAAACAGAGCTGGGACAACTGAACCCCCACATGTAAGGAGATGAATCTAGACACAGATTTTACTGCATGAAACTTAGCTCAAAATGGATCTCAGAGCTAACTATAAAACTCAGAACTTACTCATACAAGATGACGCAGGAGAAAACCTAGACGATTTTTGGTATGGTGATGATTTTTAGATACAACATCAAAGGCACCATCCATGAAAGAAATCATTGATACAGTGGAACTTCATTAACATTAAAATTTTCTTCTCTGTGAAAGATGTTGTCAGAGAGTGAGAAGACAAGTCACAGCCTGGAACAAAATACTTGCAAAAGCTAGACGTGATAAAGGACTGTTATTTAAGATATACAAATAACTCTTAAAACTCAACAGTGAGGAAACAACCAGAATTTAAAATGAGCCAGTGGGGTGCCTGGGTGGCTCAGTCGGTTAAGCGTCTGACTTGTGATTTCATCTCAGGTCACAATCCCAGGGTTGTGAGATTGAGCCCCTCATCGGGCTCTGCACTGACAGTGTGGAGCCTGCTTGGGATTCTCTTTCTCCCTCTCTCTGCCCCTCCCCTGCTCACACTTTCTCTCTCTCTCCCTCTCAAAAATAAATCATTAAAAAATAAATAAATAAATAAATAAATAAATAGCAAACAAAACGGGCCAGAGACCTTAACAAACACCTCATTAAAGAAGATAAATAGATGGCAAACAATTATATAAAAGATGCTCCACATCACATGTTATCTGGGAAATGCAAATTAAGACAACGAGATCCGCCCGCACACCTACTAGAACGGCCAAAATCCAGAACACCGAATAACCCGATGTTGGTCAGGATGCGGAGCCACAGGAACGTTGGCTCGTGGCTGGTGGGAAAACGGAATGGGGCAGCCACTTTGGAAGACAGTCTGGAGAGTTCTTATAAAATTAAACATGCTCTGGCCACGTGATCCTGGAGTCACGCTCCTTGCCGTCTACCTAAAGGAGATGAGAACTTGGGTCCACACGACAACCTGCACACGGGTGTTTACAGCGGCTTTATCCAGAGCCCCCAAACCCTGGAACAGCCGAGGTGTCCGTCAGCAGGTGAACGGACAACCTGCGGTCCATCCAGACAACGGGATGTGGGTCGGCGCTAAGTAAGAACGGGCTGTCGAGCCGTGAAAAGACCCGGAGGGACCCTAGATGCATATTACGAGGTAAAAGAAGCCAGTCCGAAAAGGCTACGCGCGGTACGATTCCAAGTCTGTGACATTCTGGAAAAGGCAAAACCGTGGAGACTGTAAAAGACGAGTGGGGGCCGGGGGTCGGGGGGACGGGAGGGACAGAGGATTCGGGGCAGTGAAGCTACTCCGTGTGACTCTCAGTATCGGGCACACGGATTACACGTCTGTCCAAACCCGCAGACTGTACGGGCCTAGAGTGAGCCCTGAGGTAAACTGTGGATGCCGGCTGCTGACGAGGCATCACGATCAGGTACCCGTGTCCGTTCACTGACTGGGACGCAGGTACCACTCTGGCAGGGATGCTGACAGCTGGAGAGATCGCACACGAGTGGGGGCAGGGGGTGTATGTGAAGTCTGTGTACTTTCCCCTCAGTGCTGCTGGGAACCTGAAAGTGCTATAGAAAGTTTTCTCGTCTGTGCCTAGGTGCAGAATGTTATGGGTGAGGGCAGAGTTGTAGGAGGGGAGTGTGGTTGAAAAACAGGACCTGAGATGCTGGGGGCGGAGGGGGTGGGCAGTGATAGGTGGCCCACCACCCCATAGGAGCGCAGGCAGGTACTGAACCCAGGAGTGAGGCCTACAGAGAGATAACCATATTGAATCCAGAGTTAGGCCGCTGGAAGGACCACCCTGGCTATCTGTTGTAGAAATAGTTCTGTGCCCAGTGCTGGGGTGGGACCAGGGCAGAGATGCACACACAGAAGCCGTTGTAGTGAGTGTCATGATGGGTACCAGAGGTGGGGGCGGGCCTGGGGGAAGCTGTCTGGGCAGGAGAGCCCCCTGGAGGGGAAGGCTGCAGGGCTGTATGAGGAGCTATGTGCAGGGACCTCCCAGGACAGGAGCACAGCCACTCTAGGCTGTACTGCGCAGGAGTCAGGGCCCCAGCAATGAAGCGTGCACAGGTCATTTACAGAGAAGCCCCCCCCAGCAAGTATCAGGCCCCTGAAGCCTGAAGCTCCCATTTAGGAGGTGAGGAGGACGCTGAGAAATGACCAGACCTCTTGGGCCATGACCCCAGATACCTATGAGGCTGAGACTGGTAGGTAATGGGTTCAGGCTGATAGCTGGGCCAAACTTCCACCTCTCCCCAACAGGTAACCTGTGCCTATTCCCTACCCAGAACCTCCCCCAGGTAACCTGTGCCTGACCCCCCCCAGAACCACCCCCAGGAAACCTGTGCCTGTACCCCCACCCACCCAGAACCTCCCCCTGGAAACCTGTCCCCCCCCAGAACCTCCCCCAAGGAAACCTGTGCCTGTCCCCCCCCCCCCCCCAGAACCTCCCCGCAGGAAACCTGTGCCTGTCTTCCCACCCACCCAGAACCTCCCCCAGGAAACCTGTACCTGTACCCCCACCCACCCAGAACCTTCCCCCAGAAACCTGTCCCCCCCCCAGAACCTCCCCCCAGAAAACCTGTGCCTGTGCCCCACCCACCCAGAACCTCCCCCAGGTAACCTGTGCCTGTCCCCCTCCCCCCTCCCCCCAGGACCTCCTCACTTCGGTGGAACTCGGGCACCAAGGAGCGTATGCTCATCAAAGTTGCGGACCGGGAGCCCAGCTTCCTCTCCTCCCAGGGCAATGGCTATGCCCTAGACAGCCAGTCTGGCGGCCGCTCCCGCAGACCCTCCGGTGGGCAGCACTCACCCAGCCTGCAGACGTTTGCCTCAGAATCTGATGGCCCCGTCTTCTTCCCTGAACGGAGGCCATCACCCTTCCTGAAGAGGGCTGAGCTGGGGAGCTGCTCCCCGCTGCTGGCCCAGCCACGCAAGCCTACCAGTGACTCGCAGCCCTCCTCCCCACGCTACGCCTATGAGCCCCCCCTCTACGAGGAGCCTCCCGTGGAGTACCAGGCTCCTATCTATGATGAGCCGCCCATGGACGTCCAGTACGAGGCTGGCGGGGGCTATCAAGCTGGCTCACCCCAGCGGTCTCCAGGCCGCAAACCAGCACCCTTCCCACAGTCACCCAAGCAGGGCTCCGCCTCGCCCTACCAGCAGCTGGTGCTGACCAGGCAGAAGTGCCCTGAGCGTTTCCTGAGCCTGGAGTATAGCCCTGCAGGCAAGGAATACGTGCGGCAGCTGGTGTACGTGGAGCAGGCCAGCTCAAGCCCCAAGCTGCGTGCAGGCCCAAGGAACAAGTATGCACCCAATCCCGGGGGTGGCTCACTGCCCCTGCAGCCCAGCCCCTGCCTGCTGCGGGATCAGCGCCTGGGGGTCTCCTCTGGGGACTACAGCAGCATGGAGGGGCCTGAGCTGCGGCATCAAGACGATGCTATGTCCTGGTCCAGCCAGCAGGACACCATGTCCTCAACAGGCTACTCCCCGGGCACCCGCAAGAGGAAGAGCAGGAACCCCTCTCTGTGCCATGTCCCCAGCGCCTCGTCCACCGAAGTCCCCGGGGACCGTGACCTCCTCGCTGAGCAGCCCCCGGCTGAGGAGCGGCCCCTGTGTGGGCCCGGCCTGGCCCCAGTGAAACGCGCAGAGGGCAAGACTGGCGAGGCTGAGCCCTTTCTGGCGCAGGCCCGGCTGGCCTGGGAGGCACAGCAGGCCCGCTTTCACACGAAGCAGAGAGGCAGCTGGGACTCCCAGCAGGACGGCTCGGGCTATGAGAGCGATGGGGCGGTGCCTCTGCCCATGCCTGGGCCTGTGGTGCGCGCCTTCAGTGAGGATGAGGCGCTGGCCCAGCAGGAGAGCAAGCACTGGCAGAGGGGCGCCTTAGAGAGGCTCGCTTTCCCCCAGATCCTACTGGAGAAGAGCATCTCTGTGCAGACCAACCTGGCGTCGCCAGAGCCCTACCTTCACCCCTCACAGGTAGGGAGGTGTGGCCGGGGTCCCCGGGCAGAGGCGGGGCAGGTGGCACTCCGTTCCCGACAGGCATGAGGACAGGCAGCGGGGCTCCCTCACCGCAGTTCCTGCTAAGGCCTGGCAGGATGCTGTCAAGGTATCTGGGGGTCAGAGGCTGTGCCCTGACTCCCTCCAGGTCACGGATGCAGGGAAGGCAGGGGAAACGGGTGGGCAGCCGCCCAACCACTGAGCCCCTGAGCTTCTGTCCTCCCACCTGTGAATGGACTCTCAGGTGAGGAACTATGCAGGCGGAGTGTCGGGCACCCTTGCTCAGAGCTCTTCCCAGTGAAGAGGAAAGGCCAGATACCTGGTCCAGAGGCCTGGTCTGGCTTGTCCTTCCCTGCTCAGCGCCAGGTGCCGGCGTCAGTCAGGCCCTCTGAGCCCACGTGTATCTTCTTTCGAGATCATGTGCTGGAGCTTGATGTCCCAGAATTTTGTGTGGGCCAGTATCTTAGTTTTCACCTCCTGACCCCTGACATTTCCGACCGGTCTGCCATATGAAGCCAAGGCCTGGCATCTGCCCAGAGCTGGCAATGGCCAGAGGGCCTCCCGGTATTGGGCTCCCCACTTCCACCCCCAGTCCTGCCAGGGAAGGCATGCCCAAGGGCCCTGTAACCTTGGGACGCCAGTGTCCCTGGGCAGGCCTGCCTTTGTGCCCCTCCAGGCTGGAGAGCTCAGAGCATCATTTCTGTCTGAGCTGAGAAAAGAAAGGGGTGTTACCCCAGTGACACCTTGTACACTTGTGCTGAGGCCATTAAGAAGGCAGGGAGGGGGCCTGGGGCAAACCCTCCCTCTTCAGCTTCGTGGGAGACCAGGCCTGCAGTGCAGGCCCCCTTGTAGGCCGACCTTGCCACTGCACAACCTCACTCTGCCCATGATCCCATGCGAGGATCTTCGTTGGAAGGGTTAGGCTCTGATGGGAAGGGGCAGGCAGTGTAGGGGACCAAAAGTGACATTGACGTGTTCTGTGGAACTTTGCATGTGGGCTTTTCCGCATCTTGGCAGGGTTGCCCTTTTCATCTGCTTCCCAACCTCAGAGCCCATAGAACTAGCAGAAGCCGAGGCAAACAGCAGTGGCAAGGTCAGCAGGAGGCAGCATCCTTCCACCACCAATGGGGGCAGCATTCCCCAGCTTCTTCCCGCCTAAGGCCACAGCCCAGAAAGCCAATGAAACACACCCATGGCTTCCTCCTGCCCCCAGACCTGCACTGGACACCCCCCCGCCCCAACCAACAACCCTTAGTCGCAAGAGTAGGGAACACTTCCCAGAGGCTGAGCCCCTAGGGTAAAGATTGGACGGAGGGCCTCTCTGGGTCCCCTCGCCAGCTGTGTGTTTATGAGGTGGGTAGAACAAAATGAGGCACAAGCCTCTCCAGCAGCCTCATGGACAGTGGTGGGGGGGGGGGGGACACACCTCTCTCCTGGCTGGGTCGTGTAGGGCCCACACCCGCCTCATGGCCCCTCTGTCCTTCCTAGTCCGAGGACCTCGGTTCCTGTGCCCAGTTTGAGAGTAGCCGCCAGGCCCGCAGCGTGATGCCCAGTGCTAGCTGTGTGTTCCCCACCTTCACTCTGCGCAAGCCGTCCTCGGAAACTGACATCGAGAACTGGGCCTCCAAGCACTTCAACACACATACCCAGGGCCTCTTCCGACGGAAAGTGTCCATCGCCAACATGCTGGCCTGGAGCAGTGAGTCCATCAAGAAGCCCATGATTGTGACCAGTGACCGCCACGTGAAGAAGGAGGCCTGTGAGATCTTCAAACTGATCCAGATGTACATGGGCGACCGGCGCGCCAAGGCAGACCCGCTACATGTGGCCCTGGAGATAGCCACCAAGGGCTGGAGCGTGCAGGGCCTGCGGGATGAGCTCTATATCCAGCTGTGCCGGCAGACCACGGAGAACTTCCGCCTCGAGAGCCTGGCTCGCGGCTGGGAGCTCATGGCCATCTGCTTGGCCTTTTTCCCACCCACACCCAAGTTCCACTCCTACCTGGAGGGCTACATCTACCGGCACATGGACCCCGTCAATGACACCAAAGGTAGGACTCAGTGCGCGAGACCCCTTGCTCCCCCAGGCTCTGCCACCAGCTCAGGTAAGGGCCGTGGCAAGAACGTCCTGGTAGGCGCTGGCAGCAGGTACGTGGAGGCAGGCACAGCACTTCCAAGCAGACACACGTGTCCTCTGGGAGCCATGTCCTAGGGTTCCACTAGGATGTGGGGTCCTTGGGGAGCCCCTCCTTGGCACTGAAGCCCTGAGAAGAACCACAGGCAATCCTAGAACAGGGTTCCCAGCCATAGGCCAACAGGTCAGAAAGAAGGAGGTTGGATGAGCACTGGCATCCACGTCTCAGCCAGCGGGCATCCACTCTGCTGAGGCCTTCATAGCTGGCCGCTCTGCCTGATGGGAGAGCCATCAGGCAGCCCTGTGTGCTTAACTGCGTTTGCTTTCAGCCATGTTGTGGCCTGGAGGGGTAGCCATCCCAGGGGACTCAGGCTGTCTGTTGTGAGGGGGGAAGAGACTGGAGGGTCCCAGAGCAGGGCTCTGGCTGCTGAGAATAGGGAGGAGCATGGTGACTCAGGCCTGCATCGGCTTAGCCCCAGGCCACCAAGGTACTGCGAACTGACTTGGCCTTGAGCCACCTCAAAGAATCAGAGGTTCGACCAGCATGAGTAGCCAGGTGCTGGTGGCTGCCTGGGGCCAAGTGTGGGGCCACATTCTGCCAAGGGATCCCAAAAGCCATGCATCAGGTTTGTCTGGTCCCAGGCCTGGCCTGCTTGGGGGAGGACTCGGGGCCATGGTCTTGCCAGCCAGACGGTGCCTGTAAAGCTGGCACAAGTCCTAGGCCAGGCAGAGAGGGGACAGGGCCAGAGATAACACCTGCACCTGCAGCAGGCTGTCTACCACCCAGACAGTCATGAGTGTCCACAAGGCATGGCATGGAACCAGCACCTGACACATACGTGTGCAGATACGTGCACAGACGTGCACTTTCTAGGTCAGATGCCATGGGCTGCTGTTCTTTGGGAGCGACTGTCTACCTTGATCTGGCCAGGGCCTTGCCCCAGCCCAGGCGTGTGAGGCCAGGATGTATGCACACAATGATGGGGGCTGCGGCTACCAGGGCAGTGGTGGGTCTTAGGGAAGGCGGATCGAGCACAGGCACCATTCAGCACATCAGCCATTTGGTGGCAGATCTTAGAAGCCATGAGATTCTCATGAGGCATGCAGTTTTTGAAGCAGGGTCACTGAACACAGCAGATGGTTCTCCCCAGGTGGCTCCCGCAACATGCAGAACATGCGACCTGGCGGGTGGCCCGGGGCGGCCTGGGTCTGCTTCGGTCTTCTCTGGCCTTTCTAGGACAAGATGGGCCATTAGCCCATTAGCTTTGTGGTTCACTTCAGCGTATTCCACAAAGGCCTTAAAGTGTGTGTCCACTGCTCAACACATAGCCCTCGGAGGCCCAGGGAGGGCTTGCTAGGTGAAAAGGTGAGTGAGCAGTGAACAGACAGAGGCCAGAGGCTCCTGGGGCCATTCCAGCCAGCTAGCTGGGGCTCCTATGAGGAACTTGAGCTCTGGGCCCCATGCTGGGCCCAGCAGGACACTCATCATGGCACAGAGGTTTGTGGGCCTTCGTCCTAGTGTCTGCACCATGGGGACAGGGCTGGTGTATATGGGGAAATTGGTGGTCAGCCTGGACATCCATGACTTTGAACATCCACCCACACTGAGGGAGGCCCAGGTGGTCTCAGCCCAGAGAAGGAGGTGGGGTCTGTGTGGTCCCACCAACAGGAAGGACCTTCTGGGCTGTGGGATCTGATCTCACATGTGACACAGGGCTGCCCTCCAGCCAGAAACCAGCCCCAGGACCATTCCTGGGTTAGCGTCTGCTACACGCTCTGCTCAGTGCTGAACCAGAGGGGAGGTCTTGTGCTTCCTCCCACTGGCGCATCGAGGACATAGGTGCTGCTGGCTGCTGGTCAGGAAGGCAGGCCCCGTCGGCCAAGGAGGTGTGGCCTGTGCTTTGAGAAAGGAAACTGCACCTTGTCTTGGGGTCACTGGCAAGGGCAGAAGTAAGCCTGGCTCCCAGGTGGTGCCGCACCCTGAGCTGTGTTGCTCGCCTGGGTGCCAGCACACGTGTGACATCTGTGTGGTCACCACTGTGCGAGACCAAGGCACCAGTGCAGTGAACCCCAGTTCACCTGTCTGCTGACCCCCAGCTTAGCCCTGTCTCATACATGGTCATACCTTTGTGCCAGCCACCAGCAGAATGCTTTCACGACACTTGTCTCCTCAGGACCTCCCTCGCAGGGTCTCAGCAGACATCACCGATTACAGCTCTCCCTCGTGCTCCACATAGCAGCACCGTGGAGGGTGCAGACCCTAAGGAGTTTCCTTTACTGTTAATGCTCTAAGACTTAGGGCTTCCAGGTAAAGGTGTCAGTTTTGACACATACAGTTACTCGGACTCCACCTTGAACTAATGAACAGGGAAGGAATTTTTAAAATGAGAAAAAAAAAATTTACAAGGGAATGTAAAATGTTGCAGCCACTGTGGAAAACAGCGTGGCAGTTCCACAAAAAATTAAAAATGGAATTATGATAGGATCCCTCAGTTCCACTTCTGGGTATATACCACAAAGAATTGAAAGCAGAGACATGAACAGATAGTTGTACACTCAGGTTCATGGCAGTCTATTCACAATAGCCAAGAGGTGGAAATAGCTCAAGTGTTCATCAGTGGATGAATAGATAAATAAGACGTGGTCCATACATAAAATGGAATATTATTCAGCCTTAAAAAAAGGGAAGGGAATTCTGACACGTGTACAACATGGATGAAACTTGAGAACAATGTGCTCAGTGAAATGAGCCAATTCAAAAAAGATACTGTATGAGTCAACTCAAGAGGGCCCTAAAATATTTAGATTCATAAAAACAGAAAGAATGGCAGATGCCAGAGGCTGGGGGAGGGACAGGTAGAGACTTGTTTCATGCCTACAGAGTTTCCATTTGGACAGATGAAAAAGTTCTGGAGATGGTTGGTGATGGTTGCGCAACAGTAATAATGTGCTTAGTGCCACTGAACTGTACAATTAAAAATGGCTATAATGGCAAATTTTATCTTGTGTATATTTCACTGCATTAAAACTAATAAAGCCCACAAGGACAAAGAGCATGAACACTATGTTTTGGAAGCTGAAAAGTACATGAACAAGTGGCAGGAAGCTGACGTGGCAGACCAAGAAATGTGGATCCCAAGCAGACAGTGACAAGGCTTAGAAGCTGAAGTAGGTAGCAAACCCTTAAAAGCTCCACAGTGGGTGGAGCCAGCTTCCTCTAGCAATGGTTGGAAAGGGTGTGACCTTGAAGCTGAAAACAGAAGGACTAGTTGAAAGTCTGTTTAAGAAACGGAGCAGCTACCATAGGTGTGCCTGGGTGGCTCAGTTGATTAAGTGTCCGACTTCCTGTTGGGTCATGATCACACAGTTCATGAGTCCGAGCCCCACAGTGTCCAGGCCTCTGCTGTCAGGCCTTTGGATCATCTGTCCCCCTCTCTCCCTGCTTCTCCCCAGCTCATGTTGCGTGCTCTCTCTCTCTCAAAAAAAAAAAAAAAAAAAAAAAATTTTTTAAAGAAAGAAAAGCAGCCACCATTAGAATAGGTAGGAGTATAGATTTTGGACCCAGAGCATTTGGACTCAAATCCCAGCCACATTTTCAAGATAGGCCATATTCTGAGCCATAAAACTAATCTCAAGAAATGCTAAAGAAGGTTAGTCATAGAAGTGTGTTCTCTAGTCACAACACAATTAAATTAGCAGTCACTAACACTAAGATATCTGGAAAATCCCTAAATATCTGCAAACTAAAGAACATATTACTAAATAGCCCAATGGTCAAATAAAAACCTGGATGGAGGGGGGTATTGGGGAGCACCTGGGTGGCTCGGTTGAGGGCCCAACTTCAGCCCAGGTCATAATCTCACAGTTTGGGAGTTCCAGCCCTGCGTCAGGATCTTTGCTGACAGCTCAGAGCCTGGAGCCTGCTTCAGATTCTGTGTCTTCCTCTCTCTCTGCGCCCCCGCCCCCCACTCACAGTCTGTCTGTCTCTCTCTCAAAAATAAATAAACATTAACAAAATTTAAAAACCTAAGGGGAAATTAGGACATATTTTAAACTGAAAGAAAATGAAAACAAAACATACATTAATTGTGGGATGCAGCCACAGCAGTTCTTAGAGGGAGATTATTCTAAAATAATATCTCAAATTAGCGACCTCAGTTTCTACTTTAATTTTTTTTTAATGTTTAATTACTTTTGAGAGAGAGACAGAGAGACAGAGACAGTGCATGAGCAGCAGAGAAGCAGAGAGAGAGGCACAAAATCCAAAGCAGGTGGTTCCAGGCTCTGAGCTATCAGCACAAAGCCCCATGCAGGGCTCAAACTCACAGACGGCGAGATCATGACCTGAGCTGAGGTTGGACACTTAACTGACTGAGCCACCCAGGCACCCCTCAATTTCTGCTTTAAGAAACTTAAAAAATAAATGCTACCAAGAGCAAGCAGAAGAAAGAAAATAATGAAGATCAGAGTAGAAATCAGTAAAAGTGAAAACAGAAAATGCAGAAAGTCAATGAAACAAAAAGCTAATTCTTTGAGAAGATTAATGAAATTGATAAATCTCTAGCTAGACTAATCACAATGAAAAGAAGATATAAATTATCAATCTCAAGAATGAGAGATGATATCACGACAGATTTAACATGTAAAAGGAAAAGGAAATGTTACAAACAACTTTATGCCGTAAATTTGACAATTAAGAGGAAATGGGCAGGGGCGCCTGGGTGGCTCAGTTGTTTGAGCATTGGACTTTGGCTCAGGTCGTGATCTCACATTTCATGGGTTCAAGTCCCACGTCAGGTTCTGTGCTGACAGCTCGGAGCCTAGAGCCTGCTTCGGATTCTGTGTCTCCCTCTCTCTGCCCCTCCCCTGCTGTCTCTGTTTCTCTCTCTGTCTCTCTCAAAACTAAATAAACATTAAAAATTTTAAAAAAGACTGGGGCGCCTGGGTGGCGCAGTCGGTTAAGCGTCCGACTTCAGCCAGGTCACGATCTCGCGGTCTGTGAGTTCGAGCCCCGCGTCAGGCTCTGGGCTGATGGCTCGGAGCCTGGAGCCTGTTTCCAATTCTGTGTGTCTCCCTCTCTCTCTGCCCCTCCCCCGTTCATGCTCTGTCTCTCTCTGTCCCAAAAATAAATAAAAAACGTTGAAAAAAAAAAATTAAAAAAAAAAATTTTAAAAAAGAGGAAATGGACAGATGCCTTGAAAGACACAAACTACCAAAGATCACTCAATAAGCAATAGACAACCAAAAAGAAAAAAAAAAAAAATCCTGTATCTATTAAGGAAATTGAATTGTTACTTAAAACCTTCCCACAAAGAAAATTAAAGGCCCAAATGGCTTCCCTGGTAAATTCTAGCAAACATTCCATTGTTTGTGTAACAATTCTTTACAAACCTATTGAGAAAACTGAAGTGGAGGGACTATCTCTCAGTTCATTCCATACCAAATTTATAAAAGGACATTACAAAAAAAGAAAAGCACAGACAGTTCTCCTAAACACGGAAATTGTTAATGATATTAGCAAATTGACTCCAACAATATATAAAAAAGATAATGCATCTTGAATAAGCAGGGTTTATCTGAAGAATGAAAGGTTGGTTTAACATTAAAATTCCATGTAATTTGCCATAGCAACAGTGAAAAAGAAAGACCATGTGATCATCCCAATAAGTGCAGAAAAAACATTTGGCAAAATCCAACATTTCCATTCCTGATATAAACTCTAAACAAACTAGGAACAGAAGGGAACCTCTTCAACCAGATAAAAGGCAAATATTTTTTAAAACCCTTCAGTACCCAAAAGAATGGAAAGTAAGAAGTCAAACAGATACTTGTACAGCAATATTCATAGCAACATTATTCACAGTAGCCAAAAAGTGGAAACAACCCAGGTGTCCAGCAGGTGAATGGATAAGCAAAATGTGGTCTGTTGATACAATGGAATATTTTTCAGCCATAAAAAGGAATGAAGCTCTGTTACATGCTACAACACAGAAGAACCTTGAAAAGTTATTCTAAGTGAAAGAAGCCAGATACAAAAGGGCAAATACTGTATAATCCAACCTTTATGAAATATCTAAAATAAGCGAATTCATAGAGACAGAAAGTAGATTAGAGGTTACGAGGAGCTGGGGAAGGGTAAATGAAGAGTTTTTGCTTAATAGGTATAAGGTTTCTGTTTGTGGTGATGTAAGGATTTTAGGAATAAATGTGATGGCTGCGTGAAATTGCGAATGGATCTAATACCACTAAATTGTACACTTAAAATGGCTCTATGGCTACATTTTCATGGTTATATTTTACCACAATTAAGAAACACCTCTAGCCAGCACCATACATAATGATAAAAGACTGAATGCTTTCCCCGCAAGATCAAGAACAAGGCAAGAACCCCCAACCCCACTGCATCTACTATACATCATACTGGAGGCCTAGACAGTGCAAAGTCGTGGAAAAGAAAAGGCATCCAAATTGGAAAGGAAGTGTGCAATTTTCTTTAATCACATGCAACACAATCTTCTATTAGATCCATAAAAATACTACAATAAGTGCGTTTAGCAAGGTTGTAGGAAATAAGACCAATATAAAAGTTAATCATGATTCTACATAATAGCAACACACTACTGGAAATAAACATTTTTAAAATACCATCTGGGGGCACATGGCTGGCTCAGTGTTATATGCGACTCTTGATCTTGGGGTCATGGGTTTGAACCCCACATTGGGTATAGAGATCACTTGATCTTGGGGCGCGTGGGTGGCTCAGTCGGTTAGGCGTCAGACTTCTGCTCATGTCTTGATCTTGCGGTTTGTGGGTTTGGGCCCTGCACTGGGCTCTGTGCTGACTGCTCAGAGCCTGGAGCCTGCTTTGGATTCTGTGTGTGTCTCTCTCTGTCTGCCCCTCCCCAGCTCACACTCTGTCTCTGTCTCTCAAAAAATAAATAAACATTAAAAATTTTTTAATAAAAGAAATAATAAAATCTTAAAAAAAGAAAAAAAAAACCCAAAGTAGCATTTAAAAAATATGATAAAGTTAGGGATGAATCTGACAAAAGATTTCTAAAACTTCTACAATGAAAACTCCCAAACATTGCTGAAAGTCAGGAAGGCCTAAGTTAATGGAGAGAAATACCATGTTATGAATCAGAAGATTCAATAGTGTCAAGATGTTACTTCCACCCAAATTGATATATAGATTCAATCCTAATTTAGAAATTAACAGGCTGGTTCTAAAATCCATAGAAAATACAGAGGACCTGGAATAGCCAAAATAACCTTGGAAACAAAAGAGCAAATTTGGAGGACTAACCCTACCCTACTTCAAGTCTTGCTACAAAGCTATAGTAGCCAGGAGAATAAGCTGTCGCTGTAAAGGTAGATAGTAGGTCTGTGGGACAGAATAGAGTCCACAACTAGACTCAGACATATATGATCAACCAGTTTTACACAGAGATACAAAGGCACTTCGGTGAAGAAAAGGATAGTGCTTTCCTCAAATGGTGCTGGGACAGGTGGATGTCCAAATGCATAAAAAGATGAGCTTCAACCCATACTTTATGTTGTATGCAAAAGCTACCTCAGATCATAAACCAGAATATAAAACCTAAAAAACTGTAGCCGTGTCTGGATGGCTCAGTTGGTTAAGTGTCCGACTCTTGGTTTCGGTTCAGGTCATGATCTCATTGTTCGTGAGTTCGTGAGTTCAAGGGCTGACAGTGCAGAGCCTGCTTGGGATTCTCTCTCACCCGCCTCTCCTCCCACCCCCTGCTCATGCTGTGTCTGTCTCTCTCAAATAAACTTTAAAAAACAAAACAAACAAAAAAGGAAAGTCCTAAACCTAAATTTAAAAAGCAAACAAATAAAAAACCCTAAAACTGTAAAACTAGTACAAAACACAGGAGAAAGTTTTTCTTGACTTAGGGAAAGGTTTTTATGTGTGATACTTAAAGCACCATCTACAAGAGAAAAACATTGATATATTGGAGTTTAACAAAATTAAATCTCCTCTTCAAAAGACACTGTTCAGAGAGTAAAAAGATACAACAGTTACAAATGAGTTAGAGGAGTCTAGAGGGTCCTGTGGTGGCGGATCACAGTTGGAAGTATTGGTGTGGGATATTGGAGGGATGTGCATATACAGGGGCTAGTGTACAAATGTATCTTTACTAGCTCTGTCAGCACCCCAAAAGCAATGAGCGCACCTCACACCCAGATCTTGGTTCCTAATACCATTTTCCACTGCAAGGAACCAGGGCTCCTTGGAAAAACAGCTGAATCTAGGGCCGGTGCAGGGAGTGTACACGATGCAGTGCCCAAGTCAGAAAGTGCTGGTGGGGCCACGGGGAGTTGGCAGGGTGTGTCAGGACACAGGAGCCAACGGAAAGGGCTCCCAGTGGCCAAAGCTGGAGCAGTTGAGGGAAAATGAAGTCGTATTGGATTATAACTCAGAGTGTGAAATGATACGCCCACAAGTCCTTAGTGATAAAAATAAATGATAGGTAAGATAGCAATCTCCTGTGCAGAAGAATAACACATAATTTGTGTAAATGGTCCACTGTCAGAGAAGAGCGAAACTCCCAACCTTAGTGTGGGCTGTGCATAGAGACTCCCTTCCAGAGAGCTCAGGATGGAGGGGGTGCGAAGGGCTCCCTATCAACAGTGGTAAGGTTTTTTTTTGCACAGAGTGGGAGGCATGCCCAGATCAACCCCAGAAGCCTGTTGTGCTGCTCAGCACCTTCTCCAGCACCAGCTCAGGAGCCTGGGACCCCTGAGTGCAGCCATTTAGGAGCCAGATGGCTGGGCTGGGGGCTCCTCCAGCCAGCCAGAAGGTCAGGCACTGGCTGCCTCTCTTCTCTTGACCAGGGTCACCTCCCCTGCATCTTCCTGCCCACCTCTAGCATGAACAGAGCCAGCTTTCTGGTTGACAGTGCTCAGCAGGGCCCCAGTACCTACCCGGGTCACATGGTCCAGACACGTTCCCACACACAACCACACACACCACATCACTGCTGGGCTGGGTGCTCCTCAGCCCCAGCTGGGCATTGGCCATGGCCCTGTTTCCCTTTGAGGAACCCAGCAGGGGTGCAATACCTTCCCAGCTGATGGGGGTCAGCCGCAAGCAGGCCCAGGGGCCTCCTCGCCAGCCACATCTCGACCCGCGTGGGCATGCATTCCTGGCTTTGTGTTCTGTGGTCCTCATGGCTCTGTTTGCTCCCCAGTGACGCAGCATATGAAAGCGCTCCTGGAAAGGAACACTAAGAAGAAGTCCAAGTTGAGAAAGAAACCCAAGCCTTATGTTGAGGAGCCGGATGGTAGGGCCTCTCCCCACAGCCCCTGTGCGCTGTGTCTGCACAGTTCTGCTCTCCGGCCTAGGCCGCCTGGCCTCCTTTCTCTAACCGCTTCTGGGCTGGAAGGGGTGTTGGTGGGGTGGCACTAACCATCAGGCCTGCGGCCTCCTGAGCCAGCCGGAGGCCCCAGGTCACTGAAGAGGGTCCTGGGAGAGGCCACACCTGCCCTGCGCCTTTCTCCGAGGTGCTGCAGAACAATTTCCAACTTCACGCTGGGCTCTCAGTGGGGAGGGGCGTGAGGACGAACTGGGCAAGGCCTGCGAAAGCCCCCCTAGGTGAGTGTTTGCTGAGGAAGTGCCCTGAGGGCCAGTGCCTGCCCAGTCCTGACCTCCAACCCAGGCCACCCTAGCCTTGCTTCCCTGGTGGGAGCCCATGGGTTTTCCGACCAACCCCACCAGCCTTGCCCTTCTCCTGGGCCTGGCTCAAGATTCACACCCCCATCCTGCTGCTGTCCAAGCTCCACGGAAGCCCTGTTAACCCAAAACTGTACCCTCCTTGCTGGGAGAGCTGGTGGTCTCACTGTTGTCCTGTCAGCTTCCCTTCCTGGCACCGGGGCTCTGGGACCAGCCCCTGCCCCACCCCTGGCACTTCCCTCAGCCTTGGTACACACAACTCATTCCCCAGACTTGCCCCATTTCTGTTTCTCTAATACCAGTCAGCCTCAACACCCCTTCCTCTGGGAAGCTCTCTGGATGCATGCTGCCCTTGGACACAAAGGGGAAGCTGCAGTCCACAATTTTCAACTGCCCTTGGGCCACACCCATCTGGAACGGAGTGGAGGGGCTCTGAGCTCCTACCGGAGCCTGTTCACGAGTCGTGTTGCCACAGGCAGGTGGGCCTGGGGGCACAGCGAATGGGCTCCTGTGGGCCTGGGCTTGGGCTAAGCAGGACACTACAGCCCAAGATGGTGTTGGGTAGTGAGGAGGGAGCTAGAAGCCCTGGGACCCAGCAGTGTCCATGCCAAGAGGTGGCAGTGGCAGGTTCTGGCCAGATCCGGTGGCTTCTGAGGCTTGAAGCCAGGGCTCAGGGGCACTAAGGCCCCAGGGCAGGCCTGGATCCCTGGCATAGCAGCATAGACTCAGCTGCTTCTGTCAGTCCCCTTGGGGCCACCATCTCCCCACATAAAGACTGGGCATGGCGTGTCCTGGCAAGGCTGGGACAGGTCAGTGGGCCCAAAGCAGAGCACCCCACACCACCGTGAGAGTCTCCCTGGGTTGGCCGTAGGCCCTGCACATCCTCCCAGGCACTCAGCAGACAGCCCTCAGTCCCGGCCTGGGGAGCTCTGTCCACGGCAGTACAGGCTGCAGAGGGGCTCTTGGGACTCTGGGCATACATGGCCACAGCCCTGGTCCTCCCTGTGATACCCGCAGCTGCAGCTGCTGAGCTGTGCACCAGACCCCAAGGTCAGCCCTTTATGGGCACCTGTGAGGTAGGTGTCCTTGTCTCATCCTACAGAGGAAGAAGCTAAGGCCCAGAAAGGCTGCCTTCTGACCAGGGTTACCAACTGAGAGGTGGCAGCCTCAGGATCTTCAGACCACAGTCTGTTGGAGAGGCCCTGAGACAGGAGGCATTCGCTAGGCCCTACCCAGTCTGCTGCCTGCTACAAAGTGCTCTCTGGGCTCCTGGTGGCCAGTGTAAAGCCCAAGGCCCCCTTTGCCTTCCAGGTTCCTGACAGCCTGCCCAGAGAGGCCAGGTCGGCCTGTGGCAGAAGGTTCTAGGTGCTGTGTCCTGAGCTGGCCTGTCAGAGGCAGCAGCTAGGATTCTCTGCCAGGGATCTGTGGATCCCCCCGGGACCATAGGGAAACAGATTCTCCAGGGAGAATAAGAAATGTTTGTTTTCACTTTACTCTAAAAAAGAATCCCCTTACCACTTACAATAATAAAACTATCTTGGGATAACTCAAAAAGATTTCCATTAAGCCATGTTTATGTTTTTCACACTGAGGTCCCAAGACCCCCATGTGCTTGAACGTCCACAAGAAACTGCTTCCCTTAAAAGAAGATGGGGGTATTTGGATTTGAGACTTGGGTGTAGAGGCCTCCCTCTGGCCGGCAGGCACTGGGGCAGGTGGACCCAGCAGGGGCAGGGCCTTCCAGAGAAGGGGCCAGTCCTGAGCCTGGAGGCACACGTTACAGCTTTTCTGTCTGTTGGTCCTTGGCACCTATGCCTGGATGGCTCCTCTGGGCTCCGTGTCATTGCGTGTTCGTGGTCTTGTCGCTGCTTCTGTTTTCCCTCCCTTCCCCACCACCCCCCTCCCCTTCACCAGGAAAGATGCTGCACACATTTCAAACCCACCCTGTGTGGGATCTCCTCCCCCACTACCTCTCCCTCCTCCCCACCTTGTGCTTCTCTCTCCTTCCCCTCATTTCTGTATCTGGAGAACCTCATGGCCAAGTTCCCTGAGGTTCTTGCCCTCAAACTGCCACCCGAGCCATCACCCCCATGACAACTAGCCAGAACTTCTGCCAGGGGCAGAGTTTAGAAAAGCCCTCTCCCAGCCGCCTTCAGCCCTCGGGCAGAATTTAAAGGTGTCCTTCTGTGGCGTGGCCCTCCCACTGACACCCAAGCTTGGGACATGGGGCATTCTCTCCACATTCATCCCCTTTTCCACTGCAGCCATCTCCTTGGCTTCCCTTTCCATGACTCCTGTCCACACAGCCCTCAACAGACAGGGATGGGGCGCGGCAGGCTGAGGCCCCTCTACCACAGCTACACAGCATCCCTGGCTGGACGCAGGGCTGCAGGACCTTTGGCCCAAAGCCCCGTCCCCAGTGCTGGACCAAGGCAGAGGGCACTAAGCTCCTTTAGCCCTGCTGCCTGTGGAAATGACCCTTGTCAGGGGCTCCTCGGGGCTAACTTGCAAGGGGAGCATGGGTTTGGAGACCCCGGGGCCCAGGTCCTGCCCTATCCTGCCTGTGACTCAGTGGGGATAAGTCTCATTCCCAGCCTGCCCTTCCTGGCCGTGAGGAAGTGTGGGTGGGCTGGCAGAGGAGTCGCCTCCCAAGCCTGGCTCCTTGAGGCGAGGGAGTCCCTCTGGCCTCTCGATGTGGGTTTCTGCTTTCAAGGACCTAGCCCAGAAAAGTGAGGACCCACTGGCCCGGGCCCCCAGGGCTCTTGCAGAAGCTGCCTCTCCTCACCCCTGCTGCTGCTTCTCTTAGCCTCTGTGCCCCGCGCACCCACACCCAGCCGACCAGAACCTGCTCTCTTCCAGGGGTGGCGATCAGCACATACGCCAAGTACTGCTACCACAAGCTGCAAAAGGCGGCCCTGACGGGGGCCAAAAAGGTACGAGCTCCCCTAGGACAGCCAGGCAGGGGTGGCAGGCTATGCCGGTGACCCCCAGGCAGGGTCCAGAAGGAAGCCTTGGCAAGCCACCCCTCACATCCTACTGAGTGTCCCGCTCACCTTGAGCCCAGCCTGCACATTCGGCTTCGGGGTGGGGCGTGTGACAGTTCACAGCACAGAAAGTGCTCCAGGGAGCCTACCTAGGCAGGCAGCTGGGAAAGGCCTCGGGCAGGGGCTGCACCGCAAGTTGAGGAGCCACTGCAGGCAAAGGGATGTGTAGCTAGGCCAGGGCATCAGGGCGCCGGCCCAAGTGAGGGTGGGACGCATTGCCGCAGCAGCACCAGCTGCCCCAGGCCTGTCGCCGTCATACTGGTGCGGGTGAGGGGCAGAGAAAGGCACAGCACGTGGGCAGGCTAAGAGACCACCCTTCCCAGAAGGGACCCTCCCACCCTGGCAGACTGCCTCTGGACCCAGGGGAGGCCCAGCCTTGGAATGCAGGGCGGGCTCACAAGACGACCATGTGCCCCTTCACTCACACTGGGCCACCCACCTGGCCATGATGGTCCAAGAGCCCAGACCCCCCACTGGTAGCTGTGCGGGTGGTCCCAGTAGTGTGCTCCCCTAGCCACTTCCCTGGCCCCCATTCTGCTGCTGGGGCCTCTTACTGCCTGGCAGAGCTGGACAGCCACACCCCTCCCACAACCTCTCATCTTCCCTGCCCTGAGCCCACATTTTGCGGCACCCGTAGAGGGGCCTCAGTCACACCAAACATCTGGACCTTGTTCCCTGGTCTTAGGATTTGTGGCCATCTTCTCCCTTCTGTCCACTCCCTCCTCCCTTTCAGCCTACCACCCCACCCCTACCCAGGAAGCCCTCAGGCCCTCCTATGCCAGACCTTTCCCCAACTATTGAAGGCAGCTGTCCTGGAGCCTGGCTGTCCCTTCCCCTTCTCCCTTCGAATGCACTTCTGTAGTCCTGCCTCTAGAAGCTGCTGCCTGTACCCACCTCAGGCTTTCCCCGCTCACCTCTACCCCAGGGTGGTCTCACATGGTCCAGGTCAGCCAGCCTGGGCTTCCCACTGCCACAGGCAGCTCTCATTCCAGGAGTCCTTCCCCTCTTCCTCCTGTGTGACCAACAAGGGCCACCTAAAAATTTGGGACAGTGTAGGTGGCCCAGCATGTTGCCCCTCCCCCAGTGACTTGGGGACCAGGGAATTGCGGGTACCGCCAGCTCTGACTGGGCAGATGTCTGGAGTTACCGGGGATGAGAGGACAGGGGAGAAGGGAGGGTGGCCAAGCCAGAGGCAGCCCTGGGAGGGGTACAGGGCACAGGGAAGGCTGGGAGCAGGGCAGTGGGGCCACACCGAGACGGAGAGCTGGGCTATCTTGGCAGGGGCTGAAGAAGCCCAACGTGGAGGAGATCCGGCACGCCAAGAACGCTGTGTTCAGCCCATCCATGTTTGGCAGCGCGCTGCAGGAGGTCATGAGCCTGCAGAAGGAGCGCTACCCTGACCGGCAGCTGCCCTGGGTACAGACACGTCTGTCTGAGGAGGTGCTAGCGCTCAACGGTGACCAGACGGAAGGCATCTTCAGGTGCCCCGCAACCTGGGCCCTGGGTGTGGGAGCCTCGGGTGGCTGCACTGTGTGTCAGGCAGGCAGGAGCCGTCAGACACCAGGACCACTGGGCCTACCTCTGTGCTTCAGCCCTGGGTTTTGGGGTCCAGACCCATGCCCCTGCCTGGGAGTAGCCAGAGAGGCCCTCCACAGGAGGCCGTCATCTGAAGGTGGGGAGGGGCACCCTGGGGCAAATGGGCCACTAGGTAGCCTGGAGAGGCAGGGCAGGGCCCTGTCCTTAGGAAGCAAGTCAGAGAGTCGTCCCCTTGAATGGCAGCACGCCTGACTTTAGGCAGGGGGGTCAGCCAGAGACCTTTCCCGAGCAGAAATGGCCACCAGGGTCCCAGAAGGCACTTGGACAGCAACCACAGGCAGAGCCAAAGACATGAGCCTAGAAAGACACAGCAACAGCAAGCAGACCGCTCGCTCGCCTGTGAATAGGGATGATAGCTCCTGCCCTGCGGGGGGAATGGTACAAGGCCCTCCACCCACGCCCCAAGAGAACAGCTGGGGAAACAGGCTTGTGGGTTTGGTCCTCAGTGGCCTCGGTGATAATGGCATCCGCACGGGGGTGGCTAGCAGAGTGGGGAGGGACAGCAGTCAGCATGCATGGGGTAGGAGCCCCAAGCCACCTCTCTCCCTGGTGGAAAAGAGGCCAGTCTAATGGGGAGGCGCCTGATCGAGGGCAAGACAGATTCCAACTCGGTGAGACTCACCTGTGTATTCCACAGAGTTCCTGGGGACATTGATGAAGTGAACGCCCTGAAGCTACAGGTAGACCAGTGGAAGGTGCCTACAGGCCTGGAGGACCCCCACGTCCCTGGTGAGCCCATTCCCCTAGGAGCTGGAGCAGGTCTGGGCCGTGGGAACAGTGTGGCTCCCGGTCCATTTCCAGCACAGACACCCCCTGCCCATCAGAGTCTCCCCTGGGGCCTCCTTCCTGCAGCCCTCCTTCATTCCCTGCACAATCCCCCAGGCCTCCAGGGCCGGCCTGGGCAGCCTACCTGGGCTAGGTGGACCCTTTCCAGTCTGGTCACGCCACTTGCCTCCCCTCCCCGACACATCCCCTGCCTCGCCCTCGCTCCCGCTACAGGGGTGCCTGTGGAGCAGGCTGGGCTGAGCCCTCCCCCTCCCCCCTGCTCTGTGTCTGTAGCGTCGCTGCTGAAGCTGTGGTATCGGGAGCTGGAAGAGCCCCTGATCCCGCACGAGTTCTACGAGCAGTGCATCGCACATTACGAGAGCCCTGAGGCCGCCGTGGCCGTGGTGCACTCGCTGCCCCGCATCAACCGCCTGGTGCTGTGCTACCTCATCCGCTTCCTTCAGGTATGCGGTGGGGCACTCCCCCCCCCCCCCAACCCTCCCCGAGCACTCAACACGCCAGCCTGGGCCCACCCTCCTCTCCCTTCCGCAGGTGTTCGTGCAGCCAGCCAACGTGGCCATCACCAAGATGGATGTCAGCAACCTGGCCATGGTCATGGCGCCCAACTGCCTGCGCTGCCGGTCGGACGACCCGCGCGTCATCTTCGAGAACACTCGCAAGGAGATGTCATTCCTACGGGTGCTCATCCAGCACCTGGACACCAGCTTCATGGAGGGCGTGCTATAGCACGTGGGTCCCAAGGACCGAGGGTGGGGGGACAGAGCCGACGCTCGGGTGTGCGCCCGGGCAGGGGAGCACGCCGGGAGGGGGGAGGGAACGCCCCAGCCGCGGAGGCAGCATGCCAGGCCCCGCCCATGCCCGCCCCAGCCCTGGAAGCCCCCAGCTCTCCCACCCAGGCCCCGGGCCTGAGGTCGCAGCCAGGGCAGAGGGGTTGGGAAGGGCGTCTCTGTCCGCACACCCCCCTCCCACCCCGCTGCCTCGTGGCCAGTTCTGTGGGCACCGCCCCGCCCACCACCGGCCGGTCAGCCCCGAGAAAGTGCCTTCTGTTTCCTGGAGCCAAGTGACACTGCCCCTCCCGGCCGGCCCGAGAGCACATGCCACCCTCCCCTGGAGCTGGGGCTCCTGCGCTCAGCCTGGCCCTGGCCTGGACCCTGCCCGGCTGCCCCTCTTTCCTCTGCCCCTCCCCGGTTCCCCTCTGTTTCCTTCCTGGCCTGCAGCCTCCTCCTGCCCCCTGCCACCTGTGGCCTCCAACGTGGAGACCGTGGGAATTTGGGGGCCCCAGGGCACTGGGCTGTCCCATCACCAGAGCAGGGCCTGGCAGGCTCTCTCTAGGTAGGGAGGGGCCCCCAAACCAAAGTCCTCTGGGGTCGGGGGCAGGGTTGAGCAGGCATTCTTGGGGCAGGGTGGGGGTGGGGGGCAAGAGTATTTTTTTCTTCGTGTAACTATAAATTCAGAATCTATCCAGCACACCAACCCGCCTGTGTATAGAGATATAGAGGGAAAGATATAAGAACTAAATTTGCTAATGACATAGTTTTAACCCAAATGCTATTTATCTCTGAGCCGTCCTAGCCTGTCCTCTGCAGAGCAAGTTGATCTCACTCCTTCATTTTCTTCGCCACTTTCTTGGCTCCTGACCAAAAACCAAACCCTGCCCCATCCCCATCTGGGACCTGCAGTAGAAGAGAGGGAAGGAACCCCAAGCTGGGGAACCAGGGAGCGCCCAGGAGTGCCCTTCTTCAAGGCCAGAGCTGGGGGTAGGAAGTACCTAGACTCTCAGTTTGTACATTTTCCATTTTGGAATTTTGAGTTCCAATTGTAAAACTTAATTTCTCCCCAGTTTATATATATATACATATATATATATATATATTTTTTAGAGTTGAGTTTTTATTTATTAAAAACAAAAAAGCCCAGCCCTGCCGTGGCCCGGGTGTTCCCTGAGGTAGCGTCCTCAGTCGGGTGGTCTCCGGGCCTGGGGTGGGTGGCCCGGCCACAGACTCTGGCTCTGACGCATGGATTCAAGAGGTGACAACACTTTGTGTGAATAAAATACATATGGACACTTGAGAGCCATGGTCACTTTCTGTCGACTCCTGTTCCTCCAGTCGCAGCAGGGCTGCAGGGGGCTGGTTTGGGGGTTGGGCAGCCCACCACATAAGCCAGCCTGTGGGCTGGCACAGTCACCTGGGTGGACAGACCAGAGGAGAATGCGGGGGGGGGGGGGGGGGGGGGGGGGGGAGAGCGGTGGGCTGCAAGCAAGGCTGGTTCCTGGGAATGAGGGCCAGGGAGGAGGCACCAGGTGGGTGCTGGGCCGCCCTGCGCCTTCTGAGGCCCCCGGGGTATGTATCTTGACCTCTTTATAAAGGCCTGTTTGCGCGGGGAGTGGGCTTTTTGCGACCCTCCCTACCCTCAATCTGCCATAGATGGCTAGGCAGTGTTGATTCCGAAGCTGCTTGAACACGCAGACTCCGCCCCACCAAGCTGACTTTCTGAGCGGTAGGCCGAGAGGCCAGTGCCGGCGGTCGGCCCCCGAGGGCAGAGGGACAGGGACAGAACCTGCACTCCCGCCAGGGCCCCGTTCCCAGTCCGTCTCGCGTGCGCACCCCGCCGGCAGGTGGTCTCTTTCCCCCACCCCCACCCCCACCCCACCCCGGCGGGATGGCAGGACGGGCCGCTCCCGCAGGCCAGAGAATGAACAGCGTAGGGGCTGCCCACGGCCCTGGAATCCCGCGCGACCCGGGAAAGCGAGCTCCGCGACAGCTGCCGGAACCAAAGTGTGAGGCCGCGGAGTCGCGGGGAGGAAGGCTGTTCACGCAGCGCCAGTCCCGCGTGACCCGCGCGCCGCTTCCGGCGCGGGAGGAAGATGTGGAGGGCATGCAGGGCGCTCCGGCCGTGCGCCGTGGTCTTGGCGCGGTCCCCGGGGACCCGGGCCTGCGGCGGGGGCGGGGGCGTCTCCTACACGCAGGGCCAGACCCCAGAGCCCCAGACGCGAGAGTATTTTTATTATGTGGATCATCAGGGCCAGGTGGGCCGGGAGCGTGGCCGGAGCGGGCGCACCGGTTAGAGAGGTGGGGCCAGAGAGGGGGCGCCTGTGAGAGGGGCGGGGCCGGATGGGTGGGCGGGGTCTCTAAAGAATGAGAACTTGACTGCTGAGGTGGGACCGAGAGTTGGACCGCCTGGGGCGCCCGGTCTCAGCCCGAGAGAGGTCGCCCCCCGCCCCGCCCCCCAGCAGCCAACCTGCCACCCGTTGCTGCGTCTCGTGCGCTCTGCATCCCCAGATCCTGCCCGACCCTGTGATCCCCAGCTTCGGGTCGCCCTGCCTGTTTTGCAAGCCCTGGCAGGGGAATCATCCAGCATATCCGGGAGGAAGCAGGTCCGGGAGCCTCCGCGGAGGAGGTGACACATCTGATTAGAAACTTTTGAGGAGGAAGGGAGAGGTACAGGGAGGGCATGGCAGCCCAGGAACCCGCACGGCCCGGAGTGCGGGATAGATGCAGGAATGTTGGCAGGGTTCCCAGGTTTACTTTCCACTCGCCTCCCTGCACACGGCGTGCACAGGAGCGCAAGGAGAGTGGACACTGGCCCCCGCTCAGGCCTGCCCAAGCCTCCCCGCCCTGGGGCCGACTCTGTCGGGCTTCCAGTTGGGACTCATGGGCCACGGCCTGCCCCTCTGTCTGCAGCTTTTCCTGGATGACTCCAAAATGAAGAACTTCATCACCTGCTTCAAAGGTACCGGTGCAACTTCTTCCCCACCTTTCTTCTCCCTTCGGCAAGGCCCTGGCGGGCTCTGCTCCCCAGCCTGCCGACTGGCCCGTCCGAAGCAGAGGACTGGGCATCCTGTGCTCATGAGCCCTGCTGTCTAGAGTGAGGCCAAGGTGGTGTGCCCACATCCGGCGCCAGCCCGTGGCGTTGCCCAGGGCGCGCCGATTGCCTGGGGAAGTAGGGCCCCGGGCAGGGTAGCGTGGCATGGTAAGCAACCGTGTCCTTCTCCTCCAGACCCACAGTTCCTGGTCACCTTCTTCTCCCGCCTGAGACCCAACCACAGCGGTCGCTACGAGGCCTCTTTCCCCTTCCTCTCGCCCTGCGGCAGAGAGCGCAATTTCCTGCGCTGCGAAGACCGGCCGGTGGTCTTCACGCACCTGCTGGCCTCGGGCTCCGGGCCCCCGCGTCTCTCCTATTGCGGCGGCGGTGAGGCCCTGGCCGTGCCCTTCGAGCCGGCGCGTCTGCTGCCTCTGGCCGCCAACGGCCGCCTCTACCACCCCGCGCCAGAGCGAGCGGGCGGCGTGGGTCTGGTGCGCTCCGCCCTAGCCTTCGAGCTTAGCGCCTGCTTCGAGTACCCGCCCGGCGCGCCCGCGCTGCCCTCACACGTGCGCTGGCAAGGCCGCCGCCTCGCCCTCACCATGGACCTGGCCCCGCTGCTGCTCGCCGCCTCGCGGCCCTGAGCCGCAGGCAGGAAGGCTGGCGGCCGCCGGCGCCCCTGGCCCCGCCGAGGTCCCGCCCCCTCTCCCCTCACCGCTGTGGCCCGGGCCGCGCATCGCTGCGCACGCGCCACCGAAAGAGCGCGCCGGCCGAATGCGCGTGCGCGGCAGAGGTGCACCGCGGCCCCGTGGTGCTCGGCGCTGTCCGAGGTGCTGCCGCGGCTTCGAACGCGAGGAGGGGCGGGGTCGCGGGCCCTTCTACTCCCCCCCCCTCCCCATCCCCCAACACCTCGGGCCTGGGGCGTCCTTTGGTTCGGCCCTCGCCTACAGGGGCAGGCCCCGGCGGCGCGGCTGGAGGCGCAGGGGCTCCAGTACGCGTGCGCGAGCGGCGTCCGCCCCTCCCCCGCCCTGCACTGCTCGGTGGGCCTGGGCGCCTCGGGCTCAGCGGGGGAGCCGCGCCGCGGGAGCGTCAGGTGAGGGGGCGCCCGACCCGAGGTCAGTGGGCATGGGGGTGGGATCGGGGGCCTTCTCGGCTATGTCCCCAGCGCGCATCGAGAAGGGGAGGCGACCTGGCGGGGACCACGCCCTGCCCTGAACTGGCCCGGGACAGACCCAGCTGGAGGGGATGCAGGTGACACCATGGGGGATCGAGGCACGCGACTTGGGCTTCGCACTGCTCCCGAGGGGGTCGCAGGGCTTCCTCGCCGCTCCAGTCTCCGCACAGATGGGTGCCCTGGAGACGGTAACAGCCATCGCAGAATCCTGTGTGTGACGCCCCGCCCCCTGCCCAACCGGATTAGAGGGCTGTCCGCTGGGTAAAAGGATTTCTGGGCTGGCCTCCTCTGCTCTTCCCGCCTGGGCCCTCATCCCTGCTCAGGCCGGCCCTTTTATTCCAATCAGCGTCTAGGGGGTGTCCCTGTGAACAGTGCCTTGAATCCTGAGGAGGAAGCCAAGAAGCCCCTCTACTTAAGAGGACTGGCTGCTGGAGCCTGATTGGGCAAGACCTGAACCAGCCCTTATGCTCAGGGAAGTGGATCCCAGGAGCCCAGAGTATGCCTTTAGATTCTTGGGCTTCACGCACATCCTGAGACACCTGGGAACTGACTCTGCCTGGGCCAAAGCTATTCCATTAAAACTTTTGCTGTGCCTACCTCATTTCTAGTGACTTTAAATAATCATATGAGTTACAATTTAGAGCAAGATTCGAACAGACATCAAGGGCACTTGGTCCCTTTCCACATGACTCACTCTTGCTAGCAGAGAGACTTGGAAAACAGGCAGTTATTCGGAGTGGGGACCATTTGAGGAAGGGCTGGAGGCTGCATGACAGCACACCCTCAGCTTTGCTGTCCCTGGCTCCAGACTAGCTGGCTTCTCAGCCCATGTCCCCACCTTTAAAACTGGACTCACTGTGCCTGGAGCTAGACACAGGTCTTCCCATCTTTATAGGATCACCGGTTCATGTGCATAAATCCCCAACACACTATATATTCCTTTACCATCCAGGAGGTCACTGCTCCCAGAGCCCACTTGGGAACTATCCTAGAAACCCAGCTGGTGGCCCAAGGCCCCTCTTTTACAACCCAGCTGTTCCAGGGCCCTTCCTACTCCCCAAAACAGAAGCACTATTCTGGGAGACAGCAGAGAGAACATAGGCCATGGCTCGTGAACTGACTTTCCTATTGTGTATCACAACCCCCAATTGTCTAACAAGTTCCTGAGAATTAACCCTAATTCTGTCTAAGCTGTTCCACCCACCCTCACCCCCACAAGGGCTTGGGCAGGGGCTGGCCAAGCTATGCTTGCATTTTCCTGTGGCTGGTGGCTCCCAGGATCAGTTCTACCCATGTTTCCCATCAACATACATCAGGTGGGTCCCAGGGTCAGGAGACAGAGCATGAGTTCTAGGGATAAAAAAGGACTAGACAATGCTGGGTCAGGGTCAGGTGAAGACAAGGACACTTGTGGTGTGGGGCCTTGGGCTTCGTCTTGGGGGCACAAGACTTCTGCTCTGGGCTCTGCTTTTGGACATCTCCATGTGGACAAGGAGAAATGTCTTCCTAGAGCCTCTTCCTCTTCTAGCCTGCACTTGGGTAACTGGGTCCTGGGCTTCACCACCTACATGTTCCCAAGCCCACACTTTGCACCAGGCTCTTGGAGTCAAGGAGTGGCTAATTGCTAGAAAGTAGGGACACCCACATGCATGAGTGCAAAATCCCTTACAGTGCCAGATGGAAATAGATGGGAAGAGAAGGGGGCTGGGGTGGTGTTGGCTCTCCCCACATGGCCAGTGTGTAAGACTAAGAACTCTGGAAATTCTAAACTGGAACCTGATGCTCCAAATCTTCATGACTGTGTTTTTGGAAAGGAAAAAAGCCAACTTTTTTGTTTGTTTCTTGTTTTTGTTTTTATCGGTTGCTTGAACTGATTTATAACTTTTCAGAAATTAGACACAGGGTGTGGGCCTCCATCCATGTTCTTCGCTGGCTCTCAAGTGTTAGGGGCAGGCCTGCCAACCTGTGTTTCAGGAGGCACATCACATCCAGGGTGGACTGTAAGGAGGCCCGCCAGGAGGTTGCAGCTTCGTGGTCCGCGGCCGGTCCCGCGGGAGATGGCCCCGGGGGCGCCCACATTGCTGCTGCTGTGGCTGCTGTGGTTCCCTGGCTTCCCGCCCCGCGCTGCCGGCTGCCCAGCCGCCTGCCGCTGCTACAGCGCCACGGTGGAGTGCGGCGCCCTGCGGCTTCGCGTCGTCCCGCCCGGAATCCCACCCGGGACGCAGGTGGGCACCGCTTGGGGCCACTGGGCCGCGGGCTAGAGGTGCCCGCGACACGGAGGGAGGGGTGTGTGAATGTCCCTGTGGGTGCTGGAGAGCCCCAGGGGAGGGAGACTCCCTCAGCAGGGTAAACACCCTCCCACCCTCCCTCCGGCCCGCAGACGCTGTTCCTGCAGGACAACAGCATCGCGCGCCTGGAACCGGGCGTACTGGCGCCTCTCGCCGCCCTGCGCCGTCTCTACCTGCACAATAACAGCCTGCGCGCCCTGGAGCCAGGCGTCTTCCGCGCGCAGTCACGCCTGCTAGAGCTAGCGCTCACCGGCAACCGGCTACGCGGCTTGCGAGTTGGCGCTTTCGCGGGCCTGGCCCAGCTGCGTGCACTCTACCTGGCTGGTAACCAGCTAGTGCAGCTGCTGGATTTCACCTTCCTGCACCTACCGGTGAGGGGGGAAGGTGGGCAAGGGCAAGGGTCCTCCGATACCTCCACCTGCCCTGCGGGGCTGGAGCAGTGAAAGGGAGAAAAGTTAACCCAGGTTAGCTCCGGAAGAAGGGGACCTGGCCGCCAGGGCCCCTTCCCCTGATGATGTGCTGTCCTTCCCTCAGCGACTGCAGGAGCTGCACCTGCAGGAAAACAGCATTGAGCTGCTGGAGGACCAGGCCCTGGCTGGGCTTTCCTCACTAGCATTGCTGGACCTCAGCAGGAACCAACTGGGCACCATCAGTCGTGAGGCCCTACAGCCCCTGGCCAGCCTGCAGGTCCTGCGCCTCACAGGTACCTCCTGGGGAAGGTTCTCATGCCAAGGTATCTTCCTCGGCCACAGTGGTGGCAGTGGGAAGCAGGCCCAGGTGTGGAGTGGGCTTTGATGGCAGTGGCTCTGAATCCCAGACCATCCAGGAGCGCTCTGCAGGGTCATACCATCACCTGGACCCATCCGTGGGCGGCTGATAGGAATGGGAGTGCTGGAAGGGGCACAGCTCAGGGACTTGGCCTAAGGACTAAGACAGAAAAGGTAGAAATCCTCTGTTGAGGGATTGGACACTCGGGAGCTATGGGGGTGACAGACAGAAACTGGAAAGACAAAACTAGGGCTGGCATTTCCAGGACACAGCACCTGAGGACGAGGCTGACAGGATTGGTGAGGTCTCAGTGCTGTGGGATGCCTTTGGGGACACCGACTATCCACCCAAGTAATGGGACTTGCTGTAGGGAGAGACTTCAAAGGAGCAGAGGCTTTCTTAGAAATTAGTGAACTGGACCACGCAGCACAGAACTGCAGGGGGAGGGAAGAGCTTGCCCACACTCCAGGGAGCTTGAGGTCAGAGAAGAGGTGGCAGGGGCCCCTCTCCGGGAGGTGGGAAAGGGGTTCCGGTTCTGGCCAGCAGAAGCCCAACTGCACAGGTTGTTCTGGGACCATTCCTGAGCTACCCGTCCGCCACTGCTCTGCCCACAGAGAACCCATGGCGCTGTGACTGTGCCCTGCACTGGCTGGGAGCATGGATCAAGGAAGGGGGCCAGCGGCTGCTCAGCTCCAGGGACAAGAACATCATGTGTGCAGAGCCCCCGCGCCTGGCACTTCAAAGTCTCCTGGACATATCTGGCAGTAGCCTCATCTGCATCCCGCCCTCTGTACACGTGGAGCCGCTGGAGGTGACGGCCAACCTGGGTGAGGACCTGCGCGTTGCCTGCCAGGCTTCCGGCTACCCGCAGCCCCTGGTGACCTGGAGAAAGGTGGCCCAGCCTCGTGAAGGGCAGCCACGGGCCCAGATCCAGCCAGAAGGCGGGGCACCGCGCCCCGGCGGGCCCGGCGCCTCTGACACGGGCAGCGGCATGCTCTTCCTCACCAACATCACCCTGGCCCACGCTGGAAAGTACGAGTGCGAGGCCTCCAACGCCGGCGGCGCCGCCCGCGTGCCCTTCCAGCTCCTGGTCAACCTGTCCCAGCAGCAGCAGCTGCAGCTGGCGCCCCCGCCGCCTCCGGCCGCCGGCCCCGTCAGCCACGAGCCCCTGCAAGAGGCCGGCAGCATGGCCTTCCGCGCCCTGGGCCTGGCCACCCAGACGGCCATCGCGGGCGCCATCGCGCTCCTTACGCTCACGGCGCTGCTGCTGGCGACCATGATCTGCCGCCGGCGGCGCAAGAGAAAAAAGGCGCCGGGACTGCCGGGGGAGGGCGCGCTGTTCGTCAACGACTATTCGGACGGGCCCTGCACCTTCGCGCAGCTCGAGGAGCTCCGCGACGAGCGAGGCCACGAGATGTTCGTCATCGACCGTTCCAAGCCACTCTTCGCCGAGGGCCCGACGGAGGCTGCCGATGGCGCAGCAACCGGGCCGGCGCAGGGCCTCCCGCTGCAGCCACCGGCAGCCTACGAGATCCACTGCTGAAGAGTGCGGCCCAGAGGGGCGGGCGGGCGGGCGGGCGCTCGCTGATGACGTAGTCTCCGCGGATTGGCAGGCCCGCGGGCTCGCCCCGCGCATGCTCCAGCGCAGTCAGTAAAGGGTAAAAGCTGCGCAGTGTGCGGCGAGCCATGTGTGGGATCTGGGGGCCCGAGGGCGGGGCGCAGGCACCTGCGGACCCCAAGCTCTGCGGACAGAAGCCCTAAGGCGTCAAGGGACGGTGGCCGAGGAGGCTCCCCACGGCCCTACCGAAGCCCTCCAGAAAAGATCCCTCCGGCATCACCCTAATCGCTAGCTCTGCAGGTCCGGCCACTGGCCCGCCAGCCTGCTGGAGGACCTGGGGCCTCCCCAAGGTGGGAGAGGCGAAGGGCTGTGGAGGTGCCCAGGAAAGGGGGAGGGGGACAGCAGACCGGAAGACAGCTGTTACCCAGTGGCTACGCTGGAGGGGACAGCAGAGCCAGTGACATGTCATTCTGACCAGTTAGGACAGAAAAAAACACCACAAATTTAAGTTCCAAACACACTGCACATTTGTACCTTAATGACACCCGCTGGCTCCAAAGCCCAGCCAGGTTGTCTCCCGGGTGCCAGGGCAGAGAGAACCATGAAAGGCTCCAGTGCGTGGGGACCCAACCCACCCTGAAGCAGGTCCCTGTTCCAGCTTCAACCCCAGAGCAGTCTGTTCTTGGGAAGGGCCCAGACAGAACACCCTCTCAGCTCACAGCTGGGACCCCAGAAACATTCCAAAGAGAGGACCAGGACACCAGAGGGCAGCCAAGTGCACCCAAGCCAAGCCTGGCCTTAACAGGCCTGGAATCCAGCCCTTAAGCCCACAGTCAGCCAGTCAGGGGAACAGGTACAGGGCAAAACCTCGCAAGGTGCTCCACCAAGCATCGGAAGGCTGTGAGAGCCCAAGAGCAAGGAAACCAGAGACCAGTGACTCCGTGTCAGGCCTCCTACAGGGTCCCAGCAAAGGCTCTGTCTACCTAAGGCAGGGAGGGGTCTCCAGCAGCCCTGAACACCAGGACAGCCTGGAGGTCATAGGCTGAAGTAGTCTGCGGCCAGGCGCCCATAAATGTCAGTGGTCCAGAGCACATGAGCACGACCTGAGGCCAGTAGCAGCTGGTGCAACTCCGCCTCCACACGAGCAAACTTCTCCTCATTGATGGAAGCTTCCAGCAGGACAGAGGCAGGCGGTGGCCAGGGCAAACCCTCATAGCAGTCCACAGGGAAGGGGTGCACCACCGTGCGTAGCTCAGCCTGCACTACTGAATCCCGTAGGAGCTCCTTGAGGCCCGCCATGGACAGTGGGTTGCCATAGAGACCGAGGTAGCGGAGGCTGGTACAGCGCGTCAACACAGGGAGCGTGGCCAGCAGCTGGGTATCAGCAAGCTGGCACTCAGTCAGCTCAAGGTGTAGCAGTGTGGCTGCTGCTGCCTGCAGCAGACCCTGGAAAGGCTCCAGCTGGCTGCCGGACAGGTCGTTGCCACTAAGGTCCAACTTCTTGAGGTGGACAGCATGGGGGCTCCGTGCCAGGAAGCGCAGATCCTCGGGCAGCAGGGCACAGAAGGCCAGCTCCAGGCTCTCCAAGGGACTCTGCAGGGTGCTATAACAGGGGACACAGGTCACAACCAAGTAGGACCAGGGCAGGGTCTCGGAAGAGGGGAAAAGGACAGGGCAATAGCGGGGCTTGCTCACCTGAGCAGCTGGTCCAGCCGCCCCGAGAGAAGAGAGGAGCCCATGCTGAGCTCCCGCAGACAAGTGAAGCGGCCCATCTGGGCCAGGAAGTAGCGAAAGTTGTCCTCGCCATCCACAGAGGGCTGCCTCGAGTCCCCGTGCACATAGTGCAGCCGTAGGCTGGCCAGGTGCTGGAATCGGGCCACATGTGGGATGATAACAGACAGGCCACGCAGGCCCAAGTTGTTAAAGCGCAGGTCCACACGGCGCAGGCAGCCCGCATCCAGCAGCTGCAGCAAAGCCACAGTGTTGCGCATGGGCAGGTCCTCAGCCCGCAGGTCCCGGCAGCAGAGCCGCAGGGGACTGCCCACACTGCTCCGGAGTGCCTCCCGCAGGAACGAGTAAGAGGCCCGGTTCACCCGCAGGTCCACACGAACCTCCACAGGAATGGGGGCTGGCCCAGGATCCGCAGTCCCGCCCTGCTGCTGTGCTATGCAGGTGCGGGCCACAGCTGCTGTGCAGTCCCACATGCTCATGGTGCCAGGGTCCTGCTCCACGCCGTCATCCAGTAGGCCCGTCATGTCCAGCACCCGCAGGGCATGCTTCCTGGGAGCACGGGTAGGCTGAAGCAGGAGACAGAGAAGCAGAACCCACACCCACTCCCAGCCACCTTGGGACAGAAGCCACATGCCTGTTTCCGCACTGAGCTCTTGCACTCGCCTGGAACCTCAGGGGGGAACCCTCTCTGTACCCCCCGTGCCTGAGAGCCCCTCAGGTGCACCCATACCTGCAGAGAGGCTGTGTGCCAGCCTCGGTCTCTGGGGTGTGGAGCCGGGCTGTCAGCCCCAGGATCACAGCCTGCATGCTCTCTGTGCTGGGGCGCTCTTGCAGCAAGGCCCGGCTGCAGTGAGCACATTCCTGCAGCAGCTGCTGGAAGCTGAGCAGCGGGAAGGGCCATGTGTGCACCAGCTCGCGAAGCACAACAGTCTTCTTGTCCATGAAGGCCACCTTGAACAGCAGGGGGAAGAGCTCTCGAGGCAGCAGGGGTAGGGCCTGGCAGGCAGCTGGCTGACACTGGAGCACCTGCCGCGTGCTCAGGAACACAAGCGTGTGCATGGCGCCGGGCCAGGCAGGAAGCCACCTGCAGGGAAGGGCCCTTCAGCGGGGAGGACAGACCCCAGGCCACCACCCGGCCATAGCCTCCTCCATCGCTGGTGGTGGGAAAACCCAGCGTGGTGCTTAGCACAGAGTTGGCACTCAATGGAGGACCGTGGCACCAAAAAGCAAGTGCTAGGTGCCTAACAATGGGTTGAACTGAATGAAACTAGGAACGGGGCCGCCCCCCCAGTTCCCTACTTCCAGAAGCATGGTGCCTCTTTAGGAAAACTTAGCCATCGAACAGTACGTAAATAGCACAACAGCAAGAATGACCACTTGCCTGGGTGTGCTTTTGATGACGGTTGCTCTGCAGGACCCCCGCCCCCCCCAACATCTGTACTTCAGGCCTCACAAAGCTGCTTATCAGAGATCCTCTTTTCTTCAAAACCAGAATAAAGCTCACAAAGCACACAAACACTAGAGGGGCTAAGATACTCCCAAGGGGCGGGAACCTGCCCCACCCTCCTCCAGCTCTTGCAGGTGGTCCTTGGACAGGAACTGGAAGCACTGACGCAACTTAATAAATACCAGCATAGGTAAAAAGCACTGGTACCCAGGGAACATTGTGTCCAGACAGCCTGAGTAACCCAAGCCTTCAGCATGACCCTCAGTCCTAACTACTATGGTCCAGTAGTACTGCCAAGCACGGAGATCTTTGCAGACTTACAGAAAAACAAACAGCAAACCTCATCCACCAAAGTCTTTGTCGCCTGTCTAAACATCTCCCTTTTCCCTAAAAAACCACAGTGACTCTCACACCTATAGGATTCATAAGACCCCAGGCCAGGAATTGTTCAGATGGGTAGAGGCAGCAGCAGAAAGCGCATCCAAGTTAACGAGGGGCATATAAAAAAGGCCTGGGACCCCGGGGGGTACCTGGATATCAGCTCTGTTACTGGCTTCAGCAGCAATAACAGCCAGTGGACTCTCAGCGGGCCAAACATCTCATCCTCAAAACTGCTTCCCAGTCATCCCCCCAGTAACAGATTAGAAAACTAAGCCCTAAATCTTGCCCGGCCAAGGTCACAGCCTGGCCGATGAGCTCAGGGAAGAGGGAGCAGTCGGGCCCCAGAGTCCCTGTTCTTCCGGACCTCATACACAACGAAAGTCCTTAGGGCACTGGTTCTTGAGAAGCCCCGAACGTCAACCCTCGGCCTTGCTCTGCCTGTAGACAATTCTCGCGAGGACGACTCATACCTCGCTGTGACAGGACAGACCAACCGAGCACCTGTCACGAGAGGAAACGAAAGCAGCCAGTGTGGTCACCATGGGAGGAGCCTCTTGTGTGGTGGCCGCCGCCCCCTCCCGCCGGCCCGCGGCTCCCGGCGTTTGCTCCAAGACGCCCCCCGCCCGGCTCCTCCCGGGCTCGAGCCGAGGGACACCATCAATGCGACGCCCTCCTCCTCCCGGACGGGATATGCCCCTCGAAGCCGGTGCGTCGCCCCCCGGGGCCCGAGGTCGCTCTGCCCGACGCAGGGCTCCAGATCCTTCCCCACCCCGCGAACGAACCGCCCGACTCCCGCTCCCGCCTCCCGGGCGGCGCCCGCCCCGAGCACCCGCGCCTGCTTCGTGCAGCCAGGGAGGGCCGGGGGCGCACGCCGCCCCGCTCCATCCCCAGCCGGCCGCCCGCGCTCACCGGCCCCACAGCCGCTACGACCGCCACCGGCCCCGCCTCACGGTCCGCCGCGCCCCGCCCAGCGCCTCCGCGCACCGCGATGACGTAGCCACCACCCATTGGTCTTCCCATGAGGGTCCCACTGATTGGCTGTCCCGGAGGAGGTTGCCCAGACGCCCCGCCTCCGACGCTGCGGGACGCCCCCATTGGCTGGCGGCCGGCGTCTCCCTCGCGGCGGGAGATTTGCGGAGCCCGCGGCCGCGGGGCGAACGCCATGGAGCGACTGCGGGACGTGCGGGAGCGGCTGCAGGCTTGGGAGAGCGCGTTCCGGCGGCGGCGCGGGAGGCGGCCGGGCCAGGTGCGGGCTGTCCGGGGACGGGGGGTTGAGGGTGCGGCCTCCGGCTGACGCGCTCCCTTCACAGGAGGACGTGGCGGCGGCGCCTGAGGATACCCGGGGTGAGCCCGCCGACGCGGGGCGGAAGGAGGGGCGCAGGGTGGGTGGGGCGACCGGCGGCCCCCCAGTAACCCTTCACCCCATCCCCAGCGCTCTACCGGGAGTACCGCGCCCTGAAGGAGGCCCTGAAGGAGGCAGAAGGGGTCGGACCCCGCGGCCCCAAGCAATCGCTTCCCGTGCAGGCAGAGGAGGTACCCAGGCCTTGACGCCCCAGCCTCCCGGCCAGTCTCCTGCGTGGCAGAGCCCAGAGGAGCCGTGAACGAGCCTGTGTGGGGCACAGAACATTGGGGGAGGACTGGACATGGTGGAGGAGGGCCTGGGGGCTGGGGAAGGGAGCTGGGGACAACTCTGCCCCTCGCACCAGCCTTTCTCCGGCTCGGACTCCCACCGCCTCTTCTTGCAGGTGCCAGAACCCAGCTGCTGGGGGCCCCACTTGAATCGGGCTGCGACCCACAGTCCACATCCTCCTCTTTCTGGGCCAAGCCGGCCAGGGTCTGTGCCGGACTACGGAGAGAGGCTTAAGGCCAACCTCAAGGGCACCCTGCAGGTGAGAGCTAAGAGCCAGGCAGTCAGTGCATCCAACCTGTACCCAGAGCTGCTCTCCACTTAGTGACCGGACCCCCAGATACCCTTTTCTGCTAACCCTTCCACGCACATGTGCCTGTGCAAACGTGCACACGTACGCTCTTGCAGCGCTAATCAGGCGGAAACTTCTGGGGGGAGTTCAGGTCGGCGGCAGCCTGGAGACCTGAGTTCCTGCTTGTTGGTCTGTTCCCCCGCACCCCCACCAGGCTGGGCCAGCCCTGAGCCGCATACCCCGGACTCCACGAAGACCCTCGTCCGAGATGCCCACCCCAAGGCCACCAGGTGCAGGGGCTGCCCTCATCTCTCCAGAAGAAGTCAGTGAGGTGCCCTTGCAGCCTGCTGGGCCCCAGCTGAGGCTGGGCTGCCTCCAGCAGCTACAGGCATCCTTGAGCCTGCGACTGGGCTCCCTAGACCCTGGCTGGCTGGAGCGGTGTCACAATGGGGCCCCAGATTTTCTGGGGGCTTCCAAGGCCTGCCAGCCTAACTTGGGTGTAGAGCAGTCACAGTCTCTGACTTCATGTGTCCCACCTGTCCCTGGTCCCAGCACTAGCCCTGAGGCTCAAGCCCTACAGACAGCTGGAGTCAGTGCAGGGAGCCCCCAACCTGGCGACAGTCAAGGCAAGAGGTGGACACGGAACAGGGAGCCAGAGGGGAGCCCTGCACAGGCCCAGCAAGACAGTGGCCAAATAGGACCCCTGCCTGAGGAAGCTGGGACTGCAGAACACGCAGAAGACCCTTCGGGAAAACCCCTGTGGGCACAGCGCCCCAGTGGCGCCACAGCCTCCAGGTACCACAGCTTCAGCCTCCCAGTAGGGTCACCTTAAGTCGAGCCAGGTTGGGGCAGGCTTGGGGCATGGCCCACTTGTACATCCCTTCTAGAGTAGCTGTGCGGAACGGAGGTAATTACGTGCGGCTCAACATGAAGCAGAAACGCTACGTGCGGGGCCCGGCTCTCCGTGGAAGGCTCCTCCGCAAGCAGGTGAGGTGCTGGCAGGCACTCCCTTCACCCCTACTGCCTCTTGCCACGTGACCCTCTCTTATGGCCCCCAGATGTGGAAGCAGAAGTGGCAGAAGAAAGGGGAGCATTTTGTAGGTGGTCGGCCCAGAGCCACACTCAAGAATTCTTGCTTCCGGTGTGGGCAGCTAGGCCACTGGTCATCCCAGTGCCCCCAACCAGGTGAGACCTCTGCTCTGGTGGTGGGCCGGGCTGAGGTTTTTGGAGAGGACTTGTACTCTTGCAGGGGGGGGGGGGGGAGCACCTGTAGCTCAAGTGAAAGATTCTATCTGCTTCTTCTACCTAACCTAGAGCATACCCAAGCCCCCCAGAAGAAAGGTGGTGAGAATGAAGACGACACACAGACCCTGCTCACTTTGGAGGAAGTAGTCCAGAGGACGGGCAGTGCCAGCTGCCGACTCCCTGGTGAATGAAGGGGTGGAGGGCAGGTTGTAGCTAGGTATGTTTTTGCTAGAATGACCCCAGCCCAGCCTGGAGTTCCCACACCACCCTTTTCCATCTGTTTCTAGTGAGTGAGAAAGATCCAGAGCCTGTTGGGCCTGAGCTGTTGGTCACCGTGGAACAGCCTGTGCCCCGGGTGCCCTGCCTGCCCCCTACCGTGCCACCACTTTACCCACCAGGGCCCTCTGGGCAAGTGGCAGGTGAGCAGATGCTTTTCAGCCGAGAGCCTTTACTGGGGGATGGGGGCAACTTGAGGCCATGCTGACCAACACCTGTGTCCACAGAGACGCCAGCTGAGGTATTCCAGGCCCTGGAGCAGCTAGGGCACCGTGCCTTCCGCCCCGGACAGGAGCATGCGGTCATGCGGATCCTCTCTGGTGAGCTTGGCTGTTGGGGGATGGGACAGGGCCAAGGCCTGGCCACAGGATAGCACACTGACCCTTGTTCCCACCAGGCATATCCACACTGCTGGTGTTGCCCACCGGTGCTGGCAAGTCCTTGTGCTACCAGCTCCCTGCGCTGCTTTATGCCCGGCGGAGCCCCTGCCTCACACTGGTCATCTCTCCCCTCCTGTCTCTCATGGACGACCAGGTGCGCAGACGGGACCCCTCCAGCACATGCAGAAGGCAGGAACCAGTGCCCACGGCTCTTCCGACCCTTTGGGGCTGCTGTCAGTTACTTGGCCGGAGCTGTAGAGAGCTCAGCCGTTCTCAACCTGCCAGCTCTGTCCATGGTCCCCGGCCTGGCAATGGTCCAAGGGCAGCAGGGACACAGCTGGCCAGACCTGAGTCCACCCCCAAGAGGAGCAGCTCTAGGGAGGGAGGACGTCCCCAGTGGGGCCTGTCTGCTCTTGGCACTCCTGAACCGAGGCTCACAGGGGGCTCTGAATCCTTAGTCACAGGATCTACGAGCTGGGATTTTTCTCCCTAGGGAGCCCAGGTTGAAGATGGCAACAGCTGTCAGGCCAAGCACCATTGAGCGCTGTTTGAGGAAGAGCAGGGGAAGGGTGGCTTGCAACTGGTTGTCCTTTTGTACCCACAGGTGTCTGGCCTGCCCCCATGCCTGAAGGCAGCCTGCATCCATTCAGGCATGACCAGGAAGGAGCGGGACTCTGCCCTGAAGAAGGTGAGGGAGGGGCCTTACACAGCAAGATGGGTAGGGACAGAAGGCAGGCCCTCGATGACGCTCCTGACCTTGCCGTCCTCAGGTTCAGGCGGCCCAGGTGCACGTTCTGATGCTGTCACCCGAGGCACTGGTTGGGGCTGCGGCAGGGACCCCTGGCTCCCTCCCTCAGCTGCCTCCCGTTGCCTTTGCCTGTGTCGACGAGGCCCACTGCCTGTCCCAGTGGTCCCACAACTTCCGGCCCTGCTACCTGCGTGTCTGCAAGGTGAGTCTTCTTTGGGGTACAAGCGAAGGGGCAAGGGAGGGTGGGTGGGGCACCTTCACTGGCTCCTCTCCCACACAGGTGCTGCGGGAACACATGGGTGTCCGCTGCTTTCTGGGTCTTACAGCCACGGCTACGCACAGCACCTCAAGAGACATGGCTCAGCGTCTAGGCGTGGCTGAGGAGCATGTCCTCAGAGGGCCAGTCACCATCCCCACCAACCTGTACCTCTCTGTGTCCACGGACAGGAACCCAGACCAGGTGAGTGGACACACCGGGGCCTGGCAGAGGCACTGCCTCTGACAGCCCGTGCTGACCGCTGTCGCCCACCAGGCTTTGGTGACACTGCTGCAGAGTGATCGTTTTCGCGACCTGAACTCTGTCATCGTCTACTGCAACAGACGCGAAGACACGGAGCGCATTGCTGCGCTGCTCCGCACCTGCCTGCGTGAGGCCTGGGACCTGGGGCCTAGAGGGGAGGTCAGCAGGGCTGTGCCCCACGGACCTGCCCCGGGAACACGTTCTACCCAACTGTCTGTGTCTTCTCTGCAGGCCAGGCCCCGGAAGCTGTGGCCGAAGCCTACCACGCCGGCATGTGTGCCCGGGAGCGGCGGCGGGTGCAGCAGGCCTTCATGGAGGGCCGGCTGCGGGTGGTGGTGGCCACAGTGGCCTTCGGGATGGGGCTGGACCGGCCAGACGTGCGGGCCGTGCTGCACCTGGGGCTGCCCCCCAGCTTTGAGAGCTACGTGCAGGCTGTGGGCCGGGCTGGACGGGACGGCCAGCCCGCACACTGCCACCTCTTTCTACAGCCCCAGGTTCTTACTTGCCCCACTTGAGCTCCCCCCACCCCACCCCACCCCACCCCACCCCACCCCACCCCACCCCACCGCCCCACGTTTACAGCTATTCTTTCACAGGGTCAAGACCTGCAGGAGTTGCGTAGACACGTGCATGCCGAGGCCTCCGACTTCCTTGCCGTGAAGAAGTTGGTACAGTGCTCGTTCCCACCCTGCACCTGCACCCATGCCCAACAGCCCCCAGAGCAGGAGGGAGCCAAGAGCCAAGACAGGCCTGTGACCGTGTCCCCGAGCGAGGCCGAGCAAGCCAGCAACAAAGGCCTAGCCCAGTGCCTGGGTCATGAGCGGGCACTCCCAGTGCAGCCGCTGGTGCAGGCCCTGGACATGCCTGAGGAGGGTGAGGAACTGGGGGCAGGAGTGGGTACCTCCCCACATCCCCACGTCCCTGTGTCCCCTAAGCCCTGCTCTGCCTCCAGCCATTGAGACCCTGCTGTGCTACCTGGAGCTACACCCACAGCGCTGGCTGGAGCTGCTGGCACCCACCTATGCCTACTGCCACCTGCGCTGCCCTGGGGGCCTCCCCCAGCTCCAGGCCCTGGCCCGCAGGTGAGCACACATCCCACCCCAGGCTGGGGCCAGGGACACAGGACCAGGGCTGCTAATCACATATCCCTTTCCCTGGGACAGGTGTCCTCCACTGGCGGTCTGGTTAGCCCAGCAGCCACAGGAAAACATAGGTGAAGGAAGCTATTCCGTAGAGTTTGACGTGGTTAAGTTGGCCGACTCGATGGGCTGGAAGCTCGCCCCTGCAAAGCAGGCTCTCCGTCAACTGCAGTGGCACCCAGAGCCCAGGACAGGTGAGCCTTGCCCCCAACCCTGCTTGGACCCAGCCCTGCTTGCCGCCCTCCTGCCTGTGTCTCACAAGCTCTCTGGCAGGTGCACATCGGGACACAGGGGTGCTGGTGGAGTTCCGGGAGCTCGCCTTCTGTCTGCACAGCCCCGGAGACCTGACAGCCCACGAGAAGGACCAGATCTGTGACTTCCTATATGAACGTGTACAAACCCGTGAGCAGGAGGCCCTGGCACGCCTGCGACGCACCTTCCAGGCCTTTCACAGGTGCTCTCAGGAGAGGTGGGCGGGGCCTGAGGCCACCCCCACTTCCCCCTCTGGTGAACCTCGCTGACAGATTCCTCTCACCCCAGTGTAGCCTTCCCCAGCTGCGGGCCCTGCTTGGAGCAGCCTGATGAGGAGCACAGTGCCAGGCTCAAGGCTCTGCTCAGCGGCTACTTCGAGGAAGAGGGGCCAGGAGGCATGGAGGACGAGCAGGGCCCAGAGCCAGGACAGGCCAGGGTGAGTGCCAGCCCCTCCCGGGGGGTTGAAGAGAGGACACAGGCCTGCAGTGAGGTCAGGCAGCAAAGTGCGTGCACACGCTTACACACTCTGTCTCCTGCCTTGCACCACGGTGGGCTGTGCGGAACTTGGTGCTGTGGAAGCGTGGGCTGGCCTTACGTGCCTGCCACCCACAGATCCAGGACTGGGAGGACCAGATACGCCAGGACATCCGCCATCTCCTGTCCTCGTGGCCAGACCAGCAGTTCTCGGGCAGGGCTGTGGCCCGTATCTTCCATGGCATCGGTGAGGGCCTGGGAGGCTGGGTTCGGACATGGGCAGGGGCCAGGTCTGGCCCAGAGTCCTCAGGGCCGTGTCTCCCACTCCACCACAGGAAGCCCCTGCTATCCAGCCCAGGTGTACGGGCGGGACCGGCGTTTCTGGAGAAAACACCTGCATCTGAGCTTCCGTGCCCTGATGCGTTTAGCTACAGAGGAGATCCTGCTGTGGGGCCACTGACCACCCTGCCGCAGGCCAGCCCTGCTCCCCCATGTCACACACAGGGGGCTGTGTGGCCACCGTGCGGAGGGAGCCAGGTGTGGCAGTTTATCAGGGAAAAGAGAAGGGACATTTGTGGCCAAGACAGTGACTGACTACCTGGGCAAAGCCCACCACCAGAAGCGGGGCGAAGGGGCCCCAAAACGCGGAATAAAAAAAGCTCAAGCCATTCTTAGGAACCCTCTTTTCTTATGGGGCAGCCCCCACAGCCTGAGGACAGCCTTGCCCATCACACATCCCAGACAGCTAGGCCGTGGGCACGCTCAGCTTTATTAGGTGGGCTGGCCACCCAGCTCAGGCCAGGGTGCTGGGTGCCAGACCCAGATACAGAATGGGCATGCCTGAGAGAGCAAGGAAGAGGGAGAAGCAGAGATGCAGCCCCAGGCTGTCAGCCAGGGCTCCAGCCAGTGTGCCCAGGAACAGCTTCCCCAGCAGCTCCAGAGTGGCCAGGAGGCTGTAGTGTGTGGCCTGCGAGGGCGGGGTGGGGTGGGGTGGGGTGGGGTGTGAGATCAAATGAGGGCTTGCTTGGATCCCAGCCCTGCAGCCCCTGGGCATCCCAGCCACACCGTCTTACCTGCAGGGCACTGGGTGCCAGCTGGCTGCAGTGCATCATCAGGGTGAATGTGGTGGTTGTAACCAGGCCCCCCAGGAAGTGTTGCAGACACAGGCTCAACAAGGCTGCCCCTGGGAGGGCCAAGATCAGTAGGGCCCGGGACTCTGGACTCCTCCCCTCCCGTGGCCTGCCCCTCACCTCTCAGGACGGTGCTGGGGCCCAGCCTGACCCCCGGGGTGTCCAGGTGGAAGAGCAGGGTGGTCTGGCAGGCCAGACCACCAAGACGGAAGCGAAGCACAGACCTCAGCAAAGGCAGTGGTTGCCTGGGGTGGGGAGATGGGGCAGGTCAGGGAGTGTGGGGCAAGGCAGGTGTGAGCAGGTGGGCGGGGCAAGCTGAGGAGGGCTCACCAGTGCCTGGCCAGCAGGGCCCCGCCCAGGGACGAGCCTACAATGGAGCAGACCACAGCGCCCACACCGTTCCACAGGCCCAGCTCTGGAGTAGAGATGCCGTGGTCCAGCAGGAAGAGCGGAAACAAGCTGCTGGCGCCCTGCTCACCTGTGGGGAGAACGCCAGCAGGGGGGCTGCCCACCTCTCTTCACTTGGGGCCTCAGTTGCCTTCCCCTAGCCAGGCCCCTGCCTTGCCCCTGTCCTGGGCCACGGGTGCCAGGAGACAGCTGGGACTGGGCATCAGCCGAGCGTAGGGTCAGCATGAAGCAGCATCTGAGACCCGAGGGGCTACGGCTGGAGCTCACAGAAGCCATGCAGCCAGAGCTGGAGAAGGACCAGAGGCAAACCCCAGCTGCCGAGCCTGGCTGAGCTCCAGCCTACAGTTAGTACCCCAGAAGGCCACAAAACGGGTTCCAGGGCTCCTGGGGATCCACCTGCAGGCTCCCGTCCCTGCTGTTGCCTGACTCAAGGCCTCACTTACCCAGTTTGTAAGTGAGCACAAAGCCTGCTGTCCACAGAGTACCAGGCATGGCCAGCAATTCCTGCAGAAGGTGCAGGGTGCGGAGGGGTCGTTCTGAGGGCTGAGATACAGGCAACTGCTGCAGGGCTGGTGCAGCCCAGACCAGGGCAGCAGCCAACCAATAGATGGCAGCCAGGAGCAGAAAGAGCAGGGGCCAGGAGAGGGTGGGCACCAGGGCCAACAGGCCCCCTCCCGCCAGCACTGCCCCTAGCTTATAAGCGACCACCTGTACTGTGTTACCGGGCCCTAGCTCGGCTGGCTCCAAGAGTTGTACGGCCAGCGTGTCCAGGGCCACGTCCTGCACAGCCGCACCCAGGTTCAGCAGCAGAAGCAGCCCTGCCACGGTGACAGGCAGCCCAGCCCGGCCACCTTCTGCAGGAGGCAGGACTGCCAGCAGCCCACACACCAGGCCCAGAGCAGCCGTGCTGAGCATCAGCCAGACCCTCAGGGAGCCCCGCGTGTCCACCAGTGGGGCCCACACGAGTTTAAACAGCCACGGCAGGTACAGCACTTTGGCCAGTCCCACACGTGTCAGGGAGAGGCCACGCGCCCGCAGCAGCACGGGCAGCAGGCCGGACTGCAGCCCATAGGGCAAGCCTTGCACTAGGTAGAGCCCGGCCAGCGGCAGGAGCTTCCCATGCATGGCCAGGAGCGCGGGGAGCCCGAGGGCGAGCGCTGGGGGATCAGGGGCTGGGGCTGGGCCTGGAATCTGGTGGCCCGGGCTGGGTTCAAGGCCAGGTCAGGGCCCGGATCGGAATCAGAGGTACGGCTTGGAGTAGGGGCAGGCAAAGCGGTTCCGGGTGGGGCCCGCTCCGGTCAGGATGAAGTCAGGGATCATACGGCGTCATGGCTCTTGGGCTGGGCCAGTCAGGTCAGGGCTGTGCAGGCTGGCGTCCGGACCGGTACCCTCGGGTCCGGAGGCGGCGCGCCCTCCATAGACCGCTCTCTACGCAGCCGCGAGATGCGGCGGCCACAGAGCTTGAGAAGCGGGCCAGAGCGCCGGCCGCCCTCGGGCGCCCCCCGTGGCCACTCCGGGCGCGGCCGGGGAGCCTTGAGCACGCGCCGCGGGCAGCCTGGCTGATGTCGAGTCTGTGGCCCATCCCGGTCCTTCCCAAGGTTATCGGGTCCGGCTCCCAGACCCCCTGGACCCACACCCTAACTCTGCAGAAGTGCTTGCTTCCTTGGTGCCTCACCTGGAGCCTGGTTCTGCAGTGTCCACCGGGTCCTTCCGGCAGCCCCCACGGTCTACTACTGCTTACTTCCGCCGCTGGCACCCTCGCCTCCTTCTGGCTGTGCTTCCGGTGCCTTCCTCTAGCCAGTGGCCACAGAGGACCGTGAAAGGCAGGTTTGTGCGAAAGGTCTCAGCCGGAGGGACGCAGCCAGCTGCTCCCCGCGACGCCCTCTAGCGTCCAGTGACAAGGCCAGGAGAGGAGGGCAGGCAGGCCCAAGTCCCGCCTGACTCCAGCCGGCTCTGTGGAGGCAGGGGCCCCTCCAAGCGTTTCGTGCCTTCTCTCCCCTGCCCACAGCTGCATCCCAGAGGGCTCCCAAGGCCCAGAGGAGGTAGCGGGTGTGGCCCAGGGTTAGGAACCACCTCCAGAGCAGACAGAGCTAGAGTGCTAGTACTGGCTCCTAACCCTTGACCCCGAGGCCAGCCCAACCCTGAGAGCAACAGCTGGTGCAGCCACCGAGTGGGTCTCCTGTCACTTCGACAAGTTTCCTCGTCTGTAAAAAGGGGACTGCCATCCCTCCGTAAGAAGACTGCAGTGACCCACAGAGTGCGCACACCGTAGACACTAGTCCTTGCTCCAGTGGCAAGGACAGAGGGCTGCGCACCCGCCAGGGCCTGGGCCTCCCCAGGGTACCCCTTTGTCAGCATTTTACACACTCGTGTTTCCCGGCCCCTGCGCTTGGGCGCTTGGGCTTGGGAGGGGCCTCCACCCTCACTGGCCCCAGGACTGCATTTGCGCTAGGATATCACATCTCACACTTCAAATCCACACAAACAAAGCAAGAGTCGCTTGCTCATTCTTCCTCCCCTCCCCTCCCCTGCTTTCCAGCAGCCTCGGGTGGCAGCACCAGGCCATCTGCCCATTTAGGAGGAAGACCAAGACGTCCTCCCTTGAGTGCTGCCCACCCATCCAGCCAGCTCCAGCCTACAGTTCACTGCTGCCAGGAGAGGTGGACAGTATAGCAAGGGGAGCCAGGCCAGGGGACACAGCTTTCTGTGTCTTCCTTAGGCTACTGTTTCTGATGTGGCCACCCTGGGACTCAGTTCCCCTGTTTCTTTGTCCAGAGTCATCACCAACCCTAACAGAAAGGCCCAGTACCTTCCTTCACGCCTCCTTCTCTTCCTAATTTTTATGTGAAGTTGGCCACTCTCTGCCTTGGGACCAGACACCAGAGTGGAAACGCAGCCCATGAGAGGCACTGCATCTGTTGTAAGGTCACCTCCTCCGGGAGCCCTCCTTGACCACTCCTCCTGAAGGCTGACAAATGTCGCCCACCACCCCCCAGCCCCGCCGCGCAGGCTCTCCAGGCCGGCACAGAACCCCAGCTCAGAAAGGAACTCCGGAGTGGATAAAGGCAGGGGAAGCTCATACAGGTACGCACACCTGAACTAGTCAGGCTGCTTCATAGCTTTATTGGGGGCCTGCAGAAAGGCAGGGGGCCCAGCCCCACAGGCAGCAGGAGCAAGTCCTGAGGGCTCCAGAGACCCCCAGGGCCCTGGGCATGGTAAGTCCAGGGTCGGCCCTGCCGGCCAAGCCTGGCCCCAAAGCGGGGAGGGGGATGGTTAGGAGTACTCTCGGGTGAACTTGGCGTGGAACTGGCTCAGCTTCTCCAGCAGAGGCCGCAGCTTCTCCAAAGGGGGCAGAATGGTCATCCTAAAAAGGGAGGGAGGTAAGCAAAGGTGTTGCGGGCGGCGGGGAGGAGCCGCGGGGGGCCGGGCCTCACCGGAAGTGGTAGGTGCCTTCCTTCTGCCCGAAGCCACTCCCGGGCACCACGCAGATGCCGGTCTCCTCCAGCAGGCGCAAGCAGAAGAACATGTCGGGCGCCAGGCCCAGCTCCTGAGGTCGGGCGGCGGGGAGGAATGGTCAGGGCTCGGCTCCCAGGCCCCGCCCTCCCCCGGGGGCCCCGCCCCGCCCCGCCCCGCCCCGCCGGTCTAGGCCCCGGACCTGAGCGCGCTGCACGGCGCGCGGGGGCAGCTGCACGCTAGGGAAGGAGTACATGGCGCCCTGCACCGGGTTGCAGCGGATGCCGGGAGCCTCGTTGAAAACTTGCTCCGTGAGCTTGGCCTTCGCCGCCAGCTCGGCCAGCACCGCCTGCCTCTCCTGCGGCGGCGGAGGGCGGGCCGATCAGGCGGGGGCGGGCCGCGGTCGCGCAGCCCCCTCCGCGCCCCCGCCCCCCTGGGCCCTTTCCCGCTCACCGCCTGGAACTGCGCGAAGGAGGGCTCCGAGGGTGCGGGAGGGCTGACCACCAAGTCCAGCAGGAGTTGGCCCGGCACCGGCGGGCACAGCCGCACGCTCATCAGCTTCTGCATCTGGGACTGCACCGCGGGGTCCATGTTCACCACCTCCACGTAGCCGCCGCGGAACCCACACCTGCGGAAGAGGACAGATGTTCAGGCAGGGTCGGCGAGGGGGGTGGGGGCAGGCCGAGGATGGAGGCCGCGAGCCCTCGCCCGCCCGGCCTGCACGCACTCTCCCATGTAGCCTTTGGAGACCGAGTGGAAGGAGGCGAGCTCCTGCTGCGCCGCGTAGGGCGGCCCCATCTCCGTGAGCACCTTCTTGAACGAGTGGAACTGCGAGCCCTCCGCGTACACGTTGTCTTGGTACACCTGGGCGGGCGGACGGGCGTCACGGGGGGCAGCCGCTGCTGCCCTCCGACCGCAAGCCCCAGGCGAGCCCCTGCCAGCACCTCATCCGCCATCAGGAAGAGGCGCTCCTCAAAGGCGAAGCGAATCACGGCCTCGATGCACTCGCGGGCTTGCACCTGCCCTGGGGCGCGGGACATGCAGCAGGTCCGGGTCAGACTCGGGGCGCGGCGCTCAGCGGGGAGGGGGAGCAGGGAGAGAGGGCAGACTGACCGCGGCGGGGGAGGGGGTGGGGGGGAACGGGCGGCGCACCAGTGGGGTTGCCGGGGTTGATAACGCAGAGTGCGCGAGGGCAGCAATGATCCCGCGCCTGGGCCAGGGCGCGCCGCAGCTCGGCCACGTCGAGGGCCCACGCGCGCTCCTCGTCCAGGTAGTAATCCACCTGCACAGCGTTGAGCTCGGCCAGCGCGGCCGAGTAGAGCGGGTACTGAGGGATGGGGATGAGCACACCCGTGCGCGTGCGACCCTCTCCAGCCACCAGCAACTTCAGCACCGTCTGCAGGCCGGATGGGGAGGGGAAGGGAAGACAAGGTTGGTGAGGCCAGGGGCTGCACCTGTCCCCCGCCCCGCCTGGAACCGGTGCCAGGGTGCCAGGAGGAACAGAGTCCTGCCGGCCGCCCAGAAAGAGCCCCGGTGTCCTCCTGCCTCGGCCCTGGCCTACCACGATGGCGTCGCTGGCCCCGGTGGACAGGTAAATGTTACTGGGGTCCGCGGGAATGCCTCCGTCGCGCCGCTCGATGTACCTGGCTACATCCTCCCGGATCAGCTGGATGCCTGAGCTGATGCTGTAGGCCCCTGAGCCAGGAGGCGGGGCAGAGCGGGTGAGAAGAGAGGACACGTGAGGTCCCTTAGCAGCCCTCCCAAAGATCTCCGCCCCTTCCAAGCGGGTGGGCGGATCCACCCCTCCCTTGGGACAGCCTCCCTCCAGCTCCCGCTCCTCCCCGGGGCTTTGGCTGGTTGGGGCACTGGCACTTACCCAGGCTGTGTCCCCCGCACGCCTGCAAGATGCGCTCAGCCCTTCTCTTGGCATCCTCGGGGAAGTCCGGGCTGTTCAGGAGATCGGGGTGGACGCAGAGGGCCAGGACCTGGGAGGAGCGAATGCTGAGGCCCGAGCACGTGGGCCGAGGGGGGAGAGGCGCCGGGGCAATGGCGAGCCAGCCTCACCTGACGCAGGAAGGTGATGGGCTTCTGCCCCATGGCCTGTGCATCCCCGATGTTGGCGCGAATGACCTCAGTGAAGGGCTTCTTTACCCCCTAAGAGGGAGGGGGCACAGGCAGTGAGAACGGAGCCTTTATTACTCTGGCAGGTCCTTGTCCTAGGTGACTCTGGGGAGGAATGGAGCCGACTCAGCTGCCCAGGTGGAGCCTGGAGGACAATGGTGGGGCCCAGAGCCATACCTGCCGCAGCTCCTGCTCCAGCTCAAGGGCACGCAGCACGATGGGACCTCGCACCGCATACTCCACCTTCCGAACACAGGGGTTCATGGTGTCCAGCGTCAGCACCTTCTCCTTCAGCCCGTTCATTGCAACCTGGCTGTGGTCACCCGCCCTCATGGCCATGACCCTACTCAGACCAGGCAGGAAGGTCAGGATGCGGCAGGATTCGGAAGTGGGGATAGCTGGGTCCGGGCTCAGTGGGCTGGGGCTGGGAAGAGGGAGCCTGGGTAGGGGGGCTCAAGGTAAAGGGCACCCTCTTCACTGCAGCCTGCTGGCCCCACTGAACGGGACAGAAAAGGCTGAAGAAGGAGCTGGGGCCACTGGGCCCCGCCCCACCAGTCTGGGCACAGTTCTGCCCCAGGGAGCCATAGGGAGTGCATGAGGAGGCAGGCGGGGCTTGGGGCGAGGCCCAGTGCCCGCCCAGTGGTGCGCAGCGTCCCCACGATGGGGGGAGCAGGAGACCTACATGGGGGGTAGGGACAGACAGAAGGTTCAAGAAGCTCTAAGGGACCCGGCCTGTGGGGGTGGGGGAGGTGCGCTGAGTGCCCTGAGGGGTTGGCAGGGCTGAGCAGGGCTAAGCCCCAAGGGGAGACGGAGCTGGGGCCTCTGGAGATTTACCCCAGCAGGGCTCTGCCAGGGCCGAGCCCTCTCAGGCCCCCCATCTTTGCTTGGGCTAGCAGGCCTGTCTCCCAGGCAACTGAGCCAGGCCTCTATAGAATCCTGGGGTTATCGGGGGAGGGGAGCAAAAGCTCAGACGCAGGGTTCCATCCAGCCCCTCCCGGGCTGGCAACCATGGCCCATAGGCTGCAAGAGCCCTGTGGTTGGACCTTGGTCCCAGATCAGCAACTTGGTAGAGGCCAGAGTCTCCGGGCTGAAGTGTTGGAGGTGGGGGCAGGGCAGCTCTGGGCCTTTGGAGGGCCCTCGGACACCTGGGACACCCGGGACACCTCCACTGCTCTTGGTTGCTGTCCTGCCCTTTCACCAGGCCCCAGCCTAGAGCTGCCCTTGGGTATCCACACCACAGGCCAGGTGACCTCAGTTCCCCTTCCCTGGAGCTCCTGATTGGTAGAGACAAGGGGAAGCAAACAGTGATAGGCCCTCCGAGCCCCACCTTCCCAGGCCCTGAAGGGAGCTGATAGGCCATGCCCAGGGGTGGCTACCCCAACTGCTGACATCTGACAAGGTCAAGGCACCAGCCCTCTGACAGGGGCTGTGGGCAGCCGGTCAGGCCCGGGCTCCTCGGCTCCCGCTGGCTGGAAAGGGAAGAACAGGATCCCCAAGCAGCCAGCCAGTGTCTCACCTCGCACCCCTCGGCTCGGCTCTGTGCTACCTCGGGCCCCCAGCGCACAGGCCTGCCCCTCCAGGACCCAGCAGCCCCAGGCGGAGCCGGCCCCCTCCCGCCCCTGGCAGGAAGGCCCAAGTGGCAGCTGTTAGCAGGTGGGCCTTGGCAGCTGCACCGCCCCACACACTAAATTTACCCAGCAGCCTACCCACTGGCCCGCCCCAGCCCTGCCGAGGACACCCCTCCAACCACTGATGCTCAGGAAAGGGAGGGCCCTGCAGACACAAGGCTGACTGGGTCAATATCCACTGGGGAGGAGAAGGTGACCTCAGCCCATTTCACCCAGCACTGGTGGCCATGCAAAGCTGCCCACCACGGACAAATGAGCTGGAAGTGCCCTCAGCCCTCCCACTCGAGGCCCCTAAAGGGCCCCTGTCACCCTGACACATCGTGCCCAGCCAGCTCAGAATCTGGGCGGCCAACCACTGGCCCCCTTTGCCAGCCCAGGCAGAGGCTGGCGGCCAGGTCCCGGGATCAGGGCTACAGGCCAGGAACAGGGGACTCATCCCCCAGGGAGGTTTCTGACTCTGGCCTTGTACTGATTCTCCCCTCTGGTTATGGCTCGAGTCTTGTGGAAACCGCACCCCCTCCCCCCCCCTGCCCTTCCGAGCCAGGATCCCTGCCCCTCTGGCATGGATACCCCCAGCTGTGACCCTCCCCCCGCCCCCCTCCCCCCGCCCCCTGCCAAGGAATCTCCTTCCAGAGCTCCCTGCTCCTCTCAGGGAAGTGAAGTGTTACAGAGGAGCCTCCAGGAGGCTGGGAGGCAGGGAGGAGGGTGCAGCATAGGCCAGGCTCCTCGCCCAGTGGCCGTGGGCCTCACCCCTACGCAGGGCCAGGCAGCCACAAGCACCTACAAGCCCTGAACAGGGACAGGCACACCCAGGAACAGCAACACGGCAGCTCCCCACCCTCAGGACAGCGGCCCAGCTGACACACACGACAAGGCAGGTGGCAAAACAGCCCTTTATCGAGTCACAGGATGAAACTAGGTCACTGCAGCCAGGAGCCCCCAGGATGGCTTCTGCCACAGGCTCATCCCTGAGCGAAGACGCTGGCATCCTAGATGCAGGAAACAGGGAAGGCCCTGCACCGGCTGCCCCCGAATAGCAGCACCGGGCACACACTGGGGTCTCCGGAGCGGGGTCCCGAGGCAGCCTCTGGCTGGGCCTGGCAACGGGACCCTCACCACTCTCCGTGTCAGCCCCTCACATGAGCAGGCAGCACGGCCTCTTCCCCGTGGGGGCCTCCTCCGAGGGTGCCGTGAGCTTAAGCAGGGGCGGATCTCCGCCAGCCCTGGAGCTGCACTCGGGCTGGGGGGTCTCGGCGTCCACATGCAGGCCGGACTCCGGGACCTCGGGCCCCTCGGATGGGGGCCGTTGCAGCTTGGCAGCAGCTCGCTGGCGCTTCAGCTCCGCCAGGGTGTGGTGGGCCTTGGCCCGGGCCAGGGCGTCAGGCGCTGTGCCGTCCAGGGGGCTCAGCTGGTAGGAGACACTCCGGTCCAGCCGCTTGGAGTACAGGTGTCGCCCTGGGGTGCCTCCAACTTGGCCGTTGTGTGGCCTGGCCAACTCGGGGTCCTCCTCCTGTTGGGGAAGCGTGGGCCCAGAGGCCATCAGGAAGGCCTTCTCTGGCCTCCCTTGGCCTTGGGCCCCAGCATGCACGGTGGTCAGGGGGCAGAAATGAGAGTGGGGGCAGGAGCCGCCCCTGTGGCACGCTAGCCCAGTTTATGGGCACAGGGACACTGCTCCCACCGGCTAGGGAGTCACCAATGTCACCACCCAGAGAGGGCAGAGCCTAGGCCCCCAGCCAGCATGCCGGAGGTGGACGGCACAGGGCTCACCTCGCTGGACGTGGGTCGCAGCTCTGCATCCGTCTGGCCGTCTTCGTCCTCCTCGGGTGGTTCTGGGCTGGTGGGCGGTGGCTGTTGCCACACGATGGCCTCCTGGGCATGCTCCCTGCGGTACAGGCTGGTGCGCTGGGTCAGGCTCACCCTCCTCACCACCTTTCTGGGGGAGGGTCGGGGGAAAGGCTGTCACTTGCCCCGCAGACTGCCCAGAGCTCCAGCTGGCGCCTGAGCGCCGCCGGCGGGGGCGGGGGGGGGGGGGGGCGGCGGGAGGGGAGTCTGCCAGCGGAGGGTAGGACACCGGGGTCGACCGCGCGCTCACCCCCGGCTGCCCGCGCTGGAGGTGCGGCGGCGCAGCAGAGAGCGCTGGCGGCCCTGGGCGCGCAGGAGCGCATCATGCTTGTGCTTCAGCTCCAGCAGCTTGGTCCGCACCTCCTCGTCCCCGCACACGTCTGGGGAGAAGTGGGTGGTCACCGGTGCCCGCTCACCCCCCCTCTACAACCGGCAGAGGCGGCCCCAGCTCACCAAGAGGTGTCTCGTCCGTCAGAGACCTCCCGTTCAGGTCGGCCCCGTGTGCCACGAGCAGCTCCACCAGGTGCACCTGAGGGGCCAGCGAGGCCGGGCTGCTGAAGGCCTCAGAGGCAGCAGCCACCGGCCCGGGCCCGGCTGCCCCCGCCCCCGGCGCTCACCTGGCCCCAGTAGGCAGCCGCGTGCAGCGGCTCCCAGCCGTCCCGGTCCTTGGCGCTCAGGCTGGCTCGGTGTTGAAGCAGCAGGGTGGCCGCCTCACTGAACCCGTTGGCAGCAGCGATGTGGAGCTGCAGGCACACCGCCCGGCCCTGAGTCCCCGGCACGCCCCTCCAGCAGCGACCTCCCGACCTGCAACCCACGTGGCCCCTTCGTCACCAGCGTGGCCCCGTGGTCCCGGGGGGCGTCGATGTCGGCCCCTGCCTGCAGCAGGCTTCGGATGTCGTCCAGCATGTGCAGCTCCGGCAAGGCCCGGGCTTCCTCGATGCCATCCTGGGTAATGCCTGCAAGGCAGCGGGGCTCAGAGCCGGCACCCGGGCACCCTGGCAGGCAGGTGGGGCCGGACTCACCGCGGTCGGCCATGGCTGTCTCAAGGCAGTCCAGCGTCCGCTCATCCTCACACAGGTCGTAAGGCATGTTCCCGTCAGTGTTGACGGCCAGGAGGTCAGCACCACTGCAAGCAGAATGGACAGGGGCTTTGGCCACAGAACGCTTCTCCCCCACGGAGGCCTCCAGTCCACCCTCTGCAGAGGCCCTCGGCCTAGGGCTGCTCTCCTGGACAGTGTGGGTTGAATGTGGAGGAGGCCCAGGCCCCCGGTGCCCCTGGGACCATCTGGCTGTGGACCTCAGCGCTGGATCCTGTACTCACGCCAGGCAGGCCACCCCCCAGTCTCCACCCACGTCTGAGCTCCAGGTTCCTGACACCCATCTGTCCCTGTCAACCTACACGACGGGCCCACGTACCAGGGGGCACTGCTGGGACTCTAGAAGCCTTGGGGAGCAAAAGACAGAGGGAGGAGAGCCCAGATGACAGAAGACAGCTGCAGAGAACGGGGCTCAGGCAGGAACATGGCCCCAGGGAAAGACAGGGAGCTGAAGGGAGCCCAGAACACAAAAGTGGGTGCTCACTGTGGAGAGGAGCAGGGAGGGGGTAGGGGCTGTCTGTGCACAGCCATCCCTCCTACTCTGTGGCATCTGTGTGTGAAGGGGAGAGACTGCCACCCGCCCACATACCCACCATCAGCACCTGGACCACTCCGAGGACAGCCTGGGCCCCTGACCGTCTGTTCTACTACAGGGGTCCCTATGGGGGGATTCCTGGATGCCCCTTTCTGTTCACCAAGGCCTGTGTCCGAAGCAGCTCTGCCCTGCTCCGCCCTCCTTGTCAAAGGCCCCACCTCCGTCTTCACCACTGCCACCCCCATCATTCTGCCCAGAGTGGCAGTTCTCTGGGCAGACCCCAGGGAGGACCGGAGCTAGAGGTCAAGGCCTGCCCTCAAGGAGTTCCCAAACCCCTAAGAGTGCTCGGCAGGAGGATGTGCCCAGGCCGACAGCCACACTGCCCTGGGCACACGCTTGTCCCCTTGGCATCAGTGTCTGCAGCCTCTGCCCAGGCCCTGATCTCCACCAGCATGAAGTCAGGGTAAGCAAGGGTGAGAGGGAACACAAGAGGCCAAGGGCCAAGTGTGCTTCCTGTGGAGGGGACAACAGGCTCGTGTCTCAGGAAGAACTACTATCTGCGAGGAAGGCCCTGCCCCCTGGCCTGGCTGCAGCCCCTCCCCAGCTCTGGCCACACCAGCGGGGCCCTACCGGGCAATGAGCAGCTCCACCAGGTGCAGGTGGCCACAGGTGGCCGCGGCGTGCAGGGGTGTCCAGCTTTCGCTGTCACGGGCGTTGACCTCAGCCCCGGCGTCCAGCAGCTGCCGTACCACGTCCCGGAAGTCATCGATGCAGCTCTACGAACCACACAGCCTGAGGCCAGCGCCCCGGCCAGCGCCCCTCCTCTCCCTCCCCACCCTCGGCGTGGCTGACCTGGTGCAGCGCCGTCAGGCCATCCTCGTTGGCCAGGTCAGGGCTGACCCCGCTCTCGAGGAACTGGCGGACTGTGAGAAGGGGGCGGGAAGCGTGGTCAGGACGCAGGGCTAGGGGTCCTGCCAGGCCAACACTGTTCAGCCCGGGCGCCAGGTACCTGGGCGGACTGCAGTGCCGCAGCCGGGAGCAGAGAGTGGTGAGGAAGACAGAGGTGTGGGTGGCAAGAGGGACACCCGAGTCCAGGCTGAGGGCTCAAGAGTTGGGGCTCTGAGTATCTGTCGGCCCCAGGTGGGCATACACAGCAGCCCTCTGCCCCCAGCACCTAGCAGGACCCACCCCTCCTGAATCAGGGCACTCCCAGCCCTCAGGCTCCCGTGTGAGCACAGGCCCCCTGCCCAGCTGCAGCCTGCAGTGTGGGCCCCAGGCATCCAGGCCCACCCCCTCCAAGGTCTCCCTCAGTAGAGCTGATTCCTGTCCTCACTCTTCAGTGGTCCCATCTGGGGCCTAGCCTGTCACCAAGGTCATCCCAGACCTCCTTACTGGCCTGGCCTTCCCAGATATGCTCCATGGGCAGCAGGGTGATGCACCCCACTTCCCACAGTTCCCTGAGCCTGGGCCAGCGGCACACCCACCACGCCCTCCTCTACCGCCCCTGCCTTGAGGCACTGCCCGCCTCTCCTTGCCCTCTGCACCCCAGCCTCTGCCCTGGAGGACGGCAGGACGAGCCTTCAGGAGCCCCTCAGGGACAGCAGAGGGGCCATGAGCACACAGGGTGCAGGGGAGGAACGAGGAGCCTGTCACTGGCCAGGGCGGTCCTGATGGGGAGGAAGAAGTCAAAGATGGGCAGAGGCAGGTGTCGAGAGGGCTGGCCTGCGGGGACCCCCAGCCCCGCACTCTAACCTGCTGAGGTGGGCGTGGCCGCCCTCCTTTACACAGGTGGAGACAGGGCCCAAGCAGGTGGTGGCCAGGCCTCTCCTGGTCATCGCCCAGCACCCTGGCCAGAGGCACTGAAGAGGATGGGCCACTCCCAGCCCACCTGAGCCAAGCCCCGGGCACTGCCCCGAGCTCCTGTGGGCTCCCCGATGCCCCTGCCCGATCCCATCAGCCTCACCCCCGCAGCAGCACCCCAGTGTGCTGCGCCATCACTGGTGAGCCTCAAGTGGCCGACCACTGAGAGCAAGCGCCCGAGGACACCAGGCCAGCCCCGGGGCCTCCGCAGGACAGCACCGTGCCCTCCGCAGATCTCTCCAGGACCGAGGTGGAGGACAGGGTCTTCCCTTGGGCTCAGCCATGCTCACCTTCCTCCAGGTCATTTCGGGCAGCAGCCTCCAGGAGGGCAACGCTGGGAGGGAAAAGGACCCGCTTCTGTGGCTGGCCGCTGGCTGCCTCCTTCCATGGCCGCGGCCGCTCCTGGCGGCCCTTCTTGCCCTGGGCCTCCTTCTCAGCCTGGGCCCACATCTTCACCTGCTGGGCACGCCGCTTCTGGGCGTGCTTCAGCCGCTCCTGTGTGCTCATCCTGCCCACCATGGGCATCTCTGCCAGCAGCTCCAGGTGCTCGGCCATGGCGGGGGCCGCCTGCCCGGGGGACTGCTCGGGGCACCAGGTGGGGGAGCACCGGGGCCAGACTGGGCCTGAGGGGTGGGGCAGCTGGCTGGACTGGCACCCTTGGGGGCATCCCCTCCCCAAGGCTCAGTGGTGCCCTCCGCCCCTGGCAAGGCTGGGTCACGAGGCCCCACGCCGTGACCAGGCCCGGGCAGAAAGGGCAGGGTGGGAGGGCACCTTCTCCCTGCCTCTCAAGAGCCCCGGCACCTCAGCTACTCAACGGGCAGGGCCTCACCTCCCTCTTGGGGTCAGGGTGCACAGCCTGTGGGAAGCAGCCCACGACCTGGCCAGCCTCGGTCCAGGGTCTGAAGCTAATTACCTAGATAAGAGAGGTGCAGCGTCCTGGCACTTGGATGAGGGTAAAGCGGGGGCAGGGCAATGGGCAGAGGCCCCTGGGAGTTCCAGAAGCCCCCTCACCTTCCAGGCCTTAGGATCCTGGGTGGGGCCTGGGAGCAGCCATAGCCTGGCGTCCCCTCCCCTCTCCCTCACTCTTCCAGGGTCAGTACGTTAGTGCTAACAGGGGGGTGTGGCCAGAAGGCGGGTCCCACAGCCACAGAGAAACCGGGGCAGGGCGTGCCCTCAGAGTCCTGGGGTCTCGGCCCCCAGTGCCCAGGAGTGAGACTGTGTGAGCAGCCAGGGTACCAAAGGCACGGCAGGCCCGGCGACTATGTCTTCAGGAGGGCCTCCTTTTGGAAGAGCAGTTGATCAGGCTGCAGACAGCAGGTGGCATCCACCAGCCTGTGGAGGAGGAACAGGAAACAAACACATCAAGGCTGGCTCCAGGTGGGGCAGGCCAGCAGGGAAGAACACTAGCCCTGCCCTGTCCCAGCCAGCGCCATGGGACACATGGGACAACATTCCTGGCAGGGGGTGAGGGGGCTCACTCAGAGTTCCCAGAAAGGGCAGTGCAGCTGAGAGCAGAGAGCAAGGACCGCTGTGCTGACAGCCACAACGGAGCCTTCCCCGCGAGGCTGCCCCTCCAGGGAGTTGTTCTCCGCAAGTTTCTCAAGGCCCCAGGCTCTGACCCTGGTCCCCACGGCCACACTGACCTATCTGCCCCAGGCTTGACTGCACAAAGTCACGGTCTCCTTGGGCTCTCCTGGAAGTGCTCCGAGGGCTGTGCCAGCTACAAACCAGGGCGAGCGCCCGTCTTCTGCGAGATTATCCTTCCCTCCTGGCCACTCACAGCCCCTCCCTTCATGCTCCCCCCACCCCCAGGAAGCAGGCCACCCCACACACACTTGGCCACAAGGTGTGACTGTCACCTCTCTGGGCCTTCCAGGGAAGCTGACCTGAACAGCCCACCCCAAGGGACCATCAGCAAGGAGCAAGGCAGGGGAGGGGGCCCGCAGAGGATGTGACGATGCCCCACCCACAAGGAAGGTGGCCCACCTACAGGCCCCACAGGGCGGCAGGGGCCAGGTTCACTTCTCAAAGGCGAGGACAGGCGCCAGTCCCAGAGCCACCACCCAACTGCCACGTTTAGCAAGATTTAGAAGGCATCATCCACCCCATCACTCTACAGACAAAAAGATTCTGATGCCCGTGTCCTACAGAAAACCAACAGCAATCAGCTGTGCAAACCGAATACATGTCTTCTGGTTTATTCATTTTAAAGGCCATCCATGAGAATTCATCACGGAGCAGGATCTGGAGAGCACCCCCTCCCCCCAACTAAGCCACAACAGGAAGAACCCCGCAGCTAACATGGGTCCTCAGCCCCCAACTCTGGTGGCCCCAGCCTCCTGAAGCCCCGGTGTGCTGTGGGCCCCTCTAGCGGCACTCCTGGCTGTTAGATGCCCAAGGGCAGTCTCCATGCTCCCTTGGGAGGGCCTCGGGCTGACGACTGTCTCCTCTAGAGCCCCGGTGACCCTAAGGTGACCCGGGGAGTCCCAGGACAACACTGCAGTGGATGCGGATGCCAGGACAGTCTCCCTCAAGGAGTGACAGTGCCCAGTGCCTGGCCCCTCCAGGCTCAGCCCTAAGCTTTCTGGCCCCCAGACCCCTCCCAGCCACAGTCCAGGAACAGCTGCCACAAGTAGAAGCGTTGACCCTTAGCTGAGCCACCGAGGCCAGGATGGCTTAGTGGAGTCCCACCGAATGGCCACGACGCCACACCCACATTGCAGGGTGGTGGGGGGGTGCGGGACGGTGGTGGGGGGCAGGTAAGCAAGGCTTCTCCTGCCTCGTCTACAAATTTTCCCCCAAGTCTCTCTGGAATGTCAGAGAGAATCTGAGTGGTTTTTTTTCCAGGTCTCAGCTCTGTGCCCAGGTAAGCTGCACAAGAGTGTGGGAGTGAGATGGGAAAGACAAGAGGAGCCTGAGGACAGCCCTCGCCCCTCAGCCCGCACCACTGGGCCATCCCCAAAGACTATGGCTGAAGGCGCAGGACCCAGAGCCCAGCCCAGCGTGAACAGACCCATGCTGGCCTGAGTGTCTCTGCAGCCTTGCCGCATAACCCCCACAGCGCCTCCAGCAGGCCCCATTTGCTACACAGGGAAACTGAGGCCATGCTTGCACCCAAAGTCCCCTGTTGACTACTTCACCACATCACACCCTCAGCGTCTGGGTGAGGATTAGAGATGGTGCCACAAGAGCCCGGAGCCATGGCTTCACTCGCCCATGGCCTTGTTCAGAGAGGGGAAGAGACTGGCGGTGGAGGCTGGGGGAGTCCACCTGCTGGGGGGCCACACAGGCAGCACGGGGGTGGTCACTGCAGGGAGCACAGAGGGCCAGTGCAGGGAGCACGGGGGGGGGGTGTCACTGCAGGGAGCACGGGGGGGGTCACTGCAGGCAGCAGGGGGGGGGGCACACAGGGAGCACGGGGGGCCACTGTAGGGAGCATGGGGGCCACTGCAGGGAGCACGAGGGGCCACACAGGGAGCACGGGGGGCCACACAGGGAGCACGGCGGGCCACACAGGGAGCACGGGGGGCCACTGCAGGGAGCACGGGGGGCCACTGCAGGGAGCACGAGGGGCCACTGCAGGGAGCACGGCGGGCCACTGCAGGGAGCACGGGGAGCCACTGCAGGGAGCACGAGGGGCCACACAGGGAGCACGGGGGGCCACTGTAGGGAGCATGGGGGCCACTGCAGGGAGGATGGGGGCCACTGCAGGGAGCACAAGGGGCCACACAGGGAGCACGGGGGGCTACACAGGGAGCACGGAGGGCCACACAGGGAGCACGGGGGCCACTGCAGGGAGCACGGGGGGCCACTGCAGGGAGCACGAGGGGCCACACAGGGAGCACGGAGGGCCACACAGGGAGCACGGGGGGCCACTGTAGGGAGCATGGGGGCCACTGCAGGGAGCACGGGGGGCCACACAGGGAGCACGGAGGGCCACACAGGGAGCACGGGGGGCCACTGTAGGGAGCATGGGGGCCACTGCAGGGAGCACGGGGGGCCACACAGGGAGCACGGAGGGCCACACAGGGAGCACGGGGGGCCACTGCAGGGAGCACGAGGGGCCACACAGGGAGCACGAGGGGCCACACAGGGAGCACGGGGGGCCACTGCAGGGAGCACGAGGGGCCACTGCAGGGAGCACGAGGGGCCACACAGGGAGCACGGGGGGCCACACAGGGAGCACGGAGGGCCACACAGCACTAAGCAGGGGTGGGGGGAGGCTGCTTCAACACACAGCCACGGAGGGCAGGATCCACCTCTGTCCTCGCACCAAAATCAACTCCAGACTCATCAGAGACACAGACCTAAGGAAAACTAAAGCCACAGGAGTACAAGAAGGAAAGAGTTACCTGTGTGATCCCAGCAAAGGGGAAAGCCTTTCTCAACTGGATGCAAAACCCAGGAACAAAAACAGAAAACTGATCAATCCAGTTGCACTAGACATTCAAAATGCACAGGAAAACAAAGCAAATCAAAGCAAAACCTTACAGGGGCCCTTGGGGGGCTCAGTCGGTCAAGCGTCTGACTCTTGACTTCCGCTCAGGTCATGATCTCACAGTCGGTGAGTTCGAGCCCTGAGTCGGGGTCTATGCTGACAGCACAGAGCCTGCTTGGGATTCTCTCTCTCTCTGCCCCTCCCCTGCTCTCACACACTCTCTCTCTCAAAATAAATAAACTTAAAAAAAAAAAACAACAACTACAAAACCAGAAAACACATGGTCAGCTGGCCAAAATATTTACAATAAACATGACAAAGTGGTCCTCAAGTCAAGTGGCGGGGCAAAGTCCAAGGCAGTTGACGGGACAAAGGACACAGATCCCATCAGAAACATCCAGTCAGACAGTCGCCTCCCTAATAATTAACAGTAGGATGTGAGCTTGGACAGCACACATGGCTGGACCACAGAGGCCAAGGACACACCTGAGGCCTCTAGAGAGCATAAAAGGCTGTAGACCAAACACTCTGTTCGAGATACTTCCCTGTGGATACACCTGCCACTGCTCAGAAGACAAAGGTGAGAACACCACTGCCAGCCCAGCAGAAGACCCCTCGGAGAACTGGCAAGGACACGGTGGGGGCTCCACCTCCTCAGACCTCGGCTGAGATGGAAGGGAACACAGAGACAGGCTGGATGAGGGGAGCAGCATCGAGGAGGGGGCTTCTGACCCTGTTCTCAATCCCCCAGTTCTGAAACCCTCGCCACCAATGACCTCGGCCCTGTTTCTGGGCCTTCACTCTCCCTTGGGAGTCCCAGGTCCCCTCCATCCTGCTCCCTTCCCGCCAGCCTTCTCTCCCCACCTCAGCCACCACCACCCCCCCCGCCCCATTTCTCGCTGTGGCCTGCAGCCCCCTCCCCCCTCCTCTCCATAAGAGTCCCAGCTGACGTGAGCCATCAGCTGTGCCTGCCACCCACACCAGCCCTTGCTGTGGGCATCGCCCCACCGCCGCGCCAGGCCTGAATTCCTGGTGGTCTCAATATTCCCGTGACCATCTTCAACGCCCTGCCCCTCAGTCTCGACCTCTTCTTCCTGCCAAAGGCCTCGCCCTCTGCCCCAATCACGCCCTCGACCCTGTCACCACCAGTAACTGTCCCCTGACCCCCACTCTGGCATTTCAGCTCAACACCCCCTTCTCAGACCAGCACCTGCCCCAGCTCAGTCCTGCTGACCCTAGCACTGCAGAGCCCCCACGTCCTCATCTGCAGCTTCAGGCCGTACTCAGCCATCACACACTCTGTGGTCCTCCTGACTTACAGCGCCCAGATGGGAAGCCCGGCCTGTCCAGCACCACTGCCCCAGCTCCGAACGAACCAGCAGAGCCAGGGACTAAAGGCCACACATCAGACAAGCGCAGGGCCCACTCTGTGGAGGCTGCTTTTAGGCAGCAGGCTTGAGCAATGGAAGCCTGAGTAAGTAAGGGCACTCATGGCGACCACCCACGGGGCTGAGTACGAACAGGCCCCTCACGACCCGCCTCAAAACAGCCACAGGTCCTAGCTGACCACAGTGGGTTACTGACAGCCCGGCAGTTACCAAAAGAAAATTCTATAGTTTCCATACCTCCTCACTCCCTGACTTAGCTACAGCTCCCCCCACACCCGCCCCCCCCCCGCCCCCCGCTCCTGACAGACAGTCTCCGCTTTGCTGTCCTGCCTGCTGCAGTGTGTTCAATAAACTTCTGTCTCCTTTGTTCTGTCTTGGATGAACTGTGTCACCGTCCAGGTGGCCAGCGTCCACCCAATTGGGAGCCCCACACACTCCATGGCACTACTTCTTCCAGAAATCTCACAGCTTCCCTTGCCTCTTCTCCCATATTTTCATGCTCAGCTGCTGACACGTTTCATGAGAAGACAGAAGCCTTTAGACAGAGATGTCCACCTGGCCCAACAATCCGCCTGCCGCTGGCCCCCCGCCACAGTGCTTCACCCCACAGCAAAGACCCGGACCCATGCCCCGTGGACCTCTCTAGGACCCGTCTTCCACCATCAGCTCTCTCCTGCCTCTGGGTCCTGTCCATCCCAACCTAGCTGAAAAACAACAAACCTGCTGGATGAGACAAAGACGTTTGTATCGCTACTTCGAGTCATATTTGTACTAAACTTCTAGCTAGTGCACCTGGGCACGAAAAAGAAAGAAATGGAATAAGGATAGGAAGGGTGGAAAAAACTCATTATGTGCAAATGGCATTGTGTAGGATAAAAACCTGAAAGATCTTTTTCTTCTTTTAATGTTTATTTAGAGACAGAACCAGAGCATGCATGAGCAGGGGGAAGGGCAGAGAGAGAGAGGGAGAGAGAGAATCCCAAGCAGGCTCCATCCACACTGTCAGTGCAGAGTCCGATGTGAGATCACGAACCTGAGCTGAAATCAAGAGACAGATGCTCAACAGACTGAGCCACCCAGATGCCCTGAAAGATCCTCTAGGAAAACTATTGAAATTAATTAAAACAGAAGAATATTGGTAAATACAAGAGTCATGTAAAAAATAATTGTATCAGGGCGTCTGGGTGACTCAGTTGAGTGTCTGACTCTTGATTTCAGCTCAGGTTGTGATCCCAGGGTCATGGGATGGGGCCCCTTGTCAGGCTCCGTACTCAGTTTGAGATGAGATCCTCTCCTCTCCTCTCCTCTCCTCTCCTCCCCTGTCTCCTCTCCTCTCCCCTCCCCCCTCCCCTCCCCTTCCCCCAACTCTCCTCTGCCCCTCTCTCCCCTTTGCACTCTCTAAAATAAAATTAAAACATTTTTTTTTAAAAAAGAAACAAAGTGGGCAAAAGGTACGAACAGACGTTTCACTGAAGGGGATATACATATGGCAAAAAAGCCCATGAGAAGATCTTCAACAGCATCAGCCATCAGGAAAATGCAAATTAAAACCACAGTGAGATATGGCCGCACGTCTATCTGAATGGCAAGGGTTTAAAGAAAATGGGTCTCACACACTGCCGATGGGCAGGTAAAATGGCACAGCCACTCTGGAAAACAGTTCGGCAGTTTCTTACAAAAAGTAAATGTGTGTTTACCATAGGACCCAGGAGGGGCACTCTTGGGCATTTGTCCTAGAGAAATGACATCCAAGTTTACACAAACACCCGAACACGAACTTCATAGCAACTTTATTAGTAATAGCCCCAAACTGGAAACACCCCAGCCCTTCAATGGGTGAATGGTTAACGGAACTCTGGTCTACCCACATCATGGGACACTCTTCAGCAATGAAAGGGTCCAACTATGGATGCACACAGCCCGGGTGGTCTCAAGGGCACTGGGCACCTAACAGTCACACCCCACGTGATCCCAGTGATAAAATACCCTCGATGTGGTCAGATCCTAGGGTGTGGGGTGGGGGCTGAGGGAGAAGATGGCCATGGCTACCCAGGCAGCACAGGGTCCTTGTCGTGGAGTTGCTCTGCACCTTGATTCTGGTGGTGACAAAAACCCACACGTGTGACAAGAATGCGCAGAAGTAAACACACACGTGTGTGCACACACATCCAGGTGCACATAAAACTGGAAAAATCAGTGTGGATGCTAGTGTCCCAGACGTCTTCAGGGGACTGTCTCTCTGAACTGCTTCTTACAACTGAATGTAAACCTGCAGTGATCTCCAAATAATGTTTAAAAATAAAAAGAGTGAAAAGAGGATGGCCTGGAGAAGGAAGTGGTGTTGGCAATACATAACCAGCAATCGATAGAAGAACTACTAAAAAGCAAAAGGGAACCTTCCGCCAAACAGCGAATGGGCCAAAGACCTTCCGAGACCCCCTCACGTCATCCACAGAAGGTGCCCCGCCCCGCCCGCCCGCCAGGCCATCAGCCACCAGGGAGACACTCCCTCAAGAGCTGAGACCCGTGCTGGGGAAGGCACAGGGGACCTGTGGCTGTCCCGGAATGGTACCCACATTCTCCAACAGCCACCCCACTGCAGGCACTGCACTAGAGGAAGCGTGCCCGGGTCCCACACTGAACCTGCTCCAGGGGCATGGCTGTACAGGACATTCCCAGGAGAGCTGGCCAACTGGGACACTGGGCTGTGGGCTCAAATGCTCAATCGATGTCCATCTCCCTGAAGCTTCAGGAAGCGCATGCTCAAGGGTCAAGGGCACACATGGCTCCCTGAGCACCTGGCCCCATTGGCAGTGGGGAACCCCCAGGATCATTCCAACAGAATGGGAGGGATCGGCCGCCACATAACTCTCGCCTGTCACAGCATCAGGATGACTTTCAGAGACCTGCTCTGTGAGGCTGGGGGGATCATCATCCTCACTTGGCCCAGGGCACCAGAGGATTCTCAGGGGAGGAGCCACATCCACACTGTGCCACGGTCACCTGTCATTCTAGGCTTTGAAGTCTCTCAAAGCCAACACAGGAATGGGGTTAACGGCCTCCTACTCTCAAAGCGTCCTTCCTCCATGTCCTAATCTCTCAGAGTGGCATATGCCTGTTCCTCTGTCCTTCTGCCTGTCTCCCACCACAGTCTCAGGGACCCATTACGGGCAGCCCCTTGGTGGACCTAACTCCAGTTCTGCCTGTGCTACTGCCTGGGGCCTGGGACCTCCTCCGGTCCCTCAGACTCCCCTGGTACCAGCCTCCACCACCCAGGAGAACCCCAGGATGGGAGTGCCTGCTCTGGTTACGTCCTTGGCACTAGCCAACCCCACCGTGGCTCAACAACCCTGCCACCACAACGGCTACCAAGGCAGACCTGGGCTCCAGAAAGCCCACAGTCCCTGCTCATTCACTCGTTTCTTCCACAAGCAGCAGTCCAGCTCCTGCCTCTCCAGGCTGGCATTCAAGGGAAGGGCGCTAGATGACCATTTACAAGGTGCCATCCCATGGGCAGGAAGGAGCAACCAGTCTGAGTGAAGGGTCAGCATAAAGGCCCAGAGGGAAGACATCTGGTGAGTTTGAGAACTAGGAAGCAGGCAACAGCAGGAGTGGGGAGGCCCACGGGATGGCCCACGGGATGGCCCACGGCGTGGCTGGACCCTCTTGCCAGGGAGGGGAGAGGAGGCCCCGAGAGGCAAGGCCGGAGCTACCCCTGGGCCCTGACTCCCACTGGGTCTGTATCTTTCACAGGTGCTGCTCTGCTCCCAGCTGGAGCTCCAGCCAGTGTCCACACTGCAGCCCCAGGGCACTGAAAACGCTAACCTCAACCCCCTCACCTCTGCATGAAGCACCCCCATGGTCCCGACAGCCCCACGGAAGGCCAGGGCTCAGACACACAGCCCAGACGCCCTGGACTCAGGGCCTGCACAGGTTTCCACCCCAGCACTCGGCAGCCCTGCTCGTCACCCCGGCGGGACGCCCTCCCACCACTGTGCGGCCAGCCTGGATCTCATGGCAGCCGTGCGTGCCTGGGCCCGGGACGGACAGGCTTCCAACATTTCCCCCAGTGTGTCGGGGCCCCCTCCGAAAAGTCTTTTTTACGGTGAAGTGTGATACAAATACAGAAGACACCGAACACACACCTAAACTGGAGACAGAACCATGCGAGCGCTACCCCATCAGGACGGGGTCAGGGCCTCCCCTCACTCTTCTGGCCGTCGCTACCTCGGGTGTGGTTTTTCTACCTATGTGTCCACGCACACCTTCCAGGCACGGGAGCACGGCACATCCAGTCGGAGCTCTGTGGCTCTAAGGGGTTGGCCTCTTATGACTGTAACAGTCCGTTATGGGGCCGTACACGCTCCAGTTCACTTTTCTTCCGTCCTGACCTCCAACTGTCCCAGCACCGCTTGTGTGGTGGCTGCTTCCCCGCACACTGCTCTGTGGCGCCACCTCGGACATAAAGCAAGTTCCCACACATCTGAGGCCGTTCTAGATTCTCGACTCTGTTCCACTGGTCCGTTTATTGGTCCCTGAGCCTGTACGAGGTGTCCTACATGCTGTGGCTCTATAACCCATCTCCTCTCTGGCTCCCCGGCCTCCCATCAAGGACTAACTCACCCGGTCTCAGCTTCCTCTGAGACCCTCACAAAGGGCCTACATCCTTTCTCAGCGGTCTCCGTGCTCCTCGGAGCCCCCTACCATGACACAGACCTGTAGAGCCAGACAAAATGCAAGCTCTCCGGGATTCTAACCCACAGAATGAAATTTCACTCAGCTCAGTCACAACTGCCGTGTGACAATCCTGCGAGGGGGTCCTGGGAGTGAGGCCCCGGGGGCCAGAGCAGGCTCTAGACACAGGCAGGGACCACAGCGAGCTCTGGTGGCAGTGCCTACGAGGGGCCAGAGTCCAGCAGGCCTCTCCCCAGAAACCAGAGGCTCCAAGCCTCCCTCTCCCCTTTCCTCACCCTTTGCCACCCAGCTCCAAAATAAACTGAATAAACTAACAGCAAGGTGTCAGGGGCCTAGACGCCCTAATGAAAGAAACTTGGCTGGAGGCATCTGCACTTGAAAAGAGGCTCACTGAGGACTGAAGGGAAAAGCCAGCTCTTGGCTAGGAGACAGAAAGGACTTCCAGAAGCTCCAGGTCACCTGGAGGCCAACACAGGCTCCAGTCCCTCAGCAGCCACACTGTCCCATGTAGCCTCGGTTAGCCTAGTCCCTCCAATGGGCCAGGACCCAAACATGCAGATCTGGAGAGTAAAGTCTGTCAGATACAATAAGGGCAAAACCACAACGCTGTAACCCTGGGTCTGCTCTGACTCAAACCTCTCCCCAACAGACAATGACCCTTGCACCTCGGAAGTAAGGGAAGCTGGGGGCGTGAGGGGTGGAAGAGGCATGGGGGCCACACAGCCTTAGAGCAAGAGATGTGCGGATCTGAGCACACACGTGCCCAGGGTGAGACCCCGGCCCCCCCATAAACCCAGTGGGAGAACTAGAGGGGCATCAGAGAGAAAGGGAGTTCATGATTAGCATACAGATTCCTGGAAGCTGGAGGCAAGAATGGTGAACAGAGAGGACGGCAAGACGGTGTGTCCATGCAACAATGGAGGTCAGAAAAACTCAAGGACATGATACAGGGGACAGGTGACACATAAAACAGCAGAATCCCCATGAGCCTGAAGCCAGCAAGAACACTGTTCTTCTAGGGGTACAGGACCTGGGTGACGGGACACACAGACAAGAGCACATAGTTCTGCATCTGGCCTAACTCTGCAACAGAAAGACTGACATCGTTTCCAACTTTTGCAACACAGGATTATGAACAACGTGACAATGTAACTTCTACCACACTTGCCTTGTAAACGTGGTGGCATAGTCCACTTTAGGACATACACGCAAAAGAACTGAGGACAGGGACTCAGATATCTGTGCACCAATGTTCACAGCAACATCATTCCCAATAGCCAAAAAGCAGAAACAACTCAAATGTCCCCTGACAAAAGAAAAGATAAACCAAATGTGGTATATACGTACAAGGGAGTATTCAGTCATAATAAAAGAAGGAAAATCTGATACATGCTACAAATGTATCTGACCAAAGGGCACATGTAGTAGGATTCCACGTCTATGAAGTACCTGGAATAGGTAAATTCACAGAGACAGAGACAGAAAGAATGGTGGTTGTCAGGGGCTGGCAGACAGGGGTGGGAATTGTTTAAAAATGACAGGGTTTCTGGGGCGCCTGGGTGGCTCAGTCGGTTGAGTGTCCAACTTCAGCTCAGGTCATGATCTCTCACATTTCATGAGTTCGAGTCCCGCATCGGGCCGCTTGGAGCCTGAAGCCTGCTTCTGATTCTGTATCTCCCTCTCTCTCTGCCCCTCCCCCACTCATGCTCTGTCTCTCTCTCTGTCTCAGAAACAAATAAACATCAAAAAAAATTTTTTTTTTAATGACAGAGTTTCTGTTTCAGTTGGTTAAAAAGTTCTGGAAATGGATATTGATGATGGCTGCACAATATTGCAAATGTACTCAATGCTACTGAATTGTACCTAAAAATGGTTACAATGTTAAATTTTATATTACGTACATTTTACCACAATTAAGGGAAAAAAACAGTAGGGGTGCCTGGGTAGTCTACTTGGTTAAGCATCCAACTTTGGCTCAGGTCATGACCTCCTGGTTCGGGAGTTCGAGCCCCACATTGAGCTCTGTGCCGTCAGCACGAGTCTGCTTCGGATCCTCTGTCTTCCTTCTCAAAACGATTATTTATTTTTGAGAGAGAGAGAGAGCAAGTGTAAGTGGGGTAAGGACAGAGAGAGGGAGACAGAGGATCCGAAGCAGGCTCCACGCTATCTGTACAGAGCCCAACTCGGGGCTCAAACTCACGACCGTATGACCATGACCTGAGCCCAAATCAAGAATTGGCCACTTAACCCACTGAGCACCCAGGTGTTCCGCATTAAGAAAATCAGACAAACAAACAAAGTAAAAGGCACGGGGGACCAGAGGAAGAGGAGGAAAAGGGCCAGCTCCAAACCCCCCCTTGCACGAGGCAGGCCAGGCTGCCGAGAACTGCTGGGGCAGGATGGAGGTTCCCCACATCCTGTTTGCAATAATCATGTTACTGGCAGTGAAGCTGGTATTTTTACCCTAAGACCATCCTAGGCTTATTGTGGGATGCAACAGATAAGTAGCTCACACCTATCACTTGTAAGATAACAGTTCTGTCATCCTGGCTCACAGAGAACCAAGATTCCTGGCATGGGAGAAAAAAGATACAAACGTAAGAGTAAGGAGGTAAAGTTCCTGTGGTCCTAAATATGACCTGGAAGCCCCCATATAAACTTGTAATGTGGGGGTACCTGGGCGGCTAGGTCAGTTAGGCCTCAGACTCTTGATTTTGGTCCAGTCATGATCTCACAATTCGTGAGATCGAGCCCCACGTTGGGCTCTGTGCTGACAGCACGAAGCCTGTTTGCGATTCTTCTCTCCCTCTCTCTGCCCCTCCCCTGCTTGCATGCCCTTTCTCAAAATAAATAAAAACTTAAAAAAAAAAAGTTTTCTTTCTACAAAAAGATTTAAAAAATATATTTACAGAGTGAATGACATATTTGAGATTTGCTTCAAAATAACATAAAAAGTTTAGGTGAAACAAAACTGTCATGAGTTGGTAATTGTTGAAGTTGGGTGATGAATATGTGGGGACCATTATATCCTGTCTACATATATAGACATTTGAAATTTTCCATTAGTAAAAGCTAAAAAAATTTTTTTTTATTTTACCAGGGTAGACCATATGCTGGGACATAATCCAAGATTCAGCAGATTCATAAGGAATGAAAGCACACAGAATATGTTTACCAACCACAATGGAATTAAACTAGAAATCAATAACAAAAATATATCTAGAAAAACTCCCAAATATTTGGAAGCTTTAAAGCATATTTCTAAATAACCTACAGGCTAAGGTAGAAATCAAAATGGAAATTAGAACATATTTTGAGCTGAATGAAAATGTAAACATAACATATCAAAATATGTGAGATGCAGTTAAAGCAGTGCTTGGAAGGAAATATTTACCTTTGAAAGTTTAAATAAGAAGGTCAAATCAATAACCTAAGCTTCCACTTAAGAAGCTAGAAAAAAGAGGGGAAAATTGGGGCACCTGGGTGGCTCAGTCAGTTAAACGTCAGACTCTTGATCTCAGCTCAGGTCTTGATCTCAGGGTTGTGAGTTCAAGCCCCTTTTTGGGCTCCACACTGGGTGTGAAGCTTACTTAAAACAAAACAAAATAATGTAGTAGTAGTAGTAGTAGTAATAGCAATAAAAAAGAGGAAAATTAAACCCAAAGTAAGTAAAATACAATACTAATAAGAACAGAAAATAATTAAATAGAAAATAGACAAATAGAGGAAAATGTTGAAACTAAAAGCTGTTCCTTTGAAAATCTCAATAAAATTGATACTCTTACTCAACTGATCAAGAAAGGAAAAGACAAAAACTACCAACGTCATGAATGAAAAAGTGGACATCACTACAGATCTTACAGACCATTAAAAAGATTAAAATGACAGTGTTCTGAACAATTTATGACAATAAATTCAACAACTTAGGTCAAGGGTCAACAAACTATAACCGATAGACCAGATCTGGTCTACCACATGTTACTATAACTGAAGTTTTATGAGAATATAGCTATACTAGCTTGTTTATGTATTGTCTATGGCTGTTTTGTGCTACCACAACATAGTTGAGTAGCTGCAACAGAGACCACATGACCTGAAAAGCCTAAAATATTTACCATTTGGCCTTGTATGGAAAAAAATTGCCATGTTTAACTTAGATAAATGGGCAAATTACCTGAATGAAACAAATTATCAAAATGAATTCAAGAAGAAACAGAAAATTTGAATAGCCCTGTATCTATTAAAGAAATTAAATTTACAGTAAGAAACTTTCCCAAAAAAGTAACTCTAAGCCCAGATGGTTTCACTGGTAAATTACATCAAACACTTAAGGTAGAAATAATACCAAATCTACAAAAGCCCTTTCTAAAAATAGAAGAGAAAGGAACACGTCCCTAAGTAATTTTGTAAGGCCACTATTACCCTGACACTAAAACCAAAGACATAACAAGTTAAGAATACTATATACCAGGGCGCCTGGGTGGCTCAGTGGCTTAATCATCTTGACTTCAGCTCAGGTCATGATCTCACAGTTTGTGAGTTTGAGCCCCACATGGGACTCTGTGCTGACAGCATGAAGCCTGCTTTGGATCCTCTGTCTCCCTCACTCTCTACTCCTCACCGTCCCCTGCTTGTGTGTGCACGTACTCTCCCCCACTCCCCCCCACCCTGTCTCTCTCCAAAATAAACAAACATTAAAAAAAAAAAACTACACACCAATTTATTTATGAATAGCTTCAAAAATCCTTTTAACATTATTATCAAATTGAAACCAGCAATATGTAAGAAGAATAATACGTCATGACCAAGTCGGGTATATTTCAAGAATAAAAATTTGGTTTAACACTTTAAAAATCAAAATACAATCAAATCAATAAAAGTAGAGAATGCATTTGGCAAAATCCAACATCTGATCATGATAACAATCAAACAAACTTTGGGGCTCCTGGTGGCCAGTCAGTTGAGCATCTAACTCTTGATTTCAGCTCAAGTCACCATCCCAGGATCATGGGATCAAGCCTTGCATCAGGCTCTACACTGAGCGTGGAGCCCGCTTAAAATTCTCATTCATTCTCTCTCTCTCTCTCTCTCCCTCAATTGCACTTTCTCTGTAAAATTAAACAAACAAAAAAACTTTGAAAACTAGGAATAGAAGGAAAATTCCTCAGCTATATCATGCCTAATGGGAAAAGAACGAACACTTTCCTCCTAGGATCAGGGACACCAATCCTGTTCAACCTTGTACTAGAGGTCCCAGCCAGTGCACTAAGCCAAGAAACAAAAAGCATGCAAATTGGAAAGGAAAACGTAAGACTCTTTAGATTCAGAAAGCATGTAGAAAGGTATGTAGAAGATATGTAGAAAATCCTTAGGAGGGCACCAGGGGGCTCAGTCAGTTAAACAGGCAACTCTTGGGTTTCAGCCCAGGTCATGATCTCACAGTTCGGGGGTTTGAGCCCCGAGTCAGTCTCTACACTGACAGCACACAGCCTGCTTAGGATTCTCTCTCTCCCTCTCTCTCTGCCCCTCCCCCACTCGTGCTCTGTCTCTCTCAAAATAAATAAATAAGCTTAAGAAAATCCTTAGGTATCTACAATAGAGATACTAGAATAAAGAAGTATATTTAGCAAGGCTGTGAAATACAAGGACAATGTCAAAATTAACTGTATGTACTGGCAACGAACAACTGGAAAGTGTAAAATGTTCATTATTACCTACAAAATTAATATCACAAAGTATGGAATACTTTGAAACTCCCTTCAAAAGGTAGAGCCTAGAGAGCGCCTGGGGGGCTCAGTTGGCTGAGCGTCCGACTTCGGCTCAGGTCATGGTCTCACGGTTTGTGGGTTTGACCCCCGCGTCGGGCTCTGTGCTGACAGCTCGGAGCCTGGAGCCTGCTTTGGCTTCTGTGTCTCCCGCTCTCTCTGCCCCTTCCCCTATTCATACTCCATCTCTCTCTCAAAAATAAATAAATGTTAAAAAAAATTAAAAACAAAAAAAGGTAGAGCCTAATCCACTTCTCCCTCAGTATGGGTTGGATTTAGTTACTCACTTCTTTTTTAAGTTTATTTATTTATTTTGAGAGAGGCAGAGCATGAGCAGGACAGTGGCAGAGAGAGAAGGAGAGAGAGAGAATCCCAAGCAGGCTCTACACTGTCAGTGCAGAACCCAATGTGGGACTCAAACTCACAAACCTCAAGATCAGGACCTAAGCCGAAATCAAGACACTCAACCAACTGAGCCACCCGGGAGCCCCTAGGTACTCACTTCTAACAAACAGAAAACAAACAAAAGCAGAAACGGCAGTGGATAACTTCAGAGGTTAGGTCATAAAAGGTCATGCAGCCTCTTGCTTGCCCTCTCTTGGATCTGAGGCTGGAGGAAATTAGCTAGTATGCTGAGGCACTTGAGGAGTCTATGGAAAAGCCCATGGGCGAGAGCTGGGGACACCTAGCTTGTGAGCAGGTCCTCCGGCCCCAGTCCAGCCCTCAGCTGATGCAGCCCTGGCTATCCTAACACAACCACATGATAACTTGAACGGGAACCACCTAGCTAAGCCATTTTTGAATTCCTGACCTACAGCAGCTGTTAGATAACAAATGTCTGCTGTTTCAAGCCTCTATCTTTTAGGGTAACGTGATACACAGCAATAGACAATACAGTGTGAAAATTAATAAAACGAAACCTTATTTAGAATGGAGTCTGGCGGCCAGCAGAGGGAGCTCTCATGTCAATTACGCACCCACCAGGAACCTTCCAGGTGGCTACTGCTTTCCTGCCTCTGCCTGCCTCAGGACTTTTAGTTGCCAACAGCCCCTCCTCCTCACCCCCTTTCCTCCCTAAAGAGCCTGTGCTCTGCAGACCTGCCTCTGCTTTTGACAGAGCTTTCTTGCCCCGGGATGCAATTCCCTGCTATTCCCAAATAAACCCATTTTCACGGATAAAATAAGTGGCAGTTTGGGGCGCCTGGGTGGCTCAGTCGGTTAAGCATCTGACTCCGGCTCAGGTCATGATCTCGCAGTCTGTGAGTTTGAGCCCTGCATCAGGCTCTGTGCTGACAGCTCAGAGCCTGGAGCCTGCTTCAGATTCTGTCTCCCTCTCTCTCTGACCCTCCCCCGTTCATGCTGTCTCTCCCTGTCTCAAAAATAAATAAATATTAAAAAAAAAAAAAAAGTGGCAGTTTTATCTTTAAGGTTAACATTACTTGGTGATCAGAAGTGAGGCCCAGAACACCCCCAACAAATCTGAGGCTGTTGGGCAAGCAGGTACTCGTACCCACAGCGCCAACTGAGCTCAGTGCTTTCTTACCCACCCTGAAGTGTGAGGGGAAATTTTCTCCTGGATTCCAAGCTCTGCTCTCTGTTCGAGCTCTCGATGCTGTTCAGTGTCTGTTTCAAGGCCTTGTTTTTTTCTGAGAATAACCCATTTGGCCTCAGTCCGACTCCCACTTGGAACTAGACTGTTCCTTTTGGAACCATGCTGGCCTTTGGTCTGATTCCTTCTGGAGCCAGGCTGTTCCCACTGAAAGTGTGCTGTTTAGGGATTATTCTCTTTGCTCTAGAGAAAAGCCTCTAAGAAATGGGATCCTAGGGATCATAAGTGCTTTGAGAATGTCCTCCCTACTGGTTTTAAGTTTGAAAACTATGGTCTCAGGGCACCCAGGTGGCTCATCTGGTTAAGGATCCAACTCTTAATTTCGGCTCAGCTCATGATCTCACAGTTCGTGAGTTTGAGCCCCACGTCAGGCTCTATGCTGACAGAGCAGAGTCTGCTTGGAATTCTCTCTCTCTGCCTCTCTGCTGTGCTCACTCTCTCTCAAAATAAACAAACATTTAAAAACTATGGTCTCAGGTGGCTCAGTTGGTCAAGCATCCGACTTTGGCTCAGGTCATGATCTCATGGCTCGTGAGTTCGAGCCCCCAGTTGGGCTCTGGGCTGATAGCTCAGAGCCTGGAGCCTGCTTCAGTTTCTGCCTGTGTGTGTGTGTGTGTGTGTGTGTGTGTGTGTGTCTGCCCTTCCCCCGCCTCATGCTCTGTCTCTCTGTCTCAAAAATAAAGAAACAATAAAAAATTTATAAAATAAGGGTGGGGGGCACCTGGGTGGCTCAGTTGGTTGGGCATCCAACTTCAGCTCAGGTCATGATCTCACAGGTTCGAGAGTTCGAGCCCCACGTCAGGCTCTGTGCTGACAGCTCAATACCCAGAGCCTGCTTCAGATTCTATGTCTCCCTCTCTCTCTCTGCCCCTCCCCTGCTCGTGCTCTGTCTCTGTCTCTCAAAAAGTGAATAAACGTTAAAAAAAATATTTAAAAAATAAATAAAAATAAAAACTATGGTCTCTCCACACGCTCATTTATAAGTAAATGGACTGACTTAACCAAAAGTAATTTAGAACTTTAATGGCCATTATGGGGAAGGGAGGGGAAGGGAAGGGAGATACTCTGAATGGGATGCCTACTTTATTTTTATTTTATTTTATTTTATTTTATTTTATTTTATTTTATTTTATTTTATTTTTATTAATTTTTGAGGCAGAGAGAGACAGAGCATGAGCAGGGGAGGGGCAGAGAGAGAGGGAGACACAGAATCTGAACCAGGCTCTAGGCTCTGAGCTGTCAGCACAGAGCATTGCCGACACGGGGCTCGAACTCACAGGGTGTGAGATCATGACCTGAGCTGAAGTCAGACACTTAACCGACTGAGCTACCCAGGCGCCCCAGGGATGCCTACTTTATTTTATTATTTAAAAAAATATATTTTTTAATGTTTATTTATTTTTGAGAGATAAAGAGACAGAGCATGAGCAGGGGAGGGCAGAGAGAGAGGGAGACGCAGAATCTGAAGCAGGCTCCAGACTCTGAGCTGTCAGCACAGAGCCCAACGCAGGGCTCGAACCCACAGACCGCAAGATCATGACCTCAGCTGAAGTTGGACGCTCAACCGACTGAGCCACCCAGGCACCCCTTGGGATGCCTACTTTAAATGGTATCTTGAGGCTCCCAAATGTTTTCGGGATTCTAAATTTGCCTCTTTGAAAAATACTATTTTGGGCACTGGGGTGGCTCAGTCAGTTGACTGTCTGGCTTCAGCTCAGGTCATGATCTCATGGTTTCAGAGTTCGAGCCCCGTATCAGGCTGTCTGCTGTCAGTGCTGAGCCTGCTTCAGATCCTCTGTCCCCCACTGCCCTCCGCCCTCTGCCCCTCTCCTGCTCACACCTTCTCTCTCAAAAATAAATAAACGTTACAAAAAAGAAAAGAAAGATACTATTTCTCTTTTAAATTTATTCATTTATTTTGAGAGAGAGAGAGAGCACCCACAAGCAGAGGAGGGGCAGAGAGAGAGGGAGAGAGAGAGAATCCCAAGCAGGCTCCACACTGTCAGCATGGAGCCCGACTCAAGGCTCAAACTCACTGGCCAGGACACCATGACCTGAGCGAGATCAAGAGACCGACACTTAACTGACGGGCCCACCCAGGCGCGCCGAAAAATACTGTTTCTAAGTTAACTGAGGCAAACCAACAATTAACAGGAGTCACAATGGCTTCTGAGGCCTCCTGCCCCTTCCCCATCCTCTTTGTCTGCAGACGCAGCAGCTACTTACGCCCAGTGCTTTTTTCCTCTTTCTGCCAAACTTCCCTTTTCCTTTGAACCTCTCCCCTCTCCCTCCTCTCCTGAACCTATTAAAACTTGGCCCTTCAAAGTTAAGTCTTCTGGGGGCGCCTGGGTGGCTCAGGGGGTTGAGCATCCGACTGTTGATTTCAGCTCAAGTCATGATCCGAGGGTTGTGGGTTCGAGCCCCATGTAAGGCTCTGTGCTGACAGCACGGAACCTGCTTGAGATTCTCACTCTCTCCCTCTCTCTCTGCCCCTCCCCACCCTCTCTCCTCCGTTCTCTCTCTCTCAAAATAAATAAATAAACATTAAAAACAAAAAGTAAAGTAACTGAAGACTCTCCTGGGTTTGCTGAAGAGTTTAACATAGTTATTCAAACTTCTCTACCTGGTCTCGCAGATTTTTATCAATTAGGCCACATATATTGGTGAGTGCCAGGCCAAATGTAGGATAAAGCTAGCCAAAAGGGAACATCCTGAAGGGATTTTAGAGAAACAAACCCCTAGCTGTGGGCAAGATACCAGCACACTAGCTAGAAACCGCTACAGAGCAAGGACAGGTGAGCCAAATTTGGACTCTTAACTGCCAGAGCCACCCAGATGGCCCTCAACAGCTTTTCTCAAGCCTGCAGACTGGAATCAAAGTCAGGCTTGTACACAGAAGCCTGATGAACCTGTTCATAATTACAATTGGCTCCAAACTGTCTTTAAAAAAATTCTGGTCCTCCTTCAGCAACTGGATCCACCCAGGGAGCGCTCAACTCTGCGGTTACAAACAGGCTAAAGTGGTCTTTCTCCTTTAGTTAAAAGGACCGGGATGGAACTATGTCAGCCCCAGATTTAATCTGTCAGACCACATCAGTCATATGCTAGATGAGTCACATAAAAGAAAGACCAATAAAATTCTTAATTTTCAACTCTGGGAAAGAAGCTCCCGGAACAAACCAAACCCCTCAAGTCTCTGTTGTCACCGCAGAGTGCCAGGACACCGGCAGAGCACTCCAGGTGCCCTCAGCCCTCTCGCCAGCCTTTGCAAAGTCCTCATTCCCCATGGTGGGGCTCTGAGGGACCACAAGGCGCTTCACAGCCCTCCCTCTTGTGATCAGCTTGGAGAAACCACTCCATAGATCAGGAATGAATGTTTCTGTCCTAGCGGACAGCACAGCTACAATCCTGGTGCCCGGCTACCTGCCTTGAGGTACTCAAACAGCTCAGACAGTGGGGGTCTCTAAGAAACTTCTAATAAACCTGTCTCTGAGCCCACTCTCTGTCTAGGCCTCTGAGAGACACCTACCCTTTTCTCCTTAGTTCTTCCAACCTATTCAGTTATTGGATTGAGGTCTTAGAAAAGTATCACGCCAGAATTTTTTTCTCACAAAGGAGGGAAATAATTCTAGGATTTTACAACAGTAATCAAAATAGCCAACCAGGGCAGTTAAATCACGCTTTGCTGTCTTTTATTTTCTGTTTCTGACTCTCACTGCCACTCTGTTTATGGGCAAAATCCTCAACTGATATTGGCAGAATCCACAAGGCACCTCCCCTCAAGATTCCAATGGATCCCTCAAGGGGTGTCTGGGGGGCTTGGGTCATGATCTCACGGCTTGTGAGCTCGAGCCCCGCGTGGGGTTCTGTGCTGACAGCTCAGAGCCTGGAGCCTGCTTCAGATTCTGTGTCTCCCTCTCTTTGCCCCTCTTGCACTCATGCATTTTCTCTCTCTCTCTCTCTCTCTCTTTCTCTCTCTCTCTCTCTCATAAATAAATAAATAAATAAATAAATAAATAAATGTTAAAAAAAAAATAGGTCACCTCAAACCCTCTCCCCAGAATTAATACCTATAGGTAAGCCCTGGAAGGCATCAAGCCCATAACAGGTTAGGAGGCTTAGGGCCCCATCATCCCCTGCACTAGTCCCTGTAATACCATTTTACCTGTAAGAAAACCCAATGGCCACAGAAGGGAAGTTTGTCCAGAACCTCCCAGCAATAAATAACACTGTTATCCCTCAACACCCTCTTGTTCCTAACCCACATGTGCTAACGTCCATTCCCAATGAAAGCAAATTTTTCACTGTAATTGACCCAAGAGTACATTTAGTTTTCCAGCCGATAAGGATAGCCAGCCAGAATCTGTTTCCCTTCACTTGGGAAGAACAGGAATCCGCCTGGACAGTAATGCCCTAGGCCTACAGAGACTTCTTACTTTTCACAAACCTTAAAAGCCAATTTGGATGACAGCAAGTTTTCTGCAGGCTCTACTTTGTCGCAATATGTAGATGATTTGCTTCTCTGCTCCCCTCCTCCTGCCACTTCACAGGAGACAGCATCCACATGTTAAAACTTTTGGCCTTAAAGAGACATAAAGTGGGAATGCAAGCTGGCACAGCCATTTTGGAAAACAGTATGGAGGTTCCTCAAAAAACTAAAAATAGAACTACCCCACAACCCAGGAATTGCACTACTAGGCATTTATCCACGGGATGCAGGTGTGCTGTTTCGAAGGGACACATGCACCCCAGTGTTTACAGCAGCACTATCGACAAGAGCCAAAGTATGGAAAGAGCCCAAATGTCCATCGATGGATGAATGGATAAAGAAGATGTGGTTTATGTACACAATGGAGTATCACTCGGCAATCAAAAAGAATGAAATCTTGCCATTTGCAACTACGTGGATGGAACGGGAGGGTATTATGCTAAGTGAAATTAGTCAGAGAAAGACAAATATCATATGACTTCACTCATGAAGACTTTAAGAGACAAAACAGAGGAACATAAAGGAAGGGAAACAAAAAGAATATAAAAACAGGGAGGGGGATAAAACATAAGAGACTCATAAATATGGAGAACAGAGGGTTACTGGAGGGGTTGTGGGAGGAGAGATGGGCTAATTGGGTAAGGGGCATTAAGAAATCCACTCCTGAAATCATTGTTGCACTATATACTAACTAATTTGGATGTAAATTATTTTAAAAAATAAATAAGTAAAATAAAATAATGTTGTTCAATCTCCAAATTAAAACAAAAAGAGAGAGAGAGAGAGAGACATAGTCTCCCTGAACCCCACAAAAAACCTTCAATTTGCTCAAACTCAGGTTCAAAACTTTGGGCATCTGATCTTGAAGCAAAGACTACATTTGGACCCAGACAAAACCCCTCATGACTGCTTAATGCTGACAGATCACCTTCTGACCCCCATGACAATTTGCGGGAAACTCCTTTAGCCAATACAGATGTTTCATAGTCTACTAATGGTTCTTAAAGGATGAAAATGGGACTGGCTGGCTCAGTCAGTGGACCATGTGACTCTTGATCTTAAGGTCATAGGTTCAAGCCCCACGTTGGGTGTAGAGAGTATTTAAAAAAATTTTTTTAATCTTAAAAAAAAAAAAAAAAAGAACGGGGCGTCGGTGGCTCAGTCGGTTGAGCATCTGACTTTGGCTCAGGTCGTGATCTTGCAGTCTGGTCTGTGGGTTCGAGCCCCACAAGGGGCTCCGTGCTGACAGCTCAGAGTCCAGAGCCTGCTTCGGATTCTGAGTCTCCCTCTCTCTCTGCCCCTCCCCTGCTCGCGCTCTGTCTCTTTCTGTCTTTGTCTCTGTCTCTCTCTCAAAAATTAAGAAACATTTTTTTAAATGTTAAAACGATGAAGGATGAAAATGGTAAATATGGTGCTGGGTATACTACTGCACCCTCTTGAAGTCACTGAGATGACACCTTGACCTCCGGCCACTCCAACACGACAGCCTGAGCTCTGCAGCTTACTCTAGCTTGTATCTTCATCCATGACAAAACCAGAAACATTTTCCATAGAAAAAATGCTGCTTTCAAGGAAACCAGTGGTCAAAACCTTTGTCATGGTCCAAAAGGATGTTCTCCCAAATGATGATTTGGAAAAGTTGATAAGAGATAGCCAAGAATTGGCCCCAGAGATGAAAAACAGTATTGGAAATCTAGTAATTACTGGCTCAACAAGAAGAGAACTCTGGTTTGAACCAAATAACAATCCAGCCTTCCCAGAAATTCTAAAGTTCGCACTACCTCCCTCCATACGTGCATTAAATCATGGTCTACTGACAGAATGGTAGCATTCATGAACCACTATTTGTGGAGAAAGAGAAGAAAGGGTGCCCATAGCGTCTACCTTGCTTTCCCACCAATCCAAAGTATAATCCAGGGAAATCTGTTCACACAAGTGGATTTCACACAGCTTTCCCATCTCACAGGTATAGATATATATGTTTTAGTCATGGTTTGTATGGTTTCTCACTGGACCAAAGCTTTCTTTTCTGGACGGGCCAATGCTTCTTCTGTGGCTAAAATTCCATTAGAAAAGGGAGCGCCTGGGGGCGCCTGGGTGGCTTGGTCGGTTAAGCGTCCGACTTCGGCTCAGGTCATGATCTCACGGTCCGTGAGTTCGAGCCTCGCGTCGGGCTCTGTGCTGACAGCTCAGAGCCTGGAGCCTGTTTCGGATTCTGTGTCTCCCTCTCTCTCTGTTCCTCCCCTGCTCATGCTCTGTCTCTCTCAACAATAAATAAACATTAAAAAAAAAATTACATTCTATTAGAAAAGATTATCCCTACCCAGGGATCTCCTCTTGAACTTTGCAGTCATCAGGGAACTCATTTCACTGGCCAGTCCAACAACACATTCAGTTTGTACCCCACCTTCAATCCTCAGAGTTGGCTGGATGTACTAACTGTGGCATTGAAACTCAACTAGCACAGTTGGTAGGGACCCTCCAAGTACCTTGGCTAAAAGCATTGCCATTAGTCCTTCTAAACCTCAGATTCACTCCCTTGGAAACTCACAAATTTTTAGCCTTTGAGGTAGTCATAAGACATCCAGTGCACTTGGCTTCTCCCTCCTTTGACTGACAGTTGAAAAAAGAAGATGTATTTCAATATTGTAAAGCTATAATTGCTTCTAATAAAAGCAACCATGCTTTGGGGAGCCTCGCTGGTTCAGTTGGTAGAGCATGTGACTCTTGATCTCGGGGTTATGAGTTTGAGCCCCACACTGGGTGTAGAAATTACTTAAACAAAAATGAATAAAATCTTAAAAAAAAAAAAAAAAAGAAGTAACCATGTTTTGATAATCTCTTCACCGTGCATTCCCAGGAGACAATGACCTGGAGCATCACACTTGTAACCTGAACATTTTAGACTCTAACTTCTCTGAAAAGGCCCTTATCAGGTCCTGTAACCACCCTTTGTTCACCAAAGTCTTCGGAAGAGACTCTCGGATTCACGTGATACATCTAAAGAAAGCACCAGAGCCTGCCTAGCCCTGCACATCTGGTCACCTGGAATAAAGACCCCCCCAAACTGAGGCAGACGGCATCTGAAGAGACAGCTTTCCTAAGACGTCCAGACTAGGCCTCTGTACCTTTTTCTCACTGTTGTTTCTTATCTCTTTTTCATGGAAAGACAATGCCCTTGTCTGCATTTCCCAAGCCCTTGGGAAAGGGGGAAACTTCGATGATTATGGCCCTTCAGAAACAACCTCATCGTGATCCCATGAGAAATTAATTTTTCACTTGCTTTTTCTGAAGGGCTAGAAGGTTCAGAATTCACAAAAGTCTTCTTTCAACTGAAATATTAACTGACTTTGGATTCTTATTCAAATTCACGTCTCTGAATTTGTAACCCTATAGGCTATACTATCTGATCTGTAACACGTTTGGTTCCAAACAATTCTTTTGAGATAACAATTCTGTTTTAAACCATCTTTGAAGTTTTGCTGTTTTGCACAAAATTCATCAGCTATCGCTTCATGTTTATACCGTCACTGCACCTTCTCAAATGCACCTGGTTAGTTCCTCAGTGTGCTCCTCTGCCTTCATGAAGGTCTAGGTGGAGACCTCCAGGGGCATCTGGGGGTCTCAGTCGGTTAAGCGTCAGACTCTTGATTTCGGCTCAGGTCACGATCTCACAGTTCGTGGGATTGAGCTCTGTGTTGGGATGTGCACGCGCACTTGCTCTCTCTCAAAATAAACACTAAAAAAAAGTGGGGGGTGGGGTCACCTGGGTGGCTCAGTCAGTTAAGCATCCGACTTCGGCTCAGGTCATGATCTTGCGGTTTGGGAATTCGAGCCCCGCATTGGGCTCTGTGCTGACAGCTCAGAGCCTGAAGCCTGGTTCAGATTGTGTCTCCCTCTTTCTCTCTCTCTGCCCATCCCCCACTCTCACTCTGTCTCTCTCTCTTTCTCTCAAAAATAAATAAACATTTTTGGCACAAAAACAGACACTCAGATCAATGGAACAGAATAGAGAACCCAGAAATGGACTCACAAACATATGGCCAACTAATCTTTGACGAAGCAGTAAAGAATATCCAATAGAATAAGGACAGTCTCTTCAGCAAGTGGTGCTGGGAAAACTGGACAGCAACATGCAGAAGAATGAACCTGGACCACTTCCTTACACCAGACACAAAAATAAACTCAAAATGGATGAAAGGCCTAAATGTAAGACAGGAAACCATCAAAATCCTCAAGGAGAAAGCAGGCAAAAACTTCTTTGATTTTGGCCACAGCAACTTACTCAACACGTCTCTGGAAGCAAGGGAAACAGAAGCAAAAATGAACTATTGGGACCTCATCAAAATAAAAAGCTTCTGCACAGCAAAGGAAACAATCAGCAAAACTAAAAGGCAACCGACACAATGGGAGAAGACATTTGCAAACGACATATCAGATAAAGGGTTAGTATCCAAAATCTAGAAAGAACTTGTCAAACTCAGCACCCAAAAAACAATCCAGTGAAGAAATGGGCAAAAGACATGAATAGACACTTCTCCAAGGAAGACATCCAGATGGCCAACCGACACATGAAAAAATGCTTATCATCACTCGTCATCAGGAAAATAGAAATCAAAACCACAATGAGATGATACCACCTCACACCTGTCAGAATGGCTAACATTAACAACTCAGGCAACAACAGATGTTGGCAAGGATGCGAGGATGTGGAGAAAGAGGATCTCTTTTGCATTGTTGGTGGCAATGCAAGCTGGTGCAGCCACTCTGGAAAAACAGTCTGGAGGTTCCTCAAAAAACTAAAAATAGAACTACCCTATGACCCAGCAATTGCACTACTAGGTATTTACCCAAGGGATACAGGTATGCTGTTTCGAAGGGACACATGCACCCCAATGTTTAGAACAGTGCTATCACCAACAGCCAAAGTATGGAAAGAGCCCAAATGTCCATTGATGGATGAATGGATAAAGAAGATGTGGGGGCACCTGGGTGGCTCAGTCTGTTGGGTGTCCAACTTCGGCTCAGGTCATGATCTCGCGGTTCATGAGTTCGAGCCCCCACTTCAGGCTCCATGCTCACACCTTGGAGCCTGGAGCCTGTTTTGGATTCTGTGTCTCCCTCTCTCTCTACTCCTCCCCTGCTTGCACTCTGTCTCTCTCTCAAAAATAAATAAACATTAGAAAAAAAAACTTAGAAAAATATGGGGGCGCCTGGGTGGCTCAGTTGTGTAAGGCTCAGGTCATGAGCTCACGGTTCATGAGTTTGAGCCCCACATCAGGCTCCGTGCTGATGGTGTGAAGCCCGCTTGGGATTCTCTCTCTCTCCCTGTCTCTCTGCCCCTCCTCTGCTCTAACTCTCTCTCAAAATAAATAAATAAACTTAAACAAATTTTTTAATAAAAAAAATATACATGGAAGACAGATGGGAAGTACCTTTGGGCTCTCTGTCCTAACCTTCTTTGTTACTCAAATGTGGCCTTAAGTGAAATGCTGTGCAGTTTCCTTCTCACATAGGACATGACGATCAGGAAAAGTCTTCCCTGGTACTAAGGGGCAAAACCAGCAAATGTGGAGAACCTGCCTCTTGATTAGTGACGCCTGCAAAGAGAGATTTTAATCAAAAGGGGATGTGAGGATCAGTAATGAGAAGGCAGTCGGGAGGCCGGCAGGGGGAGCCCTCGCTGACCCCGCCCCACTCCTCGTCAATTGCACATCTCTTAGGAGGAGACAAACCGTGCCCAGCCTTACTGCTTTACTACCCTAGCAGGAAGATTTCATTCTCCTGCAGCAACAGCCCAGCCAATGATAAGCCAGTATACTTACAACCCCCAGTTTGCTCCAACCCCCCTCTCCTCTATAAAACGGCGGTCCTCTGCTTTGCTCTATTCCTCCCCTTCCTTGTGTACACTTGCCTGTGGCTTGCTTGTCCCAGATTGCAATTCTCTGCTATACACAAACGCATTTTTGCTGGCAAAATAAATGGCATTTTTACTTTTATGGTTAACAACCGAGAACTAAATAAATGTAGAAATATACTATTTTCTATATTGTTAAAATATCAATTCTCCCCAAAATAGATCTAAAGCTTCAATACAATCCCAATCAAAATCTCAGAGAGCCATTTGGAAAAACTGACAAGCTAATTCTAAAATTTATATAGAACTATCTTGAAGAGCCAAAATGACTTGGAAAAGAGAAGAAGCTGGGCGCCCGGGTGGCTCAGTTGGTTGAGCATCCGACTCTTGATTTCAGCTCAGGTCATGATCCCAGGGTCGTGGGATTGGGCCCCACATCAAGCTCTGCACTGAGCATGGAGCCTGCTTAAGATTCTCTCTTTCTCTCTCTCTCCCTCTGCCCCTCTTCCCCATTCATGCTCGCTCACTCTCTCTCAAATAAAAAAGAGAGAAGACAAGTTGGACAACTTACACTACTTGATCTCAAGAATTATTATAAAGCTCTAATAATCAGGTCTGTGGGATATTAGTATAGGATCAATGAACAACATAGAAAATTCCTGAAAATACACCCACGAAAAAACTGTCAGTTGATTTTTTTTTTTAATATTTATTTATTTTGAGAGACAGCAAGCGAGCGAGAGAGCAGGGGAGGGTCAGACAGAGAGAGAGAGAGACAAAGAGCGAGAGAATCCCAAGTGGGCTCTTTGCTGTCAGCACCCAGCCCGAGGTGGGGCTCGATCTCCCAACCATGAGATCATGACCTGAGCTGAAATCAAGAACCGATGGTCAACTTAGCCACCCAGGTGCCCCTCAATTGATTTTTTTAAATTAATTTTATTTTATTTTTTTAATTTACATCCAAATTAGTTAGCATATAGTGCAACAATGACTTCAGGAGTAGATTCCTTAATGCCCCCCCCCATTTAGCCCATCCCCCCTCCCACAACCCCTCCAGTAACCCTCTGTTCTCCATATTTAAGAGTCTCTTATGCTTTGTCCCCATCCCTGTTTTTATATTATTTTTATTCCCTTCACTTATGTTCATCTGTTTTGTCTCTTAAAGTCTTCATGAGTGAAGTCATATGATATTTGTCTTTCTCTGACTAATTTCACTTAGCATAATACCCTCCCGTTCCATCCACGTAGTTGCAAATGGCAAGATTTCATTCTTTTTGATTGCCGAGTGATACTCCATTGTATACATAAACCACATCTTCTTTATCCATTCATCCATCGATGGACATTTGGGCTCTTTCCATACTTTGGCTCTTGTCGATAGTGCTGCTGTAAACACTGGGGTGCATGTGTCCCTTCGAAACAGCACACCTGCATCCCGTGGATAAATGCCTAGTAGTGCAATTGCTGGGTCGTGGGGTAGTTCTATTTTTAGTTTTTTGAGGAACCTCCATACTGTTTTCCAGAGTGGCTGCACCAGCTTGCATTCCCATCTCAATTGATTTTTAACAAAGATCTTAAGGTAACACAATGGGGAGAGGATGGTCTTCAAAACATGGTGCTAGAATGGCAGCATATACATGTGGAAAACTACGACCCTTTACCTCTACTCACACCATAAAGGAAAAAACACTGACAAACTGGACTTCATCAAAATTAAAAGTGTCCCTGCTTAAGATACTGGTAAGAAAATTAAAAGGCAAGCCATAGACTGTGAGAACAAATTTGCAACATATACATATACATATATGTATATGTATATGTATATGTATATGTATATGTATATATGTACATATATATGTATATATGGCAAAGAACTCGCATCCTGAATATGTAAAGAATTCTTAAAACTTGATGAGATAAATAATCCATATTGTAAGGGCAAAAGATTTGAACAGACACTTCACAAAAGAAGATATACAAATGGCCAGTAAAATAAGCACATTTGAAAAGATACTCAACACCATGGTCATTGGGGAAATGTAAATTAAAGTTTCAGCGAGTTACCATCTCACATCCATGAAAATGGCTAAACTTTAAGAGGATGGCAACACTGAATTGAGAACAAGGAACAACTGGGAACATAAAATGATAGCAAACGTTTTGGTAAATAATTTGGCACTTTCTTATGTAGTTACTTATACACTTCGACCCATCATTTCTATCATTTCAGCAAGAGAAATAAACATACATCCACATATAGACTTGTATACATGAATATTCACAGCAGCTTTATTCACAATAGCCCCAAACTGGAGAGAAACGAAATGCTCATCGACAGACGTACCTATAGCCCAAATAATGGTATATCGATTCGATGGAACCGCGCAGCAAAGAGTGACCTACTGATACCTGTACCACCTCGATTTCCAAAACATTATGCCTGGTGAAGGAAGTCAAACACAAAGTGTTCACTCCATGGCATTCCATTTACGTGAATTCTAGAAAAGGGACACTGAATCTACAGAAACAGCAGATCAGTAGTTGCCTGGGGCCCAGTGGAGGGAGGACTGGCCACAGAGGAATGAGGGAACTTCTGAGGGTGGGAGGATGTTGTACATCTGGACTATGGTGGATTTACAAAGATGTGTACATCTACCAAAACCCAGCAGACCACACTTAAAATAGATGTTTTATTATACGTAAGTTATACCTCAATAAAGTTTGATGTGAAAAAAAGTACCCATTCCCAAAGTTTTATCCTGGCCTCTACACCCTACGTGGTCTGGCCCCTGCTGGCCTCGCCATCTCCTTGCACGCCTCCTTCTCCACCTTCCACTCTCCACCTGCTTCCTGCTTCCTGCTTCCTGCTTTCTACACCTCGGAAACCTCCAGCTCCAGAGACCACAGTGGCTGGGAGCTGAGTTCAGGAACCAGACTCAAACTCTGGGTTTGAAGCAGTGGGAAGCTGAGGAGACCGGTCAAGTTTCTTGACCTCTTTTCCTCAGTTTTCTTATCCATAAATGGAATGATAATAGTCCTTTCTTCACAATGTCCTGAGGAGGATTCAGTGAGTTGACACAGCACTTTTGGTGTCTAGCACAGGGCTGGCATACTACTTCCTGCCATCTGGTCTTATACGGCCCATGAGCTAAGACTTACTTTTACATCTTTTAATAACTGGGAAAAAAGTATTTTTTGACACATGAAAATGATATGAAACTCAAATTTCAACATCGACGAATAAGGTTTTGTTGAAAGAGAACACTCGCATTTGTACTGTCTGTGGCTCCCTTCCCACAAGGTCGCAGACTTAGAAGCTGCCTCGGAGACCACATGCCTGCAAAGCCTAAAGTATTTACTATCCAGCTTTTCACAGAAAAAAACCACCACCACCCTGCCAACCTCTGGTCTAGCATGTGTCCGTCTTCAGCGTCGGTCCCACTTTGCATTAGCTGTTCCTTGTATCTGGAAGGGTCTTCCACCAGATCTTAGGGTAGCTCGCTCCCTTTTTGTAACTCAGACTGCAATTGAAACGTTACCTCCTTAGAGGTCTTCTGTGGTCACCTTGTCACTCTCCTATCTTTTCACTCTGTTCTAACGTTTGACATGTCCTTCCCCCCCATGTTCTTGGAACTGAACCTCATGCCTGACTCTCAGGAAGTGCTCAGTAACTGGGTTCCTGGCACTTCCTGACCGAAGGCAGCCCAGGAGATTCTGAGCTTGTCGGGGAGCTGGTGTGATGGAAGAGACCGTCACTCAGCGGCGCATATGGGTGTGTCAGGAGGTTCATCAGCCATGGCAAGGCTCTGCCCCCGGCCCTGATGCACAAGGAGGGACATTGAAACCTACCTGTACAACGGGAGGGCTCTGCAGGAGACTGAGCCTTCATCTGAGGCCTGGAGGCTCCCAGGGAGTCCCTTGCATCCACACCATCCTCCCTTCCTTCAAAACAGGAAGGGGTTCTGGGTAGGGGGGTGGGGGAGGTGAAGCTTACACAGCATATCACGCAAAGTCAACAAAACCATAATGGTCCTATCAAAGAAAGGCCCAGGCCTCAGGGAATCCTGGCATGGCAAGTTAGGGCTGAGCGTGGAGAAGACACAGGCCTCTTCAAGCCACTCTGCACTCAGTGCAACCACCTCCACTCTGCAGCCCCGCCCCCTTCTCTCTGCAGGGACCTTGAAGTCGTCAGTTACTCCTCTGCCCAGGTCCGAATCCTCCTGGACTTCCGCGGACCTCCCTATTCAAGCCAACTCCCATCCCTCCACCTCCCCCACACTCTCCTCTACTTCACACAGAAACTTCCTTGAAGACTTGTCTGCGGGCCTTATCTCCATGACCCCACCTCCCACGTGCTCTCCGCCAGCACCAATGTGCTTTGTCTGTCACAGCTGCCAAGGAAGGACACAGCCCAGAATCCAACATCCCCCGTCGGACCTTTTTATACCTGCCCTAACAGGGTGCCTGCTCCATGGGACCCTCTCCCCGGGCATCTGGAGAGCCGGACATTCCCGTATCTCTCTGTCCTTCTTTCTCAGCCGCTCTGTTGATGACAATTTGCCCAAGGTCACAGAGCTTAGAAGGGGTGGGGGAAGGTTTGTTCTCTCCCTTCCACCACCACACAAGAGTTAAGTATGGTGGCGGCATAACACACACATGGAAAAGTGCTCAGGGGTCAACTGAAGGGGCACAGGATGGGAACTAGTCTGCACAGACAGGTGAGTGTTATTCAGAAGTCCATGAGGAAGTTTCAAGAAGCAAAGTACAAGAATCAGATTTGCATTTCAGATCAATCACTCTAAGATGAGAAGAAGGGGGGCAAGGGGCTACAACAGAGCCAAGCCGGTGAGGGGCAACTGCTATAATCCCAGAGACAGGCTATGTGGTGGAAGGGATGGACAGGAAGAGCCAGAATCAAGAATATCTAGGAAGAAGTTCTGAGCGAGCCTGGAGGTGAGGGAAGAGCCTCCGAGATGTCTTACTTTGGCTAATGAGTAAACCGTGGCACAGGCACCAGGGTGGGGTGCTGCAGACAGCAAGGTGGAGTCACTCGGGTCCAGCGGGGGCCTGTGTCAAGCAGCAACACAGGCGGTGAAGGACACCGCCGCCACGAGATCTCGGCCAGACCAGCATCAGCGGACACCCCGGAACCGACGACAAGCAGAAGCAGAGGAGGTCCGCTGGGGCCCCGGGACCAACTAAACCCCCTTAAAAGGGGCAGACTTTTGCAGCAAACCGTCAGACTCTTCAGACACGACCCCTCTATGTGTGACCACCTCAAAAGGGCAGCTGCGGCCGAGGCCTCTGCCCGACTGGTCTCCGAACAGCCCCGAGATCCTTCAAGGGCTTGGACGTGATGAGCAGTGAGTGCCGAGAGCTGGCTCGGACGGGACCGAGGCTTCCTCTCCACTGTGCGCCCGCAGACTGACTTGGCGTTTGACCCCCTTCCGTTGCCTTGCCTGTCGTGTGGCCTGTCTCGTGTTCTGCTCCGGGTGCCGTGGAAGAAGCCAAGTTAATCACGTGGCGAAATGTCCCTGCGTTTGGAACCCAGAACCTGCTCTATGATGGTGTCAGCCTTGTTGGGTGACTGAATAAAGCCGTCATTGTGGAAAGACACAACCCGTGTGTGCGCCTTCACAGCGTGCTCATGACAGGGCTCTCAGGGAGAGTGGGGACACATCAATGTTACCACTGCCGCCAAAATCCACCGAGCCAAATGCGTCCTTGTATTTGGTGTGCTATAGGCTGAAGTTCCCAAACACACACAGTGGAGACAGGCTGTCGGAAGAGACCAAGGACTCAAATCCCTAGAACACAGATCCCAGTGTAGAGCCTAGAGGCACAGCGGCCCTCTTCCTAGGTGCCTGGCAGGGAGAGCAAAGTCCAGGCACACCCCGAGCAGGTGAGGGATGAGGCCATGACCGACCAGCGGAGCCAGGGGAGGAGGCTCCAGCCAACAGGGAGGAAATCCAGCCCCTGCACAGGAAGGGAAGGGAGGAAGCACATTCTAAAGCTTCCCCATCCCAGCTCTGAGCAAGAGCTTGGGGAGCAGAGAAAGGGGGACACAGCCTCACGATGAGGAGCCCAGAGGTAGCCTTTGTGCAGGCTCCTTCAGGCAGCCACCAGCCCCTTCCGTAACTTGGCCCGAGAGCTCCAGGCAGGGGCTCCCCTCCGTGCCCCTGAAGCGCACTAGGCAGCACAGCCAGGAGCACACAAGCCTCTTCAGCATTTCTGGGATTCAGGGAAACACACCAATCCTGCCCAGGGAGGACACCCACGAGGGCTCACTGCTCGGCCAAGACAGGGACAAGGGCAGCACGGTGCTCCCACAGCCACCTCCCCCCTCAAGTTAAAGCTCCAGGAAAAGTAAGGCCGGAGCTTTGAGGAGGGCCAGCCCTTCTCAGGCTTCCCTGAGCCTGGCATGGCTCCATGCACGCCTCCCGTCTCTGCACCCATGGAAATTAATCGCACGGTTGCCTCAGCCTCTGCTCCAGGACCCAGAGGAGCCCAAACCAGTCACGGATACTCCGCCACGGGCCTGGAGCACACGGCCCGGCACTCTCCGCACGGCAGAGCTTCTCACTCTGACCCCAGTCTGTGAGGAGGAGCCCAGGATCCCCACGAGTGAGGTCACCCGAAGCCCTGAGAGGCTCCAGTTTCTCCTCTGGCCGAACTCCAAAGCCCACACAAAGCCCGGGCGTGTCACTCCCGCCGGCCTTCATTTCCTGGCTGCAAATGGAGATAAGTCTGGCGCTGCCCACCTGGCCAACAGGTTGCAAAAATGAAAACTCCACAGACAAAACGTGAAAAGCCCTACCGGCGGCCTTCACAGGCGGCCACTTCCAGAAGCCGGTCCTGACCCCTTGGCGCCCTCGGCACCCGACTGGAGCCTGGACAGACTTGTGCCCTGGGCCTGGCCTCTCCGTGTGCCGGCCAGACACGGCGCCCTGCCTTCGGTACCTCTCACCTTGCTCTACCGCGCTCGTCTCCCCTCTGCCCGCTCAGCTCTGCCCCCTCCCCCCGCCCCTCTCTCCCCCGGGCCGGGTCCCCTCTACCGCCGCAGGCCCCGGAAGTGCGCGCCTCACCTTCCGCCTCGCGCAGCCCGCCGCAGCGTAGACGATCAGATCCCGGCGACCGGTCAGTCGGCCCCGCGTTCCTCTGGGCGCCGCGGGGGCGGGCCCCGCGCCCGGCTCTCGCCATGGCAACGCTACACTTCCGGGCCGCACCGCCCAGAGCCGGAAGCCGCGGCGCCCCCTGGGAGCCAGGGGGCGTGGCCGAGCTGCCAGGGGGCGGGGATTGCCCTTCGAGGTTGGCGGTCCGCGGTGTTGTGTGAACCTCTAGCGGGGGCATCCTCGGCGCGGATAGGGTGGAAAGGGCAAGCAGTCAAAAGGCTCTCGGGAGGCGGTCATCTGTTTACGCTGAGCTTTTAAGGAAAAGTCGGGGTTCACCCGACAAAGCAGAGTCATCACGAACAGAGGGGGAAGCATGCCTATAGGTGGAAGGACCCGGTGCATGGGAGCAACGGGAAGGTGGTGGTTTGGTAGAGCGGAGGAGAATGGTCAGATATGAGTAGTCCGGACACAAGGAGCCTTGAACGTCAAACCAAGCAAAGGAGGACCCGTAAGGGAGGGAGGGGTGACTTAAGACTTGTAGGAGAGAAAGACGTCTTTGCTGATGGAGTGAGGCTAGGAGGCCATAGATAGCAACAGCATGGTTAGACACAAGGACCCCCTCAACTAGAGCTCTGGGAACTTAAAAGAGGTGACATCGGAGTTCAAGGGAATCCATGTGACATCTGAAGGGAGAGTCTGAGAATGAGGGGAGTGTGTGGAACTTCACATTACATCATCCTTTTCAGCCCCAAACTTCCTCCTCCAGTGCACCTCTACCACTCATGCCTTCCCTCAGCACCTTCCATCAGTTGGGTACCTACTGCAGATTTTCAACCATTTAAGAGTATAATGTGGGCGGGGGGGGGGGGGGACTGCCCAAGAAAAGCTGAATTCTTGAAGTAGTGATATACTTCATATCATAGTGATACCAGCATCAGCCACCACTGCTAGTGTCCTGGGCCTGATACCCCCTTGGGCAAACTTGCTGGTAAGGAGCAGGGCTGGGCCTTGGGGCATGGTACAGAGCATAGGTCTTGATGGACTCAAAGGCCTTAACAGATCAGATGGCCAGAGAGAAGGTGAAGGGACAGAATAGGGTGTGGGAGGGGCACCTGTCTGGCTCAGTCAGTAGAACATGTGACTCTTGATCTCAGGGTCATGAGTTCAAGCCCCATGTTGGGCGTGGAGCCAACTTAAAGAGTAAGAAGAGAAGAATAGGATCTGGTAGTTAAGAGGACCAGTCAGTATCAGGGCACCTGCCAGAGGCATTTTTCTTGAACCGCACTTCTAGGGAAGGTCCTGTGCCTGCTAAAACCCTCAGAGGCTCTAGCCAGGCCCAAGCAGCGAGTGCTGACCCCTCAGACCTCCCCATCCTGAGCCTCCACTCTCCTACCTAGAGTGCCCCATCTCCACTCAGGCCAGCCTCCACCTGCCTAGATCTTCTATCTAGACTAAGCTTCATGGCCCTGTGGCTGTCTGAGAATCCCTTCCTGTGTACTCATGCAATGCACCTGCACTCACTCCTGTCCAGAGTGAAGCCAGGTGGTCCTTGCACACTCCCCTGGGCAGGAATTATGACCCATGAAGCTCTATCCTCAAGGTCTGGCACCAAGAGGTGTCCAGTAAACCCCTAAACCCCTCCAGCTAGACTTCTTCCCCCCCACACGCACACACACACACCCAGGAGCACTGCCCAAGTGCCCCCAGAACGAGAGGCATCGTCCTGGTAGCAACCTTAAGAGGATTGGACCCAGAGGACCAAAAGAGGAGGAGAGAGGCAAGCCTGCCTCCAAGAAGTCCTCTGGAGCCAGGCAGGTCCACCTCACCTAGGGCCAGAGGGGTGCACAGTTAATAATGAGAGCTGTTCAGTTCCCACTGTTAACACGCACCATGGAGGTGAGGAAAGCGGCCTCCAAGACCTTGGGAATCTGCTGGGGCCCTGCAGCAACCCCTGGGAAAATTTCTTGAATCCACTATCTCCCTATTTTGTTCTGAGGTTTCCTCCAGGAAGCCCTCCCAGACCACCATCTAGGCCCTGGAAGCTGCTCAGCCTTGAACTCCCGGCAGGCCCCACCCATTCTTGGCAGGTCAGTTTTGAGTAAATCAACTCCCTCATCTATTAAATGGGAGCCTGAGGGCCAACCCAGACAGACAGGATAAAGTAACTATGGGTCACTGGCCCCTTCCAAAGGCTTTTCCTCCCAGCTTGTAGGGGGTGCTTAAGGCAGCCCAGGGGTGAGGAATGAGGCCCTGGGTGGTTGCCTGCAGCCCCCACTGGAATCTTCCCTGCCCCTCCCTTCCAGATTAACTGAAACCTGCTAATTGTGGCAGCCTTCTGCATGCTCCCCTCCCCCACCGACGATTCGTCCCTCCTTTTGCCTCCCCTCCCCTCCCCCTTCCATCCGAATGATAAAGGGTCTGGCCCGCCAGACCCGCGGGCCTCAGGCCCTCAGCCCTGCCTCTCGATACATTGCCCCATTGCCTTGTGCCGTCCACGGGGCCAGGCCCCTGCCCACGTTGCTTGCCTCCCCTGCATGGGGCCCTGCAGCAACCCACGCCTGGGGCTTCCTGGGTCGGAGTCGTCATCGCAGCCCCCCAAGAGGAGGAAGAAGAGATACCTGCGTCATGACAAGCCCCCCTACACCTACTTGGCCATGATTGCCTTGGTGATCCAGGCCGCACCCTCCCGCAGGCTGAAGCTGGCCCAGGTGAGAGGGACCCCCATTCTCCCTCACACTCGGTGATTGGACCTTTCTCCAGACCCGTCCCCCACCTATTCCTAAGCTCAGGCTCCGGCCTCCGACCCCACCTTACCCTACCCAGCTAAGTCAGTGGGGCCAGTCCCGGCCTGGGCACCAGGGGGGAAGGAGTTGAGGTGCTCGGGCAGGACCCTTCCCTCGGTCCTTTTCTCCCTCCGGCGCAGAGGTGTTCTGTTAATGGGGGGGGGGGGGGGGGGGGAGGCGCGACGCTCCTAAGTCAGGCTGTGGGGGAGGGGCGGTGCTGCCCCACTTTGCGTCCCGGTTCAGGGCGCCGGCCCAGCCACCCACCCCCGGTCCGTGTTTCAGATCATCCGTCAGGTCCAGGCTGCATTCCCCTTCTTCAGGGACGACTACGAGGGCTGGAAGGATTCCATCCGCCACAACCTCTCCTCCAACCGATGCTTCCGCAAGGTGGGGTAGGGCGAGGGTCGGAGCCGGGGCGGAAATCCTGAGTATCTGGGGTCGGACGGCCCCACCCAAGCCTCCCCACCCCCTCCAGGTGCCTAAAGATCCTGCGAAACCCCAGGCCAAGGGCAACTTCTGGGCGGTCGACGTGAGCCTGATCCCGGCCGAGGCGCTGCGGCTGCAGAACACGGCCCTGTGCCGTCGCTGGCAGAGCAGGGGCGTGCGGGGAGCCTTCGCCAAGGACCTGGGCCCCTACGTGCTGCACGGCTGGCCCTACCGGCCGCCCAGTCCTCAGTCGCATCCCAGTCCTCAGCCACCACCCAGTCCTCAGCAGCCTCCCAGTGAGGGCTTCAGCATAAAGTCTCTGCTAAGGGACCCCAGGGAGGGGGTGCCACAGAGCAGTCCGGGTCACACAGGATCTGGGCACAGTGGGGAGAAGGTGGTGCCTGCTCCACCCCTGCCCTCTGAGAGGCCTCTGTGGCCCCTCTGCCCCCTTCCCGGATCCAAAAAAACAGATAGGGAGACTAATTCGCAGGGGGGAACCAGCAGGCCTTCACCCCTCTCCCCTGAGCACAGAGCCTGGCCCCTCCACTTACTGCAGGGTTCCCCAGATGCTGGGGGACTGTCTAGTGGGAGTCACAGGGCCTCACTTTGGGGGCAGCTGCCCACCTCCTACTTGCCCATCTACACTCCCAATGTGGTAATGCCCTTGGCTCCGCTACCACCCACATCTTGTCCCCAGTGCCCACCTTCTACTAGCCCAGCCTTCTGGGGGGTGGCCCCTGAAACCCATGCCCCGCCAGGGATGCTCTGGGATCTAGATGCCCTCTTCCAGGGGGTGCCACCCAACAAGAGCATCTACGATGTGTGGGTTAGCCACTCCCAGGATCCAGCTGCTTCCAGCCCAGGCTGGCTACTCTCCTGGTACAGCCTGTGAGGCCCCCCGGGGCAGGGGCTGCTTCCTTCTCCTACCCCTTCCTGCCACCACTGGCTTGTTGGGGAACCAAGGCCAAGAGGACCCAGAGGTGTTCTGTGGCCACAGCAGCTTTGAAACACCAGGCACCAGCGATGCTGAGAATCCACGATATTTATTGGACTACCCCACAAAGGTGGTGGTCTGGCTAGGCACCACCCTGGCCCCCAGGGTCCGTCATGCCTCTCCTACCCCCAGAGGCAAGGCTGGAAAGAGTGGGGGCTTTGCTTGCAGTAGCCCCTTCCTGATCCCACTTTCTCTGACCCTCTCTGTCCGTCCATCCTTCCTTCCATCCATCCATCACCATGTGTCACTTCCTCTCCCTGGCTCCACGCTGGGGGAGGGAGAACCTAATGGTGGCTCCAGCCTGTCCTGTCCTCCCTCATCTGCCTGGGAATGAGGTAGCACCTTTTTGGGGAAAAGAAATCAAGACCCTACTTGTTTTGGGTGGTGGTAGTGGGGAAGATAACAGTAAAGGAGTAGACAACATTTTAATGCCAAGTCTGATTTTTGGTGATGGGGTGGTGATCTGGAGGCTAAGCACTTGGTCGTCAGGGGTCTGGTCGTCGGGGGTCTACCTCCCAGGGCTCTCTCATCCCCTGCTGTGGGCCGAGATAACAGCAAATGGTGATAAGGAGGGAACTGAGGGCCCGGGGGAGGGAGGGCCAATCACGCCCCTAGGCTTGATACTCCTCGCGGGGGCAGGGGAGCCAACTCTGGGGGGGGGGGGGAGGGGGCAGCGGGCCCCCCCAGAGGTCGAGGAGGTTGTGAGGGCGTAAGAGATTTGCTGCCTCTGCCGGCAGAGGCGGACTCCAGCTCCAGGGGCTAAACTACAAGGGCGCGTCCTTTTGGGTCCCGAGGCCCGAGCTGGAGCCGCTGCCCGGGCCGGGTCCCGGAGGGCTGCCGGGGGACGGCGTAGGAGTGCAGGGGGTCCCGGTAAGTGGCGTGTCGGTGCTGAGCGAAGAGGGCGTCCCGGAGCGCGGGGCCCTGCAGCGCCGCGCTGGCCCCAGCTCCACTCGGCCCACTCGCTCGGCGAACTTGAGCGAGCACACGGTCTCGCCGAGATCCTCGGGCCGCGTGGAAATCTGCGGGGAAGCGGCGCTGGTGGGCGGGCCCGGGGCGGGCGGCGCCGGGCTTGCAAACCACCCTCCCACGCCTGCGGCCGCCCACCTGCAACAACAGCACCGCGGTGGCGCCAGGCCCGAGCGCCGGCTGCAGCAGGCGCGTGAGCTGCGAATCGCGGAAGGGCACGTGGGGCCGGCGGGCGCGCAGCGCGGCCATCACGCTTCCCAGGGCCAGCAGCGAGCGGTTGATAGTCCGGGCCTCCCGCAGGCGCTGGGCGCCGTCTCGGTCTCCGCGCGGCGGGCCGGCCGCCCCTGCCTTCCAGGCACGCTCCGATCCGGCCAGGTCCACCAGGTGCAGTGTGCCTGCAGGGGCGAGCGAGCCCGTCGTGGAGGGAGCCCTGGTCTCGGGTGCTGCGAAGGCCCCCCGCAGGGCTCAGGCGCGCGCTGCGGTACCTGCGGTGCCTGGACCGCGCGGCGGGGACGCCGTACGCAGTGTCAGTGTGACCAGGGCATGCGACCGTGAGCTGTGCGGGTTCTTGGTGGTGGCGGCGGTGGCCCGGTTGCTCCTCCCCAGGCTCAGCATCTGGAGGGCGGAGCGATAGGGCCTGCCTGCTGCCGGGTCTGCTCCCCAGGTGGGAGCACAGGCGGGGCCCTGAAGGCCTGCTGGGAGGCGGTGGGTGGGGGTGGGGTGAGTGCAATGCCACCCGGGCAGCCTTACCTGGTGAAGCATCTCCAGGTCGGGCACGTCCCAGTAGGTGAGGCCAGCCACCTGAATGCCCCCCTGGCCTGCTGGGCCCTGCCTCACCGCCAGGCGCTCAGGAGGCCCTGGGGCTAGGAGGTCCCTGCAGAGAAAGAGAAAGGCTTGGTTTCTGAGGGTCCTAGGGTCACTGACAGGGCACAGGGTGCGGAGGAGGCGCTGCAGGCCCTGACCTGACAGCCTCATTGTAGATCTCCACCATGCTGAGAGTCACACGGTGCTGCCCTTCAGTCCCCATCTCCTGGAACAGTGACTGCAGTGCCCTAGGAGCTATGCCAGGGTCCTCTGGTGGGCCCTGGGCACAGGGTGGGGTGCCACATCAGGCTCCCATCCGAGCCCCTGGCCCCAGGAGCCACCCAAGGTCCCCCCCTTCCCACCTCCATACTGTAGGTCTTCCCTGTCCCTGTCTGACCGTAGGTGAAAATGCAGACACTGTAGCCTTGGAGGCAGGACAGCACGGCTGGCTCCAGCTCCCTGAAGACCTAGGGGTAGGAGGGGTAGGAGGAGTCCTAAGCCCCAGGACCTGAGACACAGTTGGAAGGAAGCTTGATTCCCCTGGGAGGTTGGCCCTAGGGGAGCATGGTGGAAGTGTGGATCTCCCAACAGGTAGAAGACGCTCCCTGGAGAAGGTGGCATTTAACAAGAATTTGCCAGGCAAAGAAGGGAAGGGATGTGACAAAAGAAGAAACAGGAGACACAGGGCACTGGAATTCTGAGGTCCACTAGGGAGGCCCAGGGAGCAGCAGCCAAGAGCCCAAATGGTGGGCTTGGCTGCCAGGTTCAAACCCCAGGTGTGAGTGGAAGCAAAGCACATATCGTCCTTTCAGGCCAAGATTTTCCCTCTGTAATGTGATGACTATAGTGGCACCTCCTGTAGGGAGTAAAGGGGAGCATGTACCAAGAGGCCTAGCAGCATTTGGCTTACAAATTATCAGCCCAGAAAGGCTCCACAGGTGTGCAGGTTGGTGGCCAGCCAAGATCACTGGAACCCTGGCCTTGCAAGGGTGCAGAGAGGCGACTGAGGGGGAGGCGGGGCTGGGACTTGTATCCTGTTGGCAACCGGACCCCAACAGCAGCCTTTTGAGCAGCAACATGGCCAGCTTTTGTGCCCCGGGGAGCTGGCAACTGAATAGCCTGTGAGTTCTGCCTCATGCGTTGGCTGCCAACAATGAGGGCAGAATCCAGAATTGCCAGTGAGGTCACCAAGATTCCATGAACGGAAGGAAGCACTGGGGGTAACCGTGATGGAGGGACTGTGGTGCCCTTGCAGAGATGGGAAACACAGGTGAGGGGGCTCAGTGAAAGATGCCTTTGTTTCCTTTATTCAGACCCATTGAACTGGAGAGCCCTGTCCAGAGGGCTGCCCAGATAGCAGCGGACAAGGGGGGCCTGCACAGGGCTGCTAAAGCTTGGGATGCAGGCTGAGGCCAGGGGAAGTGTGTGAAATAGAGAAATAGGTGAAAAACAGCTGTGGTGCTCCAGGAAGTGGGGGAGGGAGCCCTGACCACCTGCCAAATACTCATCACACAGTGTCCCTGTGAGGCCAGGTTGGAATCTGTTAGCGCTGCCCCTTCCCTAATCCTCTCCCAGCTCTGAGCCTCCATTTCCTGAGCTTTGGAAGTTCTGATGGGGAAGCATGTAGACAGAGACAGGGAGTGTGCGAAGGCCAGGTGGCTGGCGGGCCTGGCAGGAAAGGGGAGGAGGGAAGGAAGCAGGGTCTGCACCAGGCAGTGGGAGAGCACTGGGGCTGGACGCCACCTGCTCACCCTTACGCCCTCACTGCCTTCTTGGCCACAGGGCAAGGAGGTGAGCCTACCCTCAAAGCTGGCCCACTCCCCAGGGCTGGAAGAGGGGGAAGGAGGTCACAGCAGTGTCCCCACCACAGCAACACCCTAGCTGTGCTCTGCAGCCAGCTCTGCATGAGCAGTAACCATCATCTCAGACAAGTTCGTCTTCCTTAGTTTCTTGGTAAAAAAGTTACTTTTTAAAATGTTGACCTTCCTGTTAAATCAGAAAAGGCTTGTTTCCACTGGAACTGCAGAGCTTGGTGGGGGGATGCAGAGGGAAATTTCTGGAAGGAAAGGAGGTACCCAGCTAGGCTGTCGTTCCTGCCTCCCAGATCTTCCTGCTCCCTTCCCTTCGCTGAAGTCCAGCCACTGGGGAAGCCAGATGAAAGGGGGAACCCGAAGCCTCTTCGGACTCTGGGGCAGTATGAGGGAAGGTCAGCACAGGGCAAGGGCGGAGCATCACCTCCTCCTGGCTGGCCTCTGGAGAGAAGACCCAGTCCAGGCGGAAGCGACGTTGGCGCCCTCGATAGCAGGTGGTGACAGTGCCGCTGGGGCCAGGCTCCAAGCTCACCAGGCTGGAGGGTGTCCCTGGCCTCAGGCGACACAGCACACGGATATTTCCTGGGATGGAGATCAGATCAGTAGGCTGCCTCCCACGCCCCGAAGCGTGCAGAGGCTCCACTTCCTCCAGCTTGCCGCCCCACTCCTCCACTTCCCAAGCCTGCCATACCCTTGAGCTCCAGCAGCCGCCCCGGGCATCCAGTTGGGGGCCCCTGCTGCTCCTCAGGGAGCTGAGTCCCAGCCCCTCCAGCTGACAGAGCCCCCAGGGCCCAGGATACCTGGTGGAATAGGGATGCGAGGAAGTGGGGGCAGCAAAGGAGCTGGGGGTGGGGCGGGTGCTGAGGGCAATATGGTACCACCAGCTGTGGTGACCTACAACTTTCAGTGGCTTTGAGCCCCTAGGGGCATCATACAGTGGGCCCAGGTTGGAGACTCAGAATCTCAGGAGGATCATGGGAAGACCTTTGTCTCCTCTGGGGTTGGCCATCTTATGAGGGGTTTACAGTCCCCCCAGTTTGCACAGACAGAAATGAGATCACACCCAGGGTGTGTGAGATCACAAGCTGTTCTGGTTCCAGAGCCTACAACCTCCATTAGAGCAGGCAGCTCCCGGGGGCTGGGAAGGAAGAAAGAACAAGGGCTCCCCATGGAAGAACAGTGACTGGGCTGCCCAGAGAGCATGTTCTGGAGAGAGGGCAGATGGTCCTGACCTGGCCCCGGGCCTCACTGAGCGAACACTGACAGCTCTGGGTAAATGTGCTGACCAGTCCTCGGAGGTCCCCACAGCCCTGTCGCAGACTGGCCATACGTGCCCGAAGTCCTGGCAGGGAGAGTTTGTTGTGAGGGAAAGCCCAGACCACATGGCCTTCCCATGAGCCCTCTGGACCCCGCCCTTACCTGCCAGCTGCCCAAGCATCTGCTGCAGCTCCCGTCTGCAGTTCTGCTCAGTCTCCTGCTGGAGCTGCCGAAGGGCCCCCCGAAGGCCCTGCAGCTGCACCTCCTGCACCCCCAGCTGTCCCACCCAATTCCACCCCTGTCACTGAGGAAATAGGCACTTACCAGGCCCTGCCTCAGATACCCCCCTCCCAGTGCACCAAGACTTCCCGGCCCCTGGGCTCGGCGCCCACCTGGACCTGAAGTGCTTCTGTGGTGTCCTGGGCTTCCTGAAGCCGACTCTGGAGCTCCACCAATGCCTCTGCCTCCTCCTGTGGGAAGGGTGGGAGCTGTGTCAGCTATGGAGCCAGGAGGGAACTCAGGGAGGGGCACTCCAGCAGCCCCATTTCATGGATGGGGAAGTCAAACGGAGACAGGCAGAGCTGCTCATGAATTCATGTCTCCCAACCCCAGACAGGACTCCTTTTCCCAAGTCCCTCTGCTCTTCTGGGGTCCATCACTTGGAAAGCCATGGGACAGGGTCGAGGTATTCTCCCATGGGCATTGGTCCCTTGTTGGGGCAACTTTGCACAGACCGTCCCAGGGTCTGTCCACAATCCTAGTCTCTGACCCTTAAAGGTCAAAGATGTCTCCCTGCCTCCGTTCCAGCAGCGTTAGATCCTGAGGAAGCGTGGGCAGTGTTGCAGGAAGCCAAGTGTTCAGGAGCCCCAGACTGCAAAAATGGTAGCAGCTAAGGAGGATACCTGGGGGGCCCTGGTGGAGGGGCCAGGGCCCCAGTGCAGCAGAAGGTCCCGAGTGAGGCTCAGGCTCTGTTTCAGAGCCTCATTCTCCAGGGTTAGATGCTGAACCCTTTTCTCTGAGTCTGTCGCCCCCTGGCGGAGAAAGAGGCCCTCTAACTCACCTGAAAGCTGGGGCCCCCTCTCGTGTCCCCCTCCTGGAGCCCCACCCCCAGCAGCCTTACCACGCCCAGGCGCAAGCGGCCCAGCTCCTCTTCCTGCAGTTCGAGTTGCTGCTTCAGCTCCTCTAGCTGGGAAGGAGGGAGGGGCACAGGGTGGAGCATGTCCTTCCACTCCCTCCCACCCCAGTCCTGGGCCCTTCCGGGCCCCTCACCTGTCCAAGGATGAGCTGCTCCAGCCGCTGCCAAGCTCTCTGGTCCTCCTCCAACTGGGGAGGGTTCTGCCCTGGGGCCTCACCTCTTGGTGAAAGGGAAGGGCTTTCTTCTTGAGGTGGGGATCCTGGGGTGGGGTGGACCCAGTTAGGACTGATCAGGTCTCTAACCTGAAGGAGGGGACACCTCGAGAGCAAGGCTGGGCATGGGCCCGGAACAACGAGCCACTCAGTTTCTGCTGGGCTTCACTCCCTCCACTCCCTTTTCAACTCACTACTCCTTACGCACCAGCAGGTGTGGGAGGCTGCACCTCCGAGGCTGGATGAATACCCTGGGGCAGGGCCTGCCTCCCCCTGGGGCTCCGAATCCATGCCAGGAGGGCCAAGAGCTGACCGGTCACCGTCAACAGTGGGGGGACATCGCTCGGCTGTAAAGGAGATAAGAATCGGAGCGAAGGAGACTGAGGTGATGACAGCCATGGGGAGACCCAGGACTATGGATAGAGTATGAGTTTCCCGAGGAAGGACGCTCGGCAAACCGCTCACCTTGCTCAGGTCAGGGTTCCGGCAGCTCTCTTCCGCCCCCAGCTGGACGGAGAGGAACTCAGCAAGACGCACGAGAGCCTCTTCCAGGGAGACCTCGGTAGAGCGGCCCTCGGCTCCCTCTTCCGGCCCATCCTCAGAGCAGCCTGTGAGGCCTGATAGCGGGAAAGGGAGGCTTGCGGTTCACGTGTTGGAGGGTAGGCCACCAGAAGGCACCAGCTGTGTTCCTCCCTCCCAAAGAGGTCACGGGCACCCCTCCCTCTCTCCGACGGCGGGGTTCTCTCACGGTCCCGGGGACGCAGCTCTCCCGATGCACCGACAGCACCTACCGACCAGGCCTGTCAGCTCGGTCCACAGTTCTGCCGTGGGCTGGTCGGGGCGGCGGCGACCCCCGGGCTTGCCACCGGCACTCTAGGGAGGGAGCAGCGAGACCCCGAAGGAGTGGGTAGGCAGCCTGTGGGGCTCTTTCCCCCCAGGAACCTGGCCAAGGGAGTTGCGGCTGAGGTCTCCGCTTCCAACACCAGAACAGAGACGGGGTCCTCGGCACGGCCCTCCTCCCCAGCGTCGGCGCCCTGGGAACGTACGCTGCGCGGGCCCGCAAAACCCGCTCTCGAGAAGGGGGTCGCGGGCTGTGCAGCGCCCGCTCCGCTCACCTGGGCGGGGTCCCCGGGGTCGCTGGCCACCGCAGCCCCGCCATCCCTACGGAAGAGGCTGTAGAAGATGTAGATGAGCAGCGAGTAGAAGGCGTACATGGGAGCGCGGGGCGGCAGAGGGCCCCGCTTCGCGCCGCCCCGCGTCCCGGCGCCCCGACTCCGCGCCCGCGCGGTGCAAAGCCGGTGCGCATGCTCGAGACGGCCGCCCCCACGGCCCCGCTCCCGCGGGTGGAGGACGCGCGCGCGAGGAAAGGGGATGCCAGAAACAGGGGCCCCCGGGGCTGCACCCGGACACCTGCCCCGCGCCTCCCACTCCCACTTCACGGAGACCCCGGGCTGAAAGCGCCCACGGCCTCCACACACCCCCTCCTCGGAATCCTTCCTAACCCTCGGCGGAGGCCCCCACAGCTCTCGCCCCTTAGAGCCATCAGCCCCGGGGAATCCAAGCGCCCCTCCCCACGTAACCCCTTCCTCATAGCTCCGCCCCAGTCCCGCCCAGATCTCTTCACAGCCCCTCCCCACTCGTCCCTCCCCTCCCAGCTCCGCCCATACCGCTCACAGCCAATCCCCTCCCCTCAAGGCTCCGCCCACGACCCTCCCCTTTCTCGGGCCCATCCCTTCACAGCTCCTCCCCTCACCACAGAGTCCCTCCAAACCACTTGGCTATCGCACCCGGGCCGCGGTACAGAGCGGCCTCCTCCTAGTCGCCTCTCCGCCCTGACAACCTCTTCTTGCTGTCCTAGAACGTCCTCTTCGTCCAGGCCCCGCCCCCCCCACCCGCCGCTCTAGCCTCCGCTCCTCTCGTTGGTTCGCGCCCGGACAGCGCTGGGAGGAAGCCGGAGACCCGGCGGCAGCCGGCGGGTGGCAGGGTGGCAGGGTGGCGGGCGACGCCAATCTACAGCTCGCCCCTGCGGTGGGGCCTCGCAGCTCAGCCACCGCTGAGGGCCTGCGCCCTAGCTCCTTCCAGGCCAGGTTCTGAAAACGGCGCTTCCCAGAGCGCAGAGACCAGGCCGAGTGGGCCTGCGCGCAACTCTCCCCAAGGTCTGGCACCCCGACTTGGATTCCAGGGCCCCAGAACTCACGTCTAACCAGGTCAGGCCCTGCGCCGCTTTTTCCCTTCTTTTCCCGGCCAAATTAGGTTCTTCCTCCCCATAATTGTGTCCAGTGGCCCCAGGGCTCTGGAAAGTTTCGGATGAGCCTTTCCCAATATTTAGAAATGGGGCTCTGGAAACTGGTAGTCCTGGAGAGTCTCGCTTAGGGCTCCTGGTCGTCGGCTTCTGCGTTTTCTTCCAATCCAAAGTTGAGGATCCCCTTCTTGTTTCACATTTACTACCACCCGAGGTGGCATGGCCCCCAAGCCGTGGAGTGAGTGGAGCACGACCCTGTCCCACCTAGCGCTGGGAGTGGTGTCTCTGCATGCAGCGGTGAGCACTGCCCAGGTGAGTACACTGGGGCCAGGCAGGGGTGTATCCCACTCCCAGATTGCAATGACCTGGATCAGGTCCAGTTCCCCGGATCAGGGAAAGGGTGGTGGGAGGTTGACTCTGGGGGCCAGGGTTGCATGAGACTTCCACACTCTTCCCTCCTTAAAGGGAAGTCCTGGCTACCCTCCCCCCCCCCCCCATCTCCTCCTATCCTTGTGCTGACAGGCAAGTCGAGGGGCCGCTGCTGGCTTCCTGCTCCAGGCCTTGGCCTCTGCCACCTTGCTGGCCCCAGGGCTGGGCACAGATGAAGACTGTCTTGCTGGAGCCTGGGTGGCCACTGTCATCGGGCTGCCCCTTCTGGCCTTCGATTTCCACTGGGTGAATGGGGACCGCTCCTCTGCCAACCTACTCCTGGGAGGAGGAATGGTGCTGGCAGTGGCTGGTGACCACCTTGGTGCTGAGGGCCGTTCTGTAGCTGGTCAGGCAGTGGTGCTGGTGGTTGCAGTGACGATCCTCATTGTGGCTGTTTTCACGACCAACACTTATGGAATGTGGGGGGGCGCAATGTTGGGGGCTGCAGGCCTCCTGAGCCGGCTGGAGGAGGACAAAGTTCTGCTGCTTCCAAAGGAGGATGTCTGTCGCTGTGCCCTGGCTGCAGGCAGTTGGGCCTACCACCGAGCCCTGCACACACAGCGCCTGCAGTGGGAGTGATGTTTGCAGACAGCAAGGTGGGGCTTCTGCCCTGGCTACCACCTTCCCCTCCCACAGGCCTGCTCCTATGGGCCTCCTCCCCTAAGGATGGACTCTCTTGCCTCCCAAAGAGAGCTTGCTGCACGGTGATGGATGCCTTGGCCAGGAGACAGAGTCTGGGCACTGTCCCTTCTCTGGCTGAGTTTGGGGACTCACCTAGATAAGAATTAAGGAGATGGGGCCCCAGGCACGTTTTGGGGCCTGATGTTGGGCAGGCCATGGTTTTGGATTCAGAGAGAGGCTTGGTCTCCAATAAACCTTAGGGATTCAGCAGGAATATGGAATCTGCCCATTCTTGAAAGGGATCGAGGGAGGGGTCCTCCAGTGAGTTTTCTAAAGCTCCAGGGCAGCAACTGGTTTCCCTGTGCAAAGAAAGGGGCTGCCCTGGAACTAGCCCTGGGGCATCACCCAGCCTGACCTCCTGCTGTCACCTTTGTCAGGAGGGCCCCTAGATTGAGAAGACCTATTTCTGGGCCCTTGCTCTCTTGGGACATAGTAGAGTTCTGAATATCCTTGGTACAACCTGGCAGGTGGCACTCTGGGACAGTGACCTTCACGGGCTGCCTGTTGGGGTGGGGGCAGGGAAGGGCTGTATTACAGCTGTATTACAGCTGTCCTCAGAACTGCACAATCCCACTCAGCTGACTTGACATGTACTCATCTGCCCGCTCGCCTGTGTAAGGCAGGTCCTGATTTCCCAAGACCCTCACTTTTCTCAATGGACCCCTCCTCAGCTCCTAACCCCAGGGTTAGGAAATGGGTTTGGGCAGAACAGTGGGTTAGATTCGGGGTCCAGAGTCCTTTCTCGAGATATTCTATGCTTGCGTCTATTCTATGCGTGCTTCCTGTGGAAGCACACCTGGTCCCACACAAGAAGGACCTGAGTGGCCGACGGGGTTTTTCACTCCAGCGAGCCAGACCAGAGCTTCTTGCACGCAAGCATGAGCGTTGGGGGACAAAAGCGCAAGCACACCCCAACGTTGCGGTCCAGGGATGCCCACCAACCGGGTGGCCTCGGCTAGTGGGCCGCACCCTAGACGGACCGGAAGCGGCGCGCACGCCCCCAACCCTAGGATTTCCCTGCCCCGAGCGCGCGCCCCTCCGCAGGTCGCCCTGGGCCCCGCCCTCTTCCTGCCTACTTTCTGCAGGGGCGGGCCCTCGGGCGTCCCTGCGCGCCCATTGGGTCTGGCTGACGTGCCATCTAGCCCTGGGCGGCTCTCCCATTGGCCCCGCGCGGCTCACGTGACAGGGAGACCGAGGGGGCGGTGGCGGCGGCAGGGGGAACGAGCAGCGAAAACAAAGATGGCGGCCGCGCCGGGGTCGGTGGCCGCGGCAGCTTCGGGGCGACGCGCGGGCCAGACCCATTGAGGCGGCGGCGCAGGGAGCGGGGTTGCGGGGTCGCGGCGGCAGCGAGAGGGCGGCGGGAGCGCGCGGCGCCCCTAACCTCCAGCCGCGGGTGCGCGCCGGCACCCGCCCGCCGGGCCGACCGGCCGCGATGTCCGGCGCGGAGGAGGCCGGCGGGGGCGGGCCGGCCGCGGGGCCTGCCGGCGCCGTGCCAGCTGGGGCCGGGGTCGGGGCTGGGGTCGGGGTCGGGGCCGGGCCAGGGGCGGCCGCGGGGCCGGCGGCGGCAGCGGCTCTGGGCGAGGCGGCGGGGCCCGGGCTCCCGGACGAGGCGGGCCTGGCAGGCGCCCGGCAGCTGCAGGAGGCGGCCGGCGACCCCGACGCGCCGCCCAAGAAGCGGCTGCGGGCGGCCGAGGCAGCCGAGGCGGCGGCGGCGGCGGCGGCGGCGGGCAGCGGGAAGCTGGAGGAGCGTCTCTACTCGGTGCTGTGCTGCACCGTCTGCCTGGACCTGCCTAAGGCCTCCGTGTACCAGGTAGGGCCGCCGGCCCGACCCCGACCCAGCCCGGCTGCAGCCCCGCCGCGGCCGCCCCCCTCCCTGGGCACCGCGTATCCTCGGAAGGCAGGTCTGAGCTCCGGGGCCCAGCAGTCGGGATACCGGCGGCTCTTCGGAAGCTTTACATTCTCCTTCTGTTAGCACTTTATTTCCTACTGCTAACCAGCTTCTCGTACTGACTTCTCTTGTTCCCAGATCCGAATCTTTCGCTTCTTTACTTTCCGGGTTTCCCCACTGCCCCCACCTCAGCACTCCCCAGCTCACCCTCTCAAGCTGCCCCCAGAGAAAGCTGGTGACAGATACCCACATTCCGCGCCCCTTCGCTCTCCTCCCTCCGCCCCCTCCCGCCGCCCCCCCCCCCTCCTCGCCCCGAGCCTGCTCCCCTCATTCTTGAGCTCCCTGGGCTTGGGGAGACCCTGGTCTTTCCTCTTCACTCAACAGCTCTTTCTCTATTCTTTTAGTAGCCACACCCCCGAAACCTGCCTTCAAGCTCTTGTCGTGTACCTTCTACCTCTTTATTGAAAGAACTCTCTTTGCCTTTCATTTTGGAAGAGAATTGAAAGGAGTGGATCACCTCTTTTCCCTTCCCCTCATTTCTTCCTCTGGGTGAACTACCTGCATCAAACCCCACAGTCTGGGTCCCTCCTCTCTTCCCAGGCTGACCTTATGCTTTCTGTATATGCTATGCCTTAAGTTAGATTCCCACCCCTTTCTACTTTACCCACACCAGGCCTGGCTTCTCAGGCTACCAGCACTCCAGGAGGTGTGTCCACCCTCCTTTTACCATCTGAGAATCCAGAATGTTGGCTGGACTCCATCCTTAACCAGCCACAGCCATCAGAGAGGGGACTTGGCCCAGGTGGATCTTACATGGGCGTCACAGAGCGGCAGGGGCCACACCTTGGCCCTAGAATTAGTTTACAGTGTGCTCTCTTCTTTGTCCACCTGTCTCTCTCCCCACCCCCACCCCTCTGATAGGCTTCCTCCCAGAATCCTTTTGAGGAATGGAACAGGTTCTCGGTCACCTTTCTTTGCACTTACAGGACTGGTGATGGCTGATGGGGCTTTGTTCTGTTACTCAAACGGGGGGCCATGGGCAAGAGGGCCGTTTTTGTAGTAAGCAGTACCGGGCTAATCTGGGTTGCCATCTCCCCCGCCTCTAGATCTCCAAATCCTTTCCTGCTTTGGCATGACGTAGCTTAGGAGGACCCTGGTGTACCCAGGTGACAGAGGAAAGAGAAGGCATTGGCAGGGAAGTGGGTTGAGTTCTTTGGGATGAGGGCACTGGCTCTCTGCCTAACCTCCTGGCCAGAGGCCCTAGCTCAGGAATACCACAGGCCTTCTGACCCAATTGGAGGAGCACTTCCCATGGACCCTCAGCCTTGGAGGGACCCTTCAGGAATTGTTCCCTCTCCAGCCCATTTTCTCCTTGCCCGTGACCTTTTGATCCTCTCAGGTAGAAGAAGTCTTCCTTTCTTGGGTTTTAAATGAGAGCCCAAAAAAGCCAAGCCAATGATGGGTTGTGGGGGAGGGTCCCAGGGGAATTTGGGGTTCTCCCCCCATCCTGTGAGTGGGCTAGACCTGGCCCTGGCACGATGACAGGCCACATGGTGCTGCTTCCTGGTCCACTCAGCACAGAGAGCCAAAGCTCTGCCTCTGGCCAGAGCTACCGGTGATGGGGCCTCTGAGCCTGGCTGGTTCAAACCGGCCTGCAGTGTGCTGGGAGCTGAGCTCCGTCCTGGGCAGACTGGAGGCAGGCAGCTAAACAGCTGTGATGATGGAGAGAGTAGAGGAGCTGAGATAGCCCTGACCTGTGGCCTTCCCATGACCTAGTGGGCTCTGCTCAGCAGCTTCCCTGGAAACAGGCCTGCTGAGCAAGGAGAGACCATGACGCTGAACTGTAGGCTTTAGCACCGGCCCCTGCCCTACCTCCATTCTTCCAAAGTGACAGCTGGGCCTTGATAGGGAGTTGTTTCTCTCTCATCTCTGGATGCCTACAGAAAGCTCTAGAACATGTGATCAGTGGTAGAGCCCTTGGCTCTAGAAGGGTTGACTAGAGACTAGAGTCCTGCCATGGATCGGAACATGCTTTGGTTGCTGGAAGCCATGCCGTGGGTGGGGGCATGCCTGGCATGGATGCATAGCAGTGCCCACGAGGGGCCTGAGGGATGAGCTGGAGGAAGGAGGGAAGGCTTCTTGGTGGCTCCCCGCTGCATGTGACCTGGATGGGGACATTGAGGGTAGGGGTGGAGACGAGCCTGGATGCATCTGAGCTGGGTTTCCTCCCAGGAGGATCTGGTCATAAATGGCGTAGGCCCTATACATGCTGTCTCCTAACCTTCTTCATGTCCCTGGTTGGGTCCCACTACTGACCATTATCTCTTGGCCTGGGCTCAGCCCCTCCATTTCTGGGGGTCTTCTTTGGTATGCCATGTTGACTGTCCTTTTTTGGTGGGCTGGTCTCAGGCATGTGACGTGTTCCATTCTCTGTTCCTACCAGCAACGTTTCTCCTGACTCCACCAGGACACACAGCTTGGAGCAGGCACCAGCCACGCTGTGCGTCTGGGGACTGTCTCAGATGGTGCCCAGCTCTGGGGTGAGGAGAATTACCAGTGGCCATGGTGAGCCCAGTGCACTGTGCCTGGCTGGGTCTGCAGGGGACAATTCCATGGGCCTCTGGAGTTGGCTGAGTGCGTGGCAACTTGAGAGTGCTGTGGCCACCAGCCCCCACATCCATGCCACCAGGGGAGCCTTGGTGGTGGCAAGAGCTCACCCGGAGCAGATTCTCCGGCTGTTGTGGAGCCTGAGCCCCTGGCTTCACACAGCTGGCTCTCCCACACATCTCGCACGTCAAACCACACACCTGGGCTGGGAAACCTGCTTTCGTATAAGAGCAAGGCAGTCGTGCAAATGGTTTTCACCATGGCCTACTTTAAGGTAGGTCAGGTCAGATCAAGGACAGAGTAGGTTCAGCAGATGCTGGCTTTGATGTTCTTTGTGTGGGTGTTGGGTGTGTCCTCGGTGACTGGCCTGACATCTCCAGAGTCCTGGGCAGCACCCAGGTGGGGGCAGGAGGACTGGAGTTGCAACAGGGACACTCATGCAGGAGTGCGCAACAGGCACCTGCTGTAGATACAGAACTGTGGTGCTAGGGTGATGTGACCCGGCCCCCTCGGCATATGGGAGCACCTCCTCTGGGGGAGACAAAGGCAGCCTTTCTGGTGACTGGAGCATTGAAGATGCAACCTTATCCTGGTCTCCTTCCCAGGCTGTCCCCCAACCCTACACACAAGGCCCAGTGTGTCCTCTGTGTGACACACCTGGTGTGACCCTGCAGACATCGCCGAGGCCCTCAGCTGTGGTCCAGCATCTGGAGGGAGGGGCCACAAGGTCTCCCAACCCCTCGCTGGGCTCTCTGCCAGAAAAAGTTCCCTGTGACCTCCATCAGGGTGAAGGAGTAGGCAGGGGGGTCTTTCACAGGGCGTGGCCCCAACTGGCTTTCTGACCCACCACTCCTAGCCTCAGACCTTGGCCTGCCAGCAACACACCTCACCACTCCAGCATTTTGCTCCTGTGCCCCTTCCGCCTGCGTGCCCCGTCCCCACTCCTACTTCTCTTCTGGGGCCCTACAGAGGCCGTGACCCTGTTCTGTAGCCATTGTCTCTCCCTGCTACAGGATGCTTGTCCTCGCCTCACGGGTCACTTGCCAGTTTCTGCCCTGTGGGAGCACAGGGGATGTCTTGCTGTGCCTCTCGCCCCCAGGCCTCCGGTCTCCACCAGGACCTGCCTCATGCCCTGGCGCAAGGGGACTGGATACTTGATTGGCAGTCACGTTGGTAAAAAAAAAAAAAAAAACCTAGGAAACGGGGGTGGGTCCACCTCTGTCCAGGCTCCAGCCAGTGTGCTCACAGGCCTTGAGGGGCATCCCGTCACTGTCAGCATGCCTGATGCTGCAGGCTCTATTCTAAATGATGTTTAAGGAATCCCCTGCAGGGCTGCCTGCCCACCTGGCCTGGGATTCTCTTCTCTAGCTCCTGGCTCTCGCCTTGAGGTGAGAAAGGTAGCAGAAAAGAGCTACAGAAATGTATCTGCCTAGGTATCTAAAACGAGCATAGAAAGGGCAAAGTTTCTGGACTCTGGCCGCATGAGAAGTTTTATTTTTTCGTGGTGGTGGTTTGTCACTTGAGTTGCCTTTTGATCCAGGGCGTATCCACATTCTGAGCAAGAGCCTCAGTCCTGACTCGGGTTAGCATGATGACAGGAGCCCAAGGTCCGGGGCTTAAAACCGGAAATGTGGCGGAGAGCTAAGAGTCCTGGCTTTACCTAAAACCCCTTTGTTCCTTGGACACAGTGAGGTCCCTCTTAGGCCACCTGAGTTAAGAGATTGAGGAGACTTCAGGCCAAACATGGGGGGGTGTGGGGTGCCCTGCAGCCCTGATGGGCATGATGAAGGGGGGCCTGCAGCTGGGCTAAGGAGCAGTTTTGCGGTTAGTGCCCTCAGCTATGCTTTTGATGGTGAGCTGCTCTCATGGGCCTAGGATTTGAGGGGACCATGTATGCCAGGCTTGAAAGAGGGCCTGAAAGGCCGACTGACCAAGGCTTGGTTTCCAGAAGACAGGGTGGGGTGGCTGGGTGTTTTCTAAGACCCTCTCATAGCCCAAGGCCTGGGGTCAGGGCTCCCCACTCATGAGTCTGGAAGGTACATTCAGCTCCTCCTTAGCCCAGGGGGAAGCTGACCTGGGTGCCTGTAAGCTGCCTGTGCCCAGGTAGAGAGAGGGAGGGACTGCTGGGTGATGTCCTGCAGGGACAGGTACAAATGCCCATTCCTGGGCCATTTGCGGAGCGCTTTGGAGGGGATTGCTGTGGCTTGGATGCGGCTGGGGACTTCAGGGGTGAGGGAGGGGCTTTTGCTGAAATTGCACACCTGTGCCAGGAGTCCCTTCTGAGGCTCTGCAGGTGGTGGCCATGTGACTGGCCGGCCAGGCTCTGCTCTGTGATGGCCATGGTGAGTGTTTATTCTGTGCCTGTCATGTGTTGGGGGCCAAGCCATGCTGTTGTACGTGTTGTCTCACCCCACATGATGAAGTGAGTCGGTCTTTGTCATTCTTTGTGCCTAAGTAGAGTGAGGCCCAGAGAGGGAAGCAACAAGCCAGGGTTATGCTGCTGGTGACCTATAGGCTAGAGTCTAAGCCACCATCTGTCCTGGGAGGCTCTGTAATGTTCTGAGTTGGGAGGCCCTTCTTCCTGCCCCTCCTCCCATCAGGATCTTACCGGCAGCCCGGGTGGGCGCTTCAGGAGCTGCTTATTGGGGTACCCAGGCTCTTGGGAGCTTGGCTCTAGCATGTGGAGTGGGACATTCTGGCCTGTTCTGGCTGGGGCTGTCCATCAAAGGCTTGGCGGGCAGCTGATACTGTGCAAAGCCCTTTGGGACTCAGCTTCTGGCTGGGCAAATCAGGGTAGGTGCAGTCCAGCCTAGCCACTGAGGAGGCTGGGTCTACATTAGCATGTGGCCAGGCCTGCATGTGGAGTCAGGGTCTTGCTTGGGAGGACAGTGAGGGCCTGGATAGCAGGGAGGGCTCTGGAGCCTGGTGACTGCCCTGCTGTGGACAGATCTCCTGGGCTGGGTGTCAGCTGGACCCAGGCCAGCCACCTTGTTTCCACCCAGGAGCATCCCGTGGGTACCTGGTGAGGCACTGGCTGTGTGTGGGTATCAGTTTGTCTCTTGGACGGGCTGCAGCATCTTGCTGGCTCACTGTCTTCCAGCTCTCACCTGAGCTGTTGGGATCTACGGGGCAGGGGCCCTACCTTCCCCCAAGGAGGGCAAGTTTCAGTGCTTCTTTGTGGAGTCCTATCACCTAAACCCGTGTTGGGTCTAGAGGCTCCAGGAGGAGGAGGAGGGGTGGGAGCTGGCGTGAGAGCTTGGATGTTCCTGCAGCCCCCGAACTCTAAGGAGGGGCCTATTGGGAGGGGTATGCAGGCCACCTCTCTCTGCCTCAGAATAGCGGGGTTTCAGGGCAGTGCCGGGAGGTGAGCAGTCACACACGTGGTAACCTTGGTGTTCCTCAGGTCTTAGGATGCCATCCAAGCCTCTCACCCTCAGGTCCACACACCCCCAGCTGGGCCACCCTGAAATAGAAGAGATGCCAGGTGGGTGTTGTCGCTGTTCCGCTCAGGCCAGTGGTGACTGCAGAGCTGAGCCCTGCCCGGGCAACCTCTCACCAGGAAGCATCGAGAACTAGAGTACATATGGAGTGGTGTGGGGCCCCGGGCCCTGGGGTGGGGGGGCAGGGTCTCATAGTGTGCATCTCGCCAGGCTTCCTCATTGAGGGTGCCGGGCACTGGTCGTGGCTTCACTGAATGTGGTTCTCTGTGGTTTGGCCTCCCTTCCAGGGGGCGGCCTGAAGTCTCCCCCTCCTGTGAGTTAGTAGTTAGATCGCGTGTTCAGCTTCCCTGTGCCTTCTGCACACCCCAGCAGTCTTCTCTCTGGGGCTCGGGTTTGGCAAACCCAGGCCTCTGTCGGGCTCAGGCCCGCGGTGGGGGCTGTGATTAAAGGTATGCCCCAGGCCCTTGGTCTCTGTGCCTCCTACAGGGTGGCAGGGGCCTATGGCATCTGTGTCCCCCTCCTCTCCAGTCACCGCATCTCTGGCTTCTCCACTGACCTCTGGGGGTGGACAGGGTAGACTGCCTTTCCAGCCTGCTCCTCCTGTGAGCAGGCCTCAGCCCTTCCCAACTACTTGTCGGATCCCTTGGGTAACTGGCAAGGTGCTGGCTGAATGTGGGTATTGGCTTGTCCCTTGGCTGGGCCAGCAGCACTCTGCAGCTAGCCTGTGTGTCCAGTGCTGGCACAGGCCCACCCCCGTCAGACCCTTTTCCTCCAAACCTGAGCCCAGCCAGCGCCTCCTCCACATCTTGCACATTTTAATTTTTGACCTGACTTAGAAATTGAGATTTCAGTGCAGATAATCTGTGGGGCGTTTGTGTGGACGCGGATTCAACGTGTGAGGCCTTTGTCCCCAACCAGCCTACCCCCACCGGTCCTCAGCACGTAAGTCCCACCACTCACTAGACCCCAGGCCTGGCATATGGGTGCCAAGAGCTCACAGCCTACCCTAGCTCCCCAGCTCTGGGTGCACAGACCCCTGAACTGGTGAGATGGCAGTGGGTGTTTACTGAGGGCCCCGTGTGTGTGGATGTGGCCAGGCCGTTACTGCACTGCCCCCCCCTCCAGAAGGGTCCCGGACCTCAAGGGAAGCTTGTGGCCCAGTGGCTTTCTGGAGGTTTGCCACAGCTGGTGAGCCCAGGCTAGCTGCTGGCGAGACCTCTGATGGCGCTGTCTGCCCCTTTACCCCCGGCTGGCTGTGGGAGAGTCTCCAAGTGGAAATCCAGCCACCCTTGGCAGAACCCCCACGTGTCCCCTCAATGTTCCCTGACCTGCTCCTCCCCATCTGCCGCTGCCGCAGGTTTTTACTAGTCAGGATCAGGTCTAGGGAAGGTGTGTCTGCCCTCAGGGGACGCTCAGCTCAAGGCTTTGCTCTTGTGTCTCTTGGTTTCTCTGTGGGCCTCTCCTGCCCTTCTTACTAGGAGCCCCTGGAGGGCCAACCCCACAGCCTGTGTATCTCTCTCGACGGCGCCAAGTGAGCACTCAGGAGGTATGTGTGGAATCAGTCAGAGACCCAACACAGGACTTGAGCAGGCAGCCCACTGCCCACATGCGCAAGGACTCCCAGCAAGGCGCAGGTTGCTGGCAGACAGTGTCTGGGCCTCAGATCTGCGGGTTCACAAAAGGAGGGGGCCCGGCTCCTACCGACCTAGTTCAGCGATATGTCCTGCCTGTAGCTCCCATTCTCCCCTCCAGGCATGCACTGTGCCCACACATCCTTGTCCCAGGCCAACTGGGCCTCCTCACCTGCCACAGCTCTGTGCAGTTTTTAGGAAGTCCCTTGCCGGTAGCCAGCCTTACTGCGTGGGTGGCAACTACACTCTCACCCGTGCTGGCCAAGGAGGGCTGGAGTGGAGGGGACAGGCCCCCAACCGCCAGCACAGGGGAGCAGTGTCTCCTGCCCCACTTGACAGCTGCTGGCCAAGTGCCACAGCCATGCCCAGACAAGAGCCTGTGTTCCTGTAGGCGTCCCGAAATCAGGGCCTCTAGGGGACTCTCGAGGCAGTCCCTAGCTCCTGGGATGGGAAGAGGCCAGGCTTCAAGCCCCAGTGTGGCCAAACCAATCACCACTAGTGGGCCTGCCTCGGTGGAGATCTGTTACCTCTGTAAGCCACCAGGGGCCACTTTTGAGTCACCCACCTCTCCACAGGAGCTCCATCGGCCGTGTCTTTGCAGTGTTCCAGGAAAAAGGCCTGTCCTACCTGAGCAGTGGCTCTGTTTGCTAAACAACAGCGTGCCTTGCCTCTCCTCGCCAGCAGTCCCTTCTGCAGCTGGAGCTGGCGGGGCATGCTGGTGCGTGCGTGTGTGCACGTCCTGCAAGTCTGTGAGCTCATCTCCCTTTCCTTCTTCGCAGTGTACTAACGGTCACTTGATGTGCGCTGGCTGTTTTATCCACCTACTAGCAGATGCCCGGCTGAAGGAGGAGCAGGCCACGTGCCCTAACTGTCGTTGTGAGATCAGTAAGAGCCTCTGCTGCCGCAACCTGGCTGTGGAGAAAGCCGTGAGCGAGCTGCCCTCCGAGTGTGGCTTCTGCCTGCGCCAGTTTCCCCGCTCCCTCCTGGAGAGGCACCAGAAAGAGGAGTGCCAGGACAGGTAACCGCCTGGGCCGGCCTGCCCACCAGAGGCTTAGCCACGCGTGTGGGGCCCAGGACGGGTCTGGAGGCCACCCTGGTGCAGGCGAGGCCGCAGCACGTGGGATGCTCTGGCTGTGTTGCCCTGGCCTTGGGTTCTGCACACATGGCCCGGTGACAGCCTAGAAGGAGTGGGCTAGGGTGGAGCTACACAGGACCCAGGCCCTCGGGGGGCTGGGGGTGGGGGCGGGGCCCCACAGAGGGCAGGGGCCTTGGATCTGGACCCGGTGCCTGTTTGGACAGCACCCTGGCTCTCCAGGGTTCTCTGGCTGCATGGTGGCCTCTTAGAGGCTATCTGTCCTTGGCATCCTGGGGCCCAGGAGAGCATGACAAGTTCTAGGAACTTGCTGTGAAGCTGCACGGGCACCCCCACCCAGCCCCTGCTGGTTGACACTGCCATCTGCCCAGTGGGGCCAGGCCACCGAGCCTCGCTTGGTGTGAAGCTGCATAGGGTGCAAGACCATGGTCAGTGGCCACTGTTATTAAGCAGGAGAGTCCTCACAGCAAAGGGTGTAGGTGGCCTGTGTAGCCACAGCTCTCATGGGCTACTTTTCTCTCACACACACCCTGACCCCTTCCTGAGAGCTGGCACATGGGGAAAATGGCCTTCGGGGGGTAGTCTGTGTATGAGCAGGGCTAGGCAGAGGCCCACCCTTGGAGGACCACTGGGCAGAGCCACCTCCCGCAGGGCGCAGGCCGTGACCACGGTGCTCGCCTCCTCCCTAGGGTGACCCAGTGCAAATATAAGCGCATCGGCTGCCCGTGGCATGGCCCCTTCCACGAGCTGACGGTGCATGAGGCTGCGTGCGCCCACCCAACCAAGACGGGCAACGAGCTGATGGAGATCCTAGACGAGATGGACCAGAGCCACCGCAAGGAGATGCAGCTCTACAACAGCATCTTCAGCCTGCTCAGCTTTGAGAAGATCGGTTACACAGGTGAGGCGCCCCATGGCCCACTGCATGCCACACGGGCTGAGGGGGGGTGCGGCCGCTGGGAGCCTGGGGAGCAGTGGGCTCTGAGCAGCGAGCACAGGCCATGCTGGGTGGCCAGGCTCTGGACAAGCTTTTGGCGAATGGGAGGACACCTTGGGGGCGAAGATGTGCCAGAGGCCGAGCAGGGGATGGGCCGAGGCAGGACCCCGGGGGCACCTGCATGGCTCTCAGAAGGCCCTCTCACCTGTCCTCCCCTCCCCGGCCCTGCCATCCTAATGACGTGGCATCCTACTGCGTGGGGCTGCACAGCCTTGGGACAGTCAGGGTCTAAGCAGAAGGTGGGTGTGTCTTGGAGGGCCCGGGAGCTAGAGGCCTGTCCTGTGGAGCCAAAGGCGAGAAGAGCACTCAGCACATCCGGTCCTGCCTGCAGGCAATTACTGCAGTGGCCACGGGCTTCCTGAGGCCATCGAGAAGATGCTCAGGGGCGGGGCTCCTGAATGAGCTGAGGGTGCCCGGCTCAAAATGCAGAGCCGGGAGTGGACGCCCAGAGACGGGCAGGCTGGACGGCACTCAGGCCCACTGGATCTCATGGGCTCTCCTGGCCACGGCCACTGCCTTTGGACATGCTGGGGAGCAGGAACCAGGCCAGAGCCTGGTCCAGACACAGAGAACAGCGAGAAGCACCTGCTGCCACTGGGGCCACTCAGGGAGACTACGACCCTCTACTACTCAGCCCACACCAGGCAGCCGGCTCAGAGCATCAAGGGCGGTCGCAGGCAACCAGTCACACCATGCTGCCTGGACTAGGCCTTGGCTAGGTGTAGGCCTGCACAGGCCCGGGAGGCCGAGGGCCAGCAGCCTCAGCAGCAGCAGGTCACGGCCCCTGGTTAGTTGCAGCCTCAGCTGCCCTGGTGGGCGCCATGGCACAGACAGTCCGGGCCGGGCCTTGTGGGTCTGGGCAGGCCAAGGCATCATGATTGTGGCGGTGGCTGGGCAGGGATCCTCGTCCACGCAGGAAGGACTGGCCACCTCCATGGAGGGACTCGCGGGCCGTGGGCCCCGGGCTGTGCTGAGAGAACTGTGTGACAGCACAGGAGCCCAGCACTGGGCCACACGCCAGCGCTCTGCCTTGCGCCCCGTGCGGGCTCACGTGCCACGTGCCTGCCTGCCCGACCGCCCGCCGGCTTTTCTGGCAGCTCTGTATCAGAACCAATAAAGTGCACTTGTTCTCAGAACGCATCCTGTCTGTGTGTCTGCTTACCCACGCCCCTGGGTGGGCCTCCCTCTGCCTGGGCTGGGCCCTGGGGGAGGCGAAGAGGGAGGCCAGCGGGGGTCGGGCCGCTCACTTCTTTCAGCCTCTGGACTCCCTGCAGCTAATGCGTGTTACTTCTGTTTGTAGTTGTTTCCCCCAAAGCTTGTGTGCGCCTCCATTTGCCATAATTGCGTTTGATTTGCCTTGTGACAAGTAGAGCACGCTGTGTCCTCCTGGTAAGTCGCCTTCCTCCCTGGCTGAGCCTGCATCCTCGGCCTTCGGAAGGCACCGCCACCCGGCCCCACCCACACTGACTGCCGGCTCTTCCCGGCCTGTCTGTCTCCACAGAGGTCCAGTTTCGGCCATACCGCACAGATGACTTCATCACGCGCCTGTACTACGAGACGCCAAGGTTCACGGTGCTGAACCAGACGTGGGTCCTGAAGGCACGCGTGAACGACTCGGAGCGGAACCCCAACCTGTCATGCAAGCGCACACTCTCCTTCCAGCTCCTCCTCAAGAGCAAGGTCACGGCGCCCCTGGAGTGCTCCTTCCTGCTGCTCAAGGGCCCGTACGATGATGTAAAGATCAGCCCCGTCATCTACCACTTTGTCTTCACCAACGAGAGCAACGAGACGGACTACGTGCCACTGCCCATCGTCGACTCTGTGGAGTGCAACAAGCTGCTAGCCGCCAAGAACATCAACCTGCGGCTCTTCCTGTTCCAGATACAGAAGTAGGCGGCGCCGCGCTGCCCGCGCCTGCCCCGCAGCGGCCTCGCAGTGCCGTCTGACCGTTTTAGCAGAGGAGAAGGAACAGATGCAAACATTGGGAAGGTCTGCATGCGTGTGCGAAGGTGGGAGTGCTCTCACCTCGCCCTCCGCCCCGCCTCCCCTGTCCCAGGCACCGGAGGCTGGGCCACCTGCAGAGGAGACGGTGGCTCAGGGACACGATGGGGCTAAGCCCGTGGCCATGCCCTGGCCCCCATGGCGCAGTGAGGCGCACCGTCTGCTCTGGGCTGCGCCCGGCCCCTGGGCCGGGCTCAGGGAGCACGCTGACTTCAGACGGCATATTTGATTGCAATTAAAAAGGCACCCTTGTTTCCTACTTTCTGTTTTGTTCGAGGGAAAGGTGTGGCTGTAATTGGACATCGGGGGAGCTTTGGTTTGGCCTGGGGGTCAGAGCCCGCAGGTCCTTGTTATTACGCCTCCATGCACGCCCCCCGCCAGAGACTCGGAGACACTGCCCCCCCGTCACAGGCCTGGGCAGGGGAGCAGGCAGGACCCGGGTCTTGCAGCAGCCCCAGCGCACACATGCGCGCAACCACACACACACACACACACACACACACACACACACACACACACACACACACACACCCCAGCTGCTCCAGAGAGATAGGACTTGGCCGCCAGGGCTCAGCAGATGCTTCGGAATGCAGGGTGAAATTCTGTCTCTTTCCAGGAAAACAAAATTAAACTCTTCACAGGCTCTTCTATAAGTTATGTAAATTTAGCAAGAGAGAATCTATTTTCTGTATTCAGCCTTGAGAGCGCAGCATCCCCAGCCTGTGAGGGAAGCTGTGGGGGCCGCAGGCAGTGAGCTAGCCTGCCTGGAAGGTTTCCAGTGGGCTGGCCATCCCCGTGCTGCTATCAGGAACTGGCTGCCACCTCCCAGAGGTCAGTCCCTGGGCGACGTGGCTTCTCACTGGAGGGAGCTCTTCACGGCCTCAGTGAGCAGTGAGCAGGCCCTGTGTGGGGGCCTCACAGGGAGGGTAGGAGCCCTGTGTGGAGGACCCTGAGACCCTCGGAGCCGCTGGAAAGGGGAAAGCTTGGCTCCCCTCCTTTGCTTAGGAGACACATCTCTTTTGCGATAGGGTTCTGCTGCTTCAATACCAAAGAACCGTTTCCTTTGACCCAGGCCTGGCCTACCCCACGCTTCAGAGCAGTCTCTGCCCTCCTCCACCAGCCTCGCTCCCCATTTCCAGGGCCCAGTAGGCTCAGCACTTGGGGCAGCCCTGACAGTAAGCGTGCAGAGCCGCAGGCCTGGCCTTTCCCTGTGGTCCCTCCCTCTCCTGGCCTGAGAGTTGGGGGCTGAAAAATAGAGGTAAGGAGCCATGCATGGGGTAGAGTGAGTGTCTCATTCCAGTGCCTAGCTCAGGCAGCCCTCTGAGCCAATTCTCACCCCAGGGCAGCTCGCTTAGTTCTACTGAGAAGACTATTTAGCTTCCTGTTTCCAGTCTAGGGTGTGGGGCTTATGGGGCAACCCCCTCCTGCAAGGCCACCTGTGCCTGGCCACTGAGGACACCCAGAGGTGCTACGCTTGGTTTCCTACCCTCCACAAAGACCCCGTGCCCTGGCCCCCAACACATCCTTGGGAGCACACCCTGGCATGAGTCCCCCTGTCCTCAAGTGCTGCCCACCACCCCACCCCACCCGCCCCCACCCCCCGCCACACACACACACCTGGCAGATACAGAGGATGAGATTCAGGTAGCCGTGTGCTAGGTCTTGTGTGTAGAGGGGATGGTCCCATGTCCCTGGATCTCCGCATCTCTCAAGGATGGACACCCTCTGTGTAGGGGTTCTGGATTTCTAAGTGACCATGTTGGGGAGAAGTCAGGGTAGGGGCAGGCTTGCCTGGTCTGCCTGTAATTTAGGTTTGTGTGTGAAAGATTTGAGTTGGCAGAGGAGCAGCGCCCGAAGGCTCTCCTGGGTGGGGTAGGGTGGGAGGCAACATCTCTATGCAGGTCAGGTATGTGGCTGCCAGAGGGGACCAGGCCAGGGGCCACAGGAGGGAGAAACCAAGGCCAGCTGGGCCTTCTGCGCCCTGTCCCCACAGTCCTAGGGCTAGCAGCTCTTAGATGGGGGTGGTAGATGGGCTGGGCTCTGCAGCACCAGGGCTCCCGGGTTGCCGGGGGCATACAGTCCACTATTTCTGGCAGCCCAAGGGCATGTCTGGGGGGTGCCCAAGAGGAGTAGTAATACATCCCAGCATCGCCTTGCCCAACACAGCCCCCACTCTGACATTCACCCCAGCAGCTGAGCCTTACATCCTGGTGGAGGCAGGTACCTTGGGAGACTGTAGTGTGTCGTGGCCACTCTTGGAAGCTGATGCCACAAACCTACTTGTGGCATCTCACCGGGGTCATTGATTTACTGGGGATTTCCCAACCTCCTTGTTAGGAGAGAACACCAGTGGTCTGTCTCCAGGACCCCTTGGCATTTGGCATTCTGAGCTAGAGAGAGTGGGGGTGCAACCTTGGCAGATGTGGAGGAGGCCTGGGGGCACACAGCAGGCTGCCCCCTCTGCCATCACCACTCCCCTATGTGCACTACATCCCTCAGTTCACCCAAGTGAGACATTTGCAAAAATAATAAAAATAATTTTTTAAAGAGGAAAGCGAGAGGTGTTTTTATCATTGTGGGAAATGACTTACATGTCACTATTGTGGTCTGCGTTCTCTTTGGATATTTTCTGTATGTAACCATATAGTTTCAAAAAAATTCCAAACCATGTTTTGTCTGTGTTTCCTTATGTGAAAAGCCAGCCTCATGGATGCATTTCCCTGGGTGAAGCCAGCATCCTGGGCAGGACTCAGCTGCTGCCCCTACCGGCCCCCACTCCTTGGACCCTGCTCAGTACTGCCCCACATACACATCTTGTCTGACCAGTGGGAAAGCTGAGGCATAGAGAAGTGGGGTCCTCTCTGGGCTGTCTTGTGAATGCTGACATTGGAAGGGGAGCCCCAACACAGTCTCTGCCCTTGGCCTATTGAGCTGAGCCAGTCTCTACCCCCATTGGCCTCGCTCTCTCACCCCTACCACATCTCCACTTACCCCTCACTGTGCTCCTCACACTCCAGCAGCCTGCCCTCCAAGCAGCTCTTTTGGTTTCAGGGCCTCCCTGTTGTGCTCCCCACCCACCAGACCCAACTAGGGACCTGCAGAGCCCTTCACCCTTCCAAGAGAAGAGGGTTCCCTGGATCCAACTTCCCATCTCCTGCAGTTCCTCAGACTTGCCCTTGCCCCCACTCCTTGCAGCCTCACCACCGGTCCTGGGCAGTCTTCCCTAGACCCACAGACCCATCTACCCCCTCTCTCACTTCCTCCACTGTGGGCCTCATGGTTCATCCACTGGCTGAGAGTTCTACCCTATTGGGTCTGTTTTGACTTCCACAGAAAATAAATGCAGCTACCTCACACTCTTTCCGGGCCTCCCCTGGGGTCTTTGGACACCAGTCTCATCACCCTGCATCCGGAGCTGAATGTGCTGTGTAGTGGGGACTGAAACCTCTAAGGCATGGCAGGTGTTGGTTCCTCAAAGCAGTGGATACAGGACAGGCATTTAGAGGTCTGAGGCCTGGGTGCACCAAGCCCTCAAGAGTTCGTTGTGTGCGCACTGAGGAAGAAGTACTTTGTTCACTTCGGAAGACACATCCATCCCCCCTTTTCCCCCAAAACACGGGGGGTTGTGTCCTTGAACGCGACGGCTCTGGGGCTGCATTCGCGGCTGTTCCGCGGGCTCTGTGAAAAGGGGCGTATTTGATTACATGCACATATCCAAGTACTCAAGGGTATTAGATCATAGATCCCTTCATTTCCTTTTATGTGAAGGCGGTGTGTCTCCCAAGTAAAGTCGCTCACGCAGACAGGCTTTGCGCGTGTGTGAGTGGTTAGCGGCAGCACGAGCGCAGGAGACCGCACCCCAAGGGCGGCTGCGGGGCCGGGACCAGGGGTGAGGATGGGGCTCAGCTTCCACGCGACCCCAAGAGCCTACGGAGGTGCCGATCCTCCCGCCGCCCTCTCACCGTCCTTCCTGACCGGACGTCAGCCGGACTACGGCTCCCACGATGCCTCGGGCGGCTGGACTACATTTCCCGGGATGCCCCCCGCCTGGCGGGGGCGGAGCCGCGGCGGCGGCGGCAGGGAACGCGGGAAGTCCGGATCCCCGCGCGCGGCTGATCGAGGATGAACGTGGAGCGCGAGCTTCGTCGTGAGTCTCCGGGCGGAATGCGGGGCGAGGAGAGGGTCTGGCCCACTCAGGCGAAGGAGCTTAGCGTCCCTGCCTCGTCTCCCTCTCTCTGCAGAGCTGAGCAAGGCCAAGGCCAAGGCCCAGAGAAGCGGGCAGCTGCGGGACGAGGCCGCCCTCTCCCACCAGCTGGGGGAGCTCCTGGCCAGCCATGGTACGTGCCCCGGGCCTGGCCCAGCTTGTGGTCCAGGGCCGGGAGAACTGTAGGGCTGGAGGTCGGAGCCCTGGGGGGCAGGAAGGGATGGGGGACCGGGTGAGCCAGCGGGGACGGGGAGGTGGGGGGCGGAAGGCGCGGGCCGGGGCCAGGAACCTTGCTGAGCCGGCCGCCCAGGGCCGGCCACGGCCTCGCTCGCCCTCGCTCGCCCTCGCTCGCCCTCGCTCGCCCTCGCTCGCCCTCGCAGCCTCTGGCCGACTGCCCAGCCAGGGCTGAAGCCTGCCGCGCCTGCCTGCCCAGGCCGCTACGCAGAGGCCCTGCGAGAGCACCAGCATGAGCTACAGCTCCTGGAGAGCATCGATGACCCTCTGGGCTGTGCCGTGGCCCACCGCAAGATCGGAGAGCGACTGGCTGAGCTGGAGGATTACTCAGCTGCCCTGAAGGTGGGCAGAGCCCACTCCCACCCCCAGCGCCCACTCCCACCCCCAGCACCCATGCTGACCACACCTGGCCCTGCAGAGCCCACAGTTCGAGCTGGTCCCTTTCTGAGGAGAGAAGCAGTTTTCACTGTCTTGGGCTCTGGCTAGAGGGGGACACGCTTGGACGTGGCCTCCTCAGGCAGCCCTGTGTCAGGGAATTGTAGTCTGGTCTTTGGGTAGGTACATCATAGCCTGGGAGTCTGGCCCCACAAACCATTAACGAACATAACACTTGAGCTGTGTTTGTGGGCCAGTTGGGGAGTTGGCACAACTGTCCACAAAGGGCCTGCTCGGGTCCTGGCGAGTGGGGCTGCAGCAGCCCAGCTAACTCCCAGTCGGCATCTCCTCCATATGATGATGATGGCCCGTTGGAGTGTGGCACCGCTGTCCCCACAGGCAGCCCATGGCACAGAGGATATGGGACTTGCGCAGCCTGGCTTTGTCCTGCTCTGTGGGGATTTGAGGGGCGTAGGGGGTTCTCCTTGGCAGAGGTAGGCGCCTCCTGGAGTTGGGGTACATATGGGATTTGCTTGAGGTGGAAGCTGGCTCACAATGGCCATTCCTTTGCACCCCAGCACCAGCACCGCTACTTGGAGCTGGCCCGTTCCCTGTCTAATCATACTGAGCTGCAGAGGGCCTGGGCCACCATTGGCCGCACTTACCTGGACATCTATGACCACTGTCAGTCACAGGACGCCTTGCTGCAGGCACAGACTGCCTTTGAGAAGAGCTTGGCTATTGTGGACGAGAAGCTGCAGGGTGAGGGCCCTCAGAGGCCAGGCCTTCCCAACCTCTGCCTCCTGACCTGCTAGCAGAGGAGGCCACAGCTCCAGTGTCTGCTCTGTCTGTATGGTGGGTTCTACCTGCCTGGGCCCACCCTTTGCTAGGCTGAGATCTGTCCTCAAAGCCTCCCATGAGGAGGTGCACGGCCTGTGCTCCCCACAGCCTCACGTCTGGGCGTTGTCTGCTCCTTCCCACGCTCTGTCTACAGCAGGAGCTCGTCACCACAGCAAGAGACAGGAAGAGGGGTGGGGGAGAGGCTGCACAGACCCCGAGTTAGATACCCCAAGTGGGGATGAGGCACTGAGGATTTGTGGGGGCATCTTCTAGGGACGCTGACCAAGCGAGAGCTGAGTGAGATGAGGACCCGACTCTACCTCAACCTGGGCCTCACTTTCGAGAGCCTGCAGCAGATGGCCCCGTGCAATGACTACTTCCGGAAGAGCATCTTCCTTGCCGAGTAAGGCCTCTGCCCCTGGAGGAAGGAGCCTCCTGAGAGAGCACCGCCCGCCCTCCCTGCTCACCTGCCGCACGTCTGTGGCATAGAGCAGGCTTGGCTTAGCATCGGCAGCTGCATGTCAGCGCTTGGGTGCCCCCCAGTCACTCTGAGCCCTGTCGCCTCCCACAGGCAGAACCGCCTCTACGAGGACCTATTCCGTGCCCGCTACAACCTGGGTGCCATCCACTGGCGCCGAGGGCAGCACTCCCAGGCCATGCGCTGCCTGGAGGGGGCCCGTGAGTGCGCACGTGCCCTGAGGAAGGAGCTCATGGAGAGCGACTGCTGCGTGCTCATCTCGCAGGTGCCCACTTACAGCTCTGGGCCTTGCCTGCCGAGGGGCTCGGGCTCCAGGGAGCCTGCAATCTCACCTTTCTTTTCTTCCCCAGATCTTCCAAGACCTGGGGGACTTTTTGGCTGCCAAAAGAGCCCTGAAGAAAGCCTACAGGCTGGGCTTTCAGAAGCCTTTGCAGAAGGCAGCGATCTGCCGGACCCTTAAATATGGTGAGCCTTGGAAGGGGACCCAGGGTGCTGAACTTCCCCCGGAAGGGGTGAGGAGATGGCGGCATCAGTGTGAGGCCTTTTCCCGCTCCCCACCCCCTTCTTGTTGGGAAGAGAGCCCCCCATTTCTCTGAGCCTTCAGCATGGTGTGTCAGAGGGGGACGCACTGAGGGACGCATTGAGGGTGCTCAGGAGGCTGGCTGGGCATTTATAGACGAGCCGGGGTCTTTTTGGCAAGGCGGAGACGAAAGTGTTGCCAGAGAGGATGGGAGAGCAGACGGCGCGTGTGGCCCGTGAGGACTGACAAGTGGCAGGAGCTAGTAGCTCCCCTTGTGAGCCAGGTGCTTCTTCAAGGTGTCAGTTACTAGTTTCCTGACCCATGCAGTAAGTCCACGAGGTGTGTTTTGTTACTGCCCCCTTACCTAGGGGCGAGCAGAGGCCTAGAGACAGTGGACGGCCCACCCAGGGCACACGATTCACAGGTGGCGGTCGGGTCGGAGCCCCACGCTGTGTCCCCTCTTCACTAAGGCTCTTCTTGCAGTGCTGGCAGTGGTCCAGCTGCAGCAGCAGCTGCAAGAGTCGGAGGCCAGTGACCCCCAGCGTGCCATGGGCATCTGCGAGCAGCTGGGGGACCTGTTCTCTAAGGCAGGCGACTTCCCCAAGGCGGCCGAGGCCTACCAGAAGCAGGTGTGCGTCCCCTGCTGGGGCGGGAGGAAAGGGGCGGTCGTGACACTCTGGGCTGGTGGGGTGTGAGGCAGCCCTGGCCTCGCTGTCACTGCCTCCACAGCTGTATTTTGCAGAGCTGCTAAGCAGGCCGGGGCCCGAGCTGGCCGTCATCCACGTGTCCCTGGCCGCCACCTTGGGAGACATGAAGGACCACCGCCGGGCCGTGTCCCACTATGAACAGGAGCTGAGGCTGCGTGGTGGCGACGCCCTGGAGGTGAGCAGTAATGGCGTCCGGTCCCACCCGGGGTGCAGAGGGGCTATGCGAGTAGGTCTCCACGGCTCTGCCTCAGGACCGCTACTCTCGAGTGTTTGTGTGGACAGGCATTCCCTTTCTAGGGCTGCCGTCCTCCTGTTTCGTGTGGGCAGGGGAGGGAGCTGGGCCTTGGCCGGGGCCAGTTCCATGGGGCGGGCAGCAGCCACAAAGCTCATCCCTCCTCCTCCTGCTCCAGGAGGCCAAGACCTGGTTAAACATTGCGCTATCCCGAGAGGAGGCCGGCGATGCCTATGAGCTGCTGGCACCATGCTTCCAAAAGGCTCTCAGCTGTGCCCAGCAGGCCCAGCGGCCCCAGCTGCAGGTACAGAAGCCCATCCACGCACGTGGAACCCCCCAGTGCAGCTTTCCTGCGACCTGCCTGTCCTCGTTCCCCACCCCCATCTCCCCGTTCAGGGTGTCCAGTGCCCCTGGAGCCCTGAACTGGGCACCCCCTGCCCCTCAGAGGCAGGTCTTACAGCACCTCCACAGCGTGCAGCTAAGGCTGCAGCCCCAGGAGGCCCCTGGCACTGAAGCCAGGCTGCAGGAGCTGAGTGTGCCCAGAGACCAGGAGGAAGACGAGGATAAGGAGGAGGAGGGTGATGGTGACACCCCCGAGGCCAGCGACGTGGAGCTCTCGGAGAGTGGTGAGGCCCGAATGCTGCCTTGGCCCCTATGCCAGCTGCCCGTGGCATTTCCTCCCTGACACCTGCTGGGGCTGGGCCCTGGGTTGGGCCGGGCGAGGGTGGAGTCCTCATTGGGGCTGCTCACCGGCTCGCGACAGGAGGATTCAGCCTTGTGGAGGAAGGGCGGTCTGTGCTGGTAGATGGACGAGGGGAGTGGGGGCGGGGGGCTCTGGGGCAGCTCCAGAACCTTCCTGGAGGAGTCAGTGATGGGAAGGCTAGTGGGTATCTGCTGGGGAAGGAGGTGCAGGGTCAGACCTGGAGAAGTGGCACCACGAGAGGAGGGCACAGGGCAGACGAGAGGGGAGTGGAGACAGCACGCTGGCTGCCAGGCACAGGAGCTCAGCACTTCCTGAAACCCTTGAGAGCTGGTGCAGGCTTTCTCTCAAGGCTGGCAGGGTCAGCCTTGTGGGAGGTGGGTGTGCAGGATAGGCTGGAGCCATCACCCAGGGGGTGCCAGGCTGGTGGGTGCAAGCCGGTGGCTCGCTTCTGGCTGAGAGGCGGGAGGTGGGAGACCTGTCCCTGGGGCCACAAGGAACAAGTTCAGTTTTGAATTTGAGGGGCTTCCAGAACCTCTTCCAGAACCAGCGGCCAACGGCTGTGGGAAGGTTATGCCATGCTTTAGAAGGGGGTTAGGCTGCGTGTCACCGGTATGTGGGTGTAGGCAGCCAGAGGAGAGTTAGAGAACCAAAGCAGGAACTATAGGTAATACCACTCATCAAGTGGTCACGTAAGAGGAGCCCGTGAAGTAGAAGAAGGTTCTAGCAAAGACCAGCAGCAGAGGGAGTAGAGGACAGGAGCAGAGAAGAGGAGTGGGGTCAGCCAAGTGAGTTGGGGGAGGCAGATGCAGACAGGAAGGTCAGGCACGTGCAGGTAGAGGGCACCTGGGCTCACGGGATGAGCTATTTGTAACATGAGCGTGACTTGGCCCAACAAGGGTGTTTCCCAGGAGGGGACAGAAGTCTGGGGTGGGGAGATCCAGAGTGGGGTCTGGGCATGGGGTCAGCACATGATGGACAGGGATCAGGTGGGCAGAAAGGTCGGGTGCATCCCCTGTGGGCCGGGGGTCTGCGCGTGAGGAACAACCACGGACAGGGCTGGGAGTGGAATAGCAGTCCACACTGGACCCCTGTCCTCCAGGCCTGGAAGGTGAGGGGAGCCTGGGGACAGGGGGGCTTGGCTTACGTGGAGTGGGCCGGGCTCTGTTCCAGAGGGTGATGCTGAGGGCTGGTCCCAGCAGCCAGAGGAGGACGAGGAGCTGCGGGCCTGCCTGGGCCGGCAGAGGGTGAACAAGGTGAGGATGGTGTGGGGGTACTGCGTGTGTCCCTCCCACGCTTGCCAGGACCGCCTGGTCCCCTCACACCTCTGCTTCCTGTCCTGGCACAACTGTCCACAGTGGAACCGGCGCAATGACGTTGGGGAGACTCTGCTACACCGAGCTTGCATCGAGGGCCGCCTGGGTCGCGTCCAGGACCTTGTAAGGCAGGTGGGTCTGCTGCCTCGTTCTAGCTACTCTGTGGGTCACGGGGACTCTCTCCTGGGGTGCACTGTCTCCCTGAGGGGATAGGGCAGGGCATGGGGGCTGCAGGGTGCATCGTGGCTGCTGGGCCTGCACAAGTCCCTGCAGGGGCCTCCCTGAGATGATGCATCTTGTGTGGGGACCATCTCTCTCTGCTAGGACCTAGGCCAGGGCAGAGCCAGGCCTGAGGGTAGACTTACGGGGCCCGTTCTGAGTTCTGAGACCCAGGCCCTGGCTCTCCTGGGAGCTCAGAGCCCCACAGTGAGGCCAGCCTGAGGGATACTCAGGTTAGGCTCCTTCCCATCCTTGGTCTCAGGGCCACCCCCTGAACCCTCGGGACTACTGTGGCTGGACACCCCTGCATGAGGCCTGCAATTACGGGCATCTGGGTGAGTACGGGGCTGGTACATGCCAAGGACGGGGGCCAACAAAGGCTGGGAGCTAGCTCACATCTCCTGGCCCACAGACATTGTCCGCTTCCTGCTGGACCACGGGGCTGTGGTAGATGACCCAGGCGGCCAGGGCTGTGAAGGCATCACCCCTCTGCACGATGCCCTCAACTGCGGCCACTTCGAGGTGGCTGAACTGCTCATTGAACGGGGAGCGTCAGTCACACTCCGAACCACGAAGGTGAGTGGGGGTACAGGCCAGGCTGGGGTGGGTGGGGTGCTCCTGCCAGCCCTGCTCAGCCAACCGCCACGCAGGGGCATAGCCCGCTGGAGACACTGCAGCAGTGGGTGAAGCTGTATGGCAAGGATCTGGACAGCGAAACCCGAGAGAAGGCTGTTGCCATGGAGAGGCTGCTCCGGGCGGGCCCCTCAGGCCGAGGCAAGTATAGACCTTCTGCCCCTGGGGACGGCTCTCCCTGACCTGAGAGTGCCCTAGGCCCCGATTCCAAGTGACGTCTTAGCACGGGTGGTTGGGTAGTGACGGACACTGCCTCACACGAGATTTTATCTCCCCACAGCTCCCCACGGCTCCCAGGCTCCCCACGCTCTTCCACGTAACCATCTGTTTGACCCTGAGGTCTCTCCTCCCTCGAGCCCCTGTCCAGGACCCCCAGGGACCTCTCAGGCTCGTGCCAGGGTCTCTCTGGGGCAGACAGTTCCAGCTGTGACCAGGCCTCGGAGGAGCAGGCACAAACTGGCCAGCAGTAGCAGCTCAGAGGGTGAGGACAACCCAGGCCCCCCCCGACCGAACCAGAAGAGGCCCCGGCATTCTGTCCAGCCACAACAGGACAAAGCCTGGACGCCCGGATCCACCAGCAACCGGGAGGCGGCGGCAGCGAGTGCTCCCTGGGTGGGCGTCCGAGGCGTGGGCAGTGCCCAGAGCTGCCACCTGAGGTCCGGCCCACCTTGGGGTCCAGGCGAGGCCACCCCGCAACGGCCAGCGCTCATCCCTGAAGAGGAGTGTCTGGCCTCAGACTGGCTGGAGGACGACTCACCACTGCTCCACAGCCGCCAGGATGGCCATCTGCCCCGCTCCCCGGGCAGTGGTGACAGTACCGGTCGTAGTGCCTCGGGGTCAGGCAACAAGAGCTCCAGCAGGCCCCGGGCGCGGGCCAGGCAGAGCCGGCTGACCCGTCTCAGGAGTTGCGGTACACGGGTCAGGGCAGGTGGAGACGGTAGCTCGGCTGCAGAGCCTCCATGGAGCCCGGATGTCTCCAGGGCCTCGGGGCCCAGTGGGGAGAAGAGCCCTGTGGTGGGCCAGCCCTCGGTGGGTGCACTCCCTGGGTGGGGGCGGTGGGGGCAGTGAGGCTAGACGGCTGTGTTTTCTGACTCAGGCTGTTGTGCCCTGCCCCCACCCAGCAGGGTCCGTCTTTGCCCCCTCCCATCCGGGTGCGAGTGCGAGTTCAGGACAGTCTTTTCCTCATCCCCGTCCCACACAGGTAAGGCGTCACATGCCCTCCGAGTCCCAGCTTCCCCGGCACCCCTGGGAGGACCCTCACGTTTGCAGATCAGATGGCGCGGGTCACAAGGGCTTACTTTGACTTGCGTCACCCTGCTGTCCAGGGGGCCTCCCATAGCCGACGTGAGGTTGCAGGCCAGGGTAAGAGTGCCCCGCAGGAGCATAGACAGGGCACTGGAGTGGTCAGGTCAGGCCCCGTGGCCCCTAGGAAAAGCTTGGAAGAGCTGCAGAGAGCACGGGCATGTCCTGGGCAGGGGCAGCGGGAGGGGAGGGGAGGGAGCCAGACAGAAGAGCTATAGACCTAGAGATGGCAGGACCCTAGATGCTTTTCCTCAGTGTGTGCAGGGACCTGGCCAGCTCAGCTTCCGCTTTGTCCCTGCAGCACGGAGGTCCACTCTGTGGCCTGGCTGGCTGATCAGGCTGCCCAGCGCTACTGCCAGGCCTGTGGGCTGCTGCCGAGGCTCGTCTTGCGAAAGGAGGGAGCCTTGCTGGCCCCACAGGACCCCATCCCTGATGTGCTACAGAGCAACGAGGAGGTGAGTGGTAGGAGCCTGGGCCCTGAGCATAGGAGAGCCCCCAGCGTGGGGGGCCCCCGGGGCTGTTTAGTGACGGTGCTTTGCAGGTATTGGCTGAGGTGACTTCGTGGGACCTCCCGCCGCTGGCTGACCGCTACCGCAGGGCCTGCCAGAGCCTGCAGCAAGGTAGGAGCCCAGGAGAGCCTGAAGTGGCCTGGGCAGAGGGGCTGGGTGTTCATGGTCCACTTTCCTGTGCCACTCCCAGGTCTGTGGGCCTAATGTCCCAGAGCCCTAGATATCCACCGAGGCACCCTCCCCCCGACATCTGGCCTCGTGCCCAGTGCCCAGTTCCTCCTCTACCCAGTGCCCACACATGTGGGTGTTCCCCAACACTGGCCCTGTGGGAGGCGGGATGGCATAGAGTCACCAGAGCCACTGAAGGGTAGGTCCAGGGTGGCTCTCCAAGGGAGCTTGCCTCGGGCCCTGAGATGTGGCGGTGACAGAGGTTGGAGCCCTGCCGAGAGGACCTGACAAGTCAGAGAAGGGACATCCCCACCCACCAGCCATGCGTGGGGGCTCAAGTGATGCTGGGCCCACAGGCTTGTGGGATTGGGCTCTGCAGCACCTCTGGGGTGTCCCAGGGCTCATGAGTGAGGAGGGAGATGTTTGGTTTGACCCCCCAGGATTCCCAGGGCAGAACGGCAGGTTCTGGTCCTGGTGACGCTATATCCCCCCTCCAGAGGAGCACCAGGAGGTGCTCCAGGCCATGGAGTGCCAGGGCTCAGGCCCCTCATTCAGCGCCTGCTCCCTGGCCCTGCGCCAGACCCAGCTCACCCCACTGCTGCGGGCCCTGAAGCTGCACGCGGCTCTCCGGGAGCTGCACCTGGCAGGGAACCGGCTGGGGGATGGATGTGCTGCTGAGCTGCTGGCCGCCCTGGGCACCATGCCTGGCCTGATTCTCCTTGATCTCTCTTCCAATCACCTGGGCCCTGAAGGCCTACGCCAGCTTGCCACAGGCCTCCTGGGGCAGACCACCTTGCAGGTAGAGGCATGGGGAGCAGCAGGCTGGCAACAGGGCGGCATCAGAACGTTTGCATTCAGCCCGTCGTTGGGTGGGAAGGTGCAGTGGCGAGTGCTGACCTCTGCCCAGCTTTGGGATGGCAAGGAGACCAGATTCTCCAGGGGGCCCATGTCTTCCACAGAACTTGGAGGAGCTGGACTTAAGCATGAACCCTCTCGGGGATGGCAGTGGTCAGGCCCTGGCATTCATCCTGCAAGCCTGCCCCTCACTCAGTACCTTGCATCTCCAGGCCTGTGGCTTTGGCCCCAGCTTCTTTCTGAGCCACCAGGCAGCCCTAGGTAGTGCCTTCCAAGGTGAGCTGATGGGCATGTCCACTCCCTGGCCCCAGGGTTCCAGTTGCCATCAGAAGGGCATGTCCAGGGGCACAGAGAGCCTTGAGCAAGAGGGGCCCCGGGCGACCAGGCGTGGTGTCTAGGAGCACATAGGTGAATGTGCTAGGTCTTCCTGGGCTCGGGTCATTCCCCTAGGACATGCCATGGGCCGCTGTCCCTGTCTCCCTATTCTCACCAGCTCTTAGCGTTCTGTTTGCCTTAGATGATCCCACCACGGACACCGAGGCCGTGGAGAGCGGTGGTCCCAGTACTGAGAGACTGGGAACTCGGAGTCCTCCAGGGGGCCTTTCTGCAGAAGTGGTGGGCTAGGAAGTGGGGCTTGGGGATGTGAGAGCAACAGCAGAGGAGAGGCTGGGATTAGGGCAGCAGGAGGTGCTCTCCAACCCCACCCCATCATTCACAGACACCCTGGCTCAGGGCCTGTCTCAGGTACTCCGTCCTGGCTTGGGTTGGGGGAGGCAGGTAGCCCAGAGATGGTGGGGAGAGGGTGGGCTCAGGAGTCTGGCCCTGTCCCCTCCCTGCCTGGGAAACCCCAGGTGGGAGTTCCCTCAGTTCTGCATGCACAAAGTCTGAGGGATGATAGCTTCCCCAGAGGGATCATGAAGGTGTTGGGCCTAGGACTGCAGCTGGGCTGGGGTGGTGACCGTGTGTGGCTGACAGTGGTTCTGGTCCCCCGTGCAGATGCCAAGCACCTGAAGACACTGTCTCTGTCCTACAACATCCTGGGCACCAGTGCCTTGGCCCAGGCCCTGCAGAGCCTGCCCGCTCACACCCTCCAGCGCCTGGAGCTTAGCTCTGTGGCAGCTAGCAAGAGTGACTCAGACCTCGTGGAGCCTGTGGTCAGATTCCTGACTAAGGTATGTATGCGGCTGGTGGGGGGGGGGGGGGGGTGCCATGGCAAAGCAAGGCTGGGCTGTCCGGGCTACAGTTCCACACCTGAGACCTGGCGGGGGTAGGAGCAGCCTGGGAAGAGGGTTGCAGGTTCAGAAAGAACAGCTGTGGGTGAAGCTTTTGGGAGAGCTGCCTGCCTCGGGCTGTGAATTCCTGGCCAGCAGGAAAGGTGCCTGGGACCCCAGGCAGATCCCAAGGTGTGGCCAGGCTTCCTAGGGCTCTCTCCCCTGACTCTTCCATGTGGGGCTGATCCCTGTGATTTTCACATGTCGAGTATGACTTAGAAGGGGAGGCGTTTCCTTTTGATTTTCACATTGAAGGGATGCTGCTCCCCTCTGGTGCCTTGGGGGTCAGGCAGTCTTTGGCCCCTTGTTTCTGAGGAAGAAGGAAGGTATCTGACCTGGGTTTGGGTCCTCTACTGGGAGGCAGAGAGGGTAGGTGCCCCACTCAACCCTACTCCTTTTGGGCCTCTGCTGTGTCTAGGAAGGCTGTGCTCTGACTCACTTGAGCCTGTCTGCAAACCACCTGGGCGACAAGGCAGTGAGAGAACTGAGCAGGTAATGCTGTGCCACCCACTCCTGCGCTATTCTGAGGGAGTCTGATCTCAAGTCCCAGTACCCTGGAGCGCTGGGTTGGGCAGGGAAGGGAGGTGAGCTTGGGGACCTACCCAAGGCCCTGGTAGTAACAGCTGGTAGTAACCGCTTCTTCCCCTCACTCCTTCCAGCTTTCAAGCCTGCCTCCTTGTGTTTCTTCTTCCCGTACTCCTGAGGCTCCTGACAGCCTTTCCCATTACCCTTTGTTGTAGCAGCCCATACCGGGGCCACTCATGACCCTCCAGCCTCAGCTGGCTCTTGGCGGTGTTGGGCACCCAAGCCAGGGAGGCATATACCCAGGCCTGGTCATTATGGTCCTGGCCCTTGGCAGTGTCCAGCTGGCCCTAGAGAAGTACTTGCACCCGTGCATACTGGGGCAGAGCCTATAGGGCCTGGCCTATGGCTCCCAGGGCTGTGGTTTGTCTGGGGCAGCTTTCTGCAGTACTGGGGGCCTCCCTCCCTAGAGGCTGACCCCTTTATTTCTTCCCTTGTTGTCTTAGATGCCTTCCTCTTTGCCCCTCACTCATTTCACTGGACCTGTCTGCCAACCCTGAGATTGGCCGTGTTGGCCTGGAGGAGCTCCTGTCTGCCCTCCAGGTGCGGCCCCAAGGCCTCAGTTTCCTTGGCCTGTCAGGTGAGCTTGGGGACCTACCCGAAGCCCTGGTGCTTCCTCTAAATGGGCTGTCACTGCTACCAGCCAGATGGCAAAGGTGGGCTGGGCTCCTTTAGTTAGATACAATGGGGAACAGTGACCAGTGTGACTGGAAGGGGGTATAAGCCCGGTTCCTAACACAGGGCAGGGAGGACCATGGGGGCTTTGCCTTTGGCCCGTTCAGCCTGAACCTCAGAGACCATGGTGACTGGGGTGGGGGGACGGGGGTGGGTCCCCTTTCACAAGGATTTCCTAATTACCATTGGCAAAAGGACAGAGCTCAAGATCAGGATGGCAAAAACTTGCCACCGAGGGATTTTCCCACTTCCAGGCAGGGCCTGCCCTGACTCTACCTTCCCAGCCTGTGTATTCCCATTTTGGCCACACGCAGGCACAGTACCCCACCAGAGCTGCCTTGACGATGACCCCAGGAGACATAAATTTGGTAAACTGGCCACCCAATAGCCCGACACATCCAGCCAGGGCTTGGGGCAGGAGAGTACCAGGCTTTGCCCTCTAGGAGGATAAGGACTAGGAGTGGGTGTGTACACAGGGAACCCCTGGGTTCCTCCTGCTCCTCACTCCCACCCCACAAGGCCAAGCCGGCTCCTCCAAGAAGGCAGCCCTGAAGGCAAGCTGGTGGGATATCTGCACACAGCTAAGGGGCTGCTTCCCACACACCTGGCATCTGTACCTGTCCTCTCCCCTAGCTCCCTAGGGTCCTGAGCCTGTTGGGCACTCTGGCCTCCCTGGAGATCAAACCTTGACAGCTTAGTGTCTGTCCTCTTAAGACCCAGAGGCATTCCTATAGTGTCCATTTTACAGATGGAAAGACCCCAGGCATTGTCATAGAAACTGTCAGAGGCACAGATGTGATTGCAGCATTTTATTTTAGCCAGTCTCCCTCCTGCCTGCCTACTGGCTATGAAAGGAGCCCACGGACCCGGTGGCCTCTCTGGAAGCACACACGCCTTCCTAGGGTGTTAGTGGGCCTCTCCTGGGCATCTGCCCAAGCACCTGGTTGTAGCCCCTGGGGCTCAGGGGAAGTGGCCTCTTCCTGAGGGCCACGTTGGTAGAAAAGAACACAGTCCTGGGAGTTCCATAGGTGTACTGCGAACGCCACTGGCTCCTGCGGGATTCCCCCGTCTACCTCGCTGGGGCCTGCTCCCTGAGACCGGCTCCCCCCTCCCCCCCTGCAGGCTGTGCTGTCCAGGGCCCCCTGGGCCTGGGCCTTTGGGACAGGATCACTACGCAGCTCCAGGAGCTGCAGCTGTGCAGCAGACGCCTCTCCACCGAGGACCGTGACGCCCTGCGCCAGCTGCTGCCCGGCCAGCCTGGAAGTGCGTGCACACTGGACCGAGGGTCCCAGCTCTTCTACCGGCGCCTCTGACAGGCGGCGCTGCCCTTGCCCTGCAACCCACCCTCGCTTCAAATAAACGATCGCCGCTGCTGCCTCCACCCCCGCTGCTGCCTGGAAGGCGGGTGGGAGGGGGAAAGCGGGGGGTTCACTTTGCCGTAGGAGAGCTGAGAGCCCGCTGGAACTGGGGGCAGCTCTGGTTATTTGGTGGTTACGCGGAGAGGGCAGTCTCCTTTCCCGGAGCCCCTTTCCGCCTGTGGGTTGTACGGCCGCGGGCGTGGCCAGGAGTCGGGACGCGCCCATTTCCGGGTGCGCAGGCGCGGACGTCATGGTGGTAGTCGATTGGGAGGGAAGTGTGCTCAGGGGCAGACCTTGGTGATCGAGCGTAGATTGCGGGAGCTAGGGGTAAATGCTTGCGCAGGCGCAAACGTCAAAGAGAGCGCCGAGCGGTCGATTGGGAGCGCGGCGCCGCGGGTCCCCCCGACGGGCAGAGCGAGCGCAGGTACCCCGGGCCGGGTGGGGCGAACTAGGAAGGGCCGGCTGAGCCGGATGGGAAAAGGCCGCTGGGCTAGGTCCGTGCGCGTCGTCTTGTCGCACAGGGTTCCCTTCGCGCCCAGGCACCTCATTCCTCATCTTGGGGTAGTCTCTTTAGTCCCGGCCCCGCCCGGCGTTGCGAAGCCATTTCCCCGGGCTTGGCGCCCCTGAGAGCGGCGTTCCCAGCAGGCGGGAGCCCCAGGTGTGTCCCGCGGGTGTCGGTCGGTCCCGAGCCGCACGCGGACCCCGCGTGCACCCTCCGCATCCGGTCGGGCCTCACCCCCACGGTCCGCCCCACTCGGGGCGCCTCATTGCTCGCTTGGACCCGGGGGCAGCCTGGGCGGCATCTACACAGTCAAATGTGGGCATTATCTAGAAACTCGCTTTTCGGTTCAGTGTCCGGCTTCTGAGATTTAGCTGTATGTTCGTTTGTAGCTAGGGGACATTCGTTTTCGCGACAGAGTCGAATCCCACCGTAGAACTGCAGGCGCTTTCTTTCCTTTATTTCTCCACTCTTCAGTACTCTTCGCCCGGGCACCCCCTCTTAGAAGTTCTGGATGGGTTGCTGAGTAGTCTCCCAGCTGCCACCCGCTGGACTTCTGTAATGCATCTGCCTTCCCTGACAAGATCCCTCCCTCGGAGAAGTGCTCCTTAACCCTTTCCCTCTGGTCCCTCTGATCCCTGGGTACCCTAGGGCTCCAGCCTGGGCTGCTTTCTCTCTTCGTTCCCCTGTTAATCGTCCCCTGTGTGACACCACCTACCCCCAGTGTCAGGCGTCAGCGGTGCTAGCTAGCCTGGCTTCTCCTCTGGCCTGAACTGCCTCAGCACACCCTGGATGACTGTGGAGCCTCTGGAACCCCACACAACAGCGCCAGGGCGAGCATTCCTGGGAGCCTGCTCCTTTTCCATCTCTTCCGACTCAGCTCACGTGACTGTCATTGGGCCAGAAAGAGGGGACTTGTTCTTGATTCCTTTTCTTTTTCTTTTTTTTTTTTTTAATTTTTTTTTCAACGTGTTTTATTTATTTTTGGGACAGAGAGAGACAGAGCATGAACGGGGGAGGGGCAGAGAGAGAGGGAGACACAGAATCGGAAACAGGCTCCAGGCTCCGAGCCATCAGCCCAGAGCCTGACGCGGGGCTCGAACCCACGGACCGCGAGATCGTGACCTGGCTGAAGTCGGACGCTTAACCGACTGCGCCACCCAGGCGCCCCTCTTGATTCCTTTTCAATTAACATTCTGTTTCAAATACTTCTTCAGTGGGTTTGGTTTCACGTCCAAAGCATGGCTGAAACTGACTCTAGGCACTGCATCAACTACCTGAGTGGGCAGGACCCTCCCAGCGGCCTCATGCTTTTGTTCTTGCTCAGCCCACTTCCTCACTGGGAGCCCCAAGAGCTTATGTTTAATCCGTCAGCGAGTCCCGCTGCGTTAGTATAAAACTCAGTTCTGATCGCCAGAGCTGTGTACCTTGGTTCCACCTCCATCCTCATTCGGAAAGCTCTGTCCCCCACTTGTCTATCCCTCTCACTGCATTTCTCTGAAAGGCCTTGTGTTATTTACGCTTTTCTCTCTGCCCAAATGCTCCTCCCCAGGTCTTCTGAAACTTGCCACCTTCTTATCTTCTGCCTTGCATCTTTCAGTGCACCCCCACCCCTCGCCACTGGTCTCTCCTCTCCTGAGATGCTCCTCAGCACCCACTTCCTCCTGACAGTCTCTAGGGCAGAACTGGTGTTCTTACCACAGCACGTAATACCTTGTGTGTTCATCACTATGATGTAGGCAGGCCAGGTCCAGGGGCTCAGAGGGGGTCCCTGCTGGACCAGCCAAGAGGGTCCTTACCTTCACACAGGTTAGAAATCAAACGTGAGCCAGAAGGAAGTGAGAACAGAGTTTATTGAATAGCATAACTGACAGAGCATAGCAGAGGGAGCATCTGGGAAATTCGGAAAGCAAAGAATAGTGAGTCTCTGGTTGGGGTCAGGAGTTTTTATTGAGGGTTATGTCCTCTCAGGCATCCAGACATTGGTCAGGACAAAGACATATCCTGGGGGTCTTGGCATCAAGATGTCTAAAGTCCCATGTCAATGGCCTGGAATATGCACAGGACAGCCTTGCCCGGTCACTCTTCAGATGTTATCTACTGTGCTGACTCCAAACAAATTATTAACTTCCTGACCTTTACAAGGTAGACATACATTGTTTGTGCTACAAGGCATGTGCAAGGCAGGGGTATAGGTGCTAGCAAGAATAAGAGCAGAAAAGGAAACAAAAAAGCAGATATTCATGGAGTTCTTCAGTTCCCTTATCTCAGCTATCTCTTGTCTGACTCTGCTGAGGGCAGGGAAGCTCTTCATGAGGTCCAGCACATGAGACCCAGGGGTGTTAGGGGTCACCTTTGATTTGGCATTGGCTCTACTCCCCAGGTCTCTGCGGTGGCCACCTGAGCCCTACAAGATGTTTCACGGGATCCCAGCCACTCCAGGCATGGGAGGTGAGTGTGGCCCAAGCTGGACCCAGGGACCCAGAGGGTCCAGGCTTTCAGGCCCTGCTGCAGAGGCCAAGGGTTGGGGGGGTGGGGGAGGAGCTATAAGTGTCTCCCCCATACAAGCCTCAGTGGGCAGCTAGGGACTGGTGCAGTTTATCACCAGGGGGCCCAGAGATGACCTCCAGGTGGGACCCACTTGGCACAAAGATAAGAGCTTTAGTGTGGCTGGAACCTCAGGGGGTTCTGGGTATCCTGGAGTCAAGCCAGGGGAAAGGTCACAAAGCATGTGACAAACATCATTTGTGCCCTGTCCCTGCACCGTAAGCAAGGTGTGGTGACCCTGCTGTAGAGTGAGGTAACTGAGGAGCAGCGGTGGAATGAGGAGCCAGGCCTGGCATGTGTCTCCCTGGCTCCAGAGGAATGTCGTGTGCTCAGGTCCCCCACCCCGCGACAAGTTGGTGGGGTGCTGGGAGTAGAATTCTATCTTCCAGCTCCCTCTGGGCTCTTTGGGATGTTTCACAGGGTGAGGCCTTGGGTGGGCTAATGAAATGGGGCTGGGATTAGGGCCAGTGGACAAGCCCCCTGGGGTTGCCTTTGTGGCCAGCTGGCTAGCTCTCTGCTCTGTTGCAGCCCCTGGAAACAAGCCGGAGCTATATGAGGTGAGTGGCAGATGTCCACCTGGCCAGCATTGGCCAGCGCCTGTGTGAGCCTCACCTAGACCCCGCAGCCACCCTGGTACCATGGGCTGACACGCTGTCCTCTCTCCAATAGGAGGTGAAGCTGTACAAGAACGCCCGGGAACGGGAGAAGTGAGTCCCGCCCCTGGACTGCCCCCACCCAACACACACACACACACACACACACACACACCATGTTCACCTGCCTCCCCTGAGTGACTTCCCCCAACCTCTGGACCACCCCCATCCTGGGGTCAGGCTGGCGAAACAGTTCCCAAGGAGCCTCTGCTGGGGCAGGGGGGGAGAGGCCGCTGAAATGCAGAGCTCTGCCACAGCTTCACCCTGGGAGGGCTAGTGCCCTCCCTGGGCTTTGGTAGCCGTGGCCTGATGGACACACTGTCCTCAGATATGACAACATGGCGGAGCTGTTTGCGGTTGTGAAGACAATGCAGGCTCTGGAGAAGGCATACATCAAGGACTGCGTCACCCCCAACGAGTGAGAGCTCGCTGACCTTGCACCGGTGATAAGAGCCAGTCTGTGGAAGCTTGTTTCTGCCTTCCAGGGCTTGGGTGCTCAGGAGGAAGCAAGAGCAGGGGTCTGAGGCCTGAGCTGGGGATTCGTATGGTTCCTGCCTCCTCCAGGCTGTGAGGGGGTCCACTCCTGTGGGAACCACCCAGCACAAGGAGGCTGCCCCTGGGTGCTTGTGGCTTTGGCACCGTCTCAGCCAGGAAGTCCTAGTCGTGGTACAGAAGTGTCTCAGGAGGAGAGACCTGTCCACCACCTTGGTCGGGGGTTCCCCCTGCGCCGGGGGCTCTCCCTGGGCACAGATGTCCTCATTGACAAAAGGGCTTCAGAAGGCAAGCAGAAGGGTCAGGGAGGTCAGCATGTGAGGCGTTGTTGGCCAGGCCTGGCACTTAGGAGATACACGGGGCCTGTGTTCAGTGAGATAGGCCTGCCTTGTAGGTCCACAAGCTGTCGATGTGGAGGTGTGGCCAGTGTATTCCAGAAGAGGGGGCTGGCCAGGCTTCTGCCTGGGTCTGGGCTCATCCCGTGGGGCAGCCAGCCATATTTGGGCCACTTCCCTCTTCTGCTTACTGTCCTCCCAAGGTCTTGTATTTAGACTCCAAGGGAAGCCTCAGCCTTCGTGGCCCATCTCTGATCTCTCAGAGCTGCCCTGTGTCTGGATGGGCCGAGAGAGAGAGGAGGTGTGGGCAGGGCTAGCCTGTACTGAGGGCAGCAGCCTGGCCCTCTCCCTAGGTACACTGCAGCCTGTTCTCGGCTCCTGGTCCAGTACAAAGCCGCCTTCCGGCAGGTTCAGGGCGCAGAAATCAGCTCCATTGATGAATTCTGCCGCAAGTTCCGTGTGAGTGAGCTGGCCCCTCCATTTCCCGGGGAACAGCAGGCGGGAGGTGTGGGTGCTGTTGGGGAGGGTCTGGCCAGCTGCCCTGTGAGGCCCAGTACCCATGGTACCCGCCCTCCCTCAGCTGGACTGCCCACTCGCCATGGAGAGGATCAAAGAGGACCGTCCTATCACCATCAAAGACGACAAGGGCAACCTGAACCGCTGCATTGCAGACGTGGTCTCGGTGCGCTCCCGCGGCCTCGGGGAGCTAGGAGGGGCCAGGGGGGCTCCTGCGGCCTCGGGGGCCTACGAGAGGTCAGGGGGGCCAACGCTGCCTGCCGTGGCCACCGTGTACTCAGAAGCCCGGCGCTCCCAGGGCTGCGCAGCCCTCACACACACCAGGAGGGGGTCTTCACAGTTAGGAATGAGGGGTGGGCAGGACTTTCTCCCTGGGCAGCATCCAAGAGACCCCTGTGGGAGGCACCGAGGGTCAGTGCAGCCAGGGTTCCCATGCACCCACAGCTCCAGGAGGCCTAGCCAAAACCCTGTGGGCCAGGTGGCCTAGAGGAGAGCTCATGGGCTATGGGAACAGGGGGGTCCAGCAGGCACCCAGTGACCAGATCGCCAAGGAGAGAGGCTGAGGAGGGAGACAACGGGCCAGACGGGCTGGGTGGGGGCTGACCTGGGCCTGGCCCCGCAGAGGAACCAGGCCCGCGAGCTGCTAGGAGTCCCCCACCCTGAGCCCCTACGGCGGGTCTGTGGTACCTCACACACACACTTCTTCCCAGCTCTTCATCACGGTTATGGACAAACTGCGCCTGGAGATCCGTGCCATGGATGAGGTGCGGCTCCCGGAGGGGACAGAGGGATGGAGGGGTGGCTTGGAGAAGGGAGTGGCAGGGGCGGGGGTAGGAGAGGGTTCCTGGCAGAGGAAGCCGAGCGTCCTGTCCACAGATCCAGCCTGATCTGCGGGAGCTGATGGAGACCATGCACCGCATGAGCCACCTGCCCCCCGACTTCGAGGGCCGCCAGACCGTCAGCCAGTGGTGAGCATCCCTGCCCGAGACTTCCCTGCCCCGTCAAGGACCGAGGAGCCCCTCCCGTGCACACACCTCAGTGCTGTGCTCCCACAGGCTGCAGACCCTGAGCGGCATGTCGGCCTCTGATGAGCTAGATGACTCCCAGGTGCGCCAGATGCTCTTTGACCTGGAGTCGGCCTACAACGCCTTCAACCGCTTCCTGCATGCCTGAGGCCCCCTGTCCCGGGGTCTGGGGAGGAAGGCTCTCCGGTGGGCCCGGTGGAGGGGCCGCGGCTGCGCTCCACGCTCGACCCCTGGATGGTCTGCATGCGCCTTGCTGTTCATAGCAGCTCTTCCGTCTGTGTGTCCGTCCACCCCAGAGCTCTGTCCCTGCCCTCCCCACAATAAAGATGCTTTCTGACCCCCCCCCCCCATGCCTGCTGTGGCTGCCCTCCCCCAGCCGGGCCCGCCCTGCCTTTTTGTCTTCCCTCTGGGCCTCGGGTGGGATCCTGCCTCGCTGGAGCACAGAGGTTCTGAACGTGTGGCCCGTTCCTCAGGAAAGGGTCTGACGCCAGCTTCCCTGGGTGATTGGGGGCAGGGGCCAGGTAAGGCTTGAATCTGACCACAGAGGAGGCTGCCTTTCACATCTGCTTCCCCACCCTTCACCTGAGAGCTCTAAGCAGCTGGGGGGCCAGAGCACTGCTGTGCTGCCCCCGGTACCTCTCCCTGCCCTGGGGGACGCCACAGGCCACTGCAGGGCCTTGTCCTTGTAGTAGTTCACCGGGGCCCCAGTAGATGACTCACGGGACAGACAGTTTGTCCTGCCCACCACAGAGGGTGTCCCTTGCTCGGGAGCAAGGTCAGGTGGGGGAAGCAACAGTCCTCGGGTGGGGACACGGGTGTTCACAGGCCGATGCTGGCTCAGTTACCAGTGTTTACTGCACCTGCTGCGAGGCCAGGGGCTGTCAACCCTGCAGAAGCCCTGGCCCCCGGCGTCACAGCCACCTCCTCACAGGCAGCTGGCAGCAAGCCACAGACCAAGCCTCTGGATTCCAGGGTGCATCGTGTCACGTTTTGGCAACTATGGCATCGGGATGAGGGACAGGCTAGAGCTTAATTGTAGCATTCCTTTTTCCTAGTGGTACTTCTGGGTGTCTGTAGCATTAAAGGCAATTAAATAAGGTGTGTAGTATTTCGGATGGTGATAAAGTTGTCTGTGTGTGAACTGGCTGCCAGTTGGGGAGGTGCCATTTTGCACGGGGCAGGCGGTCAAGGATAGCAGAGTCGGCAAGGAAGAGAGGAGTAGAGAGCCATTTGGAAGAAGGGGGGCAGAGAGGCCAGGTGAGGACTTGGGATTGTACCTGGAGCCCTGGATGCCAGCAGGGGCCTCAGAGCGGAGGCGTGCCCCATGTCCTTTGGGTCTTAGTAGGGAAAGACAGCAGAGAGAGGTGACTGGCATGGGGGGCCTGGCCCATTGGGGGTTGGGGGGGCAGAGAAGGGTCCTTGGGTTCTGGGCGTGGGCCGTGCTGTGTGTCACACCCACAATGTTTGCTGCTGGGCTGGATGCGGTGTGCGGTGAACACCCAGGCCTTGCACTAGGACAGCTAGACGGAGGAGCTCCTGTGGACATGTGGACACCTGCACCAAGAGGGGCTCCGTGAGGGTGTGGCCAGAGCTGTCGGCATAGGCGGAATCGAATTGTGTCAGCTGGCCAAGGGCATCAGGTGGGTGGCTGGACATCAGAAGCTGGAGTTTCAGAATGAAGGAAGTGAACACGATGAAGGCTTTTTAGCTCCATGGCAAAAACTCACTCTGATAGGTGCCAGGAACTGTACCCAAGAGGCCCTGCGACTGGTACTGTCACACTTGGAGGTTGGGGATAGAAACACCACAAAGGAGCTGAAGAAGGGATGGCTGGGGCCAAGGAAACCCAGAGACGTCCTAGCCGCGGACAAGCAGCTGGGTCCAGGGCAGACTGAGATGGGGAAACTCGCCACTAAGAGGCCTGGGGAGCCCTCGGGGACTTTGACAGGATTGGGGAGGGGGGGCTTCAGGGGAGCCTGGAAGAGACTGCCAGTGCCAGAGACCCCAGATCCTGATGTCGATGGCAGCTGAAGGGGCAACGGGGGTTGTTTTGGTCGATACGGTTTTTTGTTTTTATTGTAATTAAGCGCAACACAAAATTTGCCTTTTTTGGTAAAGATTTTATTTTTTTTTTGTGGGGCTTGAACTCCACAACCCTGGGATCAAGAGCCACACGCTTTACCGACTGAGCCAGCCAGGCGCCCCGGCCATTTTAAACGTTTTAAAGCTCGGCGGCATGAAGTACACTAAGAATGCTGTACAGCGATCACCACATCCAGACAGAAACTGTCCTCAGTAAACACTAACTCCCCGTTCCCCTTCCCCAGCCCCTGGCCGCCACCATCCTGCCTTCTGTCCCTAGATTTTGACTAGGTGCCTCCTACAAGTGGAGCCATACAGGGTTTCTTTTTTTGCGATTGGCTTATTCATGTTGTACATGTGTCAAAAATTTTTTAAAGCGCTATCCTCAATGTGGCGCTTGAATTCACGACACTGAGATCAAGAGTCACAGGCTGTACCAACTGAGCCTGCCAGATGCCCCTAAATTTCCTTCCTTTTTAAGGCTGAGGTCGCCCTCCCCCCACCCCCCATTCCTGCTGGATGGCACCACAGTGTGATATCCCTGGGTCCTAAGGAGGGGCTGGGGCAGAGGAGATAGGAAGAGCCTGCCAGGGTTCCCATTATATTACATAGACCGTATTTCATCCATCCATCCATCCTTCAGTGGACACCTGGGTTGTTTCTGTGTTTTGGAGGTTGAACTAGTGCTGCTATGGACACGGGTGTGTTTGAAGACAGGAGGGACTGCAGTGTGTGTGTTGGATGATGGGATGATGTAGGAAGGGCCCAGGGACACGAGAGAGGGTGCAGCACCCAGAGGGGGACCCCAGCACCAGGGAGGGGGCAGTCAGATGTGCAGGGGCACTGGTGATGCCTTCTGCGGCCGCTCTGGGCTGGGATGGAGGGCATCTGCTGGGAGAGGTGGAGGGTGCATGAGGCAAAGGAATATGGGCCAGCATGAAGTTCCTGAGGTCAAAGGGGCTGCCCCAGGGAGTGCCAGCCACAAGCCTCAATGGCTCAGGCGGTTCTGCCACTCAGCCCAGGGGCCTGGGAAGGCCAGCCTAGAAGGCTGGTCTGAGATCTTTGCCCAGAAGCTAATAGACCCTTGAGCAGTGGGTGGCCTGAGGCAGCAGCCGGGTCCCCAATTCCTGCTGCAGCCAGCCCCGTGGTCCTGGTGCAGTGGGGTAGGAAAAAGGCCAGTTTGTGCCTACAGTCTTCAGAGTGCCTGAATCTCTCCAGCTTCCCTCCTTGCTGACTCAGGGTTCCAAGAATCATCCAAATCCCTGGCAGGCTCTTCCTATCTCCTCTGCCCCAGCCCCTTCTTAGGACCCAGGGGTATCACACTGTGGTGTCATCCAGCATGAATGTGTGTGGGGGGGTGGCGACCTCAGGCCCAGGACTCTGCCCTCAGCATGAGGCCCTGCCCTGGGCCCACGGGACTCTGGGGACAGAGTCCCTTGGGCCTTGGCTCCCAGCTGCCCCAGGGCTTCACCTCTTCCATCCCAACCACACCTCACAGGGCTCAGGGTCAGTGGCCAACTGAACCAGGTGGGGAAGGGGACGCCCACACACTCCCTCCAGGAAGCAAAAAAAAAAAAAAAAAAAAAACCCCACAAAGGCTGCCCTGAGACCTGGCCAGGGGTGCAAGCTGGCTCCCTGGGGCCTGCCCCTCCCCTGCACTGCCAACCAGGCAGAGATAAGCCAAGAGGTTCAAAGGCCAGAGACGGAGCCAACAGGGAGGGGCAGGTGCAGAGCTGGCAGTCACAGCCCTCCCTGGAGCCCCTGGGCCTGGAGCTTGGGATCCTGCCCCGCTTCCTCCTGCCAGGAAAGCCCAAGAGACCTCTGCCAGGAGGCAGCAAGCAGAAGGCCCAGTGGGCTCCCCTTGTGTCCTGTGGGGATTTGGCCATTTCCTCAGGCATTTTCCCCAGAGTTTGGGAAGGGGAGGACGACTCCCCAACACATGGGAGAAGAGGGCCCCACCTCCCCACCCCCAACTGGGACCTAAGGCTAAGGGTGGGGTGAGGGTGTCTAAGCTGCCTGAAGCAAGGAAGCCAAGCAGGGAAGGGGCTGGGAGGGGAGTGGGGCAGGGGTGTGTTCAGGCCTCTCAGGTGGAATGTTGGGGACCTCTGGCCCAGGCCCCCCTTGTTGGCGGCAGACCTTAGAGAGAGGGTTACCCTTCGGGCATAGAAAACGCAGGCCTGCCCCACAGTTCTGCAGAGCCACAGACAAGCTAGCAGATGCCCAGGCTGTCCTTGCAGAGGAAGGGGCCCAGCTCTTGCCCCCCACGGGCAGTGGCTCCAACCTCGGGGAGGACCTGTGGCTGGAATGGTTAACCTGAGGTGCCTTAGTCAGCCAATCACAGAGCCCTGCAGGAAAAATACCTGGGAGAGGTCCACGCGTTCGGGCGGGTCAGAGCCCAGCCCCAGTCCGGCCCTAGGCGACCCGAGAGCCCCAGCCAGCCCTGGCGTCAGCGGCCTCCCCAGAGCACAGAGTGCACAGGGGCCTCAGCATGACCATGACAGTCCTGGTTCGACTCCAACTGGGGCTGCTGCTCTCCGTGCTGATGGTGACCATGGTGGCAGCTCAGCCTACCCGTCTGCTGACCTTGCTGTCCTCGGGCCAGGGTGTTCTGGACCGTGTGGTGCTGGGCAGCCTGTTAAATACACTGGCGGACCGTGTGCACTGCGCCGACGGGCCGTGTGGAAAGGTAATTGCCGCACCCGATGGGTCCCCCAGCCCAGGCCCGCTCCGCCCCAGGGCTGGAAGCAAAGGGCCTGGGCAAACTCCAGGAGGCGGGCCGAGGCGAGGCCGGGTGGCCAAGCACCCAGGCCCTGCCTGCAGGCCAGCGCCCACCTTCCTCTGCTCTGAGTTCAGACAGGCCTGCGCTCCCAGGATCGGGGGCTGTGACGGATACATATAGCTCCAGGATCCCAGGGCTGCCTCCTCCGTCAGTCCCCAGGCCATCAAACTGGCAGTGGTTCTGGGAAGAAGCCACCCTGGGATGGGTGGACCACTGCCCCGAGCCCTTTTGTGTGTGTGTGTGTGTGTATGTGTGTGCGTGTGTAATCGAGAGGGTGGTGACGGTGGGAGTGTGTGAGAGAGTGACGATGGAGGGGTGGGTGGGAGAAGGGGAGGGCGAGACCAGTGTGTATGGGCCCCACAGGGAAGCAGGCAGCTTCCTGACCGTAGGCACCTGTCTCTGCCCATAGTGCCTCTCTGTGGATGATGCCCTGGCCCTGGGCAGGCCTGAGAAGCCAGGGCTCCCCAGGGGGGCAGTCCTGGAGCACAGGCACATCGCCCGCTTCAGTGCCGCCGCTGCCCTCTACCTCAGTGACCCCAAGGGCACGTGTGCAGATGTCCAGGCTGGCCGCTGGGCCACCCGTGCTGACCATCTCTTGGCCCTGTTGGAGGGCCCCAAGGCCCTGACCCCAGGCCTGAGCAGGCTGCTGCAAAGGATTCAGGCCCAGGCTGCTGGCTGGCCTGCTGCAGAGAAGGTGAGGGCCTGGGTAGGTGGGGCAGAGGGACTAGATGGGGAAGACCTAAGGGGATCCATGGAGAAAGGAGACCACTTGGGAGGTTGGGCCTGGCTGCAGTGGGCAGAACATCCCACAAAGCCTTCCTGGACACCTGGGGGAGTCTGGGGACCTACTTGGGAGGCTGAGGGATCACAAATGGATGTCCGATACCACTCAGGACAGGGAGCTGGGGAGCCCCCGGGGCCCTCATCAGACAGGGGCTGAGAAGAATCCTGGGCCCATAGGGAGGGCCCTCGGGGAGGGGTCAGACTCAGCACAGGCCGTAGGCTGGCAGGGTTAGGTGGTGGTGCTCTGAGAAGCCTGATCTGGCACCATGTTAGGGCGGGTCTCGGGGTCGGTGGCATGCAAGGGCACTAGGGTTGATGGCAGAGCTGGAGGCCAGGAAGGCCACCCTGCAGGCAAGGCTGAGCCCTGACCCTTCCCTCAGGCCTGTGTGGACCTGCCCCAGCTGCTGGAGGAGGCAGCAGGGGCAGGAGCTCCCAGCAACCCTGGCCTGGTCCTGGCCGCCCTGTTGGACCATGTCAGCGGTGGGTCCTGTCTCCATGCCCTGCCGACCCCCCAGTACTTTGTAGACTTTGTGTTCCGGCAGCACAGTGGCGAGAATCCCAACATCACACTGGCTGGTGAGGCTGTGGCGGGGCCAGAGAGTTGGGAGTACCCTGAGTCCCCGACCTCCATGTCCTTGGGGAGGGCAGGCCTGGAGCCCATACACACTTTGTGATTCTGTCCCCCCTGCCAGAGCTGGAGGCCTTGATGCGGCGCCTGGGGGTAGGGAGAGTGGCGGAGACACACAGTGACCACAGCGACCATGGTCATCTGGGAAAGGGGGCCAACCACCAGGGCCCTGTGCCCCCTGCCACCCCTAACGGCAGCTCCAGCATGTGGGACACAGTGAGCAGCCCATGCACCACCGTCCTGGGGAGAGGTGGGGGGGCTCATGGGTCTGCTCAGGTCCCCGACCCCCTTTCCTGCCACCCCTCAGGTATGCCTGAGTGCCAGTGAAGTGATGGCCGTGTACGGGCTGTCTGAGCAGGCGGGGGTGACTCCAGAGCTCTGGGCCCAACTGAGCCCGGCCCTGCTCCAGCAGCAGCTAAGTGGGGCCTGCAGCCCCCAGTCCAGTCCCCCCACTCGGGACCAGCTCAGTCAGGCGGAAAGTGAGTGCCTGCCTCCCCAGTTGTGCCTGCTTGCCGTACCCATCGGTGCTGGGTGCTGGTGCCACAGAGGTGGGGCCTCACAGGGAGGAGGAAGTGGCCGCTGGGCTAGGGGAGGGGTGGGCAAAGCCGGGCCAGGGCTGGCAAGAGAAAGTGGCATGGGAATAGAGGGGTCACAGGGAAGTGTGGGGGCCTAGATGGGTAGGGGATGGGGCTTTAAAGGTTAGCATAAGCAGAGGAATGGCCGGAGCCTGACCACGTGCATCCCTGGTGAGCTGGCTCCTGGGCCCTGCTTGGACACCCTCCCCTGGGAAGCAAGAAAGGCTCTCATCTCAGCCCTGTGGCCCCCGCTCCCTCTCCAGGATATCTATATGGCTCCCTAGCCACACTGCTCATCTGCCTCTGTGCCATTTTCGGCCTCCTGCTTCTGACCTGTGCCACCTACAGCGCTGCCTCCCACTACATCATCCAGACCTTCCTGAGCATGGCTGTGGGTGCACTCACTGGGGATGCCGTCCTCCACTTGACGCCCAAGGTCAGCCCGCTGCCCCTCCCTCCCCAGACGGGAATTTCCCTGCCCAGTCCTTCGAGGCCCATCCTCCTGGAGCCCTTCCTGTCTCCCTGGCCTCTCCGTCCTTGTCCCCAGGGGTGAGTCCCCCAGGCCTTAAAGCCCCCTTCCCTCCCCAGGTGCTAGGGCTGCACACGCACAGCGGGGAGGGCCTTGGCCCACAGTCCACCTGGCGCCTTGTGGCCATGCTGGGTGGCCTCTACACCTTCTTCCTGTTTGAGAACCTCTTCAACCTCTTGCTGCCCCTGGACCCTGAGGTCAGGTGGGAGCTGGACGTGGTGGGTGGATGGGGCGGAGTCAGGGAGGCCCGTCGGGCCCTGAGCCACTGTCCCCACAGGACTCAAAGGATGGGCCCTGCAGCCACAGCCACGGTGGCCACAGCCACGGAGTGTCCCTGCAGCTAGCGCCCAGCGAGCTCCGGCCGCCTAAGCAGCCCCACGAAGGCTCTCGCGCAGACCTGGTGAGCTGGCCCTTCCCCGATGTCTCCATCCCACATGGAGTTTCCCCTGCCAGAACCCCTTTCTGCCCCTGCCCCCGCCCCCGCCCCCGCCTCCACCCCAGCGCTTCCGTCCATGGCCTCCTCTGTTGCTGATCAGGAGACCCAGCCCCGCCACGCCCCTCCTCACCTCCCTGCCCAGGGGCTCATCCACACGGACCTACCCCCTCCAGGTGACAGAGGAGAGCCCGGAGCTGCTGAGCTCGGAGCCCCGGAGACTGAGCTCAGGTGAGCCCCGAGGGAAGCCCCAGAAGGATTAGGGGCTACGGATTTGTGCAGAGCGCCAGCGCGGGCCGGGGGAGCAGAGGTGGGGGCGCCGAGGTGGGGGACCAGGTCGGCGCCGACCCACGTCCACCACACCCGCAGAGCTGAGATTGCTGCCCTACGTGATCACGCTGGGCGACGCCTTGCACAACTTCGCCGATGGGCTCGCCGTGGGCGCCGCCTTCGCGTCCTCCTGGAAGACCGGGCTGGCCACCTCGCTGGCGGTGTTCTGCCACGAGGTGCCACACGAGCTAGGTGAGCCGCGCGAGGCAGGGCCCGGGGACCCGGCCGCCGGCCAGGGGCGGGGCCTGCCCGGCTGTGGGCGGGGCTCTCGGCCTGACCCCCGCTCCGCCCACCCCAGGGGATTTCGCCGCCCTGCTGCACGCGGGGCTGTCGGTGCGCCGGGCTTTGCTGCTGAACTTGGCCTCAGCGCTGACTGCCTTCGTCGGCCTCTACGTGGCGCTCGCTGTCGACGTTGGAGAGGACAGTGAGGCCTGGATCCTGGCGGTGGCCACTGGCCTCTTCCTCTACGTGGCGCTCTGCGACATGGTCAGGACGGAGGGCGGGAGTCGGCCGCCCTGGGGGTGAGCCGAGCAGGGGCTCAGAGCTGGTCGCTCACCTGTGCCTAACTCCTCCTCAGCTTCCAGCCATGCTTCATGTGCGGGACCAGCGGCCCTGGCTCCTCTTCCTGCTGCACAACATGGGTCTGCTGGGCGGCTGGACCGTCCTGCTGCTGCTGTCGCTGTATGAGGACAAGATCACCCTCTGATGCCCACCCCCCTACTCTCGGGCCCTTGATGCAGGCTGCTGGCCCCCTGGGCTGTCTCAGCTCCTTGGGTCTGCTAGCCAGTGTGGAACCTGTAGCTGGGTACCCAGAGAGCCCCGGGCCTTTGAGAGTCTCCCCCTCACATGCCCCAGCATCCCCATTCAATAAAAATATTCTTGCCCTTGGAGCCCAGCTGCTCTCCTTGCTGTTAGGGAAGTTTCTCCCACCAAGAAAGGCAGCGGGGGGGGGGGGGGGCAGTACCTCTCTTTCCCCCTGGGGCTCCGATGAGGCACCAGGAGCCTGTGCTAAGGGATCTCCAGGCAGCCAGCCCGTCCTGCGCGGGGAAATGTGGGAGCCCTGTGTGGGGAGTGGACTCAGAGAAATTGGCCAGAGTCTGCAGGTAGCGGGGGGACCCGGTCTCCAATCGGGAATCAGACTTGTTTACTTCTCACAGAAGGGCCGAAACAAGCACCGTGCTCACAGAGACGGGGGTTTATCACTACTCGGAGGTAGTCGGACCCGAGTATGTGACAGCCCGTGGTCAGTGGGGCCCCAGCCCCTTCTGACTCTGCTGCACTGTCCTCGGCACAGTGTCCATCCTCAGAGACCCTTGTAGTCCCCTAAGGCTGTAGCTCAGCCTATCACAAATTAGGTGCCTTAAAACAACAGAAATGTATTTTCTCACAGTTCTGGAGGCAGAAGTCTAAATTCAAGGTGTCCGTAAGCCGTGCTCCTTCTCAACTCTCTATTTTTTTGATGTTTATTTGTTTTGAGAGAGCATGAGTGAACAAGTGGGGGTGGGGCAGAGAAAGAGAGAGAATCCCAAGCAGGCTCTGTGCTATCAGCACAGAGCCCGACGCGGGGCTTGAACTCATGACCTGAGGTGAAATCAAGAGTCGGATGTTCAACCAGCTGAGCCTCCCAGGTGCCCCTGCTGCTCGACTCTCTAGAGACAATCTATCACACGAGGCTGTCCTGGCTTCCGGCGGCCACGTGTGGTTTGGGTCTTGTAGCAGGCAAAGCTCCAGAGTCTTCCTCCATCTTGTGACCTTCTCTGTTGTATCTCTTCTCTTCTGATGACACCAGTCCTACCGACTACCAGCGTGCATACTCCAGTATGACCTCATCTGAACTAATTCCATCTGTCGATGATTCTATTTCCAAATAAAAGTCACATTTGGAAGTACCGAGGGTTAGGTTTCCAACATATCTTTTTTGGGGATCACAATTCAATCCACAACACCCCTCACGGTCCAAAATGGCTGCCAGAGCTCTAGCCCTTAAATGCACTTTCCAGGTAGCAGAAAGGAGGTGGGAGGAAAGACCAAAAAGAGGAAGGGGTCCAGGGGACATCAGATTCGGCCTGTTGTTCACACACACACACACACACACACACAAAAGCGCGAGAGTAGAAGTCAGTCTTATGTTACGCTCCGTGGGTCCACCTCTGCTGGAGGGAGGTGGAGGCTGAATGCCAGTAATCTGTGGCAAAGCGGGCAGAAAAGGCCATATCTGAGAACTCCCGGGCCTGACCCCGGTAGACAGACGCTCCGGCCTCTCCGAGAGGTATTGATTCTCCAAGAATCTTCACCAACAGCACAAAAGAGAAGTGTGGGAATTACCACCTTCCTCCTAAACCTGGTCTACAACACGGAGATGGCCTCTTGGCACAGAAGGAAGGTGCAGAAAAACCACTGACTCCCAGCACAGCGCTGCCTCAGAGGAGCAAGAGCATGGCCTGTAGTGTCCACTAGCCCCAGGGCCCAAGCTCAGGGTCAGCGGGCAAGGCCAGGGCTTGTACTGGCATTCCCCCCCCCCCCCCCCCCCCCCCGCCAGCCTTGGACGATTCTTCAGCCCATCATGGTCCCTCCCCAGCAACTTCAAGCCCCAGATCTGCTGATAGGCCCCTACCTTCATCTCTCACTGAGAAAGTACATCCACCAGGCAGGCTCACCTCTGTCTTCCCACTGCCAACCTTGCAACCTCCTGGTTCCGCTGCCCACCTCCTCCTCTCCTCTGACTGGGATGGAGCCTCATCCTATCCACCGCTGCCCTCCCCGGGACTGTGCTCCTTCAGGATCTCCAGCCCTCTCTGCACTGACCACCTCTCTCACAGATGAGTTCTTGTTCATTTGTTAGGGCATTTTCCAATGTGCCAAGCTCCAGTCCAAGGGTTCTGTGGGCCCTGATTTTTTCAATCATCACAGACGTCCTATGATGTGGGCACCATGACTGTGCCCATCTGACAGAGATGCCAAAACTTAGTGTCCCGGCTACAGTTTTTCTTATGACCTTTAAAGGGGTTTGGTGTGGCTCAGGGGTCACACACCTGCCTGGGCATTCGAGTGACCCCTTTGTCCACTACAAAAGGGTCAGCCTTGTTGCTGACACGAGCAAGTGGGCAGATATGGGTGCAACATAAACCCATGTTTCTATGTCATTTTCTTGGGTGTAACTATACTTCCTTTTTTTTTTTTTTTTTTTTTTACTCATTATAATTTTTATTCGAGAGAGAGAGCGCGCGCGAGCACACACAGGAGCACGGGAGAAGGGCGGGGGTGGGGGGGGGTGGGGGGGGAGAATCCCAAGCAGGCTCCTGGCTCAGCGCACAGCCGGGACGTGGGGCTGGATCCCATGACTCTGATCATGCCCTGAGCCGAAATCAAGAGTCAACAGACTGAGCCACCCAGACGCCCCTTACTTGTTTTATTTATTATTCCATTCCTAAGTCCCAGGTCTGTACAACGGTACCCGCGGCGAGTCCCTGCCAAGCGAGGAGACATCCCCGTTAGCTGTGCTTGGTCGCGGCTCCAGAGTCTTCCACGTGGGCAACTGTGCTGGGCCTGGGGAGGGAGCAGAGGACGGGAAGGGCGAAAATCGCTGCCCTGGGGCGAGCGCTCACGTTGTAGAGGGCGGACCGGCATACCTGCAGGGCCAGACCTCCTCGGGAGGCGGCAGGGGCGCGGCCAGTCATCTCTCCGGGAAGCTTTCCCGATCCCCGGACTGCTCGGGCCTCCTCCGCACTCGCGGCCCGTGCCGAGAGCCTCACTGGGCGCGTGTCTTCCCTCACGGCCTCCACACCGCGAGGCCCTCCTGGCCCACCCGGGCACCGCGTCTCGCCCACGCGGGCTTGGTGGGGGCAAGTCGCCTCTTCCTGCGGCCTAGACCCTCCTCGGTGACCCCACCCTGCGTCGGGGAAGAGCGGCCCGCAGCCCAGCGGGCCCTGAGCCGCCGCACCCCCAGCCCCGTTTCCAACCCCGCCGCCGGCTTCTCCAGGGAGCCGAGTGCAGAGCGAGCTCGGGGTTTCGGGGCTCCGGACGCAGAGCCGCGGAGCAGAGCCGCGAGGCTGCCCTGCCACCCCCTTGCCACCGGGGGTCGCTGTCGCGCGCGCAGCCACTCTGCCGCCGCGGCGCTGCGCAGGCGCGCGAGCCCGGAACCCGGGCGCTCAGCTTCCGGGTCCGGCCGGGCCGCGTCCGCCGCGGTGCGGTTCCCCCACGAGCCGGCTCCAACTGCCAGGTGGGCGGGCGGGCGCGCGCGCGCGCGCGGCCGGGGAGGGGGCGCCGGGCCGGGACCGTGCGCGGCGGCCCTGCTCATCCCGTCGCCTCCCCGCGCAGCTCGGGCTCGGCGCCATGTACGCCGTGTACAAGCAGGCGCACCCGCCCACCGGCCTGGAGTTCTCCATGTACTGCAACTTCTTCAACAACAGCGAGCGCAACCTCGTGGTGGCCGGCACCTCGCAGCTCTACGTGTACCGCCTCAACCGCGACGCCGAGGTAGGTGCGGGCCGCGCCGGCCCCTCGCGGCTCCCTGCGGCCTCCCGAGTACTCGCCGAGGGCGGCGCGCGGCGGCGGACGGAGAAGCGAGCCCCGCCGAGCGCGGCGGCCTCCGGGGCGGCTCTCTCCGCGCCGCAGCGCCCCGCCTGCCTTCCGCTCCCCGCGCCCGTGCGTCTTCTGTGCTCTTCGGTCTTTGCAGCAAATCCCGTAAGCGCCCACTGTGTGCTGGGCAGTGGAGGTACAGCGGTGAACAAGAGCTGCCAAAACTCGGCGGCAGAGACCGCGCGCGAAGTAGAAACACACCTGTAAACAGGCTTGGAGGTTGGAGCGAGTGCAGCTGAGGTAGAGGAGGGAACGAGGGAGACCAGAGTGTCAGTCTGACAGGAAGACTGACAAAGACAGGATAAGGTTCCTGGCCAGAGGAACGAGGCTGGGTCTCGTGTGGGGCCAGAGAGCCCACAGGAGTTTTTCTAGAGTGTGATGGACCCATCCGTAGAGGAAACAAGTGCTCCGGTTGCCCAAGCGGTGAGCGTTGGTCCACGAAAGTTTCTCGCCAGAGCTGGTTTCTTGCCTGTTCCCAAGGGGGCAGTAAGACTTCTCCAGGCACAAGGATGGGGAATGGAGGGTGTTCCGGGCGGAAGGAATAGCCGGCACACAGGCCAGAGCAGCTGAGCATGGCGGGGGCAGGCACGGTCGGACTGGGGTGTAGAGCGGAAGTGGGGTGGGGGGAAGAAGGCACGTCGTGGTCAGGATGGTTGACCCCAGAGCAGGGAGGAATCACCGCAGGCTTTGAGTGGGGGCTGACGCAGCATGCACGTGGGGTCAGAGGGGCGGACGGAAGGAGGCTGACCTTCCTGGGCACCTACTTCAGGACACGTGTGTTTGTTTTTGCATTAAATATGGAGACTACTAGGGGCGCCTGGGTGGCTCAGTCGAAAGAGCATACGACTCGATCTTGGGGTCATGAGTTTGAGCCCCGTGTTTGGCGTGGAGGTTACTAAAAGTGATTGGATGAATCGGTCAGTCCCATATTGTATGAGAGCGTCTTTGCTGTAATCACTGAACTAGACTTTTTTCACTCCTATGTTCCAATGAAGTTCCCCCTTCTCTGATGCCTGTCATCCTTTAGAGACAAATGGGAAGCATTTACATCATTATATATATATTTTTTTAATTTTTTTTTTAATGTTTATTTATTTTTGAGACAGAGCATGAATGGGGGAGGGTCAGAGAGAGGGAGACACAGAATCTGAAACAGGCTCCAGGCTCTGAGCGGTCAGCACAGAGCCTGATGCGGGGCTCGAACTCACGGACCGTGAGATCATGACCTGAGCCGAAGTCGGCCGCTTAACCGACTGAGCCACCCAGGCGCCCCCATCATTATATATTTTTAAAATTTTTTTTACATTTATTTTTGATAGAGACAGAACACAAGTGGGGGAGGGGCAGAGAGAGAGAGAGAGAGAGAGAGAGAGAGAGAGAGAAAGACAGAATATGAAGCAGGCTCCAGGCTCTGAGTTGTCAGCACAGCCTGACGTGGGGCTTGAACTCACAAACCGCGAGATCATGACCTGAGCTGAAGTCAGAAGCTTAACCGAGCCACCCAGTCACCCCTACATCATTATATTTTTTACGTAAGGTTTCACAGCCCACTGGAATTCACTCGAGTCTTTTCAGCAGATGTTTGTTAAGCTTGTTTTGGGAGATGTTGGTGAGCACTACAGGTAGAGAGGTTTGCCCTTGTGGTGCTGCTGTTCCAGTGGGTGACAGACCACACACAGCCAGTAATACCGTGGGCTAGAGTTAGTTTATTTGTTTTGTTTTTTTTATTTTTGAGAGAGAGAGAGAGCGAGAGTGCGTGCGCGCATGAGTGGTGGAGGGGCAGAGACAGGGAGACACAGAATCTGAATCAGGCTCCAGGCTCTGAGCTGTCAGCACAGAGGCTGACGCTGGGCTGGAACCCATCCATGAACTGCGAGATCATGACCAGAGTCGAAGTCAGATGTTTAACTGACTGAGCCACCCAGGCGCCCCCCCTTGGGCTATAGTTTAAAGTGCTGTGGAAAGCATCAGAGCAGGGTCGGGGAGTAGGGAGCCAGGTGTGGTGTTAAATTTTGCCTCCTTGCAGAGTTGAGATTTGAGTAGGCAAGGAGGAGGGGCAGGAGAGAGCTTTGTGGGTGTCAGGTGAAGGTTCCAGGCAGGTGAAGGCCTTAGGGCAGTAGGGACTGGTGTTCAAGAAGCAGCCAAGAGACGGGGCACCTGGGTAGCTCAGTTGTTTAAGCGTCTGACTCTGGATTTCAGCTCAGATCATGATCCCCCCAGTTTGTGAGTTCAAGCCCCACGTCGGGCTTTGCACTGGCAGTGTGGAGTCTGCTTGGGATTTTCTCTCTCTCTCTCTCTCTCTCTCTCTCTCTCTCTCTCTCTCACTCTGCCCCTCCCCAGCTCTCTCTCTAAAAGTAAATAAATAAACTAAAAAAAAAAAAAAAAAAGGAACAGAACCAGCCAAAAGGCCCCGAGGAAAAGAGGAGTGAGTGCAGAGGGGCGCCTGGCTGACTCAGTTGGTGGAGCAGGTGACTGACTTGATCTCAGGGTCACGGGTTCGAGCCCCACCGTGGCTGTAGAGATTACTTAAAAAAAAAAAAAAGAGGGGCGCCTGGGTGGTGTCAGTTAAGTGTCTGACTTCAGCTCAGGTCATGATCTCGCGGTTCATGAGTTCAAGCCCCGCATCGGGCTCTGTGCTGTCAGCCCAGAGCCTGGAGCTTGTTTCAGATTCTGTGTCTCCCTCTCTCTCTCTGCCTCTCCCCCGCTTGCGCTCTGTCTCTCTCTGTCTCTCAAAAATAAATAAAAACTTAAAAAAAAAAAAAAAAGACTGAGGAGAAGACAGAAGGTCAGAGAGGTGGTGAGGTGGGGGCCCGGTATCAGCATGTTGAGCTTTTAGGCCAATGTGGCGACTGACTGCTAACTCTGAGGTGAGGTTAAGGAGTGACAGGGCCTGTGTTTTGCAAAGGTCGCTCTAGCTGCTGTGTGGAAGAGTCTGTAGGGAGGTGGGAGGGGGGCCTGCAGGGAGACCAGTCAGGAGCGTCAGGTGGTCGGTTGGTGGAAAGCAGTCAGGTTCAGGATGGACAGGATGTGGGATGTGAAGGGGCGAGGCGCCACGGGCAATGCTGCGGTTTTGCCAGGGTGCAGTTTTGGTCTGAGCACCGGGAGGGGGCTGAGTTGCTGTGGCCTGACATGGCGAAAGGGACGTAGGAGCTCCTCTTGGGACATCATGTTACTTGTTGCATAACAAGGAAGGCACCCCCAGACTTGGAAACTTAAAACGACAGACGATATCCCCCAACTTCGGGGGCCAGGGAGCGGGAGTGGCTTAGCTGGGTGGCCCCCGCACAGTCTCTCGCTGCAGTTCCGTGTTGGCCGGGGCTGCCGTCCTCCGAAGGCGCTGGGGGGCTCGGAGCTTCTGCTTCTCACTCGCACAGCCGGCTGTCGGAAGGAGGCCTCGGCCCGTCGCGTGAGCCTCACCACAGGGCGGCCTCCCCCAGAACGAAGGCTGAGAGAGAGAACCGCTCACCCGGGTGAAAGCACAGCGTCTTCGTAGCCTAATCTGGACGTGATACGCTGTCCCTTCTGTCACAGTGGGAAGGGCTCACAGGTCACGGACTCTGAGGGGCTGGAGCCGTTGGGACTTTCTTGGGCTCCAGACGCTGGCAGGTGTGCCGAGGTGCCCAGGGAACGGCGCCCTGCGAGGTTGCGGGAGAGTCAGGGCAGCAGTCGTGCTGGGGAGCAGGGTGCGGCCTGGAGCTGAAGTTGGGCCCGCAGACCCTCAAGCTGCTTGGGGTCACCCAGAAGGCGGCCATCTGGGCCCTGGGGTGCCCCGGCGTTGAGCGGTCGGGAAGAAGAGAGGACGCTGAGGAAGACTTGGAGGAGGTGTGGCCAGGGAGGGGGGAGGAAAGCCCAAGCCCAGAGGAGGTGGCAGATTGGGGACCTGGGTCTCCTACTGCCGGGCCTCAGGCGAGGCCCACGACCTGGAGGCCCTGGTGACTCTTGACAGGGGCGTCGGGGATGTGGGCCTGCAGGGTTAAGAGCCGAGCAGAGAAAGAGAATTGGTACCGGTGAACGTAGACAGCTTTCTGGAGATTGGTGCAAAGAGGGAATCAAAGAGATGGAGTGGTGACTGGCGGGGAAAGAGGGTTTCCGAAAGACGAGCGGGAGAGCAGGGTGTTGCCCGCCGGGGCGGGATCAGCCAGTGCAGCAGGCTCGCCAGCCGCACCCACTCGCAGCCCACTGAGATCCACGGGAGCTTTGTACACCCTCAGGGTCGCGAGAATTCAAGAATTCCAGACTGCGTGTGGCTGCGAAGGCCAAGGCGGGTAGTTGCTGTTTGGCCCACTGCAGGAACATGTGCGACTCTTGGGTCAGAGAAGTGTGTGGGGCGGGAGGTGGAGCTGATGGGGGGAAGCCGGAGAGGGCTCCTCGGGTGGGTGAGAGCGCTCGGGACCAGTCTGGTTATTGCTGTGGAGCAGGCTGCCCTGGAGCTTCCGACAGCAGTCTGGTACCACGGACGCATACGTCTGTGAGTCCCTTGGGGGTTTGGACAGGGCACAGTGTGGACCGTGGAGGCACCTGGCCTATGCTCTGTGGGGTCCGGGCTTCCACTGGGTGCCTTGAAGGGTTGGGGGCAAGCTGGGTGTGTCTGTCTCTGTCTCTCTGCTCCTCTCTCCCCGCGCAGCTGGCTTGGTTTTCTTGGCAGGTGGCCTCGAGGTGGTTGGGCCTCTTGCTTGGAGCGCTTACGTACTCGGAGGAAGAAGCTGCCAGTGATCCCAAGGGCCGGGCCCTGGGGAACCTGGTCCCCCTTCCACACGGCCTGTTGTTGTTCAGAGCCGCCTCTAGTCCAGACTCAGGAGGGGGGCGATGGGCCCCTGTTGAGGCTGTCTTCAGTCTGCCCCCGTGGAATCTAGTGCAGGTGGCTGCAGTGGGGTGACAGGAGTGGGGAAGTCCTAGAGCACAAAGCGGGTGGGGATGTGTGTGGGGTGGGCAGTATGGCCGGGGCCTCCGTCCTTTGGGTGAGCTGGGAAGCAAGGGCAGTTCTGTCAAGAGGCAGGGGGTGCAGAGCAGAGAAGCTGTGTGTGTGTGTGTGGGGGGGGGGTGAGTGCATGGCCTGGGGCAGCCTAAGGGGTGCAGCTGGGCAGCGGGAGAGGCCCCTGTGACCTTTGGGAGGGAAAATACATTGTGGTTGATTGAAATTAACAGAAGCCCCAGCTAAGTAGAAAATAGATCACGGTTATGGATGGAAAGTCTCCACGTTGTATAGATGTCAACTTTCCTCAGGTCAACCCATAAATTCAGTGTCTTCAAAGTGGCAGTAGGTTTCTCATTAGATTTAGTAATCTGATTCTCAAATTTACATGGAAGAGCCAAAAATGAAGAATATCTAGGATAGTTTTTAAAAATTTTTTGAAGCTTATTTATTTATTGGGGGGGGGGTGGTGTGGAGAGGGGAAGAGGGAAAGAGAGAGAGAATCCCAAGCAGGCTCTGCACTGTCAGTGCAGACCCCCATGTGGGACTCGAACCCACGAACTGTGAGATCATGACCTGAGCTGAAACCAGGAGTCGGAAGCTTAACTGACTGAGCCACCCAGGTGCCCCTAAGATGATTTTAAAATGACCAACGGGCACTTGCCCCATAGGACTGTCGGGAATTTTGTGTGTTGTACATGTGTTATTAGGTACATATAAGACAAATTTAGAGTAATTTTGGGGGTTGCCTGGGTGGCTCAGTGGGTTGAGTGTCCAACTCTTAATTTCAGCTCAGGTCATGGTGCCAGGGTTGTGGGATCAAGACCAGTGTCGGACTCTGTGCTGATCATGGAGCCTGCTTAAGATTCTCTCCCTCTGCCCCCACCTCAATGCATTTTTTTCCTCTCTCTGAAGTAAAAAAAAAAAAAAAAAAAAAAAAAAGCACAATGTTTTAATTTTGAACTGAACTTTTTGTGATGAAATATCCCTTTTTGCCTTTTTGTTTCTAATATTTTTTGCCTTAAAATCTAGTTTGTCCAATAGCAGCGTAGCTATCTCAACTTTGTTCCCGTTTTTTGTTTTTTTGTTTTATGGGGTTTCTTTTGACGTGAATCTCCACCCAGTGTGCGACTTGAACTCACCACCCGGAGTTCAAGATCGAAGTCTGCATGCTCCGGTGACTGAGCCAGCCAGGGGCCCCTCTTTTTCTTTTTTTTTTTTTAAATCTGTGTCCTTACATTGAAAGTGACTCCACAGCAGATAGTGGGTGTTATCATTTGGCAGTTTCTGTCCCCTAATTGGGTGTTTGGCAGATGTACACTTAATGTAATTTTGTGTGCACTTGAGCTTGAATCACTGTCTGTCTCACTGTCTTTCTAACCACACCCTTATTCTTTTTCCTTTTCTGTGCTTTGTTTTGGGTTAGTGAGGACTTTTTAAGTCATTTTATCTTCCTGTTGGTTTTTAGTTACGTGTTTCGTATTATTTTCTAGTGATGTTAACAGTTAGGCTAGGCCTCCTGGATTTATTACAGTTTGGCTTAGATGAGCATTTTTGCTGCTCCCGGAACAGTATAAAATCCTTTATACTTTAGCCCTGTTTATCTCCCTGAGCCCCTGGTTTGACCTACGTTATCAGCCCTGCAGTACGTTATTACTGTTTTTAGCCTCTCAATTTTACATCATTTCAGACTCGACAGAAGTTTCAAGAGCAGAAATTTCCAGTGTACCTTTACCCACAGTCCCAGATGGAACATTGTGCCATATCTGCTTGCTTTCTTCTCTTTTTTTCCCTAAGCCTGGAGAGTAAGTTGTAGACAGGAGGCCTCTCAGCTCCTGGAGGTCAGCGCGTCCTGTGCACCCCGACAGCATGGAGGTCTGTCTCTTGCAGAGCCACAGAACAGTGGTCTGATGACGACAATGACACTGGGAGAAGGCCAGGCCTGGTCAGATCCTGCCAATTTACCCCGATGACGTCTTTTGTAACAGAAGATGTCTCTTTGTATAGTCACTGGGCTGCTGGCTTGGATGGCGGGGTTCCCCCCCGGAACATCACTGCGTTTCCCGTGGTAACTACTAAGTACCTTGTGGGACATATTTTGAGGTTGTGCAAACGTTGTCTTACTCCTCAAACTTTAATTTACTCCTGTTGGTTCCACCGATGGTTTTTGTTTCAGCTGCTTTTCCTGCCTCTTCCCTCCTTTAATTGTGTGGGCTTCCTGCCGCCAAGAGTGCTCCTTTCTCCCACGTGTCCTTCATCCCCTTATATCCTCCCAGCCTTATGAGCTCTTAGCAGCTTATAATCCTTTTTTATGCTGGGCTTTTCAACCTGAAGAACTTCCTTTAATAATCCTGCAGGTTTTCTACTGGCCGTGAGTTTGCTCCACTTTTGTATTGGAAATGCCTTTATCTCAGCTTCCTTTTCGAGGGGCATTTTCACTGGGTTTAGAATTCTAGGTTAATTGTTTCCTTTCAGCGCTTTCAAGATGTTATTCCACTGTCTGTGGCTTGTATGGTTTCTGGTGAAAATAAACTTTTATGGGGGCACCTGGGTGGCTTAGTTAAGCGTCTGACCCTTGATTTCCGCTCAGGTCATGATCCCATGATCCCAGGGATTGAGTCCCTGGTTGGGCTCCGTGCTGAGTGTGGAGCCTGCTTGGGATTCCCCCCCCCCCCCCCCCCCCCCCCCCCCCCCCCGCCCTCCCGCTTGCTTGAGAGTTCTCGCCCTCTCTCCCTCCCTCCCTCCCTCTCTCTCCCTCCCTCCCTAAAAAAAAAAAAAAAGAAAAAGAAAGAAAGTGAAAACCAGCTTTTATGAAGGTGATGTCTCCTTTTTCCTCTGGCTCCTTTTAAGGTCTTTTTCTTTGTCCTTGGTTTTGTCTTTTTTTTTTTTTTTTAATTTTTTTTTTTTTAACGTTTATTTATTTTTGAGACAGAGGGAGACAGAGCATGAACAGGGGAGGGGCAGAGAGAGAGGGAGACACAGAATCCAAAACAGGCTCCAGGCTCTGAGCTGTCAGCACAGAGCCCAACGCGGGGCTCGAACTCACGGACCGTGAGATCATGACCTGAGCCGAAGTCGGACGCTTAACCGACCAAGCCACCCAGGCGCCCCCTTGGTTTTGTCTTTTGATTGTGATGCACCTGGTTGTAGTTTTGTTTTCTTTCTCTTTTTTCAACAAGAAAGAAATGGCTTACTCCTGTGGCAGGGCATTTGTAAACATAAGGCTGAAGTCTAGGTCAGGGGGCTCTGTCCAGGGAGGGGGCCAGGACGAGAAGTGGCTTGTTTTCTGGACTTGCCTGTTCTCCTCCTGCATATCCCCTCTCACCCATTGTCCTTCCTTTCTGGTTGTGGCTTCGTTATTATTATGGTTGTCGTTGTTATTATCTTTTTACTCAAGCTTATTTATTTATTTTGAGAGACAGCGAGAGCATGAGCAGGGGAGGGGCAGAGAGACAGGGAGAGAGAATCCCAAGCAGGCTCCGCACTGTCAGTGCAGAGCCCGACACGGGGCTTGAACTCAGAAATCGAGAGATCATGACCTGAGCTGAAATCAAGAGTTGGACGCTTAACCGACTGAGCCACCCGGGCACCCCTGGTTTTCTTTATATTTATCTTGTTTTGGGGTTTGCTGCTCTTCTTGAGTCTGTAGATTGATGCTTTTCATCAGTTCTGGAAAACGATTGGTCAACACCTTCATTTATTGATTCTGCCCTTCCCCTTCCTCCATCGATGCCAGTGGTATGTTAGAGCTTTTGACTAGGTCCATATGTCTCTTGAAGTTCTTCAAGATTTTCACTCTGCATTTTGCTTGTGGGTGGGACTACAGTTGGTCTGTATGTGTTGACCTCACCCCCGGCAAGGGGAGTGTGGGTGTCCCGGCTGGTCCTGGTCACAGAGGTGACTGGGACACTTCACTCCAGTGGGACCTTGTTGAAGGGTTGTTGTAGATGTCCCTTGTTTGGTTGAGGAAGTTGCATTCTTGGCTTACTAAGAATTAAAAAAAAATTTTTTTTAATTAATTTTTTTTAATGTATTTTTAAGACAGAGACAGAGCATGAAGGGGGGAAGGTCAGAGAGAGAGGGAGACACAGAATCTGAAACAGGCTCCAGGCTCTGAGCGGTCAGCACAGAGTCCAACGCGGGGCTCAAATTCATGGACCGCGAGATCATGACCTGAGCCGAAGTCGGATGCTTAACCGACTGAGCCACCCAGGCGCCCCTTTAATTTTGATGTTTATTTATTTTTGAGAGAGAGGCAGAGTATGAGTTGGGGAGGGGCAGAGAGAGGGGGAGATTCAGAATCAGAAGCAGGCTCCAGGCTCTGAGCTGTCAGCACAGAGCCCAAAGCAGGACTTGAACTCATGAACTGCGAGATCATGACCTGAACCGAAGTCGGACGCTCAACCGACTGAGCCACTCAGGCGCCCCAATGTTTATTTATTTTTGGGAGACAGAGAGAGAGAGAGAGAGAGAGAGAGGGAGAGAAGAGGTGGGGGAGGAGCAGAGAGAGAGAGGGAGACACAGAATCCGGAGCAGGCTCCAGGCTCCGAGCTGTCAGCACAGAGCCCGACACGGGGCTCGAACTCACAGACTGCGAGATCATGACCTGAGCCAAAGTCAGACACTTAACTGACTGAGCCACCCAAGAGCCCCTCTTTTCTTTAAGAAGGCTCCGTGCCTAGCGTGGGGCTTGAACTCATGACCCTGAGATCAAGAGTCACGTGCTCTCCTGACTGAGCCAGCCAGGCACCCCCTAAAATGCCTTTTCTGAAATGAGTTAATTATTTGGCTTTTCTCAAGCAGCTATTTTCAGGACGTTGCCCAGTAGCACAAGTATGTCATTAAAAACGATCTTGTTTCTTGTTATTAAAATTTCTACTTTGCTTTGAAGTGACGATTTACAAGTGTGTGTGTCAGTGTGTTGTTACCACTAACAGAGAACAGTCTCTTATGGACACGAAAAAGTACCGAAGCTCGGAGCCCTTGTTTTTCTGTAAAGGAAAAACGTGCCCCTGCGTGGCGGTACCGCCAGGCCCTCTGTGTGGCACAGAGGACGGCTGCACTTGCCGCGGTTTCGTTACCCGAGGTTACGGACGCTCTGCAGTCTGGATAGCGCAGTCCGGACGCCCTCTCCCACCCTGGGGAGGCCCCGGCCGGCTGTGGGATCGGGCGAGGCCATGGCCCTCTGCGGCAGCATGCCCGGCGCAGGCTCAGTGGGCACCCTACGTGTCAGGGGAGCCGGGAGCGGTCGCTTGTGGTCGGCAGCTGGTGGCAGCGCTCGGGTCAAGCTAGACGCCTGTCTTGTAGAGTGATGCCCGTGCTGTGGCTGGGCCCAGGGGTGAGTTTGTGGGGGGCACGGCCAGGCAGGTTTGAGGGTGCACGGAGAGAGCTGCCATCCAGCCTCTGACCCTGAGCACTGCTGGCATCGGAGTGAGCGGGCTGTTGGGAAGCCAAGTTGGGGACTCAGGCTGTGAGCACGAGTTTGTGCACATTGGGTAGGGGTGTGCACGGCTGTCTCTAGAAGGGTCTGGAAGCATGGTCCCCACTGCAGTGAGGGTTTGGGCAGGGCTGGCCCTGCGTTGTCTCCCCTCCTGGTCCCACCATGAGGTAGGACTCGCAGATGTCTGGCTGCAGCAGTGTGGTTTCACTGCCCACCCTCCTCTTCCCTCTCCCAGGCGCCAACCAAGAATGACAGGAGCACAGGTGAGTGTGGGGGAGGCTGCCCTGGCCCCAGACCTGGGGCCGTGGGGGCTGGGGTGCGGGCCCAGAGCTGTACCCACCGGCCTCTCCCCCAGAGGGAAAGGCCCACCGGGAGCACCGGGAAAAGCTGGAGCTGGTGGCTTCCTTCTCCTTCTTCGGCAACGTCATGTCTATGGCCAGCGTGCAGCTGGCGGGTGCCAAGCGGGATGCCCTGCTCCTGAGCTTTAAGGATGCCAAGGTAGGTGATGGCCTTGGAGGTGGGAGTGGGTGTGGGAGGCCTGTAGGGGGAGGGGGGATTGGGGGGAGGGGAGTCTGGGGCCATAGCTCTGACCTGCCCTCCAGCTGTCGGTGGTGGAGTATGACCCAGGCACCCATGACCTGAAGACCCTGTCTCTACACTACTTTGAGGAGCCTGAGCTACGGGTAGGTCCAGGCCATGCCCCCAGCCCTCCCTGCCCCCCTCCCTCCCGCCCCAGCCCGTTGCCCCCTGCTCCCCTCCTATCCCCAGGCTGGCCTAACGGTGCCCTCTGCCCCCAGGATGGGTTCGTGCAGAATGTGCATACGCCGCGGGTGCGGGTGGACCCCGACGGACGCTGCGCGGCCATGCTCATCTACGGCACACGCCTGGTGGTCCTGCCCTTCCGCAGGGAGAGCCTGGCCGAGGAGCACGAGGGGCTCATGGGGGAGGGGTGAGTACCGGGACAGGGGAGGAGGGGCTTGTCCAACCGGAGCTCTCTCCTTCCTCCGCCCACTAAAGCCTGTCGCCCCCAGGCAGAGGTCCAGCTTCCTGCCCAGCTACATCATCGACGTGCGCGGCTTGGACGAGAAGCTGCTCAACATCGTAGACCTGCAGTTCCTGCACGGCTATTACGAGCCCACCCTGCTCATCCTGTTCGAGCCCAACCAGACCTGGCCTGGGTGAGGCCCCTCTGCTGTGGCTGCAGCCGCCAAGGCCTGGGGTGGGTCTCATTTGGGACCGGGACTGGGCCACCCCGCCCTTGGCGTGCTGTGACTGGCCCCCTGGCTGACGTACTTCTTTGTCCCCAGGCGGGTGGCTGTGCGGCAGGACACGTGCTCCATTGTGGCCATTTCACTGAACATCACGCAGAAGGTCCACCCTGTCATCTGGTCTCTCACCAGCCTCCCTTTCGACTGCACGCAGGCCCTTGCCGTGCCCAAGCCCATCGGTGAGCCCCTATGGGGCTGGGGGTGGGGGGTGGGGGGAGGGCGCTGAGCCCCGCCCACCAGCATGTCCATTTCCAGGTGGGGTGGTGGTCTTTGCTGTCAACTCGTTGCTGTACCTGAACCAGAGCGTCCCCCCGTACGGCGTGGCTCTCAACGGCCTCACCACCGGCACCACCGCCTTTCCCCTCCGTGAGTGTGGGCTTGGGCAGGACCGCAGGGCAGGGATGGCAGGAGGGCTGCGGAGTCTGTCTAACCGCACCCTGCACAGGCACCCAGGAGGGCGTGCGGATCACCCTCGACTGTGCCCAGGCAGCCTTCATTTCCTACGACAAGATGGTCATCTCCCTCAAGGGCGGTGAGATGTGAGTCTCCCTCCCTTCGGTGAGCCCCGTGCCCTCCGCCCTGCCCCCACCCTCCCTTCGGTGAGCCCCGTGCCCCCCCTCTGAGCCCTGCCCCCAGCTCAGTGCTCCCCGTCCTGGCAGTTACGTGCTGACCCTCATCACGGACGGCATGCGCAGTGTCCGCGCCTTTCACTTCGACAAGGCGGCCGCCAGTGTCCTTACCACCAGCGTGAGTTGGGACTGGGTGGGTGGGAGGTGGCCCTGGGTCTGGGCCTGATTTCACCCTGACCGCCCGCTGGTCTTCAGATGGTCACCATGGAGCCTGGGTACCTGTTCCTCGGCTCTCGCCTGGGCAACTCGCTCCTCCTCAAGTACACAGAGAAGCTACAGGAACCTCCGGCCAGCGCCGTCCGAGAGGCTGCTGACAAGGTGGGTGCCCGGGGCCTGTCAGGACGCTGGCCTCTTGTGCAGGGCCAGCCTCAGAGGGCTGCTCACTGTCCCCTCCTGCCTCGCAGGAAGAGCCTCCCTCGAAGAAGAAGCGAGTGGACTCCACGGTGGGCTGGTCAGGTGAGGACAGGCCTGCACGGGACAGGCAGGGGCTGGTGGGGTTAGGCCCGGCGGCCAGGCAACCGGGCCTCCTGGCCCGACGGGGTCTCTTGTCTGCTGCAGGGGGCAAGTCGGTGCCTCAGGACGAGGTGGATGAGATTGAAGTATACGGCAGCGAGGCCCAGTCGGGCACACAGCTGGCCACTTACTCTTTTGAGGTGAGGTTGGGCACAGGGAGGGGCCTCCCACGCCAGCCGACCTGCCTGCCTGAGCACTGCTGTGTCCGCAGGTATGCGACAGCATCCTCAACATCGGACCCTGTGCCAACGCTGCCATGGGCGAGCCTGCTTTCCTCTCTGAAGAGGTGCTTTTGGGTGAAGAGATGGGGGGCAAGGGGCTCACGCAGTAGTGGGGCCCTGTCCTCACTCTGAGCTGCTGTGCAGTTCCAGAACAGCCCCGAGCCAGACTTGGAGATCGTGGTGTGCTCCGGCTATGGGAAGAATGGGGCCCTGTCGGTCCTACAGGTATGTGGGGGCAGGCGGTGTGGTGCCTCCTGGCGGGACCTGGGTGAACTGACACCCCCCCGCCCCCCATTCGTCCTTCTAGAAGAGCATCCGGCCCCAGGTGGTGACAACGTTTGAGCTTCCTGGCTGCTATGACATGTGGACAGTCATCGCCCCTGTGCGCAAGGAGCAAGTAGGTGTATCCTGGGCTGGTGAGGAGGCCCTGAGTGGGGCAGGTGACCCGTTGCTGCCTCCACATGGACTCAGCCTGAGCGTGCGGGTGGCTTGGAGGCAGTGGGGCCCAGGACAGGGCTGGCCGTGACATTTTAGGCAGCCCCGGGTGCACACTTGCTCTGGTTTGGCTGGGGGTCTGCCCTCCCCCCACCCTCTTCCCAGGCACCCCTGGTTGGGTGGTGTGATTCCCGCTCTCCTTCTGCTGTCGCAGGAGGAGACCTCTAAGGGGGAGGGCGCAGAGCAGGAGCCCAGCACTCTTGAGGCGGAAGACGATGGACGAAGACACGGGTTCCTTATCCTGAGCCGGGAAGACTCCACCATGGTAAGGGGTGGGGGTCCCGCAGCCTGGGGCGGGGTCCCACGGTGAGCGTGCGCCTCACTCTCCCATCACCTGCAGATCCTGCAGACAGGGCAGGAGATCATGGAGCTGGACACTAGTGGCTTTGCTACGCAGGGCCCCACGGTCTTTGCTGGCAACATTGGGGACAATCGCTACATCGTGCAGGTGTCGCCGCTCGGCATCCGCCTGTTGGAAGGAGGTGGGCTCGGGCGGGTGGGCAGGTGGGCAAGGGTGGGCGGTGCTGACCACCCGGTGCTGACCGTCCTGTGCCCACAGTGAACCAGCTGCACTTCATCCCCGTGGACTTGGGCTCCCCCATTGTGCAGTGTGCCGTGGCTGACCCTTACGTGGTCATCATGAGTGCCGAGGGCCACGTCACCATGTTCCTGCTCAAGAGCGACTCATATGGGGGTCGTCACCACCGCTTGGCGCTGCACAAGCCCCCGCTGCACCATGTGAGCCACCCTCCCCTCGCCACGCCCACAGCCTGCTGACTCCCCTTCCCCCGGAGCTGAGCCCGGCCCCTCTCCCTGCAGCAGTCCAAGGTGATCACGCTCTGCGTGTACCGTGACGTCAGCGGCATGTTCACCACTGAGAGCCGCCTGGGCGGGGCCCGTGATGACCTGGGGGGCCGCAGTAGCTCGGAGGCGGAGGGCCAGGGCTCCGAAACCAGGTATTCTGGGTGGCCGGGGCACGGGCTGGGGCCAGGTCCCCTGCGGCAGGCCACGCGTGACCCGTCCTCCGGCCCCGGCCTCCAGCCCCACGGTGGACGACGAGGAGGAGATGCTGTACGGGGACTCGGGCTCCCTCTTCAGCCCCAGCAAGGAGGAGGCCCGAAGGAGCAGCCAGCCCCCTGCTGACCGGGACCCTACCCCGTTCCGGGCCGAGCCCACTCACTGGTGCCTACTGGTGCGGGAAAACGGAACCCTGGAGGTGTGTGATGCCCTGCACCCCACGCAGCTCCCTGTCCCCTGCTCCCTGCGGCTGCTAATCCCACTCCCCACACAGATCTACCAGCTCCCTGACTGGCGGCTGGTGTTCCTGGTGAAGAACTTTCCCGTGGGGCAGCGGGTCCTGGTGGACAGCTCCTTTGGTCAGCCCACCACACAGGGTGAGGCCCGGAAGGAGGAGGCCACGCGCCAGGGGGAGCTGCCCCTTGTCAAGGAGGTGCTGTTGGTGGCGCTGGGGAGCCGCCAGAGCAGGCCCTACCTCCTGGTGAGTATGGGCCCTCTGTCCCCTCATGGTGGCTCTGCACTGCCCCCCTGCCCCTCCCCCTGTGACCCTGCAAGGCGCCCCCCCTTTCCTGTGGTGACCCCACAGTGCGCCCTTCCTCTCCCCTGGTGACCCCTCACTGCCGCACAGGTGCACGTGGACCAGGAGCTACTCATCTACGAGGCCTTCCCCCATGACTCCCAGCTCGGCCAGGGAAACCTCAAAGTCCGTTTCAAGAAGGTGCGGTGACCAGGTTGTGCTGGGTGCGGGGTGGATGTGGAACGCGTCGGGGGCAAGACCCGGCCCTCATGGTGCACACACCTCCACCCCCAGGTCCCTCACAACATCAACTTCCGCGAGAAGAAGCCAAAGCCGTCCAAGAAGAAAGCGGAAGGCGGCAGCGCTGAGGAGGGGGCTGGGGCCCGTGGCCGTGTGGCACGGTTCCGATACTTCGAGGACATTTATGGCTACTCAGGGGTAGGCAGGTGGCTTTGTGGGGGGCCCTCGGGGGGCGCCGATGGGGCTTCCTCTCATAGTACCTGCCTTCAGGTGTTCATCTGTGGCCCCTCACCTCACTGGCTCCTGGTGACCGGCCGGGGGGCCCTGCGGCTGCACCCCATGGGCATCGATGGTCCCATTGACTCCTTTGCCCCATTCCACAACGTCAACTGCCCCCGTGGATTCCTGTACTTCAACAGACAGGTAGGGAGACCCCAGGACCGAGGCTGCTTCACGTGGCCCTCCTCACTTCCACCTGACGCTCACCGGTGATGCCTGGGTCAGGAAGAGGTGCGGGGGCCCCCGAAACGAGGCCCTCAACGGCTCGGCACAGGGCAGGATCCTGGGTTTCATCTGGAGGGTCAGGGAGCTGTCTAGACAGTGGACAGGGCCAGGGTCAAAGAGGTGCAACCTGGGGCTTAACGCTGGGAAAGCTTGGAGGACAGGGCAGGCGGCAGTGGAGACCGTAGCCCACAAGGGCACCCGTTTGCGGGGCCAAGGTCTAGTCACTGCTCTGTGGCTCAGACGCCAGCCCTGCCCTTCAGGAGCTGTGTGACTCTGGGCAAGACGCCCACTCTCTCCGAGCCTCCCATTTCCTCCTCCATGATGCCAGTACATTGATAGAGGTGACCCCAGGTGACCGAGAAAACAGCGATGATAGCACGGCCAGGGCTTTGTAGATGCTGACACGCTTGGGACCATGGGTGAAGGGTGGCCCTGGCAGGGGCTCCCTTGCCCGTCTGTGCGGACTCTGGTGTGGTCAGTGTACCGGTAAGCTTTTGCTTGCAGCCTCTAGCTTCCTGTGAGCCTGGTCCTCCCTTGCCCTGGCCCAGACAAGTCTGTGGCCAGCATCCCAGTCCTGGGTGAGCCTGGGAGAGGGGACAGCAAGCTGGTGAATCACAGGACAGCTGGTCTCAGCCCCTTGCACACACCTGTGCCGGTAGAGCGGAGGGCTGTCCGCACGGAGCCCTCAGAAGCCCGGGATTGCCTGGCCTGCCTTTGGCGGGTGCCTGGCCTCCCTGACCCTTGTACCCCGCCTCCCAGGGTGAGCTGAGGATCAGTGTCCTGCCTGCCTACTTGTCATACGACGCCCCGTGGCCTGTCAGGAAGATCCCACTGCGCTGCACAGCCCACTATGTGGCTTACCACGTGGAGTCCAAGGTCTGACCCCGTCCCCTCGAGGCCAGAGACCCTCTGGGTCTTGCCTCCGGCCTGCCCGTGACGCCCTCCACTCTCCCAGGTGTACGCTGTTGCCACCAGCACCAACATGCCGTGCACCCGCATCCCACGCATGACCGGCGAAGAGAAGGAGTTTGAGACTATCGAGAGAGGTGCGAGACGCCCAGAGGGGGGCTTGCTGTTCGGGCTGCCCACCCTGACCGTCGCCTTTTGTCCTTGCAGACGACCGGTACATCCACCCGCAGCAGGAGGCCTTCTCCATCCAGCTCATCTCCCCAGTCAGCTGGGAGGCCATCCCTAATGCCAGGTGGGGCCGGGTCTGGCTGGGGACCTGGGGCCAGCCCGTAGGCTGCATCCTGACCCTGTCGTGTGCAGGATCGAGCTGGAGGAGTGGGAGCACGTGACCTGCATGAAGACGGTGTCGCTGCGCAGTGAGGAGACCGTGTCCGGCCTCAAGGGCTACGTGGCTGCTGGGACCTGCCTCATGCAGGGGGAGGAAGTCACGTGCCGAGGGCGGGTAAGGGGCTAGCAGGAGGGGGCGGGCCGCGCCCGGCAGCCCCAGCGCCGACCCTGTGCCTCACCCACCCTCCTTCCCCGGCAGATCCTGATCATGGATGTGATCGAGGTGGTGCCTGAGCCTGGCCAGCCCCTGACCAAGAACAAGTTCAAAGTCCTGTATGAGAAGGAGCAGAAAGGGCCAGTAACTGCCCTCTGCCACTGCAACGGCCACCTAGTGTCTGCCATCGGCCAGAAGGTGTGCCCTCTGCCACTGCCCTCCCGAGTCCTGCCCGCTGCCCGCCACTCGCTGCCTACTCCTTCTGTCCCCCTAGATCTTCCTGTGGAGCCTGCGGGCCAGCGAGCTGACCGGCATGGCCTTCATCGACACCCAGCTCTACATCCACCAGATGATCAGCGTCAAGAACTTCATCCTGGCCGCCGACGTCATGAAGAGCATCTCGCTGCTGCGCTACCAGGAGGAGAGCAAGACACTGAGCCTTGTGTCCCGGGTACCCGTGGGGCCTGCGCACAGTGCTGGGTGGGTGCTGGCCTCAGGCCGACCTTGACACCCCTCCTCCCCGTCCTCAGGACGCCAAGCCCCTGGAGGTGTACAGTGTGGACTTCATGGTGGACAACGCCCAACTGGGCTTCCTGGGTGAGCACAGGGCCTGGGGGGCTTTGGGGTCTTTCAGGCTTTGGGTGTGGCCGGGCTGACCCTGGGCGCTCTGCTCCCCAGTGTCTGACCGTGACCGCAACCTCATGGTGTACATGTACCTGCCAGAAGGTGAGTGTTCCCTCTTCCCCTTTTGCGGGGCCGGGGGTTGGGCGGGCAGTGACCTGAGCTCCCTCTGGCTTAGCCAAAGAGAGCTTTGGGGGCATGCGCCTGCTCCGCCGGGCGGACTTCCACGTGGGCGCCCACGTGAACACGTTCTGGAGGACCCCATGCCGGGGGGCGGCCGAGGGACCGAGCAAGAAGTCAGTCGTGTGGGAGAACAAGCACATCACGTGGTTCGGTGAGTCCCGGGTCAGATGGGGGCAGGTGTGTGGTGCGGGGCAGGGGACGGTCAGCCCGGCTCACGCCGTGCCTCCCGCAGCCACGCTGGACGGCGGCATCGGGCTGCTCCTGCCCATGCAGGAGAAGACCTACCGGCGGCTGCTAATGCTTCAGAACGCGCTGACCACCATGCTGCCCCACCACGCCGGCCTCAACCCCAGGGCCTTCCGGTGAGTTTGCCCCGCTCCCTCCCCCAGCTCCTCTTCCCCCCCACCCCACGTCCTGCTGTCCTGCTGTCCTGCTGCCCTGCTGCCCGCCTGCCTCCCCAGGATGCTGCATGTGGACCGGCGCATCCTGCAGAACGCGGTGCGCAACGTCCTGGACGGGGAGCTGCTCAACCGCTACCTGTACCTGAGCACCATGGAGCGCGGCGAGCTGGCCAAGAAGATCGGCACCACCCCCGACATCGTAAGCCCGCCCCATCTGGCCCGCCCCGCCCTCCCCACTGCCCCCTACCCCCTCACCAGCCCCTCTCTCTCTGCAGATCCTGGAGGACCTGCTGGAGACGGACCGCGTCACCGCCCACTTCTAGACCCACCCCCACCCCTTTTTGTACAAAACACGAGGAAAAAGAGTGATTTGAAGAGAGTCTGTGGTCATTACAGGGTCTCCCGGCTGGGCTGCGGCCACAGCCCCGTGTTGTCCCCCACACCCGCTCCAGGCCGCCGCTGCCTCGGCGCCCCCGGTCTTGGGGCACGTGCACCTTCACCCCTGATCTGTTGCTTGGACGCTGGGTGAGCTCTGAGGTCTGCTGTCCCTAGGTCTCCAGGTACTGGGAGAGCTCCTGGGTCTCCGGCAGGAGGCCCAGCTGGAACAACAGCCGAACCAGGAGGGCAGTGAGCCGCATCGATAGGGTCTCCACCCTGGGGTGGGAGGGCAGAGGGGTCACAGGTTGGTGGGGAGCAGGTATTGGCGGCCTGCCCCAGCCTGCCCCCTCCCACCCCCTCACCTTAGGGCCACTTCAAATTTGAATGTCTCCCAGATGACCTTGATGTGGCGCAGGAGGCTGGCACCGTAGACGCTCTGGTACGCCACACCCGCCAGGCGGCTCCAGCCCCTGACCGCGCTGCCCAGAGACACGGTCAGTCCGGCACAGTCATTCCACCCCCCCCCCCCCCCCCCCCCGGGCATCACCAGCCAGCGCCCACCTCTTGGCCATGAGGAAGTAGCGGTCAACAGGGGCGCCCAGGGTGGTGGTGATGGCGCGCACGGTGTTGATGTTGCGCAGCACGAGCAGCATGGACCGCGGCAGGGCCTTGAGCACCCGCACGATGTCCGCGAAGTGCTCTCGCGCCATGGCCTGCATGTAGGCTGCCTCCTCGCGGCTCAGCAGGTGCGAGCGCCACAGCTGCCCCAGGCGCACGGGCCGCTGCATGAGCACCTCGGAGAAGAGGATATAGTCTGGGGGGGGGGGGGCGGGGGGGGGGGACAGTGAGCCAGGCCCGCGTGCCCCGCGAGCCCACACGCCTGCACGCCCCAGCCTCACCTTGCACCCCAAGCGCGGCTGCGTGTGTCTTCATTGCCGCGTCGTCCCTCAGGATGATGGCCCGCCACAGCTGGCACAGGGCTGCCCGGTCCCTAGGGGAGCTCAGCAGTAAGGCCAGAGCGCCCCGGCCAGTGCCCCCTGGCCCCCTTCCCCCCTTGCCCCTGCTTACTTCTCATCCAGAAACTGGTAGAGCCCATGGTCCAGCAGCACCAGCTGCGCCTTCCCATCTGGGCCTTTCCGCACCAGAACTAGGGACACAGCACATTGGCTCTCGCCCCCCTACCCCTGGCCCCCCACCCTCACCCCGGGGTGGGGGCTCTTCCTACCATTGCCAGGGTGGGGGTCAGAGTGGATGAAGCCTGTGTAAAATATCTGCTCAGCAAAAGTCTGAATGAGCTTCTCTGCTATCTGGAGAGAGAACAGGACTACGCCACCATGGCCCTGTGCTCAGGGCGCCCACACACCCCTCCCACACCCACGCGCCAACGCGCACGGCACTCACGTCCTTCACTGCCAGCCCCATGGTCTTGATGGCCTCCACGTCGTTGACCTTGCAGCCTTCACAGAATTCCGCTGTCAGCACACGCTGGGAGAGAGCAAGTGGCTGAGCTCAGCAGGCCCGTACGTTCCCACCCAGGAGGGGGCCCAGCCCACCTTGCTGGACGTGTCCCAGTACACGCGGGGGACCACGACATAGCGGAAGTGCTGCAGCTCCTGTGCACAGCGCTCAGCGTTTCGGCCCTCGTTCTCGAAGTCCAGCTCCTGGGCCAGGGTGCCCTTCAGGTCCTGGGGGCCACACGGGCAGCTGGGGGTCCAGGTCAGGGACCAGCCCACCCCCAGCACACACGTGCAGACGCCGCTCCAGCCTGCCTCTGGGCAGCGGTTACCTGGAGGACCCAGCTGAAGCCGAAGCTGGGGTGCATGAACTCGATGAGCTGGAGCAGGAGCTCCAGGGTGTGGATGTCGCCGTCAAAGCGGTCCCGCAGATCGATGTACTGCACCTGCGTCGGGCAAGGCTGCAGGGAGGACCCGGGGCCGCCGCCACAGCCCCAGAGCCCGCTGTGGAGCGGCCCCCCCGCCACCCCATACCTTCACAGCCACGGCCGTGCCGTCGTGCAGCTTGGCTCGGTGCACCTGGGCCAGGCTCGCAGCAGCGATCGGCTGGTAGTCAAACTCCTGGAAGAGCTTGTGGGGTAGGGCCTGGAAGTCTTCAAGGAATAGCTCATCCACCTGGCCGGAGAGGCTTCTTGGAGCAGCGTGGGGGCCGCGGCAAGGCCCCCAGCTCCCAGCCCAAGAGTAGGGCTCACCTCCCGGAAGCCGCGGGTGAGGGCCCTGTCCTCCAGCACACGCAGGGTCCTGATATACTCCGGGGGCAGCAGGTGGTTGAAGGAGCACAGCCCCTGGCCCAGCTTCACGTAGAGGCCCCCGTTGCTGATGGCCCCGGCCACCAGCGCGTCAGCCGCCCGCTGGTGACATGCAGACATCACCTCCAAGTACCCCGGGCTGTTCTGACCACAGGCATGGAGGGAAGGGATGGGGGCAGGCAGGCGCCTCCTTAGTGCCCCCAACACCCCAACACCTACCTCCATCTGGCCTGTCCCCTTCCCCTGGCCCTCCCCCCACCGTGGCCAGGACACAGGGACAAACCTCTTCCACCCCTCGCAGGACGACGTTGGCACACCACCAGTAGTCCAGGGAGATCTGGAGGCCGACCCTCAGAGACCTGTGGGCACAGGCTGTCCTCAGCCCTTGGCAGGCACTGGGCCTCAGACCCCCCACTAGCCCACCAGACCAAAGTGAGCACGTGGCAGGGGCTGTGGGGATCACAGGGCGGACCAGGATGCAGAGGACGGGCTCTGGTCTAGCCTCCTTGCTCCCGGACAGCATTGCCGGCAGGGCGGTCTCCGTCCCTGGTCTGCACAATGGGCAGCCCGCGTCCGTGCAACCCCTGTCCCTGAACGCGCATCAGCGAGCACCCAGGATGTCTGGGGACGGCTCGCGCCCTACCAGTCAGGCATGGCTTCTTTCTCATTCTTTGACAGCACCTAAGAACTGGTGCAGCAGTGATGGCCGGCAAGCTGGCTGCTGTCACCAGCTCCTATGTGCAGATGTGACCTGGCTCCAGGCCCCTCCGTACCGCTGGCCCTGCCTCTGTACTCAGCCTCCTTTCCCGGACTGGGCTCTGCCAGTGCCCCCCCCCAGGCACTCTCCACATGTCCCCGGACAGCTCCACGGAGCTGTCCTGGGGGCCCAGGCCCCTCCTTATGACAGTGAGGGTACTCGCTCCCCGCCCTCCAGGCTATGGACAGGGACCCTGGGTCTGGAGAGGGAAAAAAACCAGGGCTGAGTCCAGGCCTCTGGCGTCACAGACCACAGACCCTCAGACCTTTGAGTGGGGTGTGGAGAGGACCTGAGGCCACTGGTCAAGCCAAACCTCTACCTCCCTGCCTCTCGGTCACCTCCGCCACAGAAGGGTCGGAATTAAAAGGCGGGAAGGAATAGGCTGCTAGATCCCGGATAGGTTTGCTTCCTTGCTGCAGTACACGCTGCTCCCAGCAGTCACGTAGAGCAGCGTCTGAGTTCAGCCCACGCCCCGTGCCTTCCATACTGTCCCCCGTAGACCAGCTCTGCCCCACTCACCCCCAGCCCGACACAGGAAACAAACAGGATTGCCTGTAAGAAGGGAATGCATGGTTGGCAGGGTGAGCAAGAACACAGGATTTCTCTGAGCTCCACAGACACAAGGCAGGGGAGAGGGCTTCCCTCCCTGAATAATTCAGTCCAAAAGCCAATGCAAGGTCTGCAAAGGTGGTGGCGGGGGGGCTGGATAACTGCTTCACGCAAGGTGACTGATCGAATAAGCCACTAAAGACGAGGGAAGCCAGGATTCTCCCAGTTGGAGAAGGGGGTCACAGATCTAGAAAGGGAGAGAATGAGAAAGGTCCCTGTGGAGAAGTATCTGTGTGAAAGCAAGGTTTGGTAGGAAACAAACACACCTAAGTACGCGCGCGTGCACACATTCACGTGCCCTAACAGCCCCCAGCGCTGGTCTGGGAGGGCCCGGGAGCACACACACCCAACGTCTATGTCATCCTTAAGACCCTTCTCCCACTCCCTTGGAGAGAAGCTGACTCCAGGCCTAGGAAAGAACAAGATGAGCCTGGAGTATCTCAGTGCAAAAGGAGGAACCAAATGCTCCAGAAATGGAAACATGCCAAAAGGATTCGGGTGGGAATTGATGGGAGAAAAGAAAATAAAAAGCTGAGATGTTAATGGCAAAATCTACGTTCACTGCATAGTGTTTCCAATTCCACTGTTTTAAGTGTTTACTATAAAATGTTGGAGATAGAAGGGAGGACCTACACCCGAAACAAATAGTACACTATGTTAGCTCATTGGAATTTAGATAAAAACTTGGGGTGGGGGAGAAAAAAAAGGATCGCAAAGGCCAGGTTGAAGGGGCTCCCGCCAGCCAATCCCGGAACAGTAGGCAACAAAAAAATCCACAGTGATGTCAACAGAGAGCGACCCACAGAATAAAAAATCCATGAGTCCAGACTGACACGAATAAATGGGGAAAAGAGAAATTTTTTTCTTACAGTACAATGACAACTAACAAACGTGGAAAGACTGAATTAGAAAAAAACACCATCTGGCGAGCACATAAGAATGAATTCACCTGAGATGCCCCGGGAGCCCTGAGCCGGTGGGCAAGGGGCGGCAGGAACGGACATCGACATGACGCAAAGACCAGGAACCAAACAGCAAAGCTCCCTGGGACGCACTGAAACCACGTGCCACCTGACAGGTGCAGAACGGTGTCATTTCCGTGCTGTTCCTGCCCAAACGCACCAACTGAATCCAGCTGTGAGCACGCATCAGACAAACCCAACCAGAGAGGCCTTCTACAAAAGGGGTCAGCAAAACTTTTCTTTACAGAGTTAGTATTTTGGGCTTTATGAGCCACACGGTCTCCACTCTGCTGTTGTAGTGAAAGCAGCCGCAGGCAACATGTACACAACAGACGTGACTACGGTTCCAAGAGAGCTTGATTATAAAACACGCAGCAGCCACTTTTGGCCACAGTTTGCTGACCCCTGTTGTACATTACCGGCCTATAAGCCTCCAGATATGTCAAGGTCGCTGTGTAATGAAGAATTAGCTTTATTCGGAAGGGCCTGCCTGGCTTTTGCCCCAAGCTCCTGGCAGGGGGCCTCTAAAACCGTGGGATTTCCTGAGTGACAGGAGAGTCTGATCCATGATGGGCCAGGAAGGTTCATGCTAACGAAGAGCTCAGATCTCTAGAAAGATCAACCATGTGACTAGAATTTTGGGGGCTCTGAGCCAAGATATCAGCCCAGCTGGGGAGGGGAGGGAGACTGGACCCTGAGTTCAATCAGGAGGCCAATGATTCAATTGTTCCTATGTAATGAAACTCCACTAGAAACTGCTTGCCGAAGCTCAGGGAATACCCAAATGCACGGTCACACAACAGGGCAGGACTGGGGGTGTAACGTGTCACTGAGGACATGGGAGCTCTGAGTTTGGGACTCTCCTGGACCTTACTCTGTCCATCTCTTCCTTGGGCTCATCCTAATTTGTATCTTTTTTGCTTTGATAACAACATAATCCAGAGGCCAGAACCTTCCTGAGTTCTGCGATTTGTCCTAAGGAACTATCGAAACTGTCTATGGGGATCCCTGAGGACAGCCCTAGGCACACATGGGGTTCTGGGGGACCATGCTTGACCTCAAGTTTAGCCATAACAGCCAAGGAGAGGAGCGCCTGGTTGGCTCAATCGGTTAAGCATACAACTCTTCATTTTGGCTCAGGTCATTATCTTGCGGTTTGTGGGTTTGAGCCCCACATCGGGGGGCTCTAACAGTGTGGAGCCTGCTTGGGATTCTCTCTCTCCCTCTGCCTCTCTGTCTCAAAATAAATAAATCAACTTTAAAAAAAAAGAGCCGGGGCGCCTGGGTGGCGCAGTCGGTTAAGCGTCCGACTTCAGCCAGGTCACGATCTCGCGGTCCGTGAGTTCGAGCCCCGCGTCAGGCTCTGGGCTGATGGCTCGGAGCCTGGAGCCTGTTTCCGATTCTGTGTCTCCCTCTCTCTCTGCCCCTCCCCCGTTCATGCTCTGTCTCTCTCTGTCCCAAAAATAAATAAAAAAAAAACGTTGAAAAAAAAATTTTTTTAAATAAAAAAAAAATTAAAAAAAAATAAAAAAAAAGAGCCAAAGAGACAAGGGGGAATGTTCCAGACTGCAGGAGATTAGAGATGGGCCTAGCATGGGATCCTTGTGCTAAAAAGGTTATTGCCATACATGTGAATGAGCTAAGGTGGTTGGAGGCTTATAACGTATCAGCTTCCTGACTGTGCTTATGGAGAATGTCCTTGTTTAGGAAATACACTCAAGGTTTCAGGGATAATGGAGCACACTGACAACTTATTTGCAGATGTTTCAAGGAAAAAAAAAAGTTCTTTTGTATTATTCTCACAACTCTTCTGGACATTTGAAATTGTATCCAAAAAAGGAAAGCCCAAAAGTTTCTGAAAAGTTAAAATTAAGCAAGGGGTGGGAGAAGAAACCAAGGCCTTGGTGCGGACTTTCCACCATCCCCGTCTTTGAGTCCTCACACATGCATGACATGTTCTGATCTCTGCTCTCTGCGCGAGAACAAGCCCCCGACTCTCCTGGTGCTGAGCCGGTCCCGACCTGCCCCTGGCCTGTGCTCTGTCCGTGGCTCCTCAGTACACAGTGCCCCTTACTCCAGAGGCCCTGTGGTCACCCTGCGCCCAGCCTGCCTCCCCTAGCAACTGCTGGGGCTTACAGCTGACAAGGACAGCTCCCCTCCCTCTAATCCCAGCTCGGCCCCAGAAAGCAAGCTGTAAAATTACATTTTCTTTTTAAAAGTTTAACTTTTTTTTTTTTTTTTTTTTGAGAAAGAGAGAAAGAGCGCGAGCAGGGGAGGAGCAGAGAGAAGGAGACACAGAATCTGAAGAAGGCTCCAGGCCCTGAGCTGTCAGCACAGAGCCCAACATGGGGCTCGAATTCACGAATCGTGGAATCATGACCTGAGCCGAAGTCGGACGCTTAACCGACTGCGCCACCCACGCGCCCCTGTAAAATTACATTTTCTCAGGAAGGAAGCAGAGAAGGCAGGCATGCCAAGCCTGCTGACGGGGCACCTGACGCTGGGAAATAACAGCACATGAGAGGCAGAAGGTGAGACAAGCCCAGACCTGCTGAGTGTGCATTTCAGAACCAGGCTGCATGGGGACAGTCCCCAACAGTCCTGCACAGTCCCACGTGGCGGAAGCTCACAGGAGACAAGACTCCGGGCCTGCCCTCGTCAACCTGAGGGCTGTGGAGACTGTGCAACCCTGCAGGACAGAGAAGTCACGGCCCAGAAGCTGCCCTCGAGCAAACCTGACCACCTAGGGAGACAGCCATCAGTGAGCTAAGAAGTGATGGGTTTGTGTCCTCACAGCAGGAAGTGGTCAAGCATTCAGCTATCCAGCCATCTATGGCCTCCATTAGCATAAACCTCAGAGAAGTTTCTGGCTAAGTGCTGAAGGCCTCAGCAGTCCTAAGCCCTCCCTTGAGAAATGACCCAGGTTGGAGAGGCTGCAGGTGCTCAGAGCTGGCAGAGCAGGACCACCCCCACACCCCGACCCTGCAGCCTCCTTGACCAAGGTCTCCTGTGAGCCGCTCCGCCGAGCAATCGCGTGCACCCCCCGGCCCAGCCCGACGGTGGGTTTCGCTAGAAGGAGGAGCTTTCACTCAGCGCCAAGAGCTGCTTCTCAGGACTTCTGGCTGTAGGAACTCCTGGATCTGACCAACAGCAGAAATGTCTAAGGTGCTCCAACAGGAAGATCACCCTTACTGCCTCCCTCCAAGAATCTTGCACTGAGACATAAGGGGGCATGAAAAGGGCCTTTAGTTTAAGGCACCCTGTCCATCTCTAGTCCAGTCCAATGGGAGTAGAGGAGGCATAACAGCCCTCCTCTCGGAGCCCCAATCCTCTCTGGATGCCAGCTTTCCGTGGGGGCGAGGAGGGGGAGGAGGAGGGAGAGGACGAGAGGGGGAAGAGGGGGAGGAGGAGGGAGAGGACGAGAGGGGCGAGGGGGGAGGGGGAGGAGTGGGGGCGAGGAGGGGGAGGAGGGGCAGGAGGAGGGAAAGGACGAGAGGGGGAAGGGGGAGGGGGGGGGGCGAGGAGGGAGAGGAGGAGGGGAGGAGGCGGTGGTGGCAGCAGCCCGTCTGCCCACCAGCTGGCAGCAGCCTGAGGCAGGGGAGGCACCAGCTCTCCTCCCCCCAACTGGTCAAAGCTGATCTGAAGGGTCTGCAGAGGTGCGGCCCGTGTGGGCGGCTCACCGGCACTTCGCCCACGCGGACCCTGCGGCGCTCAGCTGCTTCAGCCGGCGGCACGAGGGCGCCTGGAAGGCAGCCTGCAAGCGCCGAGCGGAACCCCAACCCTTCCTGGCCCCAGCTCAAGCCCACACGTGTCGTGTCGGGACGGGGCCGCGCCGGGGAGGAACCGCGCCGCCCCCAGCCCCTTTTACCTGCTGAAGCGCCCGACACCGTCCACTACAAGCCTCATCCTTCTCTTCTCCTGAGGCTCTGCGGTGAAATAGCGGATCCCAAGAAGCAGGGGCACCCCCACCACCGTGGCAGACAGCGCCTTCCTCCACAGGGGCCGGGGTCTCAGGGACCTGGAGGGAGACAGGTACGTGGCTCAGGTTACTTCGCTCCTGCCCCTGCCCACCGGGGCCCGGCTCTGCAGCTAACACGGGTTCCAGGTGCCCACGTGGACACTCGAGTGTTCCCGGTCACCTTGGACGCCGGGCTCCGAGGGGCCGCTGAGCACAGGAGGGGGCCCCTTGGCTACATGGGAAGCAGCTCGCAGGCAGAGCTGTGACCCTCGCAGGACCGGGGCCTCCCGCGCCGTATGGAGCTATATATAGCCCGTCACCTCCACGACGGCCCAACCAGACGGCAGAGCGTCAGACAGCAGCGTGGGGCAACACGCACAGGTGACGGCTACTACGGTGCGAGGCCGCCAGGAGCCCAGCATCCAGTCACACGTCTGCCCCAGGGTCACCAAGCAGCAGCTCCACCAGGCCCGGATTCGGCCTCCTGACACCGCCCCTCGATGCTGCCCCACCCCACTCACGGGCCCCAGGCCTGGAACCCCCTCACCCACATTTCTTGCTGCTTCCACCCCTGGCTGTGGCCCCATCCACGGCACTCCCGCCCTCCTGCACCGGCCTGGACCGGTCATTCTGTCTTCTCAGAACACACGGCTCTAGCTGCGGTCTACTGGCCGCCGCTGGCCGGGAGTCCTGCCCCACGAACTCTGGGCCCTGGCGGTGGGGGTTCCGAGCCACCTCACCAAAGAGCAAACGATCCGTCTTGGGGCGGAAGCAGAGAAGCCCAGCCTTGGGCCACACGAGACAGGTCTTCCCTCCCTGCCTGGCAAGAAGCACGCACCCTCGAGGGCACCTGTGGCTGCGGAGAACTCACCACCTTGCAGGCAGGACCCTGAGGCTTCTCCTGAAGAAGGTGGCAGGGGACGGGCAGGGCTCCCGCCCACTCCGCAGCAGGGCAGAGTGGACGCGGCAGAGCTGGGCCTGCAGGGTGAGCGAGCGGCAAGGGGTCAGACGCGGCAAGAACTCGCCCTCCAGCCTCCTGCTGCCCCGGCATTCCCAGGCCTGGATCTGAGGGGCACCTGTGCCTTCCGGTACCCAAATATGCCATCGAAGCAAGTCAGCATTGCCGGGCCCTGTGCGTGGGGCCCGGCCTGCATGTCTGACTCAGGAAGGCAAAGACCATCCCATCTCCCGCGAGTAAGGCCAAGATCCGGGAATCACAGGAGACAAGGAAAGGCTACACACAGTCTGCACCTCGACAGGTCACTAGAGACATCCCCGCCTCTGACACCCCTCAGTCCCTGCCTGACACTCCACTGGGGCCCTGGGACCTATGACGCCCGCCTCTGACACCCCTCAGTCCCTGCCTCTGACACTCCACTGGGGCCCTGGGACCTATGATTTACTCTTTTTCTGCTGTTTGCCCACTGACCAGCAGCCTCAGGAAGTCATTCTTAATTTCTAAAGGAAAGATCAATAATGCTTCATCACACAATCAGAAAGATGTCAGGGGGCACCTGGGTAGCTCAGTCGGTTAGCATCCGACTCTTAGTTTAAGCTCAGGTCATGATCTTGCAGTTCGTGGGTTCGGGCCTGCGTGGGGCTCTGTGCTGACAGCGTGGAGCCTGCTTGGGATTCTCTCTCCCCCCATCCCTTCTCTCTCTGCCTCTGCCTCTCTCTCTCAAAATAAATAAATAAAGGAAAGGAAGAAAGGAAGGAAGGGAGGGAGGGTGGGAGGGAGGGACGGAGGGAGGAAGACAGATGTCAGACTCTCAGGTGGAAGACCAGAAGCAGGAAAAAGTTGTTCTGAGAGCACGTGCCAGGACCCAGAAGCAGGGACCCGGAGCGGGGCAGATGCACCGAACCAGAAAGGGTGCGGGGACTGCCTGGGGGCCGCTTACTCCAGTGGCCACGGAAACCTCATGGCTCTCCTGCCCCGACGGCCTTGCTCTCTCGATCTTATTTTAATTATGAAATAAGAGTTCCTCAACCACAAATTACCAACTGCAAATTCTCCTTTTAGGGAAGAAAAGGTGGTGCGTAGTAAGTCATGACCCACGGCACAGATGCTAACGTTATCATCATGAAGCCCGGCCCAAATAAGGAATTGACTTTCCTAACATTTTCTGGCCAATGCACACAGCCCTGAAGACAATTTCAAGGACTGCAAAACAACACAAAAGTCAAAGGAAAAGGTCCGTGACCTACTGTCCCAAGAGGAGAACGCAGGCTGACAGGAAACCTCTGCTCAGCAAGGCCACACACAGTGAGTGCAGATGCTCAAGGAAACCCCACAGAGGCCAGAAAGGCGGCCAGAGGCAGAAGGACGGGGGCAGGCAGAGTCCCTAGGCTTTCTGTGCAAGGGACAGCACGGCCCGCCCCCACCGCCCTCAGGGCACCTCCCCCCCCACCGCCCTCCAGCCCACGTGACCTGATTTGGCCACGCTGAGGCTCACCAGAAGAGGAAGCCCAGAGAATGGGCGGCTGTGAGCTCAGACATCTGGGGGACAGCTGCTCTGAACACTAGTATGTACCTGCAGGATGTGTGGTTCCCACCAGGGTCTCCCACCTTGTTTGTCCCACCCAGACCGCACACTCCCCTCAGACGCAGCTCTGTCCAGGCTCCGTCCGGCCCCCGCCTGTTCCCTTCAAGGTCTTCGGATATCGTCCGCCTCCCCTGGTCCCGCATCTTCTAGCACACGTGCGCATCAAACAAACCCTGCCAGAGACGCCCAGGATGACACTGGATCCTGCAGGTGACCGGGGACCTCAGACAAATGTAGACAAAGCCCGGAAGTCACAAGGACAGTGTGAGGGCATAGGGAGGGGGGATCCACGACCCGGCAGCAAGTGGGACTTCCACGTGGACACAAAGACGGTCTTCTATGCAGAGGATGTGGGTTCAGGGAAGGCCTGAAGCCAGGAGAGCACAGGGCACTTCTGGGGAGGAGAGGTCCGCGTGGAGACACTGTATGCTCACGGGTACAGCGGGGAGGGGGGCCGCTGCCCGAAAAGACCAGACCGGGGAGCAAGGTGAGCTGGGGCCAGGCAGGGCACCCCAAGGGGCCCTGGGGGTTTTCCTGCAGGGACCGGACGATGTGCTGAGGAGGTCAGCCCATGAGGAGGGGGCCGGGTGATGGAGCCAAGTGGATTCAAGACAAGTGCGAGGGACTGGCAAGACGGCCCAAGGCTGGTGCCTGAGAGCCTGGGAGTGTCGCGTCACACAGGCGGCCTCACTGGGAGGCCGTCACTCGCCAGCTGCCTGAAATTCTGGCCAGCGAGAGCTGTGCTAGGAATCTGATCTCTGGAAGACAGTGAGCCCACTGAGTAAGGACAAGCCCACCGAGCAAGAACGGACGACAGCCACCAGCTGCCAGCCACTGGGGCTCAGCACTCAGTATCAGTGACCCTGAGCACACCCAACAAGTAGATCCAGGCTGCGGGACATTCTCTAAACAGCCTGCTCTCTTCAGAAAGTCGTTAGGACCCATGAGTTGGGAATACTGGTGCTGGGCACAGCCATTTATTAATTACCTCTACTTCTGTAAATATTTTCCAGTTTTTATAACAAGAAGTTAAAAAAAAAAGTCTCAAGAAAAAAAAGCGGGAAGACTTCTAGATCGAGAGGCTAAACAGACATGATACCGCGACGACGCACTTCAGGCTAAAAAAAGGCGCCTGCAAACACACTTCTGGGAAAATGAGCAAGTCAGAATACGGACAGACATTACAGGATTATTGTTCACATCTTTAGGCACGATTAAGCGAGAATGTTCTTGTTGAGGGCATGCACGCTGGAATGTTTAGAGACTGTTTATGTCTGCAACCTACTTTCAATTGGTCCAATGACAACAAAATACACAATTTCAAACAAAAATAAGAACAACTAGGGCAGGATATTAAAAACGGGTGGATCTAGGTGGCCAGTAACTGGACAATTAACGATGTGGCAGCGTTCTGTCAGAGGGTGTCCCGATATTTAAACTTCCTCATGATCAAAGCTGCTATGATGCTCCAAGTCCCAGCCAGGAAGGTGGCATTGTTTTTGTGGTTTTTTTAAATTTATTTTTTAAATGTTTATTTATTTTTGAGAGAGGGAGAGAGAGCACACATGCTTGCAAGCAGGGGCGGGGCAAAAAGAGGGAGACAGAGGATCTGATGCGGGGCTCGAACTCACAAACCTTGAGATTATGCCCTGATCTCAAAGTCAGATGCTCAGCCAACTGAGCCACCCAAGGGTCCCTGTTTTTGTTTTTTGACTTAACTTTTTACCTTTTTAATTATTCTATCGTTTCCTTTATAAACTTTTAGTTGGTTGCAATCACTTACAAAGCTTTGTGTAGTTAACACAAATGACTAAACTATGAATTCTCTATTTGAAATATAGTCCCAAATACTTTTACCACCTCCTCCAAATGGAAATACTTTTATACACTTTCAATTCTGTTTTTAACCTTCCTGACTTTTATGTTATTGTCATGCATTTTTTAAAGTTTATTTTAGTTTCGGTATGGTTAACACACCAGGTCGGATCAGCTTCAGGTGTAGGATAGGACTCAGCACCTCCATAGGCCACCCAGTGCTCATCCCAAGTGCACCGCTTCCCCCATCCCCCACCCCCTCTGGTGGCCAGCAGTGTGTTCTCCGGAGTGCAGAGTCTATATTTGGGTTTGTCTTTTCCCCCTCGTATTTGTTCTGTTTCTGAAATTCCACGTGAGTGGAATCACACAGTATGTCTTCCTCTGACTGACTTACTTTGTTTAGCATTATTACTCTCTAGCTCTATCCGTGTTGTTGCACATGGCAAGATTTCATTCCTTTTTGTGGCCGAGTAATATTCTGGTGTGTGTGCGTGTGTGTGCGTGTGTGTGTGTTCGCACGTGCGCACATCTTCTTTACCCAGTCATCAGTCGGTGGACACTACAACTGCTCCCGGATCTTGGCTACTGCAAATACGCTGCAATAAACACCAGGGTGTATGTGTCCCTGTGAATTAGTGTTCCTGTATTTTGGAGGGAAAATAGCTAGCAGTGCAATTACTGGATGGGAGGGTGGTTCTATTTTTAACTTTCTGAGGAACCTCCACACTGTTTTCCGCAGTGGCTGCACCAGTTTGCATTCCCACCAATAGTGTACAAGGGTTCCTTTCTCTCCGCGTCCGAGGAAGGTGGCATTTTGAAGATGAGGCAGCTGGTGCAGGGCAGGGGTACTCACCGGGGGAGACTGTGTGCCCAGGACGGCTGGCACTGTTTGGAGACACTCTTAGCTGTCACAACCTGGGGAAAGGGGTGCTCTCGGTATTGAATGGGTGGAGGCCAGGGACACTGCTCGACACCACCCAGTGCCCAGGGTGGCCCCGCCCTAGAGACTCAGGCGGAGCCAAGGCTGAGGAGCCGGGGCAGACTATGAACCCGGACTTCTGAGCCTGTTAACTGGGATGCAGGCTCCAGCAAATGCTATCTGTGCAGTGTGTGTGGGTAAGTTACTTCCCTCTCTGTACCTTAGTTTCCCCATCTGTAAAGCCAGGACCACTGTACTATTAACATACAGGACAAGTGAACTGACATTTGCAAAGCACTCTGCACGGTGCCCAGCCCACACGACAGGCCAGGCAGATGGGCATGCTGAGGTCACGCTGGGGTCAAGGAGAAGCTACTCTCCACAGCCTTCCTGTGCCATGCCACCTGTGGGTCCCCATGCCCTTACTCTCCTGCCAGCAGCCTTGTCCCCACAAGCCCACACCACCTAACATGAAGAAGTACATACCTGCTAGATTAAAGAGAACTACTTATATTAAAAGATCATCAGCCTCTTACTGCTTTTTCACAAGGAAGAAAAGCGGTTAGCCAAGAAGATAAGAGAGACTATTTCCAACACGTGTAAAACGTGGAGATCGGTTATATACAGAATATGCAGAAATGCTTTAGTTAACTGGAGAAGGGTATGAGCAAAGTGAGAGGGCAGAAGAGTTCCGATGGGTTCATTGGTTCAGAGGCTGCACCACTGCAGGCGAAGCAAGAAAATGCCCGAAGCCGATGGACAATGATTATTCTGAGACATCAGCTTTCAGAAGGGAAGGGAATGATCAGGGAGCTATTCCAGCCAATGAACTGGAGCACAGAGCAAAAGGCCTCACGACTCGGGGGCCGAAGCGAGGGCTGGCCGGGAATGCAGCCTGCCAGCACCAGGCGTGGCTGCCTGAAGACCAGGGGCTGACCCCAGACTCCCCAGAAGACCAGACCCTCCGGATGGCCCTGTGAGCGCTGAGCGGGAGGGGCCGCGCTCGTGTTCTTTCACGGAGGAGAATGCTAAATCTGAATTATCTTTTATTACTGAGTACATAGTAATAAATAACACATTTATTACTAAAGCACAAGGCCCTGGCTGCACCCCAAGCTTCAGGGTGGGTGAGGCCAGAAAGGTAACAGCCCGGCCATAGCCCCCAGTAACAGTTTTCTGTTTTCTTAGATGCCGCTGCAGCAGGAGTGACTCCTCAGTCACCTTCCCATAACAAAGATCCCTCTGGTGGACCCCAGACAGCCCACGCAGCACCAGGCCCAGGCCTTTGTCCAGGCTGCTATTCTGCCTGGAACACCCTTCGCCAGACCCTAAATTCATCAGTCCTGTCTGTCATCCCCCCATCCGCCTCTGCACCTTGCACACACCTCTCCCGCTGTCCTTGTCACACTGGAGTGTGACTGTTAGCTTATAGTCTCTGCCCCCCACCAGACTGTGCAGGGCTCACCTCTCTATCATCTCTGTGCTTCTAGGATCTAGTGTAGTGCCTGTTAGATAAAGCAGGAACTCGAGGAAGGCTTGTTGAATTGAGACAAACGGTACTAAGCACAGAACGAACTAGCACCCCCACATGGCCCAGCCTTGGATGCTAGGTGAGCAATATGCACAGTCAGGTAAGAGATGACAGCAGCCCGGCTCTGTCAGCATGAGGCCTCATGCTGACAACTCCAGAGCCCCCACCAGGGTCCACAGGCACATTCCAGAACCTGGCTCCCTCCAGTTTGGGATGCCCAGTACTCCTCAAACTATCCCCATCACCCAAGAGACATCCCCAAAGCCCAAAGAAGTCATGTGGCTATAAACACAGGGCAGAATCTGCAGCCAGATCTTCGAGGAACCAGGACAACTGCCACCACATCACATATAACCCAAACCACCCAGAGCTTGGGCACCAGGACACACCAGCAAACAGGAAGAGAGAGAGCTGTGGCTCCCCAGAATATCCACCCCCCCCCCCCCACCAGGCCTTCTCACCAGGGCGGCCACATGCCCTGGCTTGCCTGGGACAGTCCTGGCGCACGCGTGTCTCAACGGCCACCACTTCAGAGCCTTCCAGTTTGCATGAGCTGAGCTGGGCCTCCTCTACCCCAGCCTCTCATGCTTTCTTAGAGCGTGTGCACAGCCTGGCTGCAGACACAGTGTTCATCTGGAACTCAGCTAACAACCTATAAAGTAGCAACAGCAACAAAAAGCTCTCAGCAGTGAGAACCAGACAGATATTCCAAAGTCAAAGACAAGCTGAGGTGCCTGTTTTTCTAGCACCCTGTCGATCAGATTAGCAGATGAAAGGTCACTGCAGGCGACCCAGCCCATAGCGCTAAGAAGCAACTGCTGAACCTCACGATGAGGCCCTAAGACAGAAAAACTAGAGGTGACGAGAACCTGGGCAGTTTCCAGCAGGGAGGAAACCAAGGCACAGCAGTGTTCCCGTGGGTAGGAAGTGAGACTGGAGAGGGCTCTGAGGGCCACGAACAGCCTGCCCTTTCTTTTCCAAGGGTCTGTGGCCTCTTGGCACCAGTCAGGACCCAGAAGCTGAATGGGCTCTGCTCCACTTGGCGGCTGTGAGCAGCCCCTGGTCAGAAGCTGACGCCTGCCTGCCTGCTCCTTAGGCTGCCGGATTAAGTGACCCGACTACGTGCAGAAGCTCTGTAAGCTGTAAAGTGCTGTGCCCAGGCCCACTCGGCGTCTCTCTGCCTGACTCGGACTAACCCTGTTCCACCTCAGACTACAACGCCCGCGCAGGGCAGCCACTCCTGGCAAGGCACGACGCCGACACGGCTAGGCTCACTGGACGAACACAAGCTCTGCGCAAAGCTCCAAGGTGAAGGTGTCTTCAGCTCTAAGCCCTCTGACGAAAAGCCCAGATCCCTGGGGAGGCCGTGGCTAGGACCTGGGTCAGTGATCGTGACAGCCGGTTTAAACGGTGCCCGTCCTAACTGCAGATACAACACAATGGGAGGCCCAACCAAGACAGAACTCGAGCAGCACCGCGTTGGCAGGACAGCCGAGGGCCAGGCGGAAGTCTGGGTGGGGGTGGGGGACAGACCGCCTCCGAGCCAGGGCCGCTGTCGGCCCACCGGAGACACCGCGGCCCCCGCACTCCCCAGAGTCCTCTCATCTCCTCACAAGCCGGGGGCAGGCGTCACTCAGGACGGTCTCAGGTGGCTTGGTGGCCAGGGGCAGGGTTCCCAGGGGAGCAGGCAGAAGGAAAGACGGGGACTCCGGTCTGGGATTCTGGCAGAGATGAAGCAGTGAGGGGTAGGAAGGGTGTCCATCAGTCCAGGAAGCCAGGGCAGACTGCTCTGGGAAAAGGTGTGTCTCTGGACAGCGGTGTCCACGAGGGGATACGATTTAGAGGTTGTCTCCGAGGCGGGTCCCTAACCCAGCACACGTGCTTCCGGCGAGAGGAGAGGGCTCTGCGGTGGGCTCGGGCTCCTAGGTGGTACCCAGCATCTCCCAACACAGCCTAGGGGCTTTTACCCTGAGGAACAGGGCCTCTGAGAGATGTGAAGGACGCCCCCGAGAGCCCTGGGGGCCCCTGCCGGGCACGGGGTCAGGGTCCCGGGGAGGGAGGGGGGGTGTGGGGGGAGGGACCCTGACAGGTGGGAGCGACGGTCCCGGGGCGGGGAGGAAAGGTCGGTGGGTTGTGAGGGTCCCTGACGGCGCCCAGGACGGGGCGGCTCTGGGGTGGCTCCGAGGGCTCCGGACGGAGACTGACGGGATCTGTGGCGCCCGCGCGGGGGGACGACTCACCGGCCGCCACATCTTCCAGGTCGCCGCTCGGCTCCCGCTCGCCGCAGACTCGCGTCTTCCGGCCCAGCAGTCCCCGCGAGGCGGGGGGCAGGGCGCACGCGCGCCCCGCCCCGAAGGCGGTGGGCGGAGCCCGAGGCCACGCCCCCGCGTGCTGGCCTCCGCGGCGGAGCAGCGCCTCCTGGCGGCGCCCGTGAGCTGGCTTTATGGCTTGGACAGCGCCAGGCGCCTGGGCCGGGGAGGACGCGGCCCGGGCGGCGGCGGCCAGTCGGACAGGCAATTCCCGGGTCAGGGCTCACTGCCGCTCGGGACGGGGAGTGGGGGGTCTTCTCCCACCCGGATGGAAGCTGAGGCTCGGGGAGGTCTGCGCACTCGCTCCCCAGGAACTCACAGCGTGGGCGGACGCCGGAGGGAGATGGGAGCGCACGGCGGGCAGGGGGTCGCTGCTCAGAGAGCCGGAGCCCCGCCGGTGGGGCGGGGAGGGGCGGCCCGCCAGCTCAGCACAGCTGTGCCACGGGTTAGGGTGAGACTGCTTTGCGGCTCGCTTTCCTCGCTGCAAAATGAGGCTGTGACCGAGTTGCCGAGGCAGCTCCTTGTTCCGTGCAATGCCCTTGTTCCTTGGACCCAAGCCGGGGATGCCTCGGAGCGCCTGCTGTGTGCGGGGCGTCAGGGAAGGCGGGCAGTCCAACACGCCGGCATTGGGGCGCACAGGGCAGGCAAGGCCCACGGGGCAGTCTTCTTCCTCCCGCACCCGCCCGCCAGCCGGCCCGGATGGCAGGGCAGGACCCCGTCCCCTCCCCTCAAAGGCCCTCTGAGCCCGGGCCGGTGCTCCTCCTCCCTCCTCTCACCCCTGCCAGGGTAACCCCACTCGCTCGGGGTTCCCTCCTCAGGCAGTCAAAACCCCGCCTCCCCGGTACCCCAGCCTGCTACCACCCAGCGGAGCTTCCCCAAAGGCCGCCTCAGCGCAGAGCTCGCGCCGCCCCCCTCCCGGCACCTCCTCTCAGCAGCCACGCCCCTCGAGGTCGGGGACTCGGGGACGAAGCCTCCAGCTGCCTGGCTGTCCAGCAGCGGCCGCCCTGGGCCTGTGTCCCCTGCTGCACACCTGCTAGCCCCACCGTCACGTGGACTGCCCTGAAAGCTTTCTCCACGTTGGCCGATCCCACCTGGCAGCTCCTCCCCTTCCTCCCACATCGATCCTTTCCTCCAGCACGGCCCCCTCTCCTCCCACCTGGTTTCTCCCTCTCCTCGTAGTTCCTCCCCGTCCAGCCCAATGGTGCCTGCTTTTTGTCGCTACCCCTGGGCCAAGTGAAACCAGCGTCTCCGGCCACGGGACACACCACCCCAGGTCTCTTCTGCTACAACATGGCTCGCTATCCAGAAGCACCTTGTTCCCGTTGTCCGCAGTATGACAAATGCTGGGCTCCATACTCTGGCCGAACACAGACAGCTGCCTTCACTGTTTTGTTGTTGCTGTTGTCGTCGTCGTTGTTGTTGTTTTGTCTGCCTTGCCAGGAAGACAGTCTTCACCACCGCATCCCTGGAGTCCAGGCCATGGCCTGACAGTGGAACTTGAGCCCCTCCCAAGGCCAGGCTTTCTGGAATGTTCCCAGTTGCCCACATTCAGCCTCCTCACCTAACCCCATAATGTTTAATGAAACAGGTCCAGGAGTTACCCCATATGGAAATGCTCCCGGGGTGTCTGAGAAGTGACCCTAGCAAGGCTGAGAGTAGCAACATGAGCTCGGACATGGACACTCAGGAAGCCTGGGCCACCTGCCCTGGGGCTGGGAGTGGAGGTGGGTGAGGGGCTTTCTTGTCCACTTTTGGGAAACAAGGGACAGCCAGTTACCACTCCCCAGACTCACAAAGGAATGACCTCTGTTCTGTTGCCACATCAAAGGACCCTAGTACTGACTGGGGCTCCTGTCCCAGGCACAGGCACCTGGACTGAATGGGGGGCTCTACCCCTGGTGGTGCTATGTGAAGTTATTTCCCCAAAACTGAGGCAGCTGGGTCCCAGGAACAAGAAAACCTTCTACCAAGTGACCACTACTCCTGGTCCACCCAAACCGCAGACACGGTCCACTCCAGTGCTGTCCGTCAGTCCCCCATGCCAAGCACATCTCCCAAATCTCCCAGCAGCCCTGTGTTCCCAGGCCTTTGAGCCTACAAAACTGTTGTTGTTTTTTAATGGATTTACTAAGAAGCATGACTCTCACACAAACATAAACGAACACGTATCTGATAACTGAACAGTGTTCCTGCAAAAGACAGGTCCAGGTCCTGACCTCTGCATTTTGTGATAGGACTTTATTTGGAAATAGGGGTGTTACGGATGTAATTGAGGTAAGGTTCTCCTGATGAGATCATCCTGGAGGAGGATGGGGTCTAAGTCCAGTGGCTGGTGTCTTTAGAAGAGAGAAAGAGGGGCGCCTGGGTGGCGCAGTCGGTTAAGCGTCCGACTTCAGCCAGGTCACGATCTCGCGGTCCGTGAGTTCGAGCCCCGCGTCGGGCTCTGGGCTGATGGCTCGGAGCCTGGAGCCTGTTTCCGATTCTGTGTCTCCCTCTCTCTCTGCCCCTCCCCCGTTCATGCTCTGTCTCTCTCTGTCCCAAAAATAAATAAAAACGTTGAAAAAAAAAGAAAAAAAAATTTAAAAAAAAAGAAGAGAGAAAGAGACCTGAGACACAGGGAGAAGCCGATGTGAAGGCAGAGTTGGAGACAGAACGATGTGGCCACGAACCAAGGGACGCCCAGGATCGCTGGCAACACCATAAGCAGGGAAGGGCCTTGGAACGGGGTCTGCCTCAACACCCAGAAAGAGCCAGCCCTGTCAACACCTTGATTTCAGGTCTCTGGCTTCCAGCACTCTCATGGAATAAATTTCTGTCATTGTAAGCCACCAAGTTTGTGGTGATTTGTTTCATCATTCCTTTTTTTTTTTTAATGTTTAATGTTTATTTATTTTTGAGAGAGAGACAGAGTGCGAGCAAGGGAGGGCCAGAGAGAGAGGGAGACACAGAATCCGAAGCAGGATTCAGGCTCTGAGCTGTCAGCACAGAGTCCGATGTGGGGCTAGAACCCAGGAGCTGTGAGATCATGACCTGAGCCGAAGTCAGATGCTTAACCGACTGAGCCACCCAGGTGCACCTGATTCATCATTCCTAAAAAACCAGTACAGTGTGTCAAAGGTTTACTAAACTCTTAACTAATGAGAGAACAAGGAAGTGACTACAGATTCAAAAGAAATTCAAAACCCACAAGTTTATGTGGAGTAAAGAGATGATGAAATGAATTTTTTCTTTTATTTATTCATTTAAAATATATTTTTAAGTAACTTTTACAGCCAACATGGGGCTCGAACTCACAACCCAAAGATCAAGAGTCACACACTCTACCAACTGAGCCAGCCAGGTGCCCCTGTTTGTTTGTTTTTAAAATTCAGTTTTATAATCTGTAAAATAAAGTGTTTATGACATTTACATTTTTTGAAATGAATTTAAACATAGATGGAGATTGGCATTTTCCACACACAAAAAAGCAATTGAATCTCCACCGAACCACATTTATTCACAAATCTATGAAAACGAAATGTCTGCATTGTTGTTGGTCATCTACGATTTAGAGAGCTGTAAGATCGCTCCGAGGGGATGAGAGGTAGATCTGGCAGAATCAGAATCAAATAATCCAGAAAGGTGGACTCTAACCAGGTGTGGTTTTCTGTTAGAAATACCACTAATGTGGGGCACCTGGGTGGCTCAGTCGCTTGAGCGTCTCTTGATCTCAGCTCAGGTCATGATCTCACGGTATTTATTACATTTATACATGATCTCGTGATTATACATGATCTCATGGTATTTATTACATGGTACTAATACATTTTGTTTATTCCAAAATTTAGAGTGCTTATTACTGTCTCCTCCCAACTTCCAATTAAAAACAATTTATTTTTTTCATGGGACACATGGGTGGCTCAGTTGGTTGAGCATCCGACTTCAGCTCAGGTCATGATCTCACCGTTAGTGAGTTTGAGCCCCACAACAGGCTCACTGCTGTCGCACAGAGCCCTCTTCGGATCCTCTGTCCTCCTTTCTCTCTGCACCTCCCCCACTTGTGCTCTCTCTCAAAAATAAATAAATATTTTAAAAATTTTCAAGAGAGAGAGAGCGCACGCTCATGTGTGCATGCACATGAGTGGGGGGGGGGCAGAGAGAGAGAGAGAGAGAGAGAGAGAGAGAGAGAATTCCAAGCAGGCTCCGCACTGTCAGCACAGAGCCCCATGCGGGGCTCAAACCCACAAACTGTGAGTTTGTGACCTGGGCTGAAATCAAGTCAGAGGTCTGACTGAGCCACCCAGGCCCCCAAAAATAAACATTTAAAAAAATAAATAAGGAGTGCCTGGGAAGCTCTGTCAGTTAAGCGTCTGACTCGTGGTTTCAGCTCAGGTCATGATCTTGTGGTTCATGAGTTCAAGCCCCAAGGTGGGCCCTGCGCTGATGGTGCAGAGCCTGCTTGGGATTCTGTCTCTCTCCCTCTCCCTCTACTCCTCCCCTGCTTGTGTTTCCTCTCACTCTCAAAAATAAATAAATAAACTTAAAAAAATTTTTTTTCAAATAAGATCACTCTGGGCCATAAAATGAGGCTGGTCTTAGTAAGTGTGATCCAGTCATTTATGTGGGTGTAACAAGTGTTAAACCATAGATTTGCTTTGCTGGAAGTTTTCATAAGAAATCTCGGAGTGAAGTTTCAAAAGTCTCTATTATTCTCCCAAGGTGCGAAACACAATACCTATTAGTTGGGTGAATTTCTACATTCCTGAACCTGCTAGGAAGTGAGTCTTCCTGACCACCTTCTGTAAGGCCCAGAATCCGAGGAGGGTTTTGAGTCTTTTTTTTTTTTTTTGAGTGTGGCTAAAGTTTTCTCAATTTTGTTGATCTTTTCAAAGAACCAGCTCCTGTTCACTTGATTTTTTTAGTTTCTGTTTCATTTATTTTTGCTGTATTATTTTCTTCCTCATATTTGTTTTGGTCTCTGTTCTTCTGTTTCTAGCTATTTCAGGTGTAAAGTTAGGTTGTTTATTTGAGATTTTTCTTGCTTCTTGATGTAAGCCTGTATTGCTATAAACTTCCCTCTTCCTCTTAGATCAGTTTTGCTGCATCCCAAAGATTTTGGACAATTGTGTGTTCATTTTTATTTGTCTCCATGTAGTTTGTGATTTCCTCTCTGCTCTCTTAGTTGGCCCACTCCTTGTTTAGCAGCATGTTATTTAGCTTCCATGTGTCTGTGCTCTTTCCAGATTTTTTCTTGTGGTTGATTTCTTTTGGTTGCAAAAGATGCATGATATGACTTCAATCTCTTTGAATTTGTTGAGACTTGTTTTGTGGCCTAACATGTGATCTATTCTGGAGAATGTTCCGTGTGCACTTGAAAAGAATGTGTATTGCAATCCCTATCAAAATAACACCAGTATTCTTCACAGAGCTAGAACAAACAATCCTAAGATTTGTATGGCACCAGAAAAGACCCCGAAGAGCCAAAGCAATCTTCAAAAAGAAAACCAAAGCAGGAGGCATCACAATCCTGGACTTCAGCTGTATTGCAAAGCTGTAATCATCAAGGCAGTATGGTACTAGCACAAAAACAGACACTCAGATCAATGGAACACAATAGAGAACCCAGAAATGGACCCACAAATGTATGGCCAACTAATCTTTGACAAAGCAGGAAAGAATATCCAATGGAATAAAGACAGTCTCTTCAGCAAGTGGTGCTGGGAAAACTGGACAGCGACACACAGAAGAATGAATCTGGACCACTTCCTTACACCAGACACAAAAATAACCTCAAAATGGATGAAAGGCCTAAATGTAAGACAGGAAGCCATCAAAATCCTCAAGAAGAAAGCAGGCAAACACCTCTTTGATCTTGCTCGCAGCAACTTCTTACTCAACACGTCTCCAGAGGCAAGGGAAACAAAAGCAAAAATGAACTATTGGGACCTCATCAAAATAAAAAGCTTCTGCACAGCGAAGGAAACAATCAGCAAAACTAAAAGGCAACTGACAGAATGGGAGAAGATATTTGCAAACGACGTACCAGATAAAGGGTTAGTATCCAAAATCTGTAAAGAACTTATGAAACTCAACACCCAAAAAACAAATAATCCAGTGAAGAAATGGGCAAAAGACATGAATAGACACTTCTCCAAACAAGACATCCAGATAGCCAACCAACACATGAAAAAATGCTTATCATCACTCATCATCAGGGAAATACAAATCAAAACCACAATGAGATATCACTTCACACCTGTCAGAATGGCTAACATTAACAAGTCAGGCAACAACAGATGTTGGCGAGGATGCGGAGAAAGAGGATATCTTTTGCATTGTTGGTGGGAATGCAAACTGGTGCGGCCACTCTGGAAAACAGTCTGGAGGTTCCTCAAAAAAATTAAAAATAGAACTACCCTAAACCCAGCAATTGCACTACTAGGTAACTATCCAAGGGATACAGCTGTGCTGATTCGAAGGGGCACATGCACTCCCATGTTTATAGCAGTGCTATCAATAATAGCCAAAGTATAGAAAGAGCCCAAATGCCCATTGACTGATGAATGGATAAAGAAGATGTGGTATCTATATACAATGGAGTATTACTCACCAATAAAAAAGAATGATATCTCACCATTTGCAACTACGTGGATAAAACTAGAGGGTATTATGCTAAGCAAAGTCAGAGAAAGACAAATATCATATGACTTCACTAGTATGAGGAATTTAAGATACAAAACAGATGAACATAAAGGAAGGAAGCAAAAGAAATATAAAAATAGGGAGGGGACAAAACATAAGAGACTCTTAAATATAGAGAACAAACAAAGAGTTGCTGGAGGGCTTGTTGGAGGGAGGATGGACTAAATGGGTAAGGGGCATTAAGGAATCTACTCCTGAAATCATTGTTGCACTATATGCTAACTAACTTGGATGTAAATTAAAGAAGAAAAAGAAAAGAATGTGTATTCTACCCTTTTAAGATGAAGTGTTCTGACTATATCTGTTAGATTCGTCTGGTCCAATGTGTCTTCAAAGTCATTATTTCCTTGTTGATTTTCTATTTGGATGAGTCGTGCATTGACATAAGTGGGGTGTTGAAGTCCCCTACTATTATTGTGTTACGATTGATTGCTTACTTTATGTTTGTTATCAGCTGCTTTATGTTTTGGGTACTCCCATCTTGGGTGTATAAATATTTACAATTGTTATATCTTCTTGTTGGATTGTCCCTTTTATGATTATGTAGTTTCCTTCTTTGTCTCTTATTGCAGGCTTTGGCTTTTTTTTTAGGTTTATTTATTTATTTTGAGACAGTGTGAGAGAGAGCGAGAGAGAGAGCGAGAGAGAGGGCAGGAGCAGGGGAGGGGCAGAGAGAGAGGGAGAGAGAGAGAATCCCAAGCAGGCTCTGCCCTGTCAGCGTGAAGCCCAACACAGGGCTCAATCTCACAGACTGGACCATGAGATCATGACCTGAGCCCAAATCAAGAGTCAGATGCTTAGCCTGCTGAGACACCAGGTGCCCTGCAGGCTTTGTTTATAGTCTATTCTGTTGATATACGTGTTGCTGTCCCAGCAACTTCCACTTACATGATTAATCCTTTCCCACCCCTTCATTTTCAACTGCAGATGTCCTTACATCTGAAATAGGTATCTTGTAGGCATCATAAAGATGGGTCTTGCCTTTTTTAAAAAAAAAAATGTGTATTTTTGAAAGAGAGAGGGAGGGAGGGAGGGAGGGAAGGAGAATGAGCTGGGGAGGGGCAGAGAGAGAGGGGGACAAAAGATCTGAAGTGGGATCTGTGCTGACAGCAGAGAGCCCAACATGGGGGCTTGAGCCCACAAACCATGAGATCATGACCTGAGTTGAAGTCAGACACTTAACCAACTGAGCCACCCAGGTGCCCCGGGTCTTGCCTTTTTATCTGTTCTATCACCCTATGTCTTTTGATTGGAGTGTTTAGTCCATTTACATTGAAATTAATTATTGACAGGTAGGTATTTCTTGCCATTTTGTTTCTTGTTTTATGGTGGTTTTTGTGGTTCTCTGTTCCTTTCTTCTCTTGCTCTCTTCTCTCACGTCTTGCTGGCTTCCTTTAGTGGTTGGATTCCTTTCTCTTTATTTTTTGTGTATCTATTATAGGTTTTTGAGTTGTGGTTACCATTAGGTTTGTACACAACCTCCTCTGCATATAGCAGTCAGTCTGTGTTAAGTTGATGATAGCTTAAGTTTGAACGCATTCTTTACTCCTCCCCACCCCACCATGTTTTAGGCATATGGCATCATACTTTACAACCTTTTATTTTGTGAATCCTTTGACTGACTTTTTTAATTTTGCTGCTTTTGTGCTTCCTACTTTTTTTTTTTTTTTTTTTTACTCTTACTCACGGTCTTTTCTTTCCACTCAGAGTTCCCTTTAACATTTTTTGTAGGACTGGTTTAGTGGTGATGAGTTCCTTTAATTTTTGTTTGTCTGGGAAACTCTTTCTCTCACCTTCTGTTCTTTTTTTTTTTTAACGTTTATTTATTTTTGAGACAGAGAGAGACAGAGTATGAACGGGGGAGGGTCAGAGAGAGAGGGAGACACAGAATCTGAAACAGGCTCCAGGCTCTGAGCAGTCAGCACAGAGCCCGATGCGGGGCTCGAACTCACGGACCGCGAGATCGTGACCTGAGCCGAAGTCGGACGCTTAACCGACTGAGCCACCCAGGCGCCCCTCTCTCACCTTCTGTTCTAAATGATAGCCTTGCTGGATAGAGAATTCTGGCTGAAAGTTTTTTTTCTTTCAGCACTTTGAATATATTATACCATTCCCTTCTGGCCTGCAACGTTTCTGCTGAAAAATCCCCTGATAGCCCTATGGGGTTTCCCTTATATGTAACAGTTTTTCTTTCCTCTTGCTGCTCTTAAAATTCTCTCTTTATCACTACTTTTTGCCATTTTGATTACTATGTGTCTTGGTTTGGACTTCCTTGGGTTGATTTTGTTGGAGGCTCTCTGTGCCTCCTGCATCTGGATTTTTGTTTTCTTCCCCAGATTTCAGAAGTTTTCAACTGTTATTTCTTCAAGTTAATTTCCTTCCCCCTTTTCTCTTTCTTCCCTTTCTGGGATCCCTATAATGCGAATGCTATTATATTTGATGGTGTTGCTGAGTTCCCTTAACCTAGTCTCAGTTTTTATTATTCCTTTTTCTTTTTGCTGTTCAGCTTGGGTGCTTTCCATTAGTCTATCCTCCAGGTCGCTAATCTGTTCTTCTGCTTCCTCTAATCTGCTATTTATTATTCCTTTTGATATATTTTTATTTTCAGTATTGAGTTCTTCATCTCTAATCAGTTCTTCTTTGTTTTCCATCTGTTTGGTGAGGGTCTCACTGAGGTCCTCCACTCTTTTCTCAAGCCCGGTGAGTATCTTTATGACCATTACTTTAAATTCTCTATCAGGCATATTACTTACCTCCATTTCATTTAGGTGTCTTGCTGCGGTTTTGTCCTGTTCTTTCATTTGGGACACATTTCTCTGTCTCCTCATTTTGTCTAACTCTCTGTGTCTGTTCCTATGTTTTAGGAAATTCAGCTACAACTCTTGTTCTGGAAAGTAGTGGCCCTTAAGAAGAAGTCCTATAGTGCAATGTCCCCTGTTCACCCAAAACTGGTGCTTCGGGGTCTCTTCCATGTATGTTGCATGCACCCTACTACTGTGACTGAGACACTTTTTTCTTCAGTCCATTCATCTGTAATGGCTCTCTTTGCCTGTTGTGGGCAGGGTTTGGTCCCTGTGTTGTTAGTGGGCCAGTCTGGGGCCATCTTGTGCTTCAGTTGAGTCAGACCAGGCATTTGCCAGAGCTGTGGCAGCACTGAACTGCAGGGCACCTTCTCTGTGTTGTCCCCTGAGCTTTTACTGAAGTCAGACTAGGAGATTTTTTTTTTTCCAGACTAGGAGAGTTTTGTAGGCTGTGACTCCATAAAGTCAACCCAAGCTCCATAGAAGTGGTCAGTCATAACTGATTAGTGAGTGACACTCTCAGCATAGCAGTCTGAAAGACCTTGAGTGCATAGCTGGTTTTTCCAATTTTGTCTTGGTAAAAAGGAGGATAAGCTACTGAACATATGTAAATATCTATAGTGCCATGAAAGGTACAACACTCAGTTTCTGACTATCAGGGTCAGGGAGGTGACTCAGTGAGAATCGAATGTCATTTCAATGGAATATTGGGGCACCTGGCCAGGTGGAAGCGCATGAGATTATTTATCTTGGGGTTGTGAGTTCAGGCCCACACTGAGTGTAGAGATGACTTAAATAAATAAACTCTAAAACAAACAAACATGTAGATAAATGGAATATTACTCAGAATGAGATCTTGCCATTTGCAACAGTATCGATGGACCCAGAAGGTATTATGCTAAGTGAAATAAGTCAGACAGAGAAAGACAAATACCACATGATTTTACTTATATGTGAGATCTAAGAAACAAAACAAATGAACAAATAAACAAACAAAAGACCCATAAATACAGAGAACAAAATGGTGACTGTCAGAGGGGAGGTAGATGGGGAATGGGCAAAATGGGTGAAGGGGAGTGGGAGATACAGGTTTCCAGTTATGGAATGAATAAGCCATGGATATGAAAGGTACAGCACAGGGAATATAGCCAATGATATCGTAACAGTATTATATGGTGACAGATGGTAGCTACACTTGTGGTAAGCACAGCATAACATAAAGAGTTACCAAATCACTATGTGACACACCTGAAATTAATGTGACATTGTGTGTTAACTATACTTCAGTTAAAAAAAAAAAACTGAGGGCGTGTCTGGCTGATGCAATCAGGGTGTGCAACTCTTGAGCTCAGGGTTGTGAGTTTGAGCCCCACATTAGGTGTAGAGATTACTTAAAAACAAAATATTTTAAAATATAAAGACTGCATTTCAGTTTATAGAAAGAGTCTACTAAATTGATATGGTTACAAATAGCTTGAGGGAAAGAGAAAGGGCCTCGTTAGGTACCCAGGAAATAGAACATTAAAACATCAATGGTATTCAGGCAAATGACCGTAGTGACATTTGCCTTACCTGCACACACAGTCTTGTTAGCAATCCTTGGTCTGCTGGGTTTGGAGTGAGCATCCAGCCCATGGAATCAGCTTCTTCTTGGTGAGAGACTGGAAACACTAACTCAGCCCCAGAAGTGGTTTGAAAGTCACCTGAGTGATGCCAGCAGAAGCTGTGCCCAGAGTCCATTCTCTAAGTGGTCAATAGTTCGAAGTCTGCTTCCTTTTCTAGGGGGTTTTGGGGCGGTCCTTAATTGAAGACACAGCCTCCCCCCTGTGGCTGACTGCAGAGCCTCAGGCCAAACAAAAGATGACAGAGACTCAGTGGATGTGGTTAATTTACTACCGAATATTTTCAAATGTAAGAGGTCTTATGAGAGTTCAAAATAAGAATAATGCAACTGATGAAGAAATTTGGTTGTTTCTGTGACATGCAAGGCAAAGATAATAAAACCAATTTTTAAAAAATGTAGATAAAATCTCTTTAAACCTGATTTAACCTGTTTTCAGAGAAGATGGTTAATGTTACATCTGATTTATAAATGTGGGTGAATAATATCTACAGTGGAAAAAATTATGACATATAACAATAATTCTGAGGCAAAATATACACCAAAGCCGAAGAATATGCCAAAAACACCAGTAAAGTAATTCGGTGAGTCTGAAGCAGGGCTAAGATACCTATATTTTTTATAAAACTCCATGGATGAGTCTGATGTGCATCCCAGGTTGAGAACCCAGAATTAGAAGGTGCTAGATTCAGATTACAGAAGTCAGAATGCGCTGAGCTAGCATTTAAATAATAACTGAAATTTGGTGATAAACACTGCACCCCTGTTGCCAAAGACCATCAGGCAAAGGGCCAGGAGGACTCCTGCAAACGTAGGGACATGTGGCAGACCTACTGCATGTTGTGACAGATGTTTCACTGAGGTTAAAACATTATGGACAATGTGAACTTTGGCAAATCTCCAGGGACTTCCCATGGCGCTTTCCCACGGAGTATGTGATTTCTAAAATGTTTTTGTTAAAACCTTTTTACCTGTACAAATGTGACCTGGAGAAGGCTGAGCACCTCCTCTGTTAGGATGCCTCTTTACAATAATGGCATATCTAACAAACATGATTAATTCTAGAGTCTCTCTTTTCATGAAGTAAGAGGTCACGGGGCTCCTCGGTGACTCGGTTGAGTATCTGACTCTTGATTTCAGCTCAGGTCATGATCTCACAGTTTGTGGGACTGAGCCCTGTGTCAGGCTCTATGCTAACAGCACAGAGCCTGCTTGGGATTCTTCTCTCTCTCTCCCTCTCTCCTCGCCCTTCCCCTGCTCACGTGCGCATGCACACACACACACACACACACACTCTCTCTCTCTCTCTCTCTCACAAAATAAACATTAAAAAGAATAATAGTAAATATAAACGTTTTAAATTTTGATGAAGTCCAATTTATCTACTTTTCCTTTTGTATGCTTTTAGATTCTGAAATTTTATTCCTATGTTTTCTTCCAAGAATTTCATAGTTGCAACTCTTAAATTTAGCTCTATGGTCTGTTTTGAGTTAATTCTTGCATATGGTGTGATGTAGGGGTTCAAATTCATTCTTTTGCTTGTGGATGTCCAATTGTATAAAAGATTATTCTTTCAACATTGAATTGTCTTGGCACCTTGTCAAAAATCAAATAACCATAAGTGTAATGTACAATCTGAACTTCAGAGTCTACTTTATTGACCTTGTGTCTATTCTTACATTGGTACCATACTGCCCAGTCTTTTTTTTTTTTTTTTTAAGTAATCTCCATGCCCAACATGGGGCTTGAACTCATGAGATCCTGAGATCAAGAGTCACATACTCCACCAACTGATCCAGCCAGGACATCAGCACTGCCCAATCTTTTGTTTTTTTAAATGTTCATTTATTTATTTTGAGAGAGAGAGAGAGGTGGGGGGTGGGGGTGGGGGTGGGGAGAGAATCCCAAGCAGGCTCCTCACTGTCCGCACAGAGCCAGATGCAGGGTTTGAGCTCATGCCGTGAGATCATGACCTGAGCCAAAATGGAGTTGGACGCTTAACCGACTGAGGCACCCAGGTGTCCCCATAATTTCTCTTCAAATTGTTCATTGTTAGTGTATATAAATACAACTGATCTCTGTATATTGATCTTGTATCTACAACCCTGTTAACTTCCTTTTTAGTTCTAATAGGTTTTTGTGAATTCCTTAAGATTTTCTATACCTAGAATCATGTCATCTGAGAATAGAAATAATTTTACTTCTTCTTTTCCAGTATAGATGTCTTTTATAAATATTTCCTGCCTAATTACCCTGACCAGGACCTCCAGTACAATGATGATTAGAAATAGCAAGCAAACATCCTGATCTTGTTCCTGACCGTAAGAGAAAACCTTTCGGTCTTTCCCCAGTGATATGACGGTAGTTGTGGGTTTCTTCCGCCCATCCTTTATCAGGTTGAGGAATTTCTCTCCTAATCCTAGTTTGTTGGGTGTTTGTTTGTTTGTTTTACCATGAAAGGGTGTTAGACTTCATTAAATGCTTTTTCTGATGTTTATTGAGATAGTCGTGGGTTTTGTCCTTTATTTTATTAATATGATGTACTATATTGGTTGATTCTCATATCTTTTTTAAAAATGTTTATTCCTTTTTGAGAGAGAGAGAGAGAGAGCAGGGGAGGGGCAGAGAGAGAGGGAGACACAGAAACTTAAGCAGGCTCCAGGCTCTGAGCTGTCAGCACAGAGCTGGATGCAGGGTTCAAACCCACAAACTGTGAGATCATGACCTGAGCCACACAGGTGCCCCTGATTTTCATATCTTAAACCAGCTGTCATTCCTGGGATAAATCCCACTTGTTCAGATAATATATTCCTTTTTAGATTCTGCTGCATTCAGACTGCTAGTATTTGGGGCAGGTATCTGTGCCTATGTTCATAAGGAATACTGGTCTACAGCTTTCATTTCTTATGATATATCCGTCTGATTTTGGTACTCTAATCTTTATTATTTCCTCCCTTCTGCTTGTTTCGGGTTTACTCTTCTTTTTCTGATTTCTTAAGGTAGAAATTAAGGTGTTCTTAAGTTATTACTTAATGTTTGTTTATTTATTTTTGAGAGAGAGCATGCAAACGGGAGGGGCAGAGAGACAGAGGGAGACAGAGAATCCAAAGCAGACTCAGGCTCCAAGTTGTCAGCACAGAGCCCAACGTGGGGCTCAAACTCATAAATTGTGAGATCATGACCCGAGCCAAAGTCAAACGCTTAACCGACTGAGCCACCCAGATGCCCCCAGAAACTAAGGTTATTGATTTGAGATTTTTTTTCTTTTCAGTTTACTGATCTAAACTTTCCTCTAAACACACCTTTCACTGTATTATATATATTTTTTGTATATAGTATATCCATTTTCATTCATATCGAAGTATTTTCTAATTTCCCTTGTGATTTCTTCCTTGGCCCATTGGTTATTCAGAAGTGTAGTTTAATTTCTACATACTTGTGGATTTTCTGGCTTTCCTTCTGTTATTGATTTCTAATTTTTAATTTTTTAAATTGTAATTTGTAGCCAGAGAACGTACTCTACGATTTCAATGCTTCTACAATTTTTAAAAACTATTTATTTTTGAGAGAGAGAGAAAGAGCATGAGCAGGGGAAGGGCAGAGAGGGAGATACAGAATCCAAGGCAGCTGTCAGCACAGAGCCTGATGGGGACCCGAACTCGTGAACCGCGAGATCATGACCTGAGTCAGACGCTTAACCGACCGAGCCACCCAGGCACCGCAATCCTTCTACATCTATTGAGACCTGTTTTATGGCCTGACACATGGTCTGTCCTGGATAATGTTCCATGCTCACCTGAGAACAATTTGTATTATGCCATTGGTGGGTGGGGTGTTTTCAAGAAGCCATTTTACGATGGTTGGATAATAGTGTTATTCAAATATTCAATTTCTTGTTGATTTTCTGATCTACTTCTTTTACCCATTATTGTGAGTAGGGCATTAAAACCCACGAGTATTATTACTGAATAATTCATTTCTGCCTTCAATTTTGTCAGTTTTTGCTGTATGTATTTCAGGACTCTGTTAAGTGTACGTATGTTTATAATAATTATTTCTGGGTTGACATTTTACTTTTCATTTTTTTTAATGTTCGTTCGTTTTTGAGGAGGGGGGAGGGACAGAGAAAGAGAGAGACAGAATCGGAAGCAGGCTCCAGGCTCCGAGCTGTCATCACAGAGCCCGACGTGGAGCTCCAACTCATGAACCGTGAGATCACGACCTGAGCCGAAGTCGGCCGCCTCACCGACTGAGCCACCCAGGTGCCCAGACATTTTAATTATTGTAAAGTGTCCTTCTTTAGCTCTAGCAACAATTTTTGCTTTAGTCTATTTTGTTTGGGGGCGCTTTGGTGACTCAGTCGGTTAAGTGTATGACTTCGGCTCAGGTCATGATCTCGTGGTGAGTTCGAGCCCCGCGCCCGGCTCTGTGCTGACAGCTCGGAGCCTGGAGCCTGCTTCAGATTCTGTGTCTCTCTCTCTGCCCCTCCCCTGCTCGTGCACTGTCTCTCGAAAGTAAATAAACATTTAAAAACTTAAAAAAAAATAAAATGAAGGCTATTTTGTTTACAATTAGTATAGGGGCGCCTGGGTGGCTCAGTAGGTTAAGCGGCCGACTTCGGCTCAGGTCATGATCTCACGGTCTGTGGGTTCGAGCCCCGCGTCGGGCTCTGTGCCGAAAGCTCAGAGCCTGGAGCCTGTTTCGGATTCTGGGTCTCCCTCTCTCTGACCCTCCCCCGTTCATGCTCTGTCTCTCTCTGTCTCAAAAATAAATAAATGTTAAAAAAATTTTTTTAAATAAAATAAAATAAAATTAGTATAGCTACTCTAGCTCTCTTTTGGTTACTGTTTACATGGAATATCTTTTTCCATCCTTTAACTTTTAACCTAATTGTAATTGAATGTAAAATGCCTTTTGTAGACAGCAAAATGTGAAGTCACTTAAAAAATCCATTCTGTGTGTAGTCTGTTGACGTTTAATGTACGGACTGATTAGGTTAAGATTTACATTTGCATTTTGCAATATGTTTTCCTATGTCTTTTTGTCCCTCTGTTCCTCCATTATTGCCTTCTTTCGTGCTATTTTCTAGTGTACTATTTTTTCTTGTTATTTCTTTTACTATGTATTTTCGTTATTTTCTTAATGATTTCCCTGGGGATCAAACACTTTTATTTATGAAAATCTTGTTCATATTAGTACCAACCTAATTTCAATAATATATAAGAATTTTACTCATATATTTACTCCCATGTATCTCCATTCCATCCTTTCTTTTTGCCGTTATTGTCACATGAATTATAGGTTGATGTTGTAAATCCATCAACATGGGTTTATGATTATGGCTTTATGCAAGTATATTTTAAGTCAGGACAAATAAGTTAAAAATGCATGAATACTGAATTTTGTGTTTACTTACGTAGTTATCTTTACTTACAAGCGCTCTTTTTTATGTGGAATTAAGTTACTGTTTAGTGTCGTTTCATTTCAGCCTGAAGGATCACCTTTAGTATTTCATATGGGGAAGGTCTGCCGATGACAGATTGGTTTTTTTCCTCTCAGTTTCTATTTCCCTGGGGATGTCTTAATTTTCCTTCATATCTGAAGGAGAGTTTTGCTGAACACACAATTCTTTGTCAACAGATTTTTCTTTCGACACATTGAGGAGGTCATCCTACAACCTCCATGATTTTTGATGAGAAGTAAGTTGTTAGTCTTGCTGAAGATCCCTCGTGGATGGTGGATCCCTTCTCTCTTACTGTTGTTAAGATCGCCAGTCTTTGACTTTTGGCAGTTTGATTATAATGTCTCTAGGTGTGGACTCTCCTTTTTATCCCACTCGGAGTGAGTTGAGTTTCTTATATGTTATATTGACATTTTCATTCAATTTGTAAAGTTTTCAGCCATTCTTTCTGTTTAAATGTTATTTCAGATTGAGAGAGCATGTGAACAGGGTAGAGGGACAGAGGGAGAGGGAGAGATTATCAAGCAGGCTCCACATTCAGTGTGGACCCCGATGCAGGGCTCGATCCCACGACCCTGGGGTCATGGCCCGAGCCAAGATCCTAAGTCGGAAACTCAACTGGCTCAGCCACCCAGGCACCCCTCTTTTTTTTTTTTTTAAAGTTTTAAGTAATCTCTACACCCAACATGGGCTCAAACTCATGACCCCGAGATCAGGAGTTGCATGCTCCACTGACTGAGCCCGCCAGGTGCCCCTCAGCCATTGTTTCTTTAAGTATTTTTTCTGCTACTTTCTCTCCTCTCCTTTTGGGACTCCCATCATGTGTATGTTTGGTATACTTGATGGTATCCCATATGATTCTGAGGCTCTGTTCATTTTTCTTCATTCTTTCTTCATTTTCTTCCCTAGGCTGGATGATGTCAATTGACCTATCTTCAAGTTTGCTGATTTTTTCTTCTGCCAGCTCAAATCTGCTATCAGCCTCTTTAATGATAATAGCTTAATGGTCAAAAACAAAAAATTAACGATCCAGATTCCCCACTGTGTCCCATCCAATAGACACTACATGCCCATAAATCATTAGTTCATTTACAGAGCTCACCAAATGGTCAGACCATGAAACCAATAACCCCCTTGCTCCACTGCTGTCAGCAATCAGGAATAACTTACTGGCCACAAACAAAACCCACAAAATAACTTGAGAGGAAAATTATAATTAGAAAAATTACATTTAGAAAATCACAAATCTAGGGGCACCTGGGTGGCTCAGTCAGTTCAGCGTCCAACTTCAGCTCATGAGTCATGATCTCACGGTTTGTGGGTTTGAGACCCTCATTGAGCTCTGTGTTGACAGCTCAGAGTCTGGAGCCTGCCTTGGATTCTGTGTCTCCCTCTCTCTCTGCCCTCCCCCCACTCACACTCTGTCTGTCTCTCAAAAAATGAATAAACGTTAAAAAAAAAATAAAGAAAATCACAATTCTAGGGGTTCCTGGGTGGCTCAGTCAGTTAAGCATCTGATTTCAGCTCAGGTCATGATCTCACTATCCGTGGGTTCGAGCCCCACATTGGGCTGTGTGCTGACCGCTCAGAGCCTGGAGCCTGCTTCAGATTCTGAGTCTCCCTGACTCTCTGCCCCTTCCCTGCTCACACTTTGTCTCTCCTTCAAGAATAAACATTTAAAAAAAAAAAAAGAGAGAGAGAGAGAGAGAGAATCACAATTCCATTGCCACTTCAGACTCCTCTGTAGAAACCAAGAACAGACATGCCTGGGCTTAGCCTGTGAGGTATAAACTCAGGAAACACAGCTCACCCAGGTCAGTCAGGGGGTTCACTGGCCATCTTGGCGGAGGACCTCCAAAACCATTACAGGATAACATTCAGGAAAATGCAGAATCTTTTTTCTTTTAGTTCTTTTAATGTTTTTAATTATTTATTAAACATTTTTTACTATCTATTTTTGAGGGAGAGAGAGAGACAGAGCCTGAGTTGGAGGGGGGGGGGAGAGGGAGAGGGAGGGAGGGAGGGAGGGAGAGAGAGAGAGAGAGAGAGAGAGAGAGAGAGAGAATCTGAAATAGGCTCCAGGCTCTGAGCTGTCAGCACAGAGCCCGACACGGGGCTCGAACTCAGAAACAGTGAGATCTTGACCTAGGCCAAAGTCAGACGCTTAACCATCTGAGCCACCCAGGTGCTCCTGTTTTTACTTATTTTTGAGAGAGAGAGAGATGGAGAGAGTGCGTGGGGGAGGGGCAAAGAGAGAAGGGGACAGAGGATCCAAGCAGACTCTACACTGACAGCAAGCCCTATGTGGGGCTCGAACTCACAAACTGTGAGATCACGCATGACCTGAGCTGAAGTCAGACACTCAACCAACTCAGTCACCCAGGCACCCCAGAAAAAGGCAGAATCTTAACTCATACACGTATAAAATTAACACACGTTAAAGATTTTAAGTCATTTTAAAAACGAGATTCAGGAATGTTATAATTGCTTCAAAGACATCAAAGAATCACAAATCTATATAGAATAAAGAAATGTTGGAGTTAAAGGAAACGACTTTTTCCGCAACTGGAGGAGAGAAATCACTTGAACTTCCACAGGGACAGAATTCATTTTCAAGTCTATGGAAAACAATTATTTCCATTGCTACTAGTTATCTACAGAGTTGTAAAATGGGTTGAAGACAACTGAGAGGCACCAACATTATAAATCCGAGAGCCTGGCAAGATGTGCTTTAAACAGAGCATAGCTTTCCTTAGAGACACCAGTAATCTGCTCTGCTCATTTAGACTTTTTTTTTTTTTTTTTTAGGTAGGCTTCACACCCAGCATGGAGCCCAACGCAAGGCTTGAACTCACAACCCCGAGATCAAGTGTCACGAGTCTGAGCTGAGATCAAGTCGGACGCTTAACCAATGGAGCCCCCAGGCGCCCCTGCTCATTCAGTTTTGAACTTTTTACAGCCTGGGCCCCATCCCCTAAATGCCCCTGATTTTCAGGCCCCAGGATTCCCAGACTCCGAGCCCCTCCCCGAACCCTGCTCCACTCTGTCCCAGACCACCTCCCCAAACCCCAAGTTTCATCTCTTGTCACCCCAACGAAAAGTCCGGTCTCCACCTGCCGCGTCCTCAGGCCCCAGTTCCTCAAGGTCTTGGCCCTCGAATCCCCCCACTCCATTCTCCCCAGTTTGCTCTAGCACAGCTCTGATGGCAACTCCCACGGACTGGAAGCCAGACCGCCTCCCACCCTGCCCAGAGCCCCCGTGCTTCTAGCACCCCCGGGGAAAGGGGAGGCCCAGTGGTGGTTGAGCTTGGCTGACCTCTGGCGTGGTGGGTGGAGGGGAGGGGGACGGTGACCTTTCATTCAGAAAAATAAAGCGTGATGTGATGTTCCTCACGTCAAGAGTCCTGGGGCCAGGTGCCACCACACTGCTTGGGACAGTGACCCAGCCGAGCGGGCCTTCCTCGTTCAGCACAGCGGACCCTCAAGGGGAAGCCCGCCCCCGCTCCGTGTTGAGGAGAGCCCAGCGGGCGGGGGCGCCCGGCTCCGGGCTCCCTGCCCGACAGTCACCTCACCGCCAGCTCGCCCCACTCCTGAAGGGTCCCCCCACCTCACCACAGACCACAGGCACCTTTCTCCCCCTCTCTGCTCTTCAGGGGAGGCTTCCAGACCCCCAGCTTCTCTGAGTACCTGCTTTCTTTTCCCCTCTGCATTCGTCTGCAACAGCTTCTCTTCTCTGCCCTGTGTTCTCATGCCTTCTGGAGGCTGGCTGGAGGCCTGCCTCCCCAGAGACTTGCGTGCACTCAGCCCTTTGCAGCCACACCACACTCTCAGCAGGTGCCATCCACAGAATGACTTTTCAAAGAGAACATTCGGGAAGGCTCAGGGGGTGCCAGGAGGCGCCGGGCAGGAAATCTCTTCCAATCTGCTTTCGGAACTAGCTTAGTTTTCTCACCGCCCTTGCAAAGGGGTATAAATTTCAAGTTGTTCGTAGCTTTTCACCGAGTCAAAATGCTCATACTTTCCGCAAACAGAAAAAACACTTCCCCTGGGAGCGGGCCCGGGGAACTTATCTGGGTAGTCGAGCTGAGGAAGTCCCTGCCTGCCACCTGCCTGGCTGGGCTCTGGGTGTTCTTCTGAGAGGCTCAGATGCCTGGGGAACTCTCCCTTGCTGTCAGGAGCAGGTCAGGGAAGCACTCTGCTAAGGAGCTGGGATGGCCTACTAGAGGGAGGGTCACGGGCAGTGGGACAGGGAGAGTCGCCAGAATGATGAACTCTCCCCCAGGCGAGGAAGGATGGACCACTGCTGGGTGTCCAAAGGTCTGAGCTCCCTGAGTGTCTCAGGGAAGGGATGAGGGAGACTTCCACTACGCCCTCAGCTGTGACAGACAGCAACCCACTCTCCTTTGCTTAAACAAGCAAGAAATTGTGGGCCCACATAACTTGGAAGTCCAAGGGTCTGGCCTCAGGTGGGACTGGATCCAGGCGATCCCAGCATGTCTGGGTTCTGCCTCTCTCCACCTCTCCCCCTGCTTGCCTCTGGGCTGCCTTCATTCCCAGGCGTGCTCCCTGAATAGTCTGGGTAGCTTTTCATAGTTCTTGGCATGACGGACACACTAGGGGAGATGTCACGGTAGACCCTGATTTGCTCCACAGAGGCAACGTCCCTCAGTACGGTGACAACGGGCAGGAGGCGTGCGCCCGGATTGGATCATCTGGGCCACCCACCCAACCACAGGGTGGAGGCAGGTGGTCCTGTGATGAACGCCCCATCAGAACCCCCTGGAAGGTGCAGGGGAGAGAGCAAGGCCAGTGCTTGGAGCAGGGGACACCCAAGTGGCCTGTGGCCTCAGGCAGTTAGCTTCCCTGAGACAGGGTGGACGTGACCAGAACAGCTGATTCTGGAGACCCAGATGCTCCCACATTCCCAGTTTCTGGTGCCACAAAAGCTAGGAGGTCCTTTTGAATCCCATGGAGGAGAGGAAGCCCCTCAGAAGACGATCATCCTGTGTCCGCGGTCAGGCAGTGGGCGCCCTGAGCAGAGGAGAATGAGAACGCAAGCATCTTATTTTCCAGGAGTCGCCACGCCTCCAACCGCATCGGAGCCCACACCTCCCTAGGGACCCCGCAGGACTGAGGACAGTGAAGGCTCTACCTTTCCTCATCCCACCAAATTCAGGCGAGGCCTATCCGGACACTCCCGAGCTCTGTCTCAGGTGCAGTGGCCACACGCCTGGGAGAGGGGGCTGCACGGGGCAGGTTCTGAGGAACCAAGGAGCCTGCTGCCGGTGGTGGCACAGGCAACAGTGGCCCTGAGGCTCAGGCCTCGTTCCTGCCCAGGAGTGCCCTCTGGGGACAGCCAGGCACCAAAGGTCCTGCCTCAGCCACTGCCTCCCCTCTGGGTCTCCTTCAAATTCCCCCAGCCCTGAGTTTGAGAAAGCCTTTGGGCAGGGCTGTGAGCCTGAGTGGCTGGCTACCTGCTGTCCAGCTGGAGGCGTGGGCACCCTGGCGACCAGCTTCAAGTAGGGAGAGTGTGCCGTGGCAGCTCTCGAGCACTTGGCTCTTCGGCATCTCCCTCCCCTAGTTACTTCCCACGAGGCGCTAACAGGAAGGCCCTTGAGGCTTCTAAGGGCAGTGGCTTCCTCAAATTGTCTACCTCCAGCCCTGGCCTCAGGCTCAGGGCCACCTGCCCCCCCTCTCCAGGAGACCGTGCATGTCCCACACAGCCTTCCTCCTTTGCCGCCCTCTGGCCTGGTACAGCTAGAACAAAGGCACACGTGGGCAGACGGGAGGCTCTTGCCAATACCTCTGATCATCTCCTGATGGAAGAGAGGGCAGGACGGAACTGGGAGGCAGCTCCACAAGCTTCAGTCCCAAGGTGGGCCGGGGAGAGTGCTAATGGGTCTGAGGGCAGAGGCTGTGCCGAGGCGCGTGGCTACCCGCCCCCGCCACCCCCCCCCCCCATGCCCTCATCCTCCTCCCTCAGAATCTCTCCACTGACAACCACCAAAGGCACTTCTGCAGCTCGCACGCCACCTGCCAGCCCCCACTCCCAAAGGCAAACAGCCACATGAAACCCCCTGCCCCTGCCTTTTTTCTAGGCTCTCAGCATCCCAGGAGGCTGAGGCCTGGCAGGTGGCCTCCTGTCCTCAGCACTGAGCTGTGTCTGAGCTACTTGGGAGCCTGACTCCACCCGATACTTGATGCGACCCCAGACCAGAGGCTCCAGTGGTTAGGGCCTGGGGGTCCTTCCCTCCTTCCTGCTCAGCTGGTCCTGTTAAGGCGGGGAGAATAAGGAGCCTTCAAAAGCCCACATGCAGGCCAAGTCAAGGACAGGCAGCTTCTGAAGTGTAGAAGGGACATGCGGAAACCAGAACAATCGTGGGAAGAGGCTGGGTCAGCAGGAGCAGGAGCCGCTATTCCCAGCCCCCACAGTCATCCGGTGAGGTCCTTGCAGCTATGGGTTCCTTGCTGCAGAAATGAGACCCCTTGTCTGGGAGAATAGGATCTCAATTCCACACCAGTCACGCCGGATCACAGCTCAGGCATCCTGCCTCCCCTGTGGAGCCTGTGTCCCCCATGGGTCTCTGCTTCCCGCTGGCCTAGGCAGCCAAGAGGAGGGGCCAGAAGCCCCGGCCCTTGTTCATTGCAGCTTCCTCTCCTGAACCCTTGCGGCCCTCTTGCCTGGCTTCCCTGCAGCCCTCTGTGCAGGAGAACGACGCAGCCCGCCACAGGCTGCGGTAAGGGCTACGGCTCTGCTCCCTGTGGACGTGAGGCAAGCACAGACCCGGACCATTGTCCCAGCACTGCGGCAGATGTAGGCTGCTCAGGGGCAGGGGCCATTTACCAGAACCCCGGGAAAAAGGTAGCTGCTGCCTGTCTGTCTGAATAAAGAGTTTGGAACGTCTACAGGTTTGATCACACAAGGAGCTAGAAACTAAAGACTTGTGGCTCAGGAAAAGGAGCGATGCTTCTGACCGGAAGGATCCCAAGACTGGCTGAAGCCTCACACCCCAGTCTCTTCTAAGCCCCACTCACTGAGCCCCTCTGTGCCTGCACCTGGCGAGAAGCCCCTGGCAGGATGCTCCCGCAAAGGAACAGACACTACGATTGCTAGGCCACAAAAAGACAGCCCGTTCTGCCCGACCCTCACACCCAGCTGGCTCAGCACAGCACACAGCCCAGACATGTTTGCTGAACAGTGGCCCTGCTGGGGAGAGGCCTCGCCACGCAGCTGCAGATCCCGGATGAACTGACGTTGGGTGGGTGTCACACTGCCTCTGACCGCCACAGCCTGTTCTCTGCGGAAATTCCAAAGAGCAATGGAGGGAGGGGGGCAAGAGTCTGGGGCTCAGAGGGCGCAACCCCAGGATCTAGGAGAGCAGCCAGCCAGGGGTGACGCAGCCTCGATGGACAGTCCAAGTCACCCCAGCTCCGTGGAGGTCTGCACAGAGAAAGGTGCTACACAAGTTCACTACTCTGACCCACGAAACGATTTATTGTGCAAATCCCACACAGGCTCCAGGCCTGGGCCAAGTCCGAAGCTCTAGCTGGGCCCTGGCTCTGGGCCTGTTCTGTGGTCCCCACCCTGGCCAGTGTCTGCTGTGGAGTGTACAGGTGTCCGTGAGTGTGCCCGTGTGTGAAGAGGGCCTCCTTGGGTCATGGGCGCTTGGGCGTTGTGGCATCCCAGCCTGAAGTCAGGTCCCCATCTGCTCAGGCTTAGGGACCACACTGGTCCACACAGTCCTTCCCGCTGCGGAACACGTGATAGATGCTGGTGGGAGGGAACATGGCGACAGCACCGAGCAGGGAGCCCACCTGGATGGCCACACCAGCTGCCAGCAATGCCGGCCGGCCGCCACCATGCAGCAGGGAGCTGGCGGCCACCTTCACGTATGAGAACACGCCCAAACACAGCACCCAAGACAGCACCTGGGAGGGTGGACACGGCAGCAGGCTGAGCATGAGATGCTCGCTGCTCTAAGGCAAACCCCCTCCCCACTGCCACCCTCTCTGCTTCAGTGTCCCAGCGTACTTACCACGAGGACCACTCCTGCGGAGGTGCCCACCAGGGGTGGGCAAGGACTCAGGATTGCCAGCGCCATCAGATAGGCCCCAAAGAGCATGCCCAGCATGGAGAGACCTCCCAGCCCCGCCAGAGACCTGCAGGGGTGGAGCAGAAACTCAGGGCTGGCTGCACCACGACCCAGCCCCTATCCTTCAACTCCACCCTAAGCGGCCTGGGCATCCACGTGTACCTGCACAGGACGCCCATGGCCAGGAAGCAGGCGAGGGGGTTGGCAGCACTGCCCAGCACCACTGCCAAGTGGTAGGCCAGCCGCCCATAGGGCAAGCAGGAAAAACTCTGCACGGCAGGCAGCACGCCATTGGTCAGTGCGTTGGTGACGGCCAGCAGGCCCAGCAGGCAGGCTCTGTGCACAGGGAGCAGCCTGTGGGCCTCAGGGTCTGGGCTAGCAGTGGTGCCTGTTGCTTGGCTCGGTGACTCCCGCAGTGGCAAGGCCTCTTCCTCCTCCTCTTCCTCCTCCTCCTCCACTCTGGGGGCTCTCACCTGCAGGTCAGACTCTGGACCTGCTGTGGGTACAGACGGTGGCGACGGCAACAGCAGCAGAAGACCCTGGAAGGCGGCAGCTGAAGTGACCAGAAGGGCGGTCAGCATCCAGAAAAAGGTGCTGGCGGGAAAACGCTCCGGAAAGTCGTGGGGGAGCCAGAGGGTGCCACTGTCGGGAGCTGGCAGACATTCAAGGTGGCCTACACCCTGCACTAAGGCCAGCACGCAGGGCAGCAGGGCACTGAGGCCCTGACCCAGGAAGAAAGAGCGCAAGAAGGGAGGTGGGAGGTGACTCAAGAAGGGCAAGAAAGTGACGTTAGAGGCACAGCAGGCCAGTGCCAGCACCAAGGCCAGTGTTAGGAAGGCCACAGAGTGGAGCTGCCCTGCCACTGGGGCCACGTGGTGCCACAGTGGGGCCAGCAGGGCTGTGCCCACCACGCTCAGTGCCTGCACCACCTGGATGGGGGCCTGCTCGCTCTTGCCAGGAGCCAGCCGTCTCCACAGGGTCACCGCCAGCAGACCCAGGTTCCCCAGCGCTACAAGCACAGAGAGATAGGACGGGAGGCTCCAACCTGCAGGGAAGGGAGATCACGTCAGGGGCTAGATGCTCAGGGACAAAGAGCAGCTGCAATCCACCTCACCTGGCACATGTCCCCCCACTTTCCTGCACACTCCCACTCACCCTCAGGAAGGTCTTTTACCACCACAGGCAGCTCCACCCAGATCCCGTTGATGGCAGCCCAAGAACCCATGCCAAAGAGGGCCACCAGCAGGTGGGTCAATACCAGACGGCCCAGCGGAGGTGCCGCCATTCAGCCCGAGGCTGGGTCCTTCCGAACAGGACAGGGTCACAGCCTGCTCCTCTTTCCCCACCTAGGTCCAAACAAAAAACAAACAAACAAACAAACAAACACAACGCTTCAGTTCTTCTGGGACCTGATGACTTCTTCTACCTTGAAAGTTAGCAGACCCGTATTCGGGATCACAGACCAGAAACGCAGAACTGGACTCTGAAGAGGACCAGACCGCCTAGACCAGGAAAACGGGAAGGTGCCCGGGGGTGGGGGCTGAGGATGAGACGGGCCAAACATGCCAAATAGCACGGCTAGGTGTGCGAGCAGAGAAGCAGAAAGCCTGCCCAAAGCGCCAACGGCCCCAGAGGAAGATGGAGAAAGAAAGACCCGATCTGCGGGTCTGAGTAGCCCAGAACACCACCACCCTCACTCCAAAACGGACACGACTCCGGGACAGAGACACCCATTAGGCGCCGCGCACACCTCCGCGGCTTCTGCGCCCAAATGGGAGACCGAGGCTTCAGCGAGACCCAGTACCGCAGGAGTCAAGACCCGCGCGGCGAGGAGGGGCGGGCCCGGCGCCACCCCTCTCTGCATCAGGTGGGCGGCGAGGAGCCGGCCCGTGCGCAGGGGTGCGTGCGCCTCCTGATCCAGCACCTGCGCGCTCCCCGACCCGACAGCCAGTCGTCTCGCCACGCTACGAGGGCGCTGCCTCCGGTCCAGGATCGCAGCCTCGACCCAGAGCCGGTGGGACTGGGAAACGCTGCCCGGACGGAGCGAAAACTCCAACCCACCCGGCGAGGGAGAAGGAAGCCGCGGGGGCCAGCCCCCGGCATGGCCTGTCGCCGGAAGCCCCGCCCCGGAAGTCGGTGCTGAGCCGACGCGGAGGGGATTGGTCCGGGGCTCAGGCCCCGCCTTTACGCGGGCACGCTGCGCCCCCGCCCGGCGGCCTCGCCTGTTCCGCCACAGGCCCCGCCCCATCCGCTCCCCTGGGGCGGTCCGGGAGTTTGACCGGTAGCTATGGCTCCCGGCGTGGCGCGGCGGGCTCGGCGGCGGCCCCCGCGCAGCGTACGGAGCGCACGGCCGGTCGGGGTGCGGGCTCGCTCGGCGGAGGACTGGTGGTGGGACCGGCTGGCGCCGAGCGGCTCCGGTTACCATCTGCTGCAGTCGGACAGCATGCTCCTGGTGCTGCCCGGCCCTGGGCCTGCCCGCACTCGCGTGCAGAGGCGTGCAGCCCGCCGCACTCAGCGGCCAGTGCCCCCAGCGTCCCGCGCCGCGGCGGTCAAGGCTAGGCCCAGACCTGCTCCGGTTTCGGAGCCGCAGCAGGGGCCCGACCCAGGCTGGGGCGACCGCATCCCCCTGGAAATCTTGCTGCAGATTTTCGGGCTGCTGGTGGCGTCCGATGGGCCCATGCCCTTCCTCGGCAGGTACCCCAGGCCCATCGAGCGCAGCAGCATGGCTCAGGCTGACCTCTTGCCCACCGAGCGGGTGGCTGAGGCGGGGGGCCGAGGGCGAAGCAATCTGAGCGTTCACACACGCAGACGAGAGAGCACAGTCTCTCACGGGGTCCAGTTTGAGCCCCGAGGGCCTGTCTTTGTGCCGAGGTGTCTGCAGCGTTGTGAGAATAAAATGGGACAGGTTACTCCTCTCAGAAAACCCCACAGCGGCGGCTACAAAAGGCCCAGCCCCTCAGCAGAGATTTTCTCCCAGGGCTGCACGCGTGTGCCGCCGCTGGCACGAAGCTGCCTCCCAGCCTGCGCTCTGGCACACCGTGACCCTGTCGCCCCCGTTGGCTGGCCGCCTCGCCAAGAGCGGAGCCAAGGCGGAGAAGAAGCTTCTCGCTTCTCTGGAGTGGCTTATGCCCAATCGGTGAGACGTTCCCTCTTTTCTTTTATGCCCTCGTTTCATCTCTGTGGTTTGTACAAAGCCCCAAGCTCCTTCGTGTTTCCATATACCAAAGTGATGGGTGGGGAGGGCGCCGACAGAGGGGCACCGTGGGAATACTACGCAGCTCTGCCTCTGCTGTCGGCCCAGGTTTTCACAGCTCCAGAGGCTGACCCTCATCCACTGGAAGTCCCAGGTACACCCTGTGTTGAAGGTGAGAGCTCTGGACTGCCCTACGCACCAGTCATGACACTTTGGGGTTGCCCAGTACTTCCAGGGAGTGGGTCAGGCACACGGAGCCCAATGTTGCCCCATGGGGAGGCCTGCCCCGTTCTCGTTTCCTGTTGTTTGTTTCAGTAGAGAGGTGTTAGAAGTGGGAGCACCCACGTTGGCCTGGCATGGGCAGGAAGGAGATCATAGTTGAGTCACCAAAGAGGGTTTGGTGTCAGCCACTGGTTTCTTTCCTTTGTGGACCACAGCGTGCCTTCCCCCCCAATCTCTGCCGGTGCTCTGTCTTCCCCAGCTGGTTAGCGAGTCCTGTCCTCGGCTCACCTTCCTCAAGCTTTCTGATTGCCACGGTGTGACCCCTGATACGTTGGTCATGCTAGCCAAAGCCTGCCCCCAGCTCCACAGCCTGGATATACAGCACTCCATGGTAAGCCCTATGTCCCCAGGGGCCCTGAAGAAGCCTGGGCCGAGGTGACAGGTCCCCATGTGCTGGGTTCCCAGGTGGAGTCTACAGCCGTGGTGAGCTTCTTGGAGGAGGCAGGGCCCCGAATGTGCAAGCTGTGGCTGACTTACAGCTCCCAGACGACAGCCATCTTGGGTGCGCTGCTGGTAGGTTGGTGACAGGTAGGAGCAGAACCAGACGCTGAGCCAGGTCAGCCAGGCCACTGACCGTGTGTTCTCTTCCACCTCTGTAGGGCGGCTGCTGCCCCCAGCTCCGGGTCCTGGAGGTGAGCACTGGCATCAACCGCAACAGCACTCCTCTCCAGCTGCCTGTCGAGGCCCTGCAGAAAGGCTGCCCCCAGCTGCAGGTACCTGACGCCCCTCTTCTCCCACCTGCCACTCTCCCTCCCCACCTGCAGCCTAGGCCTTGCTCCAGGTGCTGCGGCTACTGAACTTGATGTGGCTGCCCAAGCCTTCCGGGCGAGTGGTGACTCCTGGCCCAGGCTTCCCCAGTCTTGAGGAGCTCTGCCTCGCCGGCTCCAGCTGCAACTTTGTAAGCAACGAAGCCCTGGGCCGCCTGCTCCACGATTCCCCTAACCTGCGCCTGCTGGATCTTCGCGGCTGTGCCCGCATCACACCTGGTGGCCTGCGTGATCTGCCATGTCAAGGTCAGCTTTCTCTGGGCAGGAGGGGTGTGGGTACCCTTGCCCACCCCACAGCTCACGGCTGCTCTTCACCTCCAGACCTGGAGCAGCTTCACCTGGGTCTTTATGGCACGTCAGACCGGCTGACTCTAGCCAAAGAGGGCAGCCATCTGTTGACCCAGAAATGGTGCCACGCTCTGCGGGAACTGGACCTGAGTGGCCAGGGCTTCAGCGAGAAGGACCTGGAGCAGGCCTTGGCCGCCTTCTCCGTCACGCCTGGGGCCTCACACCCAGCCTTGTGCTCGCTCAACCTCAGGGGCACGCGGGTCACACCGAGCACAGTCAGGTCAGCCTCCCCTCCCTCGGTCCTTGCAATCAGTACAGCTTGCCTCCCTGACAAGCCTGGTTTGCAAGCTTCAGGGATCCAAAAGGGGAGCGCATACGGACCAAGCCCCTGCTCAGGATTGACCTTAGGGACACCAAGGGGGTACTGGGCTTGGGCCTCAGTGGCTGGGGGTGGCAAAGCCAGTCGTGGCATGGGCAGAGAGGGCTCCTTCCCCGGGCCGAGCCCTGCCAGGGCCTGGGTCTTTTGGAGCCAGTGGCTCAACTCCCCATGGCCCGCCCTGCCCCGCCCCACAGCTCTGTGATCAGCAGCTGCCCGGGCCTGCTGTACCTCAACCTGGAGTCCTGCCGCTGCCTTCCCCGGGGCCTGAAGCGGGCCTACCGAGGCCAGGAGGAAGTCCAGTGGTGCCTGGAGCAGCTGCTCACCGGCCCCCCTCCTTCCAGCTAGGCAGTTCCAGACCTCAGACCCTCAGGCAGCCTGCCGGCCCTCCACCCTTTTCCAGTTGCCACGTTTGAACGTTTTGTTACAATAAAACATTTTTAGGAGCTCTGTGTGGTCCTTGGGGTGTGGTTGAGAGGACAGGCACTGTGCCTGAGGAACCATTCAGGGCTGGGGGGGGGGGGGGAGCTTGTGCCATGGGGGAGGGGTGGTCTGCCAGGGCTCCTGAGGCTGCGTGTGCTCGTGCCTTGCTGACTCACTGCTGGGCTTGAGTCTTGGACCGGGTGTGTGTATCCTGTTCTCAGGGACACTGAGATATGTTTGTGCCCATGGTTGTGCTTGAAGCTCTGCCTGGGCAGAAGTGGCAGTGGAAAGGGGGAGGCCCTACTCAGCCATGGGGTTCAGTGTGGGGCGCCTGCCTGCAGATATCCCTGCAGCTTAGGCCTGGGACATCCAGCCACCTTGCCTTCAGGTGAGGATTGTGAACCGGGCTGCTCAGGGGGCCGCTGGTGGTGTGGGGACTGGCGGGGAAGAGCACGCTCACTTCAGGGTCGGGCTCGAGGACTCCCGGCAGAAGGGACAGTCAACAGAACAGCCCCTTCTAGAACGCGCTGTGCAGAACTTCTAGAACCCGGGCTTCGCCCAGCCTACACCAGCCTACACCACCACCTGGTGTCTCTCTCCTCTGCTCTTTATCTGAAAGCCGCTCCTTCCTGGACCGCAGCCCTGGAGCCTTTCTTCTCCCAGGTAGAAGGGCGACTGTGAGCCTCTGGGCGGTGCCAACCTCCTAGCAGCCCAGCTGACCCTCTGTGCCTACCCCAGACCCCCAAGGGCCGGGTTGGCGGCCTGCCCACCACCTCCGGCGGCAAGCGCTTCCAGCTCTGGGCCCTAGGACTGTTCTGCACCGAGCGCCACCTGGCCAAGCGCCTTAAGAACAACAGCTTCTACCCGTTCATCCAACAGCAGCCCAATGGTGCGCGCGGACCCGGAACCGAGCAGGGCGGGTGCGGGAGCCGGGGGGCCTAACGTCTGAACCTGGTGGCGTAAAATCCCGGGCGGGGTTGGCGGCGGAGGGGACGGGCCTGGACCCGGGATCTGCATGGGGGCGGGGCCTGGAGTCGGAAGGGGCGGGGGCGGGGCCGAGCCCTGGGCTGGCGGCGATACAGTTTGCGCGGGGCCGGCTGCTCCGGGCGGAGCTCCGGCGCCACCCCCGCCGGCTGCCAGCGGGGACCGGCTGTCCTCACGCACCGCCACCGCGCCGCCCCCAGTCTTCGTGCTTGAGTACTACCTGGACACGCTGTGGAAGGGGACACTGCTCTTCGTCGTCTGCCTCCTCCTCGTCAGCTTCGGCCTCGTGAGCCAGGTCTGAACTCCTGGGCCCGCCCCCCACCGCCTTCCTCCCGGGAGGCTGGACTCACCTCTCGGTGCCCCGCCCCCGGAACCCCGGGCTGCTCAGGTCCCTGTGGCTGCCGCAGGTGCAGAAGCAGGAGACTTGGGGCTTCCCCGCATGCGGCGTGGTCGTCGGCCTGTGGCTCATGATTTCGTCTTTGCCGCGGCGCCGCCTGGTGCTGAACCACACGCGTGGCACGTACCACTTCTCCGTCCAGGGCCGCACCGTGTGCCAGGGCCCCATGCACCTAGTCTACGTGCGCCTGGCGCTCAGCTCCGACGGTGAAGCCCGGCGCGGCCACGGACGGTGGGCAGGGGGAAGGGTGTGCAAGAGAAACAGCTCCGGGAGTGTGGCGGGGCTGGCTAGACGGCCCACTGCCCCCCCCCCCGCCCCCGCCACGGTCCTCAAAGACACACACACACACACACACACACGCGCGCGCGCCCCTTCTCCCCTCCCTCATCCCCCCCCCCCAGCTCTCTCCCCACCGGAGCTGCTATCCCCTAGAGCCTCTGGCTGAGCCGCTTGCCCCTCTCCAGCTTATGGAAGGTGCTTCTTCCAGTTGGTTCTATGCGGCCACAAGCTGGAGCCGCTGGTGCTGGTGCAGCTGTCAGAGCGCTATGAGGTGGGTCTTGCCCCAGTCCACCCTGGGGCCCCTTCCCTCCTCAGTTCCATAGGAGGCCTGCCACTGCTTAGGGTCTTCAGATGGGGCCATCTCCCAGGCAGAGTGTGAATACCACGTGGTCCTTGGCCCAGACTTTAGTGCTGGCAGCTGGTGGAGAGGTGACAGGTCCTCTCAGTCCAGGTGACAGCTCACCGCCACCCATTCCCACAGCAAATGGAATATTTGGGCCGTCACATTGCCCGGAAACTCAACATCAATTACTTTGACTGCCTGGCCAAGTCGTACAGGCACGTGGTCCGTCACTGGCCGCTGGGGGCCGCCTTCAGCCCCGGCATCGTGCAGCGCAAGACCGGCACTTATGGCCAACAGACCTTGCAGTCTGACCTGGACGTGTGATTCTGAAGGCAGGTGCCCCAGCACTGCCCCGGCCCCTCAGGCGTACAGTCTCCCTTTCCCTGTGATTTCCCACCTTCACTGGACCTTAGTCTTCCCCTCAATAAAGCCACCTCTTGCTTCCAGGCAAGTGTTTCCTCTCGGGGATGGGGGGGGGGGGGCGGGGAGGCACAGCTCCGGGGGCCTCAGGGAGCAAACCTTGGAGTTTTGAGCTGGTTGAGGGTGACCGGAGGAGCAGGGTGAGTAATGAACAGCCACACCGCCAGGAATTTGGAGTCCTCACTGGACAGGTGTGGGACACACGGCCTCCCTTGAGCAGCAACACTCACCTGGTCCTGTCCCGGCTCGGGAGTGCAGAACAGTGAGCAGCGTGCAGGGGTCAGAATTTGACTGGTCATCCTGACTCGGTGCCTGGTCCCGTCAGCAGTGGGATGGAGCACAGCTACAGGTCCAGCCTTGTGCCCAGGGTACAGCTTGGCAGACAGCCCCCAGAGTTGCTGCTTCAGTGCTCCTGGGGAGTAAGCTGTGGAGCCCTAGACCAGAGCTCAAGCCTGCCGTGCGGGGCAGGCCCGTGTGTCCCTGGAGCTTGCCCCCCACACCTGCTGGAATACCAGTCCCATATGCCCTAATCCAGTGGGTGCTCCCACGTCCTGGGCACTGGGAGCTGCTGCGGGCGCAGAGAGGGCAGTAGGCCATCGGGGACCCAGCAGAAGTGGCAGCTGGCGCTGTCCGCGTGGCCCTCCTGGTCAGCATGTCCCCTCAGCGCCATGCTGGTGACCCGAGTCTTTGGGCATCGTGTCAGTGAGTGTCACTGGGACCAGAACCTTCAGGCCCCATGTAAACTGAAAATGCGGAGCCCCTTGTTAAAAAGTTACTGGGGCTCCTGGTGGCTCAGTTGGTTAAGCATCCGACTCTTGATTTTCAGCTCAGATCGTGATCTCACAGTTCATGGGATTGAGCCCTGCGTTGGGCTCTGTGCTGGCAGCGCTGAGCCTGCTTGGGATTCTCTCTCTCCCTCTGTCTGCCTCTTTTCTCGTTCTCTCTCTCTCTCTCTCTCTCTCTCTCTCTCTCTCTCTCAAAATAAATAAATAAGCTTTAAAAATAATTATTAAGAATTTCCAGAAGGAGACGCTAGAGTATCAAACCCAGGATGGGGGAGCCTGGCTGGCTAGTCAGTAGAGCATGTGACTCAGGTTCTCTGGGTTGTGAGTTCAAGCCCCACACTGGGGGTAGAGTTTGCTTAATTAAAACAAACAAAACAACAACAACAAAACCCAGTATGGGCTGGGATTGGGGCCCTGTGTGACTGCCCAGGTCACACATGCTATGAAGCTGGCCCTCCCTGGAACCATGGCTCAGAGCCACTCACTGACCAACTCCTGATCCTCAAGCTGGCCAAACCCAGTGGGGCACCAGCATCCCTGCCTGTCCCCAGCAGGGTCCAGGGACTGCTGGAATTCCTTTAGGCAGCCCCAGGGAGCAATTGTTATTCATGGCACAAATGCAGGGTCCTCTTGCCCCTCTGAAGAGGGTCTAAGTTGTCTGCCTACAGACAGACAGAGTGCCCTGCTTTTACCAGGGGGACAGACTGGAGAGGGTGGACAGAGCTCAGCAGTGATGGGGTTGGGACAGGTTGGGGGACAATGTTATGCGGGAAGGTGACAAGTGTAGGCCATGGGGCTAGGCTGACTGGTGAGTGCCATGTGACTGAGCCAGACCTGGGGTGCCCAGGCTGCCTGTCCGTTTTGGATGGGTTAGAAGGGCATGCCAGTCCCTTGGGCTCTGGGAGGCTGCTCAGATCTCTCAGCCTTCAGGTTGCGGACTCAGTTTCATCTAGGAAGGCAAAGTTCCCTCCCTCCTGGAGCTGACGATCATAAGAGGCACATACATCGAGGAGCTAACTTCCATTCTGCTGAAGTGGCTGGAGGTGGGGTGGTGTCCTCTAGCCGGGGGCGGGGGGGTGGTGTCAGGGAAGACCTTTCCAAGGATGCAGCACTTGAGCTGATACAAGGAGGCGGGGGTCATGTGGAGCTCTGGGGAAGGGGACAGGAAGTGTAAAGGTATCATGCAGGAACAAATTTCTTGGCTGGGCAGAAGATGAGAGGATTGGGAAAACATGGCAATTGTAAGCAGGCTCTCCTTGCCCATCCTGCACTAGGCATACGGTCCCACAGAATAAAGACTGCATTTCCTACTCTCCATTGCAGATAGATATATGTGGTCTTGAGACTAATTCCTGGCCGATGCAATATAAGAATCAGTATGTATAATTTCCAACTGTGTCCTTAAAGGGAGGGGTTTGGTATCTTTGCCATTTCCTTTTTTCTTATGGCCTGGAATGCACCCACAATGACTGGAGCTCAAGCAACCAACTTAGACCATGAGGTAGAACGCATGTGTTGAGGATAGCGATGCAACAAGATAGAATTGGGGAACTTGAAGACTGTGCAACTGTCCTGCCAACTCTGGATGGCTTATGTAGAACTCTATGCAAAAGAGAAAAACTTGGGGCACCTGGGGGGCTCGGTTGGTTAAGTGCCTGACTTCAGCTCAGGTCACGATCTCGCAGTTTGTGGGTTCAAGCCCCGCGTCGGGCTCTGTGCTGACAGCTCGGACCCTGGAGCCTGCTTCGGATTCTGTGTCTCCGTCTCTCTCTGCCCCTCCCCTGTTTGCACCCTCCCTCCCTTTCTCCCTCCCTCTCTCTCTCTCAAATAAATAAACATGAAAACTAAAGTAAGTAAAGGATGAGTATGGTTTTGTGCTTTTCTCCAGCAAAGTTTTGCTGCTTGGATGCAGGGGTGGAATAGGCAGATAGCTCGGTCTAACAAGGGTTGGAGATTACTAAGGACAGTATTGTAGGAGTGTGGGGTCAAGGGAGTGGTTGTCATTTTGGGCCACAGGACCTGAGCTGGGCAGGCAGAAAGTGAGGACAGGAGTCGAGGGGCAAAGAACAAGGGCCTCAGTTCTCTATTGCCACATAGCCAACCACCCTAAACTTAAGGGCTTAAAGCAGCAAATACTTCCTCATTGTTTTGCGGATTGGGTGGGCCCAGCCGGCTGGTTACCCCGCGTGTAGCTGGGGTGCTCGTGGCTGCATCAGCTGCAGCTCGGCTGGGGCCAGATGTCTAGGGTGACCCCCATCCTCCAGGGCCTCTTTCCAAGTGGTGCCTGACCATTCAGCAGACTGTTTTGCTCCTGGTTTCCAAGAGAGAGAGTTGCAAGAGGACTAGCCCCAGTGCCCCACAATCCCATTATACCTCTGCATGCATCACTCATGCTAATATCCCAATGGCCAAGCCCAGAGAGTCAGTATGGAAGCGGTCTGCCAAGTACATGAAAACCAGCTTCATGGGGGTCATGACTGTAGGCAGTCCGTGACAGACCACCCTCCAAGGCCCCCCAGTATGTCACCTTGGCACCCAGTTCAGTCCTCAAGTCCGGGATCTCGCATCTAAGTCAGGTCCAGGTGCAAATGAGGGTTCCCAGGTGTCCTTCCGTGGGTTCAACCCAGCTGTGTGGATGCTCAGTGCAGAGACCTGTGAACTAAAAATCAAAACAAAACAAAACAAAACAAAACAAAACAAGTTCTCTCCCCTCCCCCCACCCCATGTACATCAATGAGACCGGCAGACCATCTTCAATAGACACTTCTATGAAAATATGGGGGAAGCCTTGGGTGTGGGCTGGGTTTAGTCACTTGCACCCAAAGAACAGAGTATGGAAGAGGAAAAACAATAACTTTAAAGTAGAAAAACCTGGCAGACACCGCCTTAGGCAAGCGATTAAGGTTAACATCATCAGTGATAAGTCATGTTGACATCATGTACTCTCTGTTGCGACACAAGGAGAAGACCACATCACCTCTGTGATCTCCTCCCCAAACCCAGGCTAACTACAGGAGAACATCACACAAACCTCAGTTGAGGGACATTCTACAGAAGTGACCATACTGTCAATCGAGGTCATGAAAAGGAAGGAAAGACCAAGAAATCCTCAGACCACAGGAGACTAAGGAGACTAAGTGCAATGTGGTGCCTTGAATTGGTTGCTGCAACCGATAAAATGTTAGCATATAAAAAAGGGGGAGGGGCGCCTGGGTGGCTCAGGCAGTTGAGCGGCCAACTTCAGTTTGGGTCTTGATCGCGCAGTTAGTGGGTTCAAGCCCCGCATCGGGCTCTGTGTTGACAGCTCGGAACCGGAGGCTGCTTCCGATTCTATGTCTCCCTCTCTCTCTGCCCCTCCCCTGCTCGCTGTCTCTCAAAAATGAATAAATGTTAAAAAAATTTAAACAAAACACAACAAACTCCAAATAAAGCCTGGAGCTCCATCAATAGTAACATACCAGTGTTGGCTTCTTGGTTTGTGACAAACGTACCACAGAAATGTAAGATATTAACATTAGGGGAAGATGAGGGGAGAGTGTACAGGAAGTATCTGTATTATCTTTGCAACTTTTCTGTAAATGTAAATTTATTCTGAGGTAGAAAGTTTATTTAAAAATTTTTTTCAAGACAAAACACTTTTATTTCTTTATATTAAACATAATTTATTGTCAAATTGGTTTCCATACAACACCCAGTGCTCATCCCAACATATTTAAAATTTTTAATGTTTATTCACTTTTGAGAGAGAGAGAGAGCACGAGTGATGGAGGGGCAGAGAGAGAGAGGGAGACACAGAATCCGAAGCAGCTCCAGGCTCCGAGCTGCCAGCACAGAGCCCGATGCGGGGCTCGAACCCACGAACCGCGAGATCACGACCTGAGCCGAAGTTGGACACTTAACTGACTGAAACCCCCAGGCGCCCCTGAAGCACAAAGTTTATTTAAAAAACGGGAGGGGTGGGAAGTATGTAGCAATTATGGTCAGTAGAAATTCTGCAATGCAATTGAGCCCCCGTTGCTAGACATCTGCTCCAGGAGGAAGCCTTCCCTGACCAGGACCCATCTATGCTTTCCGCTAGTAACTTCCTGGTTGGTTGGTCTCAGAGGCCCCTGACTCTGCTCTCTCACTTCTTGGCTGTCTCCTGAGTCATCCTTTCTTTTCCATAGGAAATGGCCCGTGTTCTGACTTACTATCTGCACACAGAAATTTTGAACCCTAAAGGTGCTTTTTCATTTTGAACAATCTCTATCTCTTTTAGTCCAAGACAGTATGATTCCTTTAAAAACCCCATGTAGGTTTTCTATATATCAAGTCATACCCCAGTACATTGAACAAGATGTACATCAAGACGTCTTTTCCAGGCAGACCTCATTTTACTTGGATTGCAAATCAGAGCGTTGCTGGGGTTTGTTTTGTTTGTTTGTTTGTTTGTTTGTTTGTTTAAGTCATCTCTACACACAACATGGGGCTCCAATCATGGCCCAGAGATCAAGAGTCACACCTCTTCTGACTGAGCCAGTCGGAAGCCCAGAGTGCTGTTGACAGTGTCCTTGAGATCCTTAGAAGCCCTTTTCTCGAGCTGGCGGGGTCTACAAGATACCGCTTTACGTCTCTCAGGGGTCTTAGGGCTTCACTTTGGACTTAATCTATACATTGAGAACGCATTTCTGTGGTGGTGCTCTGGATCTGATCTTTGCTCAGAGGCCATTTCTCACTCTGAGTACCTTTTACAAGCTGGAGAGACTGGGAATGAAAAAACATTTTACTTTTCAATCCAGCAAGTCCTAAGTAGGAAATATTTTCTCTAAATTCTTCATGAAAACTAAACAGTTCCCTCTCCAGCTCATTCATCACTTGTGATATCATTCATTGTGAAAATAAGCCAACTGGCACTGCACTGGTTTCCTACGACTGCTGGGTGGATTAAAATAACAGCACTATATTTTCTCATGCTCCTGGAGACCAGAAGTCTGAAATCCAGGTGAAGGCAGGACTGGTTCCTGCCAGAGTCGCGGAGTGAGAATCTGTTCCAGGCCCCTCTTCCAGCTTCTCGTGGTGCTGGCGGTCCTTGGTGTCCCTCGGCTGATCTCCCTCTGTCTTCTCATGATGGTCTTTTGTCTTGTGTGTGTGGTTTTTCTCCTTGTAAAGACACCGGTCCTGTTGAATTAAAGCTCCCCCCTACTCCAGTTATGACCTCCTCTTAACCAATTACATCTGTAATGACTTTATTTCCAGATGGGTCACATCCTGAAATACTGGGGACTAGGACTTCAACAGAGCTGTGTTTTCTTTTTGTCATTGTTTTGTTTGTTTTGTTTTGCAGGTGACACGATTCAACACGTGGCAGGCCTTCTCACCATTTTCCTGGAAATCTCGCCCAGAACCAGTTCATTAAGTACATTTTCCATCTTCCATGTGGCGGTAGGCAGCCGCCTCACTGATTTTTCTGCTAACGTGGGTCCACACTCTATAGCCTCTGCTAACAGTCTCCTCAATCTGGGTGCCCCGGGAGCAGCCATGGCCTTCAGCTCAGTGGGACTTAGCTGTGTCCCTGGCAGAGACGCTCATCCTGTGGGACTGACCCCGGAGCTGTGGGGACAGAGAGCCCAAGCTCCCAGTGGTTCACTGGGCGGAGTGTGTGTGTGTGTGTGTGTGAGGGGGGGGAGCCACATATGCTCTTGCCCCGTGGTTCCTGGACCCGTGTGGCCCGCCGGCAGGGACAGGTGCGTCACACCCTAGTAGCGCAGCCCCTCCTGGACGTTTCTTCTGAAGAACACTGGAACCCTCTACAGCTCTTTTGGGGTTTAGTGCTTGCCCCCCTTTCCATGCCCACAACATGTGTTGGGATGGGTTAAGCTACAGCTTTCATTCGAGCCACAGGCTCTGGGGTGGGAAGTGGAGACCGACCCTAAGGGCGTCTCTGAGGTCTGAAGAGGGCATGGTCCCTGTACATCTTCAAGGAGAGGAAGCACTTCTGCAGGCCCAGATCAGGGGGTCCGGGAATCCAAGATGTCCAGCTATCCGCATCCCACGTGTCAGGCTGTCCTTCATCCCCAACCAGGACGTGGTCCCGGCACAGCTTTTGCCAAAAGTTTAGCCTTCTTGGAAACAACCCTCTCGATCCCTGGCAACATTCTTTATTTGGAAATCTGCTTTGTCCAGTATGAACACAGCACCCTGCCTTCTTTAGCGCTTATGTGGGGTAACTTTCCCACCCTGATTTTAACTTGTCTTTGTACTCACCACCGGCTTGTTGGCGGCATATAACCGGGCTCTGCTGTTTCTGAGCCAGCGCACGGCCTCTGCCTTGTAGGGCGCTCCCGTCATTTCCGGGTAACGTGACGACTGACACGGCTGCTTCGGACCCACCGTCTCGCCGTGTGCCTTCCTTCTCCTCCTTCTCCGCCTTCTTCTGGATTTGTCGAGAATTTTGTATGATTTCTTTTCCTTGTTATTACCTGCCACTGTCGTGCTGTTTTCATTTCCTTACTCCTTACAGATACATCTTTACCTCATCACAGTCCACGTTCCAGTGACTTTGCCACTTCACTTAGGCTGTAAGAACTCTGCCTCCTGTCCTCGCATTTCCCCGCCCAAACACTATCCTATCCAGGTGCACATTTTACTTCCATACATGTTATAAATTTCACATACATTGTTAATTCTATTTAATCATTTGCTTATCTTTTAAATGAAAAGAAACAAATTTAAATTTTTTTTTATATTTATTTATTTCTGAGACAGAGACAGAGCATGAGAAGGGGAGGGACAGAGAGAGAGGGAGACACAGAATCAGAAGCAGGCTCCAGGCTCTGAGCTGTCAGCACAGAGCCCGACGCGAGGCTCGAACTCACAAACCGTGAGATCATGACCTGAGCCGAAGTCGGTCGCTCAACCGACTGAGCCACCCAGGCGCCCCGAAACAAAATTTTTAAAAGTTTTATTTATTTATGTAATCCCTACACCCAATATGGGGCTCAAACTCATGGCCCCAAGATCAAGAGTTGCCACTAAGCCAGCCAGGCACCCCAGAAACAAAGTTCTTACATTTACCTAGTTACAATTTCCATAGTTTTCACTTCCTTGTGGAGATCTAGATTTTCATCTGGTGTCACTTTCTTCTGTCTGTCAGACTCTCTTTACGATTTCTTGTAGTGTGGGTCAGCTGGTGATGAATTCTTACAGCTTTTGGGTGTCTGAAAAGTCTATTTAATCTGTGTTTTTGAAAGATATTTTCATTGGGTATAGAATTCTAGGTTGACAATGTTTTCTTCCAGCACTTTTACTTAAAAAAAAAATTTTTTTTTAATGTTTACTTATTTTTGAGAGGAGGGGGGTAGGGGCAGAGAGAGAGGGAGACACAGAATCTGAAGCAGGCTCCAGGCTCTGAGCTGTCAGCGCAGAGCCCGATGCAGGGCTCAAATTCAAGAACTGTGAGATCATAACCTGAGCTGAAGTCAGACACTCAACCGACTGAGCCACCCAGGCACCCGAATGTTTACTTATTTTTGAGAGGAGGGGGGTAGGGGCAGAGAGAGAAGGAGACAGAATTGGATTCAGGCTCCAGGCTCTGAGCTGTCAACGCAGAGCCCGACGCAGGACTCAAACTCACAAAACCCTGAGATCATGACCTGAGCCCGAGTAGATGCTCAACTGACTGAGCCACCCCGGTGCCCCTCTTCTATCTTTAAAGGAAGGTGCCCCTTTAAAGATGTTGCCCCACAATCTGCTGGGTTAGGTCTTGCTTTATTTCCACGGGAAATCAGTCATCCTTATCTTTGCTCCTTTGTACATAGCATGTGTTGATTTCTGCCCCCACCCCTGGCTGGCTGCTTTTAATAGTTCCCTTCATCCTTTGATGATGATGTGCCTTCGTGCGGTGCTCTTCCTGTAACATAGGCTTAGGGTTTGTTGACCTTCTTGGGTTTGTCACTTTATAATTTTCATCAAATCTGGAACCCTTTGGACCATTTCTACGTTTTTTTCCCCCCAATCCCTCTTCCCTCCCGGGATCCCGTCACATGTATATTAAGCCATGCGAAGTAATGCCACAGCCCGCTAAGGTCCTGCTCTGCCTCTTTCTGTTCAGCCTTTTCTTCCTCTGTGTTCTAGAGAAAATGTGGAAAGTGTGCAACCCCAGGGGGAGGTCAGGGGGGTGGGGGTAGGAAGGTCCACACTGGGGTAAGAACTACAAAGTTGTCAGGTGACCCCTGGCCAAGCTTCCAAGGAACACAGCCTGCTCACTGCTACCAGGGTGTTCCCCCTGGTCGCCCTCTCTTCCCTGCACTTCCTCCCCTCCCCCAGGGCTCGCTCTCCTGCTCCTCCCTCCCTCTCAAGCTTCCTTTACAAGCCCCCCAAAGAACTGTCCTGGAGAGAGACAGAAGTGTCCTGTGTCTCGATAGGGGCATTGGTTAAAAGACCAATTATAGTTGTTAAAACGGATGGAACCTCCACACGTAAGGCATTTACTGAAACTCTATCTCGGGCTTGCAATGAGGCCAGAGGGTCTGACCAGTTCAGGCAGTTGGACCCCTTGGAAGAAAGTCGGACCTGGGCCACTTGGGCCTCTCTGATGGCCCTAAACACAGGCAGCTGAGGGGACATCCTTCCTGAAGCAAGAAGGGGGCAGTGCCCTGTCACATCCGGTGCCCCCAGCCGGGGCTGGGGCAGCTCAGGGCTGGGGCAGAGGCTCCCTCACACAACTCCTGTGTCACTTTGTGCTCTCATGTCATTGTTTACTTGCCAAGAGAAAAGTGGCATTTTGTGATATGACATCTGAGATTTGGGGGAGGGAAAGGGGGCAGAAAAGAATCCACACTGGCTGTGAGCCGGTCTTGGGGGATGGTGGTGACGCCACATGTGTCATTATCTGACTTTCTGCACTATTATGTACATCTGATATTTTCTATAATAAAAACATTTTTAAAAACCCTGAAATTTGTATCTTGTTTAATTTGCATGTTTTTTTCTGGTAAGGTCTCTTATTTATTGTGTAGTAAATTGCCTGTTAACCCCTTGAGGGTGTCAGCATCTTTGTTCTGTAGAATTCATTTATAGCAATGATTCTGTAATCAGAATATTAACTCCTTGTTATACAAATACTGTACTTCCTGCACTTTGATGTTTGACCTTTGTTTCTCCTTGTGTTTTCCAAGTAGACAATTTTACTTGCCTTGTGGTCTCACCTCTCCCTTGTAGCTCCAAAGCTCCTGTCCCAGCGGGGACCTGTTCTGCCTCACGCCCTCGCCCTCACCCAGTACACATCACCTGTTCTGGAAGGTCAGTCAGGCACCAGCAACCCCTCCCACCGATGACCTCGGCCCTGTTTCTGGGCCTTCACTCTCCCTTGGGAGTCCCAGGTCCCCTCCATCCTGCTCCCTTCCCGCCAGCCTTCTCTCCCCACCTCAGCCACCACCCCCCCCCGCCCCATTTCTCGCTGTGGCCTGCAGCCCCCTCCCCCCTCCTCTCCATAAGAGTCCCAGCTGACGTGAGCCATCAGCTGTGCCTGCCACCCACACCAGCCCTTGCTGTGGGCATCGCCCCACCGCCGCGCCAGGCCTGAATTCCTGGTGGTCTCAATATTCCCGTGACCATCTTCAACGCCCTGCCCCTCAGTCTCGACCTCTTCTTCCTGCCAAAGGCCTCGCCCTCTGCCCCAATCACGCCCTCGACCCTGTCACCACCAGTAACTGTCCCCTGACCCCCACTCTGGCATTTCAGCTCAACACCCCCTTCTCAGACCAGCACCTGCCCCAGCTCAGTCCTGCTGACCCTAGCACTGCAGAGCCCCCACGTCCTCACTCTGTTTGGATGCCACAATCACTGCCACCTCTCCCTTGCACACCCTCTTGGCTCAGATGCCCCTTTCAGAAGCTCACTTGGCAAAAGCCCAAACCTGGATAAATCCAACCATTTTGCTTACTACCCCCCGCCCCGGGCTTCCTGCTTTTCCTCAAAGATCTGCGACCCCATCTCCTCTGGAGCAGAGACCAAAGCACACACTGTCTCCCAGGCCTGGTCTCTGAGCCTTCCTGCTCTCACTCTCCAAGCTATGGTCTACTCATCCTTCTGGTTAGCATCTGCGTCCTGGGCTGGACCACAGGCTCTAGGAGCAGGTGGAGAGTGGATGCTCCGAGCTGTGAGTCTCACCTCACGGATACGAAACTGGGGGTTGAGCCAGAATGAGCGGGTCAGGGACAGCCCACTATGCACACAGGATCTGAACTAGCTTCCAGGTAAACAAAACACCACTCCCCCAGCCTACAGGAGAGAAGGCTGAGGAAGGGGGTTTGGGTGCCAAGGAGGCAGACCAAAAGAGGCTCCTAACCAGGGTGGGATCTTGGCAGCCAGGGAGAGGGATTCTGAAGGAGGAATGGACCCTCTAGGCTAGGCTAGACTGGACTGGAGCTCAACTAGAGTGCAGGCAGGCGAGACAGTGACCACAGGGCCCACGAATGAGCACACACACAGGGCCCCTGGCTCTGCTGGAGGGTGGGGTGCTGGGGACATAACACTGTGAGTCTCTCCTTTGGCCACATGGGGCCTGCACAGGTCTGGAGGTGGCACACCCAGAAGCAGAGGGAGGCAGGACATAAAACCAATACCACATCCCCCCACCCCAGATGGGTAAGAGGCTAGAGGTCAGAGGGAACAGAGTCTCTGAGGACCAGAGACTCTGTGGGGACAGGGTGGAGAGACCAAGCACGCTGGGTGCTAAGGCCCTGAGGGTCAGAGTATCGCTCAACTGGCTGGGTCCTCTGGGAGCCAAAGCAGCCTTGTTGGACCCTGCCCTCTCCTGCAACAAAGTCCCCTCCCCACCTCCCCCACTCCGCCTCCAACCCTCAGTGGGAGATTCAGGGTGGCCTCCAGTGCAGGAGAGCTGAAACTTTCCACAGGCATGAGAATCACCATCTCTCCCAGCTGGACCCCAGGACTGGGGCGCAGCGACCTTGGGGATGTCGGCAGGGGAGGGAGGGGTGCTGGAAAGGAGGTGGAGCGAGGAGGCCCGAGTAATTGAGCCCGGGCCGCATGTGCGTTCTGCACGCTGGCCACTGCGGACTGATGGCCAAGGCCCGGGCCCACCTGCCCCTCCCCGCCAGGCGCCCCGAGGGGCTGCGGACTCCACCCAAACGAGAGCGATCAAGGGCTGCCCGAATAGTCCCCTCGGGAGCACGCGGCCGTGGGACACATGTGTCCGTGCTCTGACGCCCTGTCCGTCAAGAGGGTTTGGAGCCCAGGGGGCGGGGAAATTGACAGAGAGGCGGGGACTCGGACAGCGAGCCAGGGGATGGAGGGACAGAGAAGTTGGATGGAGGGATAGAAAAATGACGAAAGAGGTGAAGGGGGGAGGCACAGAAGACGTGGACAGGACAGGTAGCTGAGCGAAAGAATGACGGAAGGGGTCGGGGAAATGCAAGCACAAGGCTGGGGGACAGGGCGACCGGGACCGGCGGAGGGGACAGGGGTGTAGTCAGAAGGAGTTAGGGGGCGGGTCGTCCGGGAGGAGACGGCAGAGGGGGGCCGGAGGGGGGGGACGGGGCTGGTGAAGGGACTGCGCCGGGCACGTTCCGCCGGCGCCCGGAGGGTTTGCCCGGTAATTAGGCCTCGGTCCAGATGGGCCCCCAGTCCCGCAATCAAAATGCTAATTGGCCCCCCGCCTCCGGCTGCGCCTCGGCCGGGCCCCCCCTGGGAGCGAGCGGGGACGACAGTCTCGACCGAGGCGGGGGGGGGGGGTGTCCCCGTCCCCGCCCCCACTTCGGGCCTCGCCGGCTGCGGCTCCGCGATAAGGGGGCGGCGGCGCCCGGTCCCCGCCCCTCGGGGACTCCTGCCACGCAAGATGAATATCCAGCCGCGGCCGCTGCCACAAAGCGGCCCTGGAGTCTCCGCCGCGCCCCCCGATGCGGGGCCAGCTCGCTCACACCCTCGCTTGCGTGGCTCCGGGGCCGAGGCGCGGGCGGAAGCGGGGCGCCGGCAGACGGCTGCGTGGCTCCCGGCGCCGCACTCCCCGCACGCGCCCGCACGCACGCTCCCGGAGCGGCCCGCCCGCCGCGCGCTCCCGGCCGGTGTCCGCGGTCCCGCCGAGCCGCCCTGCACAAGGTCACTGCGTGCAGCGACGGGTGCGCGCGCGCCCCCACCTTGCACGCGCTCCCGGCTCGGCCGCGCCCGGACACTCCCCGGAGCCGCCCCCGCGACCTTGGTACTCAGTGACAGCAGGCCGCGCGGAGGCGCGCTCCGAAAGAGCGTGGACACCCGAACCACCCGGCGCAGGCGAGGGAGGGGACAATGGCAGCGCCGGGCTCTAATTGAGGACATATGTCCCCGCGCGCGGCCATTGTGCGGCCTGGAGCCCCCGACACCCCCGCTCCCGGCCATTGGCGGCTGGGCCTGACGTCATGGGGGCTGCAAACTCGGGGCGGGCGGCCGCGGGAAGGGTTATCCGCCTGGTTGCGGAGCCGCCGGGGGGAGCTGCGGCCGCGCGGAAGGGTGTAAAACCACCAATGAAGTCGCATTTCCAGAGCAAGGGCATGGCAGCCCCTCTCCCCCTTCACAGCCCGCTCGCTGCGTCGCCGCTGCACTCGACATCCACCCCTTGGGAAAGAGGCGGGGGTGGAGGGAGGCCTCTCCAGCGGGCACGGGGTCAGCCCGGGTGACCGAGTGGCAGGGAGACACTGCGGCACGGGGCGCGCGCTGCGCTTCCACACTGCGCTTTCGCTGCCTCAGCATTCGCTCCTTCGCCTCACGCCTCCCCCTCTCGCCCCCGAAGATCCCTAGCCTCCATACCCGAAAGCTAGGCAGGCTGGACCAGACTGGGATCCGCCCTGCGTTCCTCCCCCAAAAGATCCCCAGTCCGGGGCGCAGGACTCCCAGGCCTGTTTCTGCCTCTCCCCCCACGCACGACAATGCCGCAGACCGCTGGGCCTCCATTCCCGAAGCTGCCTGGGGGAAATCCACACACGCGGGGGCCGCGGCATCCCCAAGACCCCTCCCAGGAGACCCTGGATGGGCCCGGCCCTGCGCAGCCATTTCCGCCGGCCTCCCCTCCCTCCCCTCCCTCCCCCTCCCTCAGCTTCTGGGCTTTAAAAGCCGGAGGCTGGGCCCGGCCGCAGGCAGAGGCGGCCGCGGGCGCAGGAGGCCGGGCCCTGGAGCTGTCCGAGCGCCGAGCCCCGCCCCCGGAGCCCCCGTCCCTCCCTCTCTCCTTCCCTCGGCCCGCCTTCCCTGCGCACCCCTCCCCCCGAGGACCCCCGCCCCCCGCTCGCCGCCGCCGCCGCCGCCGCCGCTCGCTCGGGCTGCAGAACAATAAAGCAAGCCTCCCAGAGACCCCCGCCGAGGACCCCCGCCTGGCGGCAGAGCCCCCGCGGCCCGCCCCTCGCCGCCCGCGGCGGCTGAGCGCGCCCGGTCGCTGGCCGAGGTGCTGGCCGGGCCGGCGCTGGCCGCGGTGCTGAAGCTGCTGGCGCTCCCGCCGCCGCCGCCGCCGCCGCCGCCGCCGCCGCCGCCGCGTTCCCCGGGCCCGGCGCCTCCACCCCCAGGGGCATGGGGGGTCGCTGACTGAGGCTCCGCCGCGGCGGTGGGGGGGGGAGGGGAAGGGGGCCGCGGAGCCGGGCCAGCCCTGCACCCACTCGCAGCCTCCGGGCCCGGGACGGAGCCGCTCCCCCCTTCCCCACCCCCCACCCCCCGGCCTCCTCCCCCGCCTGTCCAGGGGCGGCACTGCGGGCTGGGAAGCCGGGACCAGAGGAGGGAAGGAAAGAAGGAAGGAAGGAAGGAAGGAAAGAAGGAAGGAAGGGAAGAAGGAAGGAAGAAGGAAGAGAGGAGAAGAGAAAAGAAGAGAAGAGAGAAGAGAAGAGAAGAAGGAAGGAAAAGAAGAGGCGTCCAGAGGAGGAGAGGAGGAAAGGCAGGGCAGGCAGGAGAAGAGAGGACGGCACTCCAGCGGCAGCATCCAAAGGCCAGAGTGGGGACCCGTGCTGCCTCCGCCGCTCCTCGGATGGTGACGGGGCCCCGCCGCGGCCGCAGCCCCCCCCGCGCCCCGGCTCCGCAGGCCCGCAGCGCCGGAGCCCCGCAGGAATCATGCCCAGGTCCTTCCTGGTCAAGAAGGTCAAACTTGACACGTTCTCCTCGGCGGACCTCGAGAGCTCCTACGGGCGCGCCCGCAGCGACCTCGGAGTGCGACTGCACGAGAAAGGTGCGAGCTGGGCTGAGTCTGGGGGCAGCAAGGGGCCCAAGGCAATAGCTGGAAGGGGCAGAGGGCCAGAGTGTGGGGCTGGAGGGGTCAGGAGCCCCCGGAAATAGACCTGAGGGAAGAAGAACCAGAAGGAGGCAGTGGCTGGGGACGGACTGTGGAGGAGGGTGGGGAGAGGGGAAAGCAGAGGCAGGCCAGAACAGAGCCAAGCCCTGGGCAGGGAGAGTGTCAGTGCAGGAGAGAAGGTGGAGAACAAAGGTCAGAAATAGAAAGTACCCCACACCTTGAGCATGCGAGGACATATACAGTCATATGGGCACTTGCTGACATGACAGGACCTGGATGCATGCAAACCCACACCCAGAAACCTGGGCCTTCCTTAGTATCCTCTCTCTCTCTCTCTCTCTCTCTCTCTCTCTCTCCCTTTCTCTTTTGGCTATGGTTAGCAGAATGCTGTGAGTTCCAGGGAGTAGGCATGGGTCCAGTGGGGGCCGCCACCTGTCAGGACTAAGGTACCAGCAGAGGCAGCAGCAGTATTTCCCCTGCAACCAGGGTCAGGGAGGAGAATGTGAGCAGGAGGGTTGTAGGTAGGGAGGTCCATGGTGCTGGTGTCAGGGGGAGGCTCTTTGTGTAAGGGTGCCCAAGTTCAAGGACAACTGTTAGCATGCAGGCAAGAGAGCTGGGGGTGCCAGCAGCGTGGGGTGGCAGAACCAGTGTGACCTGAGCCTGTGTGAGCCTGTGTGTGAGCCTGTGTGCGCCCATGTGACTGCGTGCAGCCATGTGACTGTGTGCGCTTGTGTGTGACCCTGTATGAGTGTGTGCCTGCCTGTGTGCCACTACATGGGACCATGTGACTCTGAGGCTGCTGGGCACCCATGTGACTGGCGACCCTGGCTGAGAGTGTGTCCAGGGTGGCCGCATGTGTGACCCTGCATGAGTAGGTGGTTTGCCGGGATCTTCGTGCAACCCACCCTGTGAGGGCACTCCAGGGTTGACCGTGGCTGGGAGGCTGGGTGTAACCCTGAAGAAGCCAGAGGCTGCATCGTTCGGTGTGTGCATTTGTGACTCTGAGGCTGTGAGATTCATCTTGTGCCTTGAGAACAAGTGCGGTTACCAGCATGAATGATGCTGCCTGCCTGCAGCTTGTCCCACGGAAGGTGTCCCCTTGCGGAATGCCCCGGCACTCTCCAACAACACAGCGGCTCCCTGGTCACTTGTCCTGAGGCTTGGGAAGGCGCCCACAACGGGTTAGGGCCTGGGGGAAGAGGGCAATGTGTAACAAGGTAGGACCCAGGGGTGGAGGATGACCGAAGGGAGCTGGGGAAGAAGGAGAGTGGATGGAGGAAGATAAGGCTGGAGCTGGAAGGGGGTCAAGTTCAGTGAGTAGTAGGAGACCTGGGAGGTAAGAAGGAGGGTGGAGAGGGTAGGAGGGCCTGCCGGAGGCAGAAGTCTTCAGGGCTTGTTGGGGGGCCTAGGGGACCAAGGAGGGGCAGCATCAAGGCTGGGCGCGAGTTCCAGGTGCCGCGGGGAAGAGCAGTTGGGAACCTCGAGAGGCGGGAGCTACGGGGTCCCTCGGTGGGCGGTCCTGGCTTTGTGCGCTGCGGGTCCGCAGTGTGTTGCATAATCAGGGAAAACTGCTGAAGTGGGGAGAACCCGAGGGGGAGGAGGGGTGGTAGAAGGAGGGCGAGGGAAGCGCCGCCCCTCCCCCCTGACCTTGAGGCTCCGCGGAAGGGGGGCAGCCGCACCCGAGGATGCGCCTCTTTCCCTCCCCCTGTGAGGGTGGGGCCGGCGGGCGGCGGGGGCGGAGCCGGGGCCCGGCCCAGTCTCATCTCTCCTCTCTTCTCTTCCCCTCCCTGCCTCCTCCGTCCTCCTGGCCCCGCGGTACCCCGGCCCCTTCTCCTTTGTCCTTCTTCTGGTCCCCTCCTTCCCGGACCCCGTGTCTCCCGCCGCCTGCCCGTGTGTGTCTCGCCCGCTGCCCGCCTCCCCTCCCTCTGTGTCTGCCTGTCTGTCCGCCTCGGCCCTCAGGATACCTCAGCGACTACGCGGGGCCCGCCTCCGTCTACGATGGCGATGCCGAGGCGGCCTTGCTCAAAGGGCCGTCCCCAGAGCCCATGTACGCGGCGGCCGTGCGTGGAGAACTGGGCCCGGCGGCCGCGGGCTCGGCACCGCCTCCCACCCCGCGCCCAGAGCTGGCCACAGCCGCGGGCGGCTACATCAACGGCGACGCGGCGGTCAGCGAGGGCTACGCGGCTGACGCCTTCTTCATCACCGACGGGCGCTCGCGCCGTAAAGCAGCCAACGCCGCCGCTCCCTCCACGGCCTCCGCGGCGGCTCCCGACGGCGACGGCGGAGGCGGGGCCGGGGCGGGCGCGCGCGGCGCGGGGGCCGGGGCCGCGGGCCGGGGCGGCGCGCGCGCGGGGGTGAGCACGGAGGCGCGCGCGGGGCCCGGGCCCGGCGGCGCAGGGGGCCGGCACGCGTGCGGCGAGTGCGGGAAAACGTACGCCACGTCGTCGAACCTGAGCCGCCACAAGCAGACGCACCGCAGCCTGGACAGTCAGCTGGCGCGGCGCTGCCCGACGTGCGGCAAGGTGTACGTGTCCATGCCGGCCATGGCCATGCACCTGCTCACGCACGACCTGCGCCACAAGTGCGGCGTGTGCGGCAAGGCCTTCTCGAGGCCCTGGCTGCTGCAGGGCCACATGCGCTCCCACACCGGCGAGAAGCCCTTCGGCTGCGCGCACTGCGGCAAGGCCTTCGCAGACCGCTCCAACCTGCGCGCGCACATGCAGACGCACTCGGCCTTCAAGCACTTCCAGTGCAAGCGCTGCAAAAAGAGCTTCGCGCTCAAGTCCTATCTCAACAAGCACTACGAGTCCGCATGCTTCAAGGGCGGCGCGGGCGGGGGCGGCCCCGCGGCCCAGGCGCCCGCCGCCTCGCCGCAGCTCAGCCCCGTGCAGGCCTAGGGCGGCGGTGCCTCCGCCAGCCCAGCCGGGGCGGCTCTCAGCAATACGGGCCCCCAGGGAAGTCTCCGCCAGCGCCCGGGCGGGGGGGGGGGGGGCGGGGGCGGGGCGGAGGGCGGGCCCCTCCTCACAGCAATAGAGGGAGGGGGCCCGGCCCCGCCCCGCCCGCCAGGGGCCTTGTCGGCCCCTTCAAGCAATAGGGTCCTGAGGGGAGACCCACCCCGAACCCCCTCCCTTCCCCTCCAGGGTGCCCCAGGCTTTTTCCCAGCAATAGGGTCGAGGAGACCCAGAACCGAACCTCATCTCCGAGTTAGGTCTCTGAAGACCGGGGTGGGGTGAGGTGGGGAGCACCCCCCCTCCTCCCTCCTCTGCGCCCCTGGATCGCGTCGCAGAGACTCAGGTCTTCCCCACTCCTTTCCCAAACCCTCCAAGGGCCAGGCCTGCGGCCTAGACGTCCGGGGAGCAGACCGGGGAGGTGGGGGAAAGAGGGGGGTAGAGCAGGAGGGAGGGGCCTGCAGAGGCGTCCCTACTCCTCAGTCTTCGCTGAAGCCCAGGAGTGATAGACGCGTTGGGGATCGGGGAGAGAGGCGGACGGCGGCACCCCTCTCCCTCGGGTTCTTTCTGGGGCCTCAGTCCAAGCCGCTCTCCCACCCTCGCCCCGCATCCTCTGCCAAATCCGAATTCTTCCAGCCCAGCTTCCCGGGCTCTGTCCTTCATAACGAATAATAATGACGCATATCGAATCGCATGGACTTATCCGACCTCCTCAGACCCCACTCCCGCCCTGCCCCGGGGCCCCCTCCCTCGTCCCCCGGCATTCGGTGTTGGAGGACGGATCCTGGGGCCCGGCAGGCAGGCCTGGGCACGGCCCATTACACACCTCTCTGTATTCGCTTTGCGGGTAAAGCCCCCTGGGGGGGTTGCGGACGCGTCGGGTTTCTTTCTTTCTGTATTTGTACGTTTTATTTATGAACGGATTGCACTCGGGTCAGGGAAGGGGCGCTGAGGCCCCCATCCTTCCCGCCGACGCCCGGGGCTTGGGATGTCCGGGATCACTTTCCCCGCCCCCGAACCCCGCCCCCACCTGGGCCCCACCCTCGAGCCCCAGGCCCCGCCCCCACTCTGTTGCCAACTTTCGCCCGTCTATGCCAAAGCCTCGGCGGCGACCCCGCCCCAAGGGCCCGCCCCATTGGCCGCCGCCTTTGTGACGTCACTGCATGCAGCCCCAGCCCTCCTCCCGTCCCTTCCCGGGGCTGCCCGCTCCCTCTCCCTCTTAGTTAGTCCGATGCCGACTATAGAGCAATAATGCGCACTGCATGCGAAGCTGCCGCCGCCTCTAGAGTTACTGAGAATCAGGTATCCCCCTGCCCTATCTACCCCATAGGCCCCTAGATCAGGGACATTGCGCGGGGCCGGACGCGCAGACTTTCTTCCCCTCCTCCTCCCTACTCCCCCCCACGGCAGAGCCCTGCGGGTGTAATGGTTCCAGGGGGCAGGGGCGGGGTGGTTGCCCCCAAGACCCCTCCTTCAGTCATCCATTACCCACCAACTGTTCATTGGGCACCTACTATGTGCCAGGCCCGCTGCAGAGTCGGCCAGGGATGCAGCGGCCTGCAGGGGCTGCACGCTCGTGACAGGCGTCCATCAGGTTTGGGTGGGCCAAGGAGGGCCGCACATGCAGAGAAAGGCCTGGCCCCTAGACCCAACCCTGCATCCCCTTTACCTCTTCCCCACCCCGGCCCGGGTCCAGTGCTGGGTGCACTTGGGCTCTACCTTTGACTTGGGCCTAGTGTTCTCAGCTCAGGTGGCACAGACCCAGGGCCCCCAAGGCCCAGCGCGACCAGGGCCACCCATACCGACTCTCAGCCCTTCCATCTCTCGGCCACTTAGGCTCTGCTGTGTGGGGTCAAGGCCCCAGGCCAGACAAAAGGTGCACACTGCAGTGTATGACCTGGTCAGCGCCACCCCAGTGGGCACCGAGTTGCCGCCGAGCCGCACCTGCAGGAGCAGACTGAGGGCCCAGCGCAGCAGGGCCCGAATCCAAACCCTCTATACCGCAACTCGTGTCCACACAGCTCCCAAGCTGGGGCCTGCCCTCCTGTGCTGGGCACACCCGCATGCACACGCACACACAGGCGCCCCACCCAACCCCCACACGCCTGTCTACCTACCTAAGGAGAAGGCCAGAGGGCCGTGGGCCGGCCAGGGTCTCCCGCTTCTCCGTACACCCCGCCGCCGTGGAAAGCCATGGGCCCCCTCCCGCCCCCATAACTAAGCAGCACAATAACCGACTTAGCGAATTCAGGTAGAAGGAACGTTTAGGTAGCACCTATTTTGTACTGATTCTACGAGTAGGGCCCGAGATGCGGGGGCCCTCGGGTGGGGGTTGCGGCCGCCGGCCTGCCCCGCCCCCACCCCCGCCTGCGCCCCGCCGCCTTGTACATACTCCCACCCGGAACAGGCCGGGATTTTTACTCGGGCCGCGCCCCTCTTCCGCCCCCGTTTGGGGCTGGGCCGGCCGGACAGACGGACGGACGGACAGACCTCCTTCCTAAGCACAATAGCACCAGCTCCCCGGAGCGCCGCACCTCCACGAGGAGAATAAATGCCACTCTTGATAGAACTTGGAGTGTCGGGTTGATGTATCCAGTGCTGGGCCCATGCCACAGGGGGTGCTGGGCTGTCTGGGGGGCGGCTTCCTAGCCCTGCTGCATCCCAGAGGCAAGGTTGGTGCAGGTCCAGTGCTGGGAGTGGCAGCCTGCCCACACAGCCCTGAGGTCATGTCACTACCTTTCGTGAGGGTGTGGCACTGTCCCCTTGCTCGGGAGGGCTATCTTCTTCCCCATGGGAGGGCCAGCTTGGCAGGCCAAGCCACGGGAGAACCCCCCCCCCCCCCCCCCCCCCCCCCATGCAAAGCAGCTGGCAGGTTAGTCTGCTCTGGGCCAGAAACTGGGGTTAGGCTCTGCTGTTCGGCTCTGCTTAGGATCTCCAGCCTGAATTCAGGCCTAGCCCAAGAGTGATCTAGAATCACCCGAGTAGGTACAGCAGGGCCTGCAGAGGTGTGTCTACTCTTCCCATAGGGGCTCCTGCTGCTCCTCAGGCTTGACAGCCACCAACAAGCCCTTCTCAATGCCAGTGGAGAAAATGGGGACAGGAGAAGGTGCAAAGTCTGGCCTCTTTCTGCTTCCTGCTGCTCACATCTTGACCCCCACTGTCTGAGGAGGCCTCCACAGACAGCTGACTCATGCTGCTTCTGGGGAGGGGCCACCCAGGGGACAGAGAGGCTTCCACAGCCACCCACAGCCCTCAAGCTCTAGACAGGATGAATCAAATTGAGATGAGGGGTGGGACTGTGCTGGTCAGGGGCAGGCCAGGAACAGGGACCCCCTGCCCCAGCAATGCCCCCTGATACTCAGGTTGGCAGGTATGAGCTGAGAGGCCCAAAGTCTTTGGAGACATGTAGTCAAACCAGGTCATCCCAGAGCCAGCTGAACCCCAGCAGAGACAGGCCTGCCTAGACCTCATCAGAGTGGACAGCAGGGGCGCCTGACCTTCAGGAGGATGTCAGTTGGTAGGCTACTCGTGGTGGGGTTCACATGGAGGTGGGCACCCTCTTCTGGGGAGCACTGTCAACAGTAAAACCCTAGGAGTGAAAGCCCCTGTTATTGGTAGAGGTCAGGGACCTTTGACCTTCACTATCCCCAGGCTGGGGCAAGCATTCGCCAAATTTGCACGTGAACAATCAGCGGGGAGAACAGCTTATCCAAGGCCTGCCTTTGACATAAGTCCTGTCCCAGTACCTCATCTACCCTACACCTGGAGTCACCCCTGGGTGGCTGCCAATGGCAGGGAGGAATGCCCATTCCTTCCCACCTTTTGAGTCTAGACTGGTGATTTCTGCTTCTTCAGGACCCTGAGGGGCAGTGGGGGTGGAAGGATGAAGGCTGACTCCCTGAGGCCTGGAATGAGTCCAACCCTCAGTCTCCACAGACTTCCATGGACAGGACTTTGTATCCCAAAGAATGGGCAGCATAGTCTGCTAACCACCATGTCCCATGTCTCCCGGCTGGCCGCACCCTTCACAGACCTCAGTGGCCTGCCTGTGGCACCTCAGGCACAGGTTGAGGTTCTAACCTCTGAACCTCTTCCAGCCAGGCCTGCGAGGCTCCTGGCCTCTAGTCCCTTAATCACTCGCTGCCCCTGGCAGGGAAATCCCCACTGAGCTTTCTTCCACAACCCCTCTTGTACACCTTTGTCACCAAGAAATCCCACCTACCTTAACCTTTACCCTCCCCCCCTGGTGCCCTGGATCCTAAGGTAACTGGAGCTTCCGGGGTAGGGGGAATTCTAAAGCTGCTGCACTGGCCCACTCTCCCTCCCGAGGCCTGGCCCACACTCTCCCACAGGCAATGTCCCCCTCCAGGACCAGCCCACACCAGTACTGAGGCTCTTTCTTATTGGTGTTCTCACAGCCTGTGCCTACCTCTTAACTTGATGCCTGGCTTTCCTCTCACTCAACTCCAGTACCAGAACCTTGGCTGTCGCACCAGTTCCCCACCAGACGGGTCCTCCCTGGTGATCCCTTGTCCACTCTGGTTGCTTTACTCCCACTGCCACTTGACAGCCGACGGTTTGGAGCTGGGATGTGGGCACAGGCAGCTGCCTCCAACATGACCCTTCACTCATTATTGACTACTGCACTCGGCCTCTGCAGGCCTACTGGAAGCCTGAGTCGCCAATCTCTGCCCGCCTGGGCGGGGCCTTTAGTTCTTGGCGCTGTATTGAAGGATGGCACGGCCAGAAGGCATGCAGAGACTCGTGGGTGTGTGTGACAGAGCTCCCAGGGCTCACTCCTCCATGCTGGCCTCCCGAGAGGACCCTCTCCTTTGTTCACCCTCCGTTGGGATCAGTACTCAGAAAGGCCTAGCTCTGCCTGGCCCAGACCACCCAATGAACAGATGAGAGTTTTGGAAGACTGGATAGGAGACAAGATTGATCCTGACTCACTCAAGTTGAGCTGCGTGGGTGTGTGGGAATGGGTCTCCAGCCCCAGTCAGGGCAGCGCGGTTACTCGAAGACACCTGTCAGATAGCCCTAGCCTGCTAGGTAGAGACGCCAGGCTGGTATCAGTCCTAGACGGCCCAGTGGCAACAGGAACGTGTCACTAGGGGGCCCAGGCACTGTGGTGAAGGTGGTGGAACAGGGGTGTGCCCAGGGGGAAAGGCAGTGGCCAGTCCATAGAGGCCACTAACTTGAGGCTGAACCTCTCAGTTTATTTGCTTCTAGACAGGTGCTCTTGGTTCTGCTCACCTTGGGAGTGAACGGCTAACGCATTTTGCTGCTGGGTAAACCCTCCCTCAGCCTCCAGTGAACCCTCACACTCTGAAATCCAGGGTTCTCACACTCCATGCCCTATGCAAAGATGTGTGTCGAGCTAAGGTGGAAGGCACACTTGCTCCCTAGCGGGTGGCACTGTGCGGTTGTGCAATGATACGGAAGCCTCTGGGTCCCCACCATCCGACACTCCAGGCTCCACATGCCCTGGCAAAACTAGCGGGAGTGGAAGTGAGGGAGGCCCTGCAAGTCTGTGGAGGTGGGTGCAAGGGGGGCCGGGTGGAGGCGGGCCACAGTGTGGCCACGCGGGGATGGCAGTGGGGGGGGGGGATGCACCTTCCCTGTCCTTGCTGGGCACTTTGAGGTAGGGTCAGTGGGCCGGGCGGGCTTCCCACGGACATGGGGCCTGGGAGGGCTTTTTCTTGCTCCATCTTTTGGTCTGGCGCTTGTTGGAACAACCTAAGCCGAAGTAAAGAGGGTGCTTCTGCGGTGGTAACCAGAGGGCTCGTGGAGCACAACTGCGCCGCGCCGCGCGCTCCGGAACCAACACGCTGGGTGGTGGGCGAGGCGAATCCCCAGGGACGTGGGCGGCCGGACGGTAACGCAAGAGGCATTTCTCCACAATCTACACCCCACACTGCGCGCCTCGGCTGGGGAATGACGAAACCCGGTGTTTACACACTGGGATAAGAAGCAGGCAAGCGGTCAGGGGCGGCCCGCAGCTGCCAGGAAGCCTGACGAGTTCCGCAGAGACGCTGAGGCCCGCGGGGCAGTGGCCCGGTCGCGGGCCGTCCGCCAGCAGACACGCTCCCGCCTGAGCCCCGCTACCGTGACTCCCAGCGTGCGCCGCGCTGGGCGGCCCTGGCTCCCAGGGTGCCGCGCGCGGGGGCGGGGGGAGGGGGACGGACCACGACTCCCAGAATACCCCTCGCGCCCGCGGACTACAAACGGGCGCGCGCCGCCGCGGCCGGCCAGTTAGAGGCTCCCGGAGAGACCAGACCGTGGTCCTCGGGCTGCCCGGAAGGGCGCGCGCTGATTGGCGGCCCGGGCCTGCGCGCGGGCTACGGCGTCCGGCAGGGGGCGGTGGCGGCCGTTGGCCGAGAGTCCGGAGGCGGGGCCGCGGGCCTCGGGCGCTGCGAGCCCGGCGGGCCACGACTCGGCCGGGACGGGGTGCGGGCTGAGGCGATGGGCGACCGCGGCGGCGCGGGCGGCTCCCGGCGCCGGAGGACGGGTTCACGGCCTTCGAGCCAGGGCGGCGGTGGGCCCACGGTGGCGGAAGAGGAGGTGCGGGACGTGGGCGCCGGGGGAGACGCGCCGGCGCCGACTCCGGCCCCGGACAAGGGCGAGGACGGAGACTCCGACGTGGGCAGCGGCCACTGGGATCTGAGGTGACGAGGCGTCTCACCCCTAGCCCCTGCCCGAGACCCTCCCCACATCCCCGGGCGTGACCGCAGCAGCGCGGGCTCCGAGTCGGAGAGCCTGGCTCCCGGACTTTGGCGTGGACAGGTGTGCCCCCCTTGGGCCCCTGCGGGGGAACTGAGGCGTAGGAGTGGAGAGTCACTTGCCAAGGTCACCCACGTGGGGGCCAGAGGGGAGCCGGCGGCAGTCCGGCTTTCAGACCCCCACCCCTCTCTCTACACGTCCTCATGTGGGTCCTTAGGCTCTTCCTCAGGGTAACTCAGGACGCTGACCCCCAGGCCGGCCGGCTTCTGCTACGCACAAGTTTTCTGCGTCTGGAAGAAGGAGCGATCAGGTGGTTTGTAACTGAGGAGGTCTCTCCTGGGGGTTGTGAGGGGTGCCTTGGTGGTAGGAGGTCTCCCATAGGAGGGTGGACCTGCCGGGGAGGCAGCCGGCAGGAGCCTGGGACTGCCCGAGGGTCGGCACAGGGCAGCGTGAGAGTCTTTCTCTTCCTGCAGACCCTCCCGAGAGTCGTCTCGGCGGGGGTCCCTTCCTCCCTTCCTGACACACTCGTGCCTCCGTCACCCAGTGCCTGGCTGGGCTGGGGCCCTGCTTACCTTGTCCGAACAAGTTGGGTCCTGTATTGGGACTCTCAACCCCTGGTTGGGGTACAGGAGAGGGGTTCGAAGTGCCCACAGGTGGGCACCCTGTTTATCTGAAGGTCTGGCGGGAAGGGGTTGGGGGAGGAAACCGGACTGACTGGGAGGACTTGGAAGGACAGGGTGTCGGCTGCCTCCAACCTCCTTCTCCCACTTCTGGCCTTCAGTGTGGCCCGGGTGTCCTCGGGGGCTCTGGCTTTGGGGGCGCCTTTGGGGCTAGAGGTTATCAAGGAGGAAGGGGGCAACTAGGCAGTCTGTTGGCAAGGATTTGCTCTCTCAGTACCCAAGAACGGAGGCTTTCTTCACTGTGCTGAGAGGGTGGGTGTGGCGGCCAGGGGCCTTGCCCTTGTGGTGCTCCCAGTCCACCTGAGAGATAAGATGATGTCAGCACTGAGCAGTGTGAGCAAAGGTCAGGCCCGGAGTCCCTGAAGGCGCTGTGGCGGAGGAGCAGAAGCGAGGAGGGTCGGGGGGCGGGGGGCGGGGGGGGCGGGGAAAGGGGCTTGTTTCCTGCGGGCCTGGGAAGGTGCTGAGGGAGGCTGCAAAGGACCGGAGGGTGCTGGAGTCCCCTCTGCTAAGTGCCGGTCAGGAGGCAGGGGCGTGGCTAGCATGCTCTCCTCCAGGGGTGGCAGGAGTTGGTGTCCTTTTGTGTAAGATGGGGAGTGCTGACTCTGGGCCAAGTTGCCACTCTGGGATGGGCAGTCACTCCCCTGCTCTGCCAGGGCCAGCTGTCCAGAAGCCTCTCCCATGCCCCTGAGAGCTGGGCTGAGCAAGTGGCAGCCCCGTCTGCCAGGCCTGGAAGTCTGGGCTCCCTGGGAAGAGGAGCGGTAGATGGCAGGGGTGGGCCTGCCCAGGGCTGGGGAGGGAGCTGGCAAGGACGGTCCTCTCCTGGTCTCCAGGTCTCCAGGTCGTGCAGGCTGTGTGTGCTTGTTTCTCAAAGGCCGATGACCCAGGGCCCAGAGGGCCGCCAGGGTCAGAGCTTGCTCTGGCTGCCCTCCTGGGATTTGGCTCCTACTCATCTCCTTGTCAGCCTCCTCTCAATTGTCTCCCCTCCTTTCTGCTTATTGCCTTTCCCTCCCTATTCCTCCTTGCTCCCTGGGCTCTAGGCCTCCTCCCCTCCCTGCACTTCCTGCTCGCCTTGGCCTGGGCAGGTGGGTCACGCTCTGGGTGTGAACTCATTTCTTCCGGGCCATGGCCAGGTGTGGCTCTGGGGCAGGAAGGAGAGGGCACCCCACACACTGCCCGTGCCATCTGGCTCTCTGCTCATGGACACTCCCAGCAGGGCCTTCTAGTCTCAGGGCTCTCCCAGGGTGTTTGTTCCTGGGTTGCCCTCTGTTTCTTCCTTCCCACTGGGGTCTTCCCAGATGCAGAGCCTGCCTCCTTACCTTGTACCCCAGGGCTCAGCCCCGAGGCCCGGTGAAGGAAGTGCTGAGGAAGTGGCAGCTGGGAGGAGAGCTGGCAGCCTGCCCCCTCCTGGCTCCCCTTGGTCCTGGAATTGGACCACGTGGTCCCCAGTTGTGATCCACACTTGAGGGCTGTGCCCCTGGGGAAGCTTTGAACTTTGGCCAGGCTTAGTTTTCCTTTGCACCTACCTCCCAAAGTTGATGTGAGAGTTGAGTGAGATGATACACGTGATGAGTTATAATGGCCCTGGGGAGCAGGTGTGGGACCGCTGGAAGGCACAGAGGTGTGGGTGGCCCTGGTAGTAGGGGAGAGGGTGACAAAGATAGCTCTGGAGACTGTGGCCATATCCTGCCTGCCTGCCCTCTGGCCCACTGCTGCTGAGGGCACCGGCAAGGCTGGGCCTTATGGGTTTTGGTGGGTGGTGGGCTTCCTTCCTTGGGTCTCTGATGTGCGTGGAAATGGGGTTGCCTGGGGCAGGGGGATGGTCGGGAGCCCTGTGGGGGGACCTAGGGAGTGGGTGTGGGCAGGTTGGGAAGGCCTTGAGAGCCTGACACAGGAATCTGAAAAAGCTTTTATAATATCATTTGGTGTCAGATTTGGAAAACAATACCTGTTTCCACCCCTGTTTCCATCTTAGAGATTGCTGAAAATAAAGCCGGCATGGTCTCCTTGGTGGCCCGAAGCGGGCAAGGGGTCACACTGTTGTGAAACGTTGTGCAGATGGGGGTGGCAGGTTGTGGCACCAGGGCCTCTGGGGCACTTCCAGTGAAAGTGGACAGATTCAAACTTGGCGGAAGGGCTGGGGAGGCCCCTGTCTAGTGGACAGGCCCAGAGATTGTCCCCTCCGGGGAGTGAGGCCCTGGACCTGTGCTGGCCTCACAGGAAAGCGAGTGCAGAGACTCGGGGAGAAGAGGGCCCCTGGTGGCCTCACCGCCAGGCCCAGGACAGACTGGGAAGCTGGATGCAAGGAGGTCAGACATGGGCCAGGTGCGGTACAGACCTTGCCACTGCCCTCGCTAAAGAGTGCTGAGTGGCATCTCAGCCTTTCCAGTCCCTCACTTCCTGTGTGGCGCTGTCTAGGTGTTGACCCCGACCAAAGGAAGGCTTGCCACTGAGGTGGGGTCGGCACTGAGAGGACATCTGTGCTGTCGTGACTCTGGTGTGTACGCCTGAGCCCACTTTTCCTACCTGGGTGTCTCAAGAGGTGGAGATGTGTGTCCCTGGCCTCATGTCTTACAAAACCGGAGGCCTTGCTCAATGTTGTGTGGGGCTTCCTGGTGGCACGGCAGCTGGGGTGGGGTGGGGCCGCAAACCGAGAGAGCTGGGAGCTGGGTCTGGGCCTTGCCCCAGCCGTGCTGTGGCCCTTCCTCTACCTCTGTGTCACCCGGAGGACCAGGCAGGGATGTGAGAGTCTGCTTATGTGTCCCCGACCTCAGCAGTAGGTGGGAACTCTCATGGGTGGGCACTGAAGTTGCCTTTTCCTGCTTCTGGGGGAGACCTCTCTGCCCTTAGGCATCTGACACCTGGGTGGGCTCCTCTCGCCCCCCTCGCTCTGGGCAGGAACACAGCGCTCATCCTGTGGCCGAGCTGGGACAGGTTATGATTTTTTAGAAACCATTGGAGGCTACGTGAATGTATGAGGGTTGGGCCTCTGACCCCGGGAAGGTGCGTGTAAGTCCAGGTGCTCAGCTGGCCCTTGGCCTGGATCCCTGTGCAGACTCAAAGCTGTGTAGGCCAAACGGAGGAGGAGGTTGTCTGAGGTCGGGTGGGGGTGGGGGGGGGTCCCTCAGGGTGCTGGGTGGTAGGATAGGCTGACTCAGTGAGGCCCTCGCTTCTGCACAGCATTGCAGGTGGGCCTATAGATCCCTGGAGTGGACTCTTCCTGTGGGCCCATCACCACTCTGTAGCCAGCGTTCATGGTGGCAGCCAGAGGCCTCTGGGGAGTGAGGCCAGGCTCTTGGCCTGGGGTGCTCCAGCTGCACGTAGCCCTGGACTGGGCAGGGCCAGCTGTGCTGTTCTCGCTTGGGGCGTGACCCTGCCCACTGCCTGGGAGGCCAGGCTTCTGGTGGCCCTGAGAGCTCGTCCCTGCCTGGCTCTCCCGTGATTGTAGATGGGGAGTGGGATGTGTGGGCAGAAGAGAGGGCTGGGTGGGGCACGGACCACCCTCCTGGGCCAGGATGGGTGAGAGCCGCTCAGGGGAAGGGGCTGGGGTCTGCCCTGCCCCGGGCCCTGAGGTTGGCTCCTGAGGGGCTGAACTTGGCTGGGCTCTTGGGCCCTGACCTGCCCTTGGACTTGGAGGAGTGAGCCCGCTTTTGGTCCTGCCCAGGGTTCTCATGGCCCAGGGTGCTCTGCTGGTGCCTACTTATGAGGGTGTGTCTCCTGCCCTACCAGGTGCCACCGCCTGCAAGATTCTTTGTTCAGCTCTGACAGTGGCTTTAGCAACTATCGTGGGATCCTGAATTGGTGTGTGGTGATGCTGGTGAGTAGGATGGTGTCAGAGTAGGTGTCCCTGTGGCCAGGGCTCCGTTCGGGGCTGACCTTTGCCTGGGTACCAGCTCTGCCCTCTGGGGGAAAGGGGCCAGAGCTTATGTGGCTGGGTTGTGTGGGGCTCTGGGCTGGTGGGGGGAAAGTTATGGTGATGGTCCCTGCATCGGCCACACACGCAACTCTCGTCCCTGTTGAATCCCAGGAATAGCACATGTGAGTGGTCTTGGGGGTCCAAAAAAGAGTTTCTTCTGCTGTTCTGAATGGCCCTTGTGGGCGTGGAACCCCTGGCAGGCCTGGCCTGGCGGGGAGCAGGGTTTAGCGGATGGCTCTTGGGCTTAGTCTGGCAGCCCCAAGCCCCGACTCTGAGGGCACCTGGCCTCTCTCCCTCAACCTTTGTCCTAGGTGCCCCCACGAAGGGATTAGACAGAGCTCTTGCCTCCACCTCACCGTGTGGCCTGGCTGTGGCCCCTGCCTCTGGGGCCCGGTTCCCGCTGGCACCTTGTGGGGGTGGGGCCAGCAGCCCTGGCCCAGAAACAGCTAGAGCCCAGGGCTCAAAGGGGCAAGCCCACAGGGTGGGGCAGGGGGCAAGCTCCTGTCTGGGTCCAGCCCCCACCACTCAGACTGATGTGGCCAGAGGCCTTTGACCCTTGCCCCGACATGACGGCCTCGGGTACGGCTCCGGTGGTTACCCATGTGGAAGGGGCTCCAGGCACACCCACGCCCTCCCTGCCGGTGGCCCGAGAAGGCTCTCCAGGGAGCTGTGGGGGGCAACACAGTCTGGTGGGTGGGAAGCTGGCTAGGCAAGGGGATGGTGGGTCAAACGCCTGCCTGACGTCATCTCAGGAGGTGTTGTGTCCTTGGCCTCTGGAGGCCATGCTTGGGCTGGGTTTGTACTGGCAGCCTGAGCAGCAACCTGTGTTCCCTGCAGCCCTTGGGCCTGCCTGGCCCTTTGGCGCAGACCCAAAACCTTTCCCCTGCTTCCGGTGCCTGGCGCAGACCCAAAAACTTTCCCCTGCTTCCGGTGCCTCCACTGCCCCCTTGCTGAAGGAGATCGTGTCCCATGTTTAGGCTGCTTGCTGCGTCCCTCCGTGGCCTGGGCCTTGAGGTGAGCGCTGCCCGTTAGCAGCTCTGGCTCCTGCCTGCCGTGGGCTCTCAGGACAGGCCACTACCAGGTGTGATGGCAGCACATCTGTGCCTGGCAGGAGGTTGGCAGGTCAGGCGGGTGGCTCGGGAGGGCAGGACCCCCGTCCCTGTTTGTCATCTCTGTGCGAAGTCCTTACCTGGCAGTCAGGGGACCCATGAGTGTCCCCTTGCCGGCATCACTTTTCCACAGGACCTACCATGAGCCCTGGTCAGGGCCTGAGCTTGGGGCATTTGGCAGGGTGTGTGTGTTGTGGGTGGAGGAGGAGACCCGGGTGCCTGCAGAGGGAAGCCGCTCCCCAGCCCCAGGCTGGAGCCAGGAGCCCAGCTTGAGGGGGTTTCTGCCCTTGGAAGCTGCTCTGGGGCCACGTGTCCAGGCTTGGATGCTACAGGGATAGCGGGAGAAGGGCAGGGGCCCAAGCACCAAGTGGCACTCCAGGCCTGGCTGCTGAGCCCCTTAGAACTCTGGTCCGCTGCTTCTCCCCACTCCCCAGGGTGTGGGCACCCCTGGTGTGGCACCTGCCGCTCACCCAGGCACTGCAAGTTTTCGGTGAGGCACTGCAAGGACATTCTTGGGCAGGCTTGGGCCTTGGGGCCGTCACCAACTCAGTGGGACAGATGAGGGCTGCTAGGCGTCAGGTCATTTTGCACCACTGCAGACGCCAGTATCGTGTCTTGGGTGATGGGGGCAATGGCAAGACTTGCTGTCCCTGCACCAGTGTGGGGTGAGGTGGGTGGTAAGTCTCAGCGTTGGCGTGGAGGTCAGACAGGGCTTGCGTCCTGGGTTTGCAGGTGCGGGTTGCCATCCGGACCCAGGGCTCCTGTCGCTATAGGTCCTGGGACGAGCTGGGGTGGGTGCCCTGTGGCCAAGGCTCATGGGGCTGTGCCCTTCCTCTCTCTTGCAGATCTTGAGCAATGCACGGTTATTTTTAGAAAACCTCATCAAGTGAGTGTCTTCCCCAGGGCCCCTACCCTGCCCCTGAGGCCTCTCCCCACCTGCTCAGGCCCTCATCCCCACCCCCCACCCCCATCCCCAGGTATGGCATCTTGGTGGACCCCATCCAGGTGGTGTCTCTGTTCCTGAAGGACCCCTACAGCTGGCCTGCCCTGTGCCTAGTTATTGGTGAGCTGGGAGCCAGGGAGGGCTTCGGGTGGGGACAGGCCTTGACCTGGGCCTGAATCGCCCCATGGCACTTCCATCCTCAGTGGCCAATGTCTTTGCTGTGGCTGCATTCCAGGTGGAGAAGCGCCTGGCAGTGGTAAGCAGTGCCTTCGTGTCCCCTGCCCTGCCTAGAGGTCTGCTCTCCTCATTAGGCCTGTGTTTCAGGCTGTGTGTAGCTTCCCTGGGAGGGCCTGTGCCCCAGGCCTGGCAGCCCTTCCCCAGGAAGTGGGGGCTCTGGCTGAGCACGCTGCCCCCGCCCCCCCCCCCCCAGGGTGCCTTGACGGAACAGGCAGGGTTGCTGCTGCACGTGGTCAACCTGGCCACCATTCTCTGCTTCCCGGCTGCTGTGGCCTTGCTGCTTGAGTCCATCACTCCAGGTGTGCCCCTTCCCTCATCCCACCCGTTCCAACCTGTCTTGGGCCCGCAGGAGAGACCCAGGTCAACCACAGGGGCTGTGCCCGTGGCCGTGGCTCTCCCGCGGGTGGTGTGGGGGGGGCTGTGGCCTGAGCCTGCCTCTCCCGCAGTGGGCTCCGTGCTGGCTCTGATGGTGTACACCATCCTCTTCCTCAAGCTCGTCTCCTACCGGGACGTCAACCTGTGGTGCCGAGAGCGAAAAGCCAAGGCCAAAGCCAAGTCTGGTGAGGGGCTGCCTGGGGCTGGGGCCTTGGAGCCTGTGCCACCTGCCACGGGGCCAGACCTGGGCAGCAGCGAGGCCTCACGTGCCATCCCCCCACCCCACCCCCCCCCCCCGCCCCAACTTGCTTGTAGCTTCTGCAGGTAAGAAGGCCAACGGGGGAGCGGCCCCGTGCACCGTGAGCTACCCAGACAACCTGACCTACCGTGGTGAGGACCCTTCCCGGGGTGTGGCTAGAGGGCAGCCAGGGAGGGATAGCACGGAGCAGGCCCCCTAGCCCCACCCTGCCATTCCAGATCTGTACTACTTCCTCTTTGCTCCTACTCTGTGCTACGAGCTCAACTTTCCCCGTTCTCCCCGCATCCGGAAGCGCTTCCTGCTGCGGCGGCTCCTTGAGATGGTGAGGATAGAGGCGGGCGGTGGTGCCTCGAGGGGTTGGGGTCTGCTGGCTGCTGGGGGACTCAGCCTGCTGCTCTGCTTCTTCCCTCAGCTGTTCTTGACTCAGCTGCAGGTGGGGCTGATCCAGCAGGTATGCGGGGCCGGGCGGGGCCGGGCGGGCCGGGCCGGACGGGCCGGACGGGCCGGAGCGGGAGCTCAGGGTAGCCAGGGGGCTGACGGTGTGCCCTCTTTTGCAGTGGATGGTCCCCACCATCCAGAACTCCATGAAGCCTTTCAAGGTGAGGGGTCAGGCTCTCCTGTGGTGGGGTGGGGGATGACGGGTCGGGGCGGGGCTGCGGCTCGGGGAGCCAGCTCAGCTCTGTCTCTGCAGGATATGGATTATTCACGCATCGTTGAGCGCCTGCTGAAGCTGGCGGTGAGCCACAGGGCTGGGTAGAGTGGGGCACGAGTGAGCCGGCGGGCGGGGTGTTCTGGAACCTGGCACCTGCCTCCCCCCAACCACAGGTCCCCAACCACCTCATCTGGCTCATCTTCTTCTACTGGTTCTTCCACTCGTGCATGAACGCCGTGGCTGAGCTCATGCAGTTTGGAGACCGGGAGTTCTACCGGGACTGGTGGTGGGTGGCCTTGGGCGTGGGGCTGGGGGCTGGGCTGGGCCACGGTGCCAGCTGGTCACTCACTGCCGCTGTCTGTTCCTAGGAACTCTGAGTCCGTCACTTACTTCTGGCAGAACTGGAACATCCCTGTGCACAAGTGGTGCCTCAGGTGGGCATGGGCAGGAATGTGCCTGGTGGGTGTGCAGTTTCGTGTGGTCCCGGACACCCATCCCACGGCCCCCTCCCTCCACAGGCACTTCTACAAGCCCATGCTTCGACGGGGCAGCAGCAAGTGGGTAGCCAGGATGGGGGTGTTCTTTGCCTCGGCCTTCTTCCATGAGGTCAGTGCTCTGCAGGCATCATGGCCTCACCTTAGGGTGGGTGGGGTGTGTGTGTGTGTGGCCCGAAGTGGCAGCTGATCCTTTCGCTCCCCCCGTAGTACCTGGTGAGCATCCCCCTGCACATGTTCCGCCTCTGGGCCTTCACAGGCATGATGGCTCAGGTGAGCATTCCCTCTGCAGCCACCCTCTCCCGCTGCCCCGGGAGCCGCCAGCCCTGTCTGTGGCCACTACGGCCCACTGACTGTGGCCCCGTGTCCCCAGATACCCCTGGCATGGATAGTGAGCCGCTTCTTCCAGGGAAACTACGGCAACGCAGCTGTGTGGCTGACGCTCATCATTGGGCAGCCAGTGGCCGTGCTCATGTACGTCCACGACTACTACGTGCTCAACTACGAGGCCCCGGTGGTCGGGGCCTGAGCTGCTCCACAGCAGGTCCTCGCTGCCGATAGCCAGGGCCCGTCGCCCACCTGCGTGCTAGGGAGGGGGCTCGGCTGTCCACTGCCTCCTCCCAGCCACACCCCCTCCCCCGGAAGGCCTCTCTGCCCTCATGGGGCTCCTTCCTGCCCTGCTCAGGGATGGCAGACCAGGCACAGGCCAGCAGCGCTGGTGGAAAGTGCCAGTGCCCCAGGAATCCGTGTGATCCTGCCCAGGGGTCCGAGGAACTCAATAAAGTACTGTCCAGAGTGGCTGCCCTCAACCTGCTGGGGTCGTGGGGGTGCTAGTTGTGCTCTCGGGAGGGGGAGCTGGGTCCCACTGGCCTTACTGGTGCCCACGCCCATGTCTCCTGGGGTGCTGTGTCCTGGAACACCGCTGGGCAGGGCACCATGGTGATGTTGAGGCTGGGGATGGGGGCCAGGTATTGGTGGTCAGGCAGATTCCTCCTCCCGGCACACAGCTCATCACAGGTGGCAACTCCCATTTGCCTAACAAGGCTCAGCGGAGGTGACACTCCCTGACCTTGTCACCGCCCTTGTTAACCTTGCGTGCGAGCTTGTGGGGGGTGGTGGTTACCTCAGAGCTCCGTGGTCCCTGTGATAGGGCCTCAGAAGAGGCTGACCAAGGACTTCCCGGCAGCAGACCTTGGTTCGGGGTCGTGGCTGGAGACTGGGGTGTGTAAGAGGGTCAAGAGTCAGGACCAACCAGGGGGCTGGCAGAGTTGCATGTCGAATGCAGTTCTCAGACAAGGCCATGGAGCTCACAGAGGCTGAGTCAACGGACCCTTGGGGAGCTGCTGCGGCCCCTAGGGTGGCCACGTGCTGGGGTGCCCACCGGGGACAGATGCAGAGCCTCGGGGACTCTTGCCTCTTGGAGGAGGCAGGTGGCCTGGCCCAAGCCTTGACCTGGGTCTCCCTCATGAGCACACGCATCCGTGGAGATGCTTCAACACCAGCTCTCTGCACCTCCTGGGTGCCGTTGGCCTGAGGCCTGCCCCTTCTCCGTACTGGAAACCCCAAGGCCCTGTCGGGTCAGATGTGCCCTGACTCACAGATGTGGCCTGATAAGACAGGGGTCTTCAGGAGGTGTCTGGGCGGCCGCCTCAAGACCTGTGCTGCCCCTGCCCCACCCAGCACCTGTTCAACTCCACATCCTCCTTCCCTTTGGCTATAGTGGAGTTGCCACGGTGGGGATGGGGGATGGGGAAGGCTCCCTTGGGGGGCGGGGAGGGGTTCCTTTTTGGATCCCAGGGTGGAGGCAGTGTCTCCCTGGCCCCTGCTGAGGACGGTGAGCAGGGAGTGAACTCCTGGGGGCACAGATCATCAGGCAGGCTGCTCTGGCCTGTCACCTCCCCACCCCTCGGCACCCAACCCTTCCCCCCAAACCAGCCCAGTGCCCTGAGAATGCATGGAAAACGGGGTGCCTCTGCCGAGAAGATGTGCACAGCCTGCCTGTCTGTCCATGCCTCACCCGGTCCCATGTGGGGAGGCCTTGGGCAGGGCATTCCTGTGGGTCTGTCCCACCACCCCCTCCCTCATCCTTTAATAAAGAATCCTGAGCACACATGGGTCCTGTGGAGTCAGGCGCACACGGCTACGCCCTGGACATCTACCTTCTCTCCGAGGAGACCATCACGGCACAGACTTCCAGCCCCCTTCTGAGAACCCCCGCCCTGGGGCCCTCCCCCCCCCACCCCCCGGGGGCGGGTGGCAGGAGGAAACAGACGCAGGAGGCCACCATGTAGAGCCTGTCGTTTATAGGTCTCTGCCGGTCTCGTCCGTCTGTCTGTCCGTGTATGTGTTTCTCTCTACTGAAGGGGCAAGGGGAACTCTCATGTAAAAATCCAAAATACAATCCTGCCTGGGAACGGCCACAGCGAGGGGCAGTCCAAGCGTGGCTGTAAGGCCTCGAGCTGCCACGGCACACAGGGCTGGGGCCCTCGCTGCTGAGCAGGCTCCACGCCCAGCCTTCGCCCTGGGGCCTCTAGGAGACAGTGGGGTCCTTGGCTTTGGGGGGTTCAGAGCCCGTCAGCAGGGAGATGGTGGGGTCATCTGCGTAGTCGTCCCCCTCCGAGAAGTAGGAACCCTCCCCCAGCTCGAAGAGCACGGGCAGGTCGCTGCTTCCCATGTCCACGGAGCCCGGGTCCACCAAGAACAGGGGTTGCGCCGTGTAGTGCACCAGCTGCTTCCCTGAGGGTGGGGGCTGGGTCAGGGCACTGGCGGGTGGGGACACTGGGCTGGGGCAGGGCAGGGGCTCAGGGCTTGGCTCACCTGAGTCAGGGCTGCTGTTCTCTGCCTCAAGGGGCCTGGGGGGCTCCTGGGGAGAGAGGAGCTCCTGGATCTGCCAGGGCAGGAGGGGGCAGAGTGAAGGTTCCTGCTCCCTGCCCGCCCCCCTCCCCCCCGCCCCCCCCTGCCCCGCCCCGCCTACGCACGCTGGCCAGGCTGCTGTCAAGGTCGGGCAGGCTCATGTCGGGCACTGTCACTGAGGGGCTGAACAGCTGCAGGGAAGGGAGGGCGGTCAGGCTGCGCCCGTGAGCTGTGAGCAGGGTGGGGGTAGGGAGGCACTCACGTCCAGCAGGGCGCTAGTGTCCACACTGAAGCCGTGGCTTGTCAGCATGGTCTGCAGGTTGTCCAGATTGGAGTCCATGGCGTCCAAGTGGTCACTGAGCTCGGTCCTAGCCAGAATGAGGAGGGCAGGTAAAGTGGAGCCCTAGGCACCCCCAGCCAGGTGCCCTCCTGCTGGTGATCACAGCCACCAGACAGAGAGGGGCTGTCCTCAGCTATACCCCCACCCCACTTGGGCTCACGGGAAGCCCTCCGAGGCGGGGCCCCATCGCACACCTGGTGTGGGCCTGGGGGGAATGTGTGTGGGAAAGGGCCAGGGTGCTTGGTCACTGGGGCGAGAGCAGCTCAGGCTGTGCCAGCCGGTCCTGTCGCTGTGAGGCCCAGTAAGGCCTCTGGCAGCACTAAATGGCTGAGCCAAAATGACAGGGGGGCTCAGGATGGGCTGGGGGCGGTTTTCAGGCTCGGCAAGGTCTTATCTCTACGTTGGAAGACAGCAGGGATGGGGAGAGGGAGCTGCGGGCAGGGTATGGAGGGCTGGTCTCTGGTGCATGCCGGGAAAGAGACCTGGGTCTGGAGGCTGTGGGCGAGAAGGCCCTGGGCCACCTGGTGGACCTGTGCCATTGGACAGGTGGCCAGGCTGGCTCTGGGAGGTGTCCACAGGGCCCTGCCCCAACCTGAGAGGAAGCCAGTCAGCACGGCAGCCAGGAGCCTGGCTGCACCAGTGGCAGTGCCAGGCGGGGAGGCCCATCTCTGTCGGTCAGTGAGCTGGGGCACTGGCTTGGGCCCCAGAGCCTGGGGTGGGGGGGCTGCTCCCTGCTGCACAGGGCCCGGGACGCCCGTTCACCAGGCAGGGCCAAGTGCTCATGGCCAGGCCAGGGTCTGGTCCGAAGCTGGGGAGGGGCCTGAGCTCTGGCGGAGCCCTCCTCCCTCCCCAGTGGGGACGGCGCTAACCCTGGCTGGACTCGGCCATGCAGAGAGGAGGGGCAGGGGAAGAGGCGGGCGACCCCAGACATCTGTGGAGCGCGAGCCAAACTGCAAGATACAAAGACAAGAGCCCCCCGATTGCAGGTGGGGGCCAGGTGGACTCCGTGCCCCCCGCCCTTGCTTGCCTGGCCTCTGGGGCAAGCCCTCTGCTGGGCAGGACAGATGCAGTGGCCTGTCGCAGGAAGGGGTGACAGCAGCGGCCAGAGCGGCTCAGAAAGCAGGTGCGACAGACCCGCAAGGCTGCACACCCTTGGCTCCTGAGGCCCTGGGGATGTGGGACAACGGGCTCTGAGCTCAGGGCCAGGTCTGCTGGCTCACCCCCCGGCGCCCCTGCGCCCACAGCCTGACGACTGCCCCACACCAGCCCTCCAGGACAGCGCTAGCTAGAGGCCCAGACGTGCTTCCTGAGGCTGTGGCGGAGGCGGGTGGGGCGGCACTCACTTGTCCAGGCAGGCTACGCTGAGGCACTTCTCAGGGGCCGAGGCAGGTGGGGGCGAGGGTGAGGGGCGACGGCCCCCCGCGTCCGTGAGGGGTGTGGCCGGGGCGGCAGGGGCAGGCTCGCTTTCCCGCAGGATGGAGTCAATGAGGGCGGTCGGGGACAGGGGTATCTCCACAACAGAGGACGGGTGTCCAGGACTGGCCTCCTCCACCCGGGGGCTCCGAGGAGGACTCGGGGGCTCCTCCTTGACGCGTACCAGGGGGCTGCTGGACACTGGCCTGCACGTCGGGGGACACACACGTCAGCAGCTGCCGCCTCTGCGGGCCCACCCTTCTCCTGACGGTTGGGTGACGTGGCCCCCACCTCTCATCTACGCTTCCGCCTGGGGAGGCCAAAGGGCTGCCGGGGGCCAGCTCGGTGATGTCGGAGATGATGGGTCCGGAGTTGGTGACGGTGTCTGGGGAGTAGAGGCTGGAGCTGCTGTAGGCCGGGGAGGGAGCCTGCCATCAAAGGGAGGTGACCTGTGTGGCAGGCGCTGCAGCACGTGCCTGCCCCGCCCAGGCCAGTCCTGCCGCGCCCCGCCCGGCGCTCACCGAGTAGGGGCCCGAGCCATGGATGTGCTCCAGGGAGTATTGGCGGCCGTACTTGGGCATGGAATGTGCCGCACTGCTGTCGTTCAGCATCAGGGGGCTGCGGGGGGGGGGGGGGGGGGGGGCCGGTAAGGGTTGGGCTTAGGTGGCTCCCCGAGACCTCAGGGCCACCCGGGCCTCAGCCAGGGGGAGACAGGGTGGCCCTGGGCCCCGTGCTGGGGATGGGCACCCCCTGTGCCTCACATCTTTCTCTTCACCCCCAGGATCCGGTTGGACTGCACCAGCGAGATGAGGAACTGGATGAGCTGCGGGCAGAAGGGCACAGTTAGCCTGGCCCTGCGAGGGGCCCGCCAGGCTCCCCCCAGGCCCGCTGCACACCTTGTTGACGACTTTCTGCTGCTGGGCGTGCTTCTGCCGCAGGCTGGCCACTTCCCGCCACAGGGCCTCGTTCTCGCTGTAACACAGTGGGCGTGGTCAGCAGTGCCGGGGGCCCTCCACAGAACCCCCCCCCTCCCGCCCCGTCCCGCCCTGGGCAGGCACGGGGTCTGGGGTGCGGCGGTAACAGGGCTGGGGGCAGACCGCCAGGGAGGACACGCAGGGGTGTGTCAGTTGTGGGGGCGGGGGCAGAGCACAGGACTGGGTGTGTTGGGTGGACCCCAGGGTCCTGGCTGAGACCTCCTGGACACCCTTGAGTGTTGCCCCCCCCCCCGCCGTCCCTCTGAGCCATCTCTGCCCCACCTGAACCTGAGGAGAGGAGGGAAGGCCAGGGGTACAGAGAAGCATATGGCAGCTATCCTATGCCCGTCCTATGTCACTAGGTCTGGGTGAGCAGGGCTGTGAGCAGCCTGGCCCTTCTGATGGGCCCCCAAGTGTCTTACTGACATGGAATTGCCCCTCTTGGCCTCGACCTGCAAGGCACCCATGTCCCGGGAGGCCAAGTTCACCTGGCCCCACACCCAGATGTCCTATAGCCAGAGGCTTCTGCCAGCCCCAAATGTGGAGAGCGAGCCCAGGAGCCTCTTCCAGGACTTGGGGGTCGTGAGGACCTGCCCCCCGAGAGGCTTTCGGGCCACACCGAGCTGAGGACAGCCACCCCAGGCTGCGGTTCCTGAGGTCCCCGGGGCCCCCAAGTGCATAGAAGGCGGCCCAGGCCGGCCCTGTTAGGGGTCCTGGTTGAGGAGGGGAGCACAGGGCCGGTTACTGGTGGCCAAACGTGCCCCAGCGGCAGTGGGGGCCAGTGGGAGCGTTGGCGCTGTGGGGGCGGTGAAGACCGGCCACCCCGGCCTGTGGAGTGCACACTCGGGACGCGGCGTGAGGAGCCGAAAGGGGAGGCAGGTGCCAGGAGCCCAGCTCTGCCCGTTGGGGCGGGAACTGGGTTAGACCCTGTCTCTCAGGGCGCCCGCGCAAGTCCAAATGTAATTCTGTGCTTGGGAGAAGCCTAGAGCGTCCCCGTCTCGGACTGAAGGAGGCGGGGCTGGTGGGAAGGGGCCCCCGGAGGGGGTGGCCGGTTCCCAGGCCTGCACCTCTCCTGTCTGCTCTTTCCTCGGCCTGCCTCCCACGGGTCCCCTCGTCCTGCCGCGTCCCCTGCCAGGCGCCCCCCGCACGTGCCGTGTGGAACCTACTGCTTCATGGCCAGGAGTTTGGAGTCCATGCTCTCCTGCTTCCCCTTCATGAGCTGGACGTCAGTCAGCAGCTTGGTGACGCTGTCTTGGCGGATCTTTACGTCCTCATTCTTCAGGGTGGATACCTGGGACCCCGGTGGGGGCGGGGGGGGGACGGGGAAACAGTTACTGAGATGCCCACTCCCCCGGGGGGAAGAGGGGAGGGCCCGGGATGCCGCAGAAGGGCCAAGGGGCCGGCAGTCTGGAGAGGGGCCTTCAACGGGGGGAACGGCCAAGGGGAGTCCCAGATGGACAAGCAGGGAGGAGAGGGCCCATCAGGGGGAGGGCTCAGGGCAGCCAGGCCAGCAGCCGACTGCCCCTAGCAGTCGTAGGTCCAGCAGGACAGCAAGTAGCCGCTGCTCCCTCTCACAGTCTGGAGGAAGGCCTGAGGAGGCAGAGACAGGGAGGCGGACTACTCACGCTGGTCACTTTCCTCTTGATGTTCTCAAGGAGCTGCTCCTGGCCACGCAGGAAGCACGGGTGCTGGAACTCAGTGTCGTCCCTCTCTGGCTTGACCAGGCCACCCTGCTCAATGTGGACCACCTTCCGGAAGCCGTCTGCACATGACGGGGTGGAGCGGCTCTGCCTCAGGGCCGGGCACCGCCCCACCGAGGGACAAAGGGAGGGGTCCGGGAGGAGGGCCATGCCTGGCACGGCTCTGGTCACACCACTGCCTGCGGCAGCTGGGTGGTCTCGGTCTAAGGGAGACCCCGTACCCCAGACGACAAGCCCTCGCCAGCGTGCGTGCCCGTGTCTGGCTGGGACTTCAGAGACTCTTCCCTGAGACTCTGCTCCCCTGGGAAGAGGCGCCCTGGCCGCGGGCCCCCCAGATGCGCCAGGCTCTGCATCATGCCCCGCCCCACACGCCCAGATAGCAGGGTACTCACACATGTTGAGCTGCCGCACGAAGCTGGCCATATTGTTGTGCTTGAAGTACTTGGGCAGCACCTCCTTGGCAAACTGGCCCTGGTCGAACACGTGGAAGCTGTTCCCGCTCTGCTGGGAGGCAGGCGGCAGAGTCACACGCGGCCCACGAGGCACAAGTCCCCAGATGTGCCCGGTCCCTCCGCTCCTGCGTGTGCCCTGCTGGAGGCCCGGGACTGGGTGACGGAAGCCACACGGCCAGAGAGATGACGGGACCTCATCGCAGCCAGGAAGCCCTGCCCCGGGGCTCCAGAAGTTGCCTGAAACACGCGGCACCTCACGCCCAGTCTTTAGGGGACCTCGTTTTTGCTTTAATCAGATTTCCCCCAGGAACAACCAAGACCCCAAGGTGAGGCAGCCAAGAAAATGGGAGGAAAACACACAGTTGTATTCAGAAATGCAACCTCGTTCTTCTTTCGGCATCTGAGGCGGGAAAAAGAGGTTGTGAAACAGTCACTGCGTTACTCATTTTCTATCCCCTCATTTTTTAAAAACACACATTTTTAAAATTTTTATTTATTTTTGAGAGAGAGAGAAAAAAGGGGGTGAGTGGGGGAGGGGGAGAGAGAGAATCCCAAGCAGGCTCCGCACTGTCAGCGCAGGGCCTGACACGGGCCTCGAACCCACGAACCTGAGCCGAAACCATGAGTCAGATGCTCAATCGGCCGAGGCACCGGTCACCCCCATCTTCTTTCTGACCTCAATCCGGAAGCTACCAGGAAGGTTGGCAAGGCCAGCCTCTGCTGGAAGGGCCTTGGGGTGTGGGGCAGGGTCCTGGAGCAGGGCCGGAGAGTGGTGAGAGGAGGAGGGGGTGGGGGCTGACAGGACATGCTACCCTTGAGTCCGCCAGGGACACTGGGCACGGCTTCCCCCATCGAAGAAGGGGCTAAAGGTAAGGAGAGAGAGAAGCCAGAGGAACCCTGGTGGTAGGCAAAAGCTAGAGCCTTGTGTGTCCACACACGTGCGTGCATGTGAAAATGAACCCAGATATAAGCATGTGAAGGGGTGGAGAAGGTGGAGAAAGGGCCTCTGAAAAGTCTTCTCCTCCAAAGAAGCAGTAAGAAAACCGGCCAAAACGTTACAGTACGCTTTTTCAGAACTCTGAAAATCAACAGCAACGTGGGAAGCCTTTATTCAAGAAAAATGATTCTCCTGCAGTAAGATCAGTGAGCTTTGTGGTATTTTGACTTGCCCTGTTCCCGCTTCCCCTCCTGTAGCCCCATTCCCAGAGAATTACTCTCGGACCAGTCACACAGCTCCCTGGGAGCTTCCACTTGTAAAGCTGTCTTTGCTTGATTTGACCCAAAGCTCTCCCAGTACAAAAAGCCTTTTCCTTAGGGATGTTTGTTGATGACATCAAAAGAGGATTTCAAAACTTTGTGGTTGCTTCAGGCAGAGGATAACAGGGCAAAAAACAGGCTAGCTAGAAAACCTCAAAAGGAAGAGCTAGGGAATGAGACCTCGAGAGGGGTTTTGAAAAGCTCCAAAACATTCCTGGGCATCCGGAAGTCACATGCATGTGTAGGGCTGTGTGGACAATCAGGGAAGACCTGACGTGGCCCTAGGCGCGCACCTCTGGCTGACTCGGAGGCTCTGCACAAGCAGGAAGCAGAGGACAAAGCAGAGGCGTCACCTACCTGGGCTGTGTGCCGAATGCAATAAATCCCCCAACACCTACACGGGGTCCCCCGGCAAAGAACAGGACATTTATTGGTTCCAGGAGGCAAGGGAAATTTCTGTTCCCTTGACTAGCTCACTACTAAGCTAGCCAAGCAGACTTCAGTGGTCACGAACAACAAAAGACCATAAGTCATCCAGAATTCGTTCAGAAAAGTCACTAAAGAAACGAATACCAGCAACTACAAGAAATAGCAACAGCAACAAATCTGGGGAGGAGGGAGAATCTGATATTCAGAACCTAACACATACCACATTATATTAATTCAAAGTCCAGTTTCCAATGAAAAAGTATGAAACCTGCAAAGAAACGAGACATGGCCTATACACTAGGGAAAAAAAGCAATCAATTGAAACCATCCCTAATGAAACTTGGAAGTTGGATTTACTAGACAAGGACTTTAAGTCAACAATTTCAAATCTGTTCAAAGAATGAAATGAAATGGCAGCTAAAGAAATAAAGGAAAGCATGAGAACATCTCGCAGAATGAAGAATACCAATAAAGATAAAAATGAACCAAATCTGAATTAAAAAATATAATTGCACCAACTTATGCCCAATGGAAGTCCCAGGAGAGAAAAGGACAGAAATAGCTGAAGGAATAATGGCCCAAAATTTCCTAAGTTTGATAAAAAACGTCCAGGAAGCTAAACAAACTCCATTAAAAAAAAAAAAAAAAAGATTAAAACTGATTTCTCATCAGAATCCACGGAGGCCACAAGGCAATAGGATTACATTTAAAGGGGCCAAAAGGAGGGGCACCCGGGGGGGGGGGGGGCTCTGTCAGTTACATGTCTAACTCTTGGTTTCAGCTCGGATCATCACCTCATGGTTCATGGGATCAAGCCCTGCGTCGGGCCCCATGCTGGCAGTGCAGAGCCTGCTTGGGAGTCTTTCTTTCTCTGCCCCTGCCCCGCTCTTGCTCTCTCTCTCAAAATAAATAAACTTAAAAAAAAAAAAAAAAAGTAAAGGGGCTGAAAGGAAAAAAACCGGTCAACCAAGAATTGTATATCCAGCAAAGCCTCGCTTTGAAAAGTAAGGAGCAGGGGTGCCTGGGTGGCTCAGTCGTTAAGCATCTGACTCAGAGCTCCAGGCTCAGAGCCTGCTTTGGATTCTGTCTCCTCTTTCTGCCCCTGCCCCGCTCATGCTGTGTGTGTGTGTGTGTGTGGGGGGGGGGCGGGTGTCTGAAAAATAAACAAACATAAAAAAAGTTTAAAAAAAAGAAAAGGAAGGAGCAATTCCCATTTCTGGGATTCAAGTGTGAGATCTACTGAGCCACTCCCAAGTGAAACAAAGCTTTTTTTTTTTTCTTTTTTTAAATTTTTAATGTTTTTAAATTTATTTTTGAGACAGACAGAGAGAGAGAGAGAGACAGAGAGACAGAGAGACAGAGAATGAGTGGGCAAGGGGCAGAGAGAGAAAGAGACACAGAATCCGAAGTAGGCTCCAGGGTCTGAGCTGTCAGCACAGAGCCCGACGCAGGGCTCGAACTCACAAACTGTGAGATCATGACCTGAGCTGAAGTCGGATGCTTAACCAACTGGGCCCCCCAGGCACCCCTATTTTTTTCTTTTTAAAAGTTTACTTATTTTTGAGACAGTGTGCTTGTGCAAGTGATGGAGGGGCAGAGAGAGGGAGACAGAGAACCCCAAGCACGCCCTGCACTGCCAGCACAGAGCCTGACACGGGGCTCAATCCCATGAACTGTGAGATTTCCTCGGGAGAGAGGCAGTCAGAAGGAAAGAGAGCTCTGAAGGGGCTCCCCAAGGGAACTCACTTTATTTGAAACAAAACGTAAGGAAGTTCAAGCATAAGGCTGCTCTTGAAAACAACGGCACCTCTTGGTTCAGAGTAACCAGCTCAACCAGGCCCAGCCTGTTCTACAGGAGAGAGGCAGCTCACAGCCCTCCCAGAGTCAGAACAAACCTCAGAGACAGGCCTTCAACACTACCACTGGTTGAATTTAATTGGGTTAGACTGCTCAACAATTTGTGCCCTGGGGCACCGTCAAAAAACACCACCACAATCAGGCAGTAATTAGAGCCTAAAGTCTGGGTGTAATACCCTGGGAGGCAGTAGAGTTAACACTGAGGTCAAAGAGAATACAGACTTCACTAAAATAACCCAGCTAAGTCACAAAACAAACCAGCACAAAACAAAAACAAGCGTGGGGGGGAGGTGGGTGGTGGGTGGGGTGGTCATCGAGAAGTACCACATTACCTAAAATATACTTTTTCAACAAAATTATGAGACACGAAAAGAAGCAGCAAAGTGTGACCTGTGCACAAGGGAAAGGAGAAAAGGCCAACAGAAACAGAGCGTGAGACGGACAAGGTGTAAAGTTTCCTCAAGACTTCGAAGCAAACATCACCTATATGTTTAAGGATGAGGTGACAGTGCCTTGCCAAAGAGAGAATCGCAACAAAGAGACAGGACTTATAAAGCAGAGTCAGATGAAAATTCCAGAGTCCAACAGTACAATAACCAAAATGAGGAATTTACTAGAAAGACTCAACAGCAGATGTGAACTGGCAGAACAAAGACATCAACAAATTTGAAAATGGATAGAGATGATGAAAGCAGAAGGACAGAGAGAAAACAGAGTAAAGAGAAATGAAAGGAGTCTCAAAAAAACAAAACAGAACCAAACCCAAAACCTTTAACTGCCTCAGCGTACGTGTAAATGGAGTACATTTCGTTACAGGAAAGAAGGACCAGAACAAATACTAAAAGAAATAAGGCCTGAAAACTTCCCAAATTTGCTTCAAAAAATCAGTAGACATGCTATGCCATTCCTGAGGTCAACTCTGCTTTGTTTCGTAAGTGTTTTTATAGGGGCGCCTGGGTGGCTCAGTCAGTTGAGCGTCCAGCTTCAGCTCAGGTCGTGATCTCACGGTCTGTGGGTTCGAGCCCCGCATTGGGCTCTGTGCTGACAGCTCAGTCTGGAGCCTGCTTCGGATCCTGTGTCTCCCTCTCTCTCTGTCCCTCCCCCACTCTCACTTTGTCTCACTCTCTCAAAAATAAATAAATGTAAAAACAAAAATAAGTGTTTTTATAATCCTATAGTTTTGGTATACAGATCCCTGCATGTTTTACTATGCTTGTATTTAAGTTCTCATCTTTTAAAAAAATTTAAAAATGCTTATTTTTGAGGGGAGGCACTGTGAGAGGCAGAGAGACGGAGGCAGACACAGAATCCGAAGCAGGCTCCAGGCTCCAGGCTCCAAGCTGTCAGCACACAGCCTGACGTGGGGCTTGAACTCACGAGCCATGAGATCATGACCAGAGCCAAAATCATCTGCTTAACCGACTGAGCCACCCAGGCTCCCCAGTAGTCTTTTGGAGCAACTGTAAATGATATTAAAAAACAAAACACATCAATTTCCTATTGTTCGTTAGAAATGCAATTGATTTTTGTATGTTGACCTTGTATCTAGTGACCCTGCAAAACTCAATTCTTTAGTTTTAGGAGTATTTTTATAGATTTCTTGAGATTTTTCTGTGTGGACAATCATGCCATCTATAAATAAGGTCGGTTTTATTTCTTGCTCGCCAATATATATTCTTTTAACTTCTTTTTCTTGTCTTCAATTACTAGATAGGACTTCCAGTACAATGTTAATTAGAACTGGTGAAAATAGAATTGTACCTTGCTCTATCTTAGGGGAAAAGCATTCGGTCTCTCCTAACATTAAGTATGATGTTAGGTGTAGATCCTTTTTTTGTTATCGGGCTGAGTATGTTCCCCACTATTCTCAGTTTCCTGAGTTTTTTGTTTTTCGGCTTTTTTTAAATAAATGAACATCAAATTTGTCAAATATTTTTTCTGCAAATAATATGATTATGTGGCTTTTCTTCTTTACGTTGTTAACACAGTGGATTACACTGACTTAATTTTATTTATTTATTTCTTTTTTTAAATTTTTTTTCCACGTTTTTTATTTATTTTTGGGACAGAGAGAGACAGAGCATGAACGGGGGAGGGGCAGAGAGAGAGGGAGACACAGAATCGGAAACAGGCTCCAGGCTCCGAGCCATCAGCCCAGAGCCCGACGCGGGGCTCGAACTCACGGACCGCGAGATCGTGACCTGGCTGAAGTCGGACGCTCAACCGACTGCGCCACCCAGGCGCCCCTACACTGACTTAATTTTAAAATCCTGGACCACCCTTCCGTTTCTGGAATAAGTTCCTTGTGTTGTGACATCACTCTTTTTATATATTGCTAGATTTGCTTACATTTTACAGAAAACATTATGAAAAATGCTGGTTCTTAGTTTTCTTAGACTATTTTTGTCTAAGTTTTAAAAAATTTTATTTTTGGGGCGCCTGGGTGGCGCAGTCGGTTAAGCGTCCGACTTCGGCCAGGTCACGATCTCGCGGTCTGTGAGTTCGAGCCCCGCGTCAGGCTCTGGGCTGATGGCTCGGAGCCTGGAGCCTGTTTCCGATTCTGTGTCTCCCTCTCTCTCTGCCCCTCCCCCGTTCATGCTCTGTCTCTCTCTGTCCCCAAAATAAATAAAAAAAAAACCGTTGAAAAAAAAAATTAAAAAAAAAAAAATTTTATTTTTAAATAACTTCTATACCAAACATGGGGTTCAAACTCATAACCCTGATATCAACAGTCACGTGATCTTCCAACTGAGCCAGCAGGTACCCCTGTGTGTGTTTTAAGGTTTATGTATTTTTGAGACAGAGAGAGACAGAGTATGAGCAGGGAAGGGGCAGAGAGAGAGGGAGACACAGAATCCTTAGCAGGCACCAGGCTCCGAGCTGTCGTCAGAGCCGGCCGGGGGTGGGGGGTGGGGTGGCTCCAACACACAAACTGTGAGATCATGACCCGAGCCGAAGTTGTGGGGCTTGAATCCACAAACCGTGAAATCATGACCTGAGCTGAAGTCCGTTGCTTAACCAAATGAGCCACCCAGGTGCCCCTGTGTTTGATACCAAGGTAATGCTTGCCTCACAAAATGAGCTGCAAAGTGTTCCCTCCTCTGGTTTTCTGGAGAAAGTTGTGTATAATTGGTGTTATTTCTTCTTCAAATGTTTAAATTTGGCAGTAAAATCATTTGGGCCTGGACTTTTCTTTTTAGGAGGTTTATGACTAGGAATTCAACTTCTTTAATAGAGTTAGGACCATTAAGGTTATCCATTTCACCTTGGGCAAGTTTGACACCTTACGGTTTTAAGGGAATTGGTCCATTTTTATCCCCGTTGCCAAATGCACATGCATACAGCTGCTCAAAGCACTTCCTCATTACCCTCGTACCGTCAGAGGGGTCTGCCGTGACATATATGCTCTTTGTTCCTGATATTGGCAATTCAGGTCTTGTGTCTCTGTCAGTCATGCTACAAGTTACCAATTCTTATCTTTTCAGAGGATCAGTTTTTGAATTAATTTATTTTACTGTTTTACCATTTTCGGTTTCAGTGACTTCTTCTGTTGTCCTTATCATTTCCTTCCTTATGCTTGCTTTGGGTTTACTTTGCTTTTTTTCCTACTTTCTTAAGGTGGAAGCTTAGAAGCCATTCTTATTTTCTAATGGGATCACTTAATTGTATAACTTGCCTCTGAGCACCGCGTTAGGTGCTCTCACATTTTCAGGGAGCAGGCATTTGGTGGACTGCTGGGGGACATCCGTGGGACAGGAGATGGAGTCCCCCTCGGATGGAAGATGGAAGAAAAGACTGCTCCTTCTGGGGCCGCACACTCTCTCTCAGCCTTGATGGAGGCGCTCCCAGGCTGCATCTGTCATCCATGCGCATGAGGTAGACCGTGTCTTGTCTCGTCCCCAGGACAAAGTGTTTGCTGAGTTACACTCTTGCTGACTAGGGATCTCTACATAACTGGCCACCAGGGACACCCCCCCACCCCACACTTCTCAAATGGGAAGATACAATTACATCAAGTTTATAATTTAAAATGCATAGCTTGATCCACTTTTGACATACAATTGTTTACCACCACATGCGAGAACAGAAGACATTTCCATCACCCCCGAAATCATCCTTATGTCCCTCTGTGGTCAACCCCCACCCCAGGCAACCACTGACCTCATCTTTGCTCCCCTGGATTTGCCTTTGCCAGAATATCACATAAATGAAATCACAGAGCATGCAGCCTTTTGTGTTTGGTACCCTGCACTTAGCACAACAGAATGCTTTCAAGGTTCGGCCACAGAGTCTTGGGGAAAGCTGTTCACTCCTCTTCAGTGCTGAGTGGAGCTCCCTGCGGGGGGGGGCGCCGCCGCTTGTCCGGCCACTCCCCAGCAGGTTGACCTGTGGGTCGTGTCCTATTTTTGGCTCTTGCGAATAAAAGTGCTATCAACATTTGCATTCAGGTCTTTTCTTTTTTTTTAATGTTTATTTATTTTTGAGAGAGAGAGAGAGACAGAGTGCAAACAGGGGAGGGGCAGAGAGTAAGGGGGACACGGAATCTGGACAGGCTCCAGGCTTCGACTTATTAGCACAGAGCTGGATGTGGGGCTCGAACTCACCAACCAGGAGATTATGACGTGACCTAAGCTGAAGTTGGACGCTTAACTGAGTCATTCAGGTTTTTTCCTTCTAGAAGTCTTCTAGTCTTAGCTTTTACATTTCAGTCTGATTCATTTCAGTCAGTGTTTGTACACGGTGTGAGGCACATGGCGAGCTCACATCTGTGTTTACGGGCGCCCAATTATTCCAGCACCACGTGTGGAAAAGACTACTCCTATAGAATTGCAACGGCACCTTTGTCAAAAATCAATGAACTTTAAATGGGTGGGTCTCTTTCTGGATTCTCTAGTCTGTTCTGTTTATATGTTTACAGTTATGCCAATTTCACTCAGTGCCGATTATTACAGCTTTATAGTAAATTGTGAAATCAATTTGTGTGAGCATTCCAATTGTTCTCCTTTAAAAAAATGTCTAAAGGGGTGCCCGGGTGGTTCAGTTGGTTAAGTGGCCAACTTTGGCTCGGGTCATGATCTCTCACCGTTCGAGGGTTCGAGCCCCACATTGGTCTTTGTGCTGACAGTGCAGAGCCTGCTTGGGATTCCCTCTCCCTGTCTCTCCCTGTCCCTCCCCGACTTTTGTTTGTTCTCTCCCCCCCCCCCCCCAAAGTGAATAAATAAACTTAAAAAAACTGTCTGGCTATTCTCTGTTGAGAATGTTTGGCTTTGCTTTTTCATATAAACTCTAGTAGGGATCACTTTACCAACATTTACAAAAATGTCTGCCGAGATTTTACTGGGATTGTGTGAAATCTGTTTTCATCCTACCAACACCGGGTCTTCTGTTTATGACCATGGCATTTCTCTCCATTTACTTAGATCCTCTTTAATTTTCTCAGCAGTGTTCTATAGCTTTCCGTGCACAAATTTTCTACATGGTTTACAAGGTCCACACCCGTGGTAACTGGTCTACAGGCAGCCCTCAATGATCCCTGCCTCCGGGGGCTCACACCTTGTGCTGCCTTCTCCTGTGCTGTGGCTGGGTTGTTCCTGGTGACCACCAGCACTTAACAGGTGACGTGTATTCGAGAACACATTACAAAGGCCACACTGGATCCCTTGCTCTGGGAGCAGCAGGCTGACAGGCCGAGGGAGCAGGCTGAGGGGCTCCTGTGGTGAGGAATGGAAGCCACCTGCCACCACGCACTTGAGCGAACTTAGAAGTGGGTCTCTCTTTGCAGCTGAGCCTCGAAGTGCCTGCAGTCTCGTGGGAGACCTCGCGTCAGAATCAGCTCGTGACTCTCAGAAACTGTGAGACGTCTGCTGTTTAAAGCAGTTAGGTTTGGAGACAACTGGTTACACAGCAAGAGATGATACGGCCGGTAAGTATTTTGTGTTTTTTTAATGCTGTTGTTAAATATTTCCATTTTCAAGGGTTCATTGTTAGTATACAGAAATAGAATTGGTTTTTTTACATTAACCTTGAATCCTGTGACCTCACCAAACTCATTTACTAGTTCTAATCACTTTGGTATTTTCTTTTTTTTGTACATTTCTTGGGGCTTTCTAAGTAAATTACAATGTTTTCTATAAACAGAGCCAGTTCTATGTCCTACCTTCCAACTTTTCGGTCTTTTATTTACTTACATCTGCCAGACTACCCGACCAGGGTGTCACACACATCGTTGAAGAGGAGTGGCAGAAGCACCTGCTTTTTCAGGGTTAAGTACAATGCCAGCTGTAGGTTTTCATAGCCGCTTCCTATTAGGCTGTGGAAATGCCCTTCCCAGTTTGCTGAGCTTTTACCACAAAGTGAGTGTTGAGTTTGTCCAACGTTTCCCCTGCCACCGTTAAGGCGTCGTGCGGGTTTTCTTCTCTTTGTCCGCCGATGCGGTGAGTTACAGTGGGTTCTGAATGCCGACCAGACTCCATCCACAGAGCTCCCTTCTGGCCTCGCATCTCACAGGTGCTGAGTCAGTGTTGTTCTGGTCTGGGTCCCTCTCTGTGCAATTCTCTTTCTTTTTCTGGCTGCTTTTACGATTTTTTCTTCATCGGTTTTCAGTAATTTGTTAGTGATATGCCCTGGGTTTTTTTGTTCGTTTGTTTTTTGTGTGTGCTTATCCTCCTTAGGAATTCTTGTAAGTGTTGGATCTGTGGGTTCACAGCTTTCCAAAGATTTGGACAACTATGTCTAAGCGTTCCCTCTCCCGTTACTCTGGAACTCCACTTGTGTGTCAGGCTAGGCGATATCATCCCCGTGAGGCTCTGCTTCCGCTCACTATTTCCGGTCTTGTTTTTCCCTGTACATCACCATGGACAGCATCGATGGTTACTCTCGTTCAGTGATCTTTTCTTCTGCAGAAGCTAATCCGCTATTAATCCCCAGTAGTGACGTATAAAAAAAAAAGCTTTGAATTTTAGAATAACTTTATTTTTTTTATTTTTGTTTTTTTAAGAGTAACTTGAGATTTACAGAAAAGTTGGGAAGACAGTACAGAGCTCTCACATAGCCCTCACACTGTTGTTAACAGTGTTAACACTGTTGTCACAAGGAAAGAATCAATATGCAGGTTTCCCCTGCTGCCCGGAAGTACGGCGTTCCTATGCCAACATTCACAAAGCCAAGAATTACTGTTAATGGACATGGAAAAATTTAGAGTATTCCCAGACCCAAAAAATCACCTCTCTTCAGCTTTTCTGATACCTAAGAACACATCTTGCAAACAGATGCACAAACGAAGCAGAGATGAATCACAAATGCTCACGGACACAGAGCACCAGCTCTAGCAGCTTGATGCGAGATCTGAACGCAGTTCCTGAGCAAGGAGCTTGGCGCGGCCACCCCTGCTGCTCGGAGCGCACGCTGCCTCTGTAACAGCTCGCCGCAAAAATCAATGCTGGATGCTATTTTTGCTTTTGCCTTTTTTTGTAAAAATGAAACTCCTCTTCGGATTTCTTTCAGTTAGTGAAAACAGATAGTAATGTAGGTCTTTTGTTACAAAAGTGAAATAGCGTAAAATGAACTCTCTCTCTCAAAAAAAGTGGGATACCTGCACTTTATTATTTACTAAATAAAGTCTCTATCTTATTCAGATCTCCTTAGCTTTTACCTACTATCCTTCTGTCCCAGAACTTCACCTAAGAGATTACACCACACTTTGTTGTTACGTCTCCTTACGCTCCTCTTGGCTATGACAGTCTCTTTGACTTTTCTGGTTTCTCATGACTTTGACAGTTTTGAGGAGTACCGGTCCAGTATTTTGTAGAATTTCCCTCAATTTGGATTTGTCCTGTGTCTTTTCCTCACAGTTATGAGGTTGGGGTTACAGAAGGTTCTGGAGAGGAAGACCATAGAGGTTAAGTGCCTTTGTCATCACACCACGGCTGGACACTTACATGAGGCCATGTCTGTCGGGGGTCTCCACTGTAGTTACCCCCCACCCTTTCCCACTCGGTGCTTCTTGGAAGTCACTATGTGTAGGCCACAGGTACAGGTGGGGAGATATGTGTCACCTCCCTGGAGGGAGTGTCTACACAAATAATGTGGAATTCTGCACGATAGACTTTTCCATTGCCATTTTATTTGCTCCTTTCTCTCTCTCTCTCTCTCTCTCTCTCTCTCTGTCTCTCTCTTCCACTGTCTTCATGGTTTTGGTTTGCTTCTTTGAGCACTCAATATTTTTACAATTGTTTTAAGGTCTTTGTTGGCTAGTTCCCATCACCCCTGGGAACACAGCTATGACTCCCCTTCTTTGTCACAGGATGCACTCTCACGCCCATTGGCTCATCTGTTAGTTCTGACTGGGCCCTGGACACGGGGGTCTTTACGTTGCATCTGGGTTTTGTGGTATTCCTCCTGAGAGTGTTTCGTGTGGATCAGCCTGATCCTTTCAAGGCTTGTCTTTAAACTCGATTACGTTGCATTTGGGGCAGCCTTTCTTAATTCAGTCCCACCTCCAACTTGTAGGTCTTCTGGTCCTTGTTGAACGCTCCACGTGTTCAACATGGTTCCTCTGCTCTGGCTGTGAGAATTCAGGTAACTCATGGCCCTGTCTGAGCTCTCCCCAGTGACTGTTCCTTCCCTAGAAGGTTCTCAGGCTGGCTTCATAGGTCTCCTCCTGTGGATGGGTGAACCAGAACTCTGCTGAAGACCTGAAGGGGCTCATGTGCAGACTCCTGGAGCTCTTTCTTAGTCCAGCTCCCTTCTCTGGTACCACACCTTGCAAATTCTAGATGCCTCAGTTTCTCCAAAGTCTGGGCTGTTAAGTTTCCCCTTTCTGTGCTGGAGTTTGAAAACTGCCTCTAGGTAGAAAGACTGGAACCTGTGTGGCTCACCTGTCCTTGTTTTCCAATCCTGAACACTGTTCAAGGGTTAAGCCCACATTGAACGTGTCCTATAAGCCCTACCTGAAGGGCCATCAGGAGTTTCAGATGTCTCCTGGTGAATCCATCACAGAACCCGATGTTCTCTCTCCCTGCCTCGTGGTTCAAGGCCCCGCCTTCTCTGCTGCCTCCAGGGAATCCTGGAGGTGATCTTAGCTTTTCCTAAAAAGGCCTCTGATTAGAAATATGGAAGGAACAGGGAGAAGTGAGTGCCCATCTGCTTGCTGGTAACCAATGCCCTCACCCTGAAATGCATTTTTTTAAAAAAAAGTAAACTCTGGGGGCTTCTGGATAGCCAGTCGGTTGGGCATCTGACTCTTGGTTTTGACTCAGGTCATGATCCCATGGTCGTGGGATTGAGCCCCATGTTGGGCTCCACACTGAGTATGGAGCCTGCTTAGGATTCTTTCTCCCCCTCTGCCCCTCTCCTCAGCATTCATGTGCTCTTGATAAATAAATAAATAAATAAGTAAGTAAATAAATAACAACAACCCACAAAACTCTACACCCAGCATGGGGCTTGAATTCACAACCTCAAGATCCAACAGTCGCATGCTCCATGCACTGAGCAGGTCGGGTGCCCCAAGATGCACTTCTTGGTAACTGCCAAGTCTGACTAAATTTGGAGCCTCTGGTCTTATTTTTGATGGCCCTGGGAACAACCTAAAATGAATCCAAAATTCTGCAGGGATGTATGTTTTTACAGACAGGGTCTCTGTCTTTGAGTATTTTCTCCAAGGGCTCCACGACCCCAAAGGGTTAACAACCACTGTATTCCATGAGGGAATACCACTGCATTTTTCAAGTATCTGCCCCAGGACACCTTAGTCCCCGGTTTTTGTTCCTCAAAAGTCAATCCAAAGACCAGTCTGCACGATGTGCTCCGTTCTGAATGTGGCTGGCCGACTACTCTCTGGGTTCCAGGAACACGGGCATTAGAGGCAGTGAGAGTATGGCTGGAGCCAACGTGGCCACAGAAGCAGAGAAATCCGGGTGTAGAGTGAGGTGTCAGGGGGCGTGAGGCTGGTCCAGAAAGGGAGAGCCACTGAGGACCCCTCCTCTACCCTGGCTGTGTCCTTATCTGAGTGTGAGACCATCTGCACCACCACGTCCTTTTCTGGTTTCTGCTCAAGTTCACTTTATTAGTTCCTGCAACACAGGCACCGATACATCCCTCCTAATCCTTGGCCCTCTGGCCACTGGCCCCCGGACTCACACCTCCAGACCATCGAGCACGTGCAGGTTAGTGACTCTGCTCACTCTGACAGCTTTCAGGATCAAGAAAGGAAGAGTCGGTGGTGCTGGCTGCCGTGCTACCAGGACTGGGAAGCATTTGAGGGCAGCTTTCCTCATTTCACAGCCTCCTTCCAGAGCTGGAGAGAATCCCGCAGCCAGAGCTGGAAGCCCCGGGGTGTATGGAGCGTGAGGACCCTGGCTCAGTCCTTGGTGATACACGACGGGAGCTCTTTGCACCTCCCAGAGTGGGTCCTGCAGGTTCCACTGCCCCCTCCCTGGTCCTTTAATAAAGAGTTCTGAGCACACACGGGTCCTGAGGAGTCAGGCGCACACGGCTACGCCCTGGACATCTACCTTCTCCTCAAGGAGACCGTCAACGGCCCAGACTTCCAGCCCCGTTCTGAGAACCCCCACCCTGGACCCCTCCCCCCCCCGGGGGGGGGCAGGAGGAAACAGACGCAGGAGGCCACCATGTAGAGCCTGTCGTTTATAGGTCTCTGCCAGTCTCGTCCATCTGTCTGTCCATGTATATGTTTATGTCTACAGAAGAAGCAAGGGGAACTCTCACGTAAAAATCCAAAATACAATTCTGCCTGTGAACGCCTGCAGCACAGGGCAGTCCAAGCATAGCTAGGGTCTAACTAAGAAAGCAGGTGAGGGTGGGGCCGGCGTCTTGAAGTGTGGAGCGCCGGGAGAAGGCAGTCAGAGAGCAACAGCTGGCCATCACCGGGAAGAGGGTGGCCTTCAGGTCCAGTTTAACCAATCCCCAGCTTTCTTTGCTAAGTTTCCTAATGTCTTTGAGACTCAGTTTTCTTCTCTACGAAATAGCCATTTGTCACCTTCTTGCATGGCTGTGGATGGAGAACAGATATAAAAAGGCTCAGTTTAGCCTCACGCTGCAGGCAAGGTCTGGACAAGCACACCTGTGCTGCTTTTGGCAGCTGGTCCTGCAGCCATCTGGGTTCAGGGAGGCCCTGGGAGCCTCTGGGCCCTGCCATGTGCCTCCCAGCCTGCCACTGGGGAGCACTAACCCGGGGTGCTCCTTCAGCATTTTGGCTCAACCGACAGATCCCCAAGGGCAAGATCCAGAGGGCCTGCCCTGTCCTGCCGGCTGTCTGAGAACGAGCTCGGCAGGCCTCACCTGGCTCTCAATGCCAGGAGAGGAGGAGTGTTCCTGCCGGTCATGGGAGCTCTGGAAATGTTCCATGGCCAGCTCTGAGTGTACGGGTTGCACGCAGACCAGTTCAAGTAGTCTCACAGGGAGCTGATGACCTAACTACAGGAAGTGCTGTGCCTAGGACTCTCCACCCAGAGACCCAGCCCCTCCAGAGTGAGCCTCCGACCGCTGGCACTTGAAGGGCCATATGGGACAGGCCCTGGCCTTGGCGACCTCCAGTTCCTAGGCCTCCACCTCCACACAATCCTATTAGGTTCATTCCTGCTCCCAAAGAAAGAGAATTGCACAGAGCAGACCGGTACCAGGGTGGGGCCAGAGAGGCGCCAAAGGCCAAAATTTAAGGAGCCCCCCCCACCAGAGCCTCCTCCACGTGGCCCTAAGAGAAAGCGCTTCCTTAAACTGTGCCGTCAAGCACCTCCCAGCCTCACCCAGGCCTGATCCCTAGGCCAGACAGGCCCAATTCACAGAGAGTCCCAGTGGGTGTGGGTGGTAAGGGGAACAGCACAGGCTGCAGGTCAGAAGCGCTGGGGCACACCCACAGGCTACACTCATGCTCACCGAGTTCCGTCCCTACAGCAGCAGGAGCTGCAGGGTCTTGTGGGACCTCTAAGGACCCGCTGAGATGCCGTGCCCAGGGTGTCTTTAACTGTATGAGGATCTGAGAGTGAGTAAGCCAACACGACTGTCTGGGGGCAGTGACCTGTTGGTCTGTCCTTCAGGCTGGGCACAAGAAGCCCAACGCTCTGGGAATGCAAGCTGGTGCAGCCGCTCTGGAAAACAGTACGGAGGTTCCTCAAAAAATTAAAAATAGAACTACCCTACGACCCAGCAATTGCACTACTAGGCATTTATCCACGGGATACAGGTGTGCTGTTTCGAAGGGACACATGCACCCCCATGTTTACAGCAGCACTATCACCAATAGCCAAAGTATGGAAAGAGTCCAAATGTCCATCGATGGATAAACGGATAAAGACGTGGTATATATATACGATGGAGTATTACTCGGCAATCAAAAAGAATGACATCTTGCCATTTGCAACTATGTGGATGGAACTGGAAATTATTATGCTAAGTGAAATTAGTCAGAGAAAGGTAAATATCATATGACTTCACTCATGAAGAGTTTAAGAGACAAAACAGGTGAACGTAAGGGAAGGGAAACAAAAATAACATAAAAACAGGAAGGAGGACAAAACAGAAGACTCATAAATATGGTGAACAAACTGAGGGTTACTGGAGGGGTTATGGGAGGGGGGATGGGCTAAATGGGTAAGGGGCATTAAGGAACCTAACCCCTGAAATCATTGTTGCATTATATGCTAACTAATTTGGATCTAAATTTAAAAAAATAGTAATAATAAAAAAGCCCAACGCTCTTCGGACGTGGCCCCACTGGCCAGGGTTTCTGAGGATGAACCCCTTCCCCCACCTTATTCACCTTTGAGAGTCAAGCACCAATCCTCTGACTGCCCCTTGTCCCTTAGGTCAAACGTGGTGAGTCTCTCTTGGTAGAACTGAGAGAAAACTTCCAACACAAAGGAAAAAACACCGAAAGCAAAGACATCAGAGCTTTCCAAGGCCTCTGAGAGCCAGACTCCGGGCCATAAGTCTGCAGAAGGCCCTGTGTGAACTTTTTTGACAGAGGACACAGGTATAGGACCATCTCCTGTCTCTGAGCCAGGCAGCTCAACAGCCCCCTGCACAGCCTGGAAAAGGGCTTCCTTCCACTGCTGAGCTACTGTTGTGATTTCTCTATTCACTGCTGGTGCCAGCCCTTACCACTATGTCCTGCTTGACCTGCATACAAGCCAGGAAGGATCAAATACTTGTGCTCCAGCTGGTTCCCCATCCCCCTGTCCGGGGTTCATGGGTGGTGCAGCCACTCTAAGTGAAGGCTGTCACAGGCCTGACCATTCCTGTTCAAAGGCCTTGCCCAGAACACAGGCTGTGGGTCCTGGAGAGTATGCTGGTGACACTTCACCCACTCGCCTCACAGTCTCTAAGCAGAAAAAGAGAGCAGATTAAGGGGCACCCTAGCAGGTGGGGTGGATCACCCTAGTAGGATTAGGCTTGGAATATTCCAGAGCATTTCTGATGCCCCTCCCTGGTCTGGGTTAAGAGTGTGTCCTGGGAGTTAGGGGAAGGAAAAAGAGGAAGAAGGAAGATAAAAGAAGACAGAAACATGAGACCACTCCCTTGGGTCAGAAAAATGCAAGGTCTGGAAACAGTGGATGGTACTACCACGCAGCCTTTGGGAAAGCATGCTGCCCCTCTTTGGGACTCCAGTCTGTCCTCAGAGTAAACAGGCAGTGCACTGAGAAATGGAGAGTGCCCACACAGGCATGTCACTGAAACCAGCACAAAGTGTCTCCCAAAAGAATGGGGCATGATATCTAGTTTCTTTATTCCCAGTCTTCAGGCAGCAAACTTGAGCAAACAGACCGCCCAAGAGAGAACTTGGCCTCCAGCTAGGGGCTAGCTTCAAGCTAAACATTTCTTCATTCCTAATGGCCTAAGAGCATGAAGGAGAAGTACTTCAAGTCTGAGAAACCCAGCGTTTTGGCCCTCAGGAGGTCAAAGTGTATTTGGGGGCACCCATAGGCTCTGCATGACCAGAGTGGCCTTTCTTCAGGTCACCCATTTGCCAGCCTGGGGTATGGCTCTGGCCTTCCCCAGACACGACATCACAGCTCGGTTGGGAACAGCAGATTCTGAGCTTCAACTCCATACACACTCTCTGATTTACCTCTGCAAAACCGGAGTCGTCCGGTCTTGCAGGGTCAAACCATGTAAACAAGCCTGCTGCCAGGCGACTGGAGACAAGGACTTGAATAAACTCGTCCTGTGAAGAATGAAAACCAAAGCTGCTCTAGGAAAGCCCAACTCTACTATCTCTGGACATGGGTTCAAGATCAATCTGAACTTTATGACGTTTTACTTTCTGTTTTCGCTCCCTTTCCTTTCGCACTAGAGCAACGCCCTCCAATTCACGCGCCACGTCCTAATTTTCTCCAAATAGCTGCCGACCACACCACCCTGGAAACTCATTTGAGAAGATTCAGAGGATCACCTAGGCTGACTGCTCGCCAGCGAGATTGGGTACTGTTCTAAGGACAGACACACTTCCGCGATTGTTCAACACTTAGCGAAAGACCAAAGAAGAGGCCCTTCCTCCCCAGCCCAGGGACACTTGGCGCGGCAGGGGCCGACAAGGAGCGGGCCCCTCACGTTTTCCTCCGAACCCTGACCCTGAGCTCCCGCCCCCACATCCCACCCCTCACGGGGACTCGCCCCACCCCCTCACCGGGCTCCAGCAGATAAGCGCGTCGGTGTCTGGGTCGCTCACGAGGGTCCACAGCTTGGTCAGGAAGGCCGGGACGTTGCTGGGCCCCGCCGCGCCGGGGCCCACGGGCAGGTCCATACCGTGCAAGGCGGGGAGAGGCGGTGGTGACGACCGCGAAATGGGGCCGAGGGCCAGGCTAGCGCCGCCGCCGCGCCTGCCGCCGGGGCAGCGCCACCGCCGCCGTCCGCTGCGCACACACGGCCCCGCGGCCTAGCATGGCCGCCGCCATCTTGCGACGGGCGCGTTCCCGCCGGCGCCGCCCGCTCGCGTCACCCCGGCGCGCGCACGCCGGCCCCGCCCCAGGCCCGCGCGTTCCTGCCGCCGCGCGCCTGCGCCCGCTGGCCCCGCCCCGCCCCACCAATCGGCCCGGGCGGGGCGGGACCGGCCGCGCCCCCTGACCCCGCAGGCCCCGCCCCCAGTCCCCACACTGCCGGCGCTGCCGGAAGTGGCGGCGCGGGTCCGGGTCTAGCCGGGTAGCATGGCGGGTGCTCGGGGCGCGGGGCGTGCGGCGGCCACGGGGACGCGGCCTGGGAAGCGGCCGTCGGAGCCCGAGCCGGAGTTGGAGCCGGAGGAGGTGACAGCGGGGACGGGGACGGGGACGGGGACGGGGTCGGGCGGCGGGGCCTGTGGCCGCACGTGGTGGCTCCTCCGCACACGGCGAGGCCGCCCGGCGCGCTGCGGGCCCGGGGATGCGAGAAAGAAGGGGCCGTCTGTCCCCTGCTGGAGGTGGCCTCGTGGCGAGCGTCGTTGGCAGCAAGCACCTGCGCAGGGGGTGGCTGGAGTGGGAGGCGGAGTAGAAGCAGCGGGAAGTAGAGGTGGCATCTGTGCAGCAGCCTCTCAGACCCTTTGAATTATGCGTCCTGCCGTTGTGTAAATATCTACACATCTACACGCCGCTTAATGCGATAGGCGTATTCTGAAGGTAAGAGACGAGATTGAAAGAGCCTGCCTGGAACCCAGGGTTTACTGCATTGGACATGATTTTAAGTGGACTCACGGCCACGCCTGCTGTCCAGCCAACCCCAGGTCGGTTGCGTGATGTCATTACATCTGGGTTGTAGAAAGTGTTAGGAGGCATGTACAGGTCAGCCTCTCTCAGTCGACCCCACTTAGCTGTGTCATCAGGCTCCCCCGACACCTGGTCGGGTGCCCTCCTGCCCTACCAGGAGGTAGCTGTGGGCACCAGACTTGGTTGCTTCCACCACCTGGTCCGTACTCCGAGGAGCTGTTTGCGTTCGTGGTATTTGTTTGCTGTCATCACTGTGCACCTGAGTAAACGCCAGAGGTAGACGGTGCGGTGAGCTGTAGCAGGGTCGTGTCCGTGGTAACTAGGTCGTGTGCTGTGGGGTAACTTTTATGTGTCCAAGAAGGTGAGGGAGTTGCAAACTGTTAAAAAATAGCGAGTCCGCGACTCTGTGCTTAAGTGCTTCCTCAAGGTGTACGATTTCCTGTCGTTCAACTTTTTCTGGTAAAGGCAGTGACCAGGTCACGAACTGTATGCCGTGTCCTGCAGAGTTAGGGATGAGATGCTGTCTGGTGAGCAGAGCTCTGCTGAAGAAGCCTGAGGGCTGTGGCCTTGGAGGCTGGCCACACAGAGCCAGCGGTCGGCAAGCAGGGTGCCTGGTGGGCGGAGGGTGGGTTGGACACCTGGCTGTCACCAACACTGCTTCTTGCAGACCGCCCTCGTCTCTGCGTCGGCTGCCAGCCTCCAGGATGGCAGTGATTCTGGCCTGTCTGAAAGCGAGGAGAGCGTGTTCTCAGGCCTGCAGGATTCCGGCAGCGACAGCAGTGAGGATGACCCAGCCGAGGGAGAGGATGGGGCCAGCGGTGATGACAGCCACAGCAGGATGGAGGAGACCTCTGGGCAGCAGGTGCAGGTGGGTGAGTGAGGAGCCTCCTGGTGGGCCCTTCTGGCATGAAGGTGGCCAGGAAAGAAAGCGACCCCCAGGCCTCGGGCTCTCAGCGTCCTCACTGCTGTTTTCGAGCTTCCTGGAGCGCTCCGAGTCGGGTGCTGTTTTTCACAGTTATGCGCTCTGTTCTCAGGAACTCGAAAAGTCCACCTCCCTGGGCCTCCCCCTCAGGTGATTCTGACGTCACCTTTCCGTAGGACTCAGCCCTCTTTGCTAGACTCAGTCGTAGCCTGGGTTTCCCAGGGGCAAAGCCTGAGGTGGGGATTCAGGCGCAAGAGACTGTCTGGCGGGGAGCTCCCAGGACGCACAAGAGGGAGCCAGCCCGACAGGAGCGCCGTTCCACTCGCGCCTGGCCCCAGAGAGCCTTGCCGGTTGACGCTTCGGCATCGTGCCCGCCCCTGTGGTGACGGGGAAGGGGTACTTCGGCTCTTGTCTCGAGCGAGAAAAATGAGAGAAAAGCTTAAACTGAAATATGACATTAGCTGTTTGGAATGTTTTATTTACTGGTTTTGAAAGTTTATTTATTTATTTTGAGAGAGAGACTATCACAAGTGGGCTCCCTGCTGTCAGCACTGAGCCCCAGGTGGGGCTCGAACTCACGACCCTGAGATCAGGACCTGAGCCGAAATCAAGAGTCAGACGCTCAACGGACAGCCACCCCGGCGCCCCTGGAATGTTTTAGAAAGTAGTTTATAACTATATTTCCAGTGGGTCTGGTGTTCTGGAAGTTACGACTTTGAATCATACAGAAGTCCACCCCCATAATAGAAACCAAAAAGCGGTGCTTGTTCTGTTTCCTAGGAAGAAAAGATTTAAAGTCACATTTCAACCTTCCACTCACTCAAGCCTTAGTTGTAATGCTGGTGTGCAGGGAGAGATATGTTTACTGTACTGACCATGGTTTGTAGGGTGATGGTCAACGATTTTTCCCGCTTTTTAGCTTTATAAAATTATAAAATGGGCGCCTGGGTGGCTCCGTCCGTTAAGCATCTGACTTTTGCTTGGGTCGTGATCTCATGGTTCGTGAGTTCAAGCCCCGTTTGGGGCTCTGTGCTGACAACGTGGAGCCTGCCCCGGATCCCCTGTCCCCTCTCTCCCTGCCCCTCCCCTGTTTGAGCATGTGCGGGTCCTCTCTCAGAGATATATAAACATTTAAAAACATTACAAAATACACTTTCTTGACAAAAATTAAATGTTTTCTCAGCACTGTTCGGTACAGAATGGGAGTTCTCATTCCCTGCCTTTGCTGTGGTTCGTGACCACAGCTAAGTTTCATCACCGTCCCGTGTCTTTTCTCCTCCTTTTAAAATTAGGGGTCCACACACTGACATATTTATTTAATTTAATTAATTAACGTATTTTTTAAGTAGGTTACACACCCAACGTGGGGCTTGAACTCATGACCCTGAGATCAAGTCACATGCTCTACAGATAGAGCCAGCTAGGTGCCCCGATTTTTTTTTTGAAAAAAAATTTTTTTAAGTGTATTTTTACTTGAGGGAGGGAGGGAAAGAGAGAGAGAGAGAGAGAGAGAGGGAGCCCATGCGCATGCAAGTTGGGGAGGGGCAGAGAGAGAAGGAAAGAGGACCCAAATTAGGCTCTGTGCTTATAGCACAGAGCCTGACGCGGGGCTCGAACTCAACCGTGAGATCATCAACTAAGCTGAAGTCAGATGATTAACCGACGGAGCCACCCGGGCGTCCCCCCGTTTTTTTTTTGTTTTTTTTTACAAAGGGTTTTTTGTCTTTGTTTATAAACAGAATTTTAAAAGTAATTTTTAAAAGTTAAATAACTTTTGGGGCACTTGGCTGACTCAGTCAATAGGTAGAGCACACAGTCTTGATCTAGGTCCTGAGTTCAAGCCCTGTGTTGAGTGTGGAGCCTACTTAAAAAAAAAATTAAGTAACTTTTTAAATAAACATTTCTTTCTTTTTTTTTTTTAACCTTTATTAATTTTTGAGAGAGAACGTGAGCGGGGGTTGGCGGGGGCAGAGAGAGGGAGACACAGAATCTGAAGCAGGCTCCAGGCTCTGAGCTGTCAGCACAGAGCCCGACGTGGGGCTCGAACCCATGAAAGCGAGTTGATGACCTGAAGTCAGGTCAGACAAATGAAGTCAGACGCTCAAATGACTGAACTGCCCAGGCGCCCCTTTAATGGAAAAATTTTTTTAAGTTCTCTGAATGAGGTAACGGTGCAAGTACCTCGAGAGGATGTCCAGGGGGTCTGATGGAAGGGGCGCATTCTGCGTGTGCCCACTCTCCGTCCCTTCTGAGCTGCTGGGCACGTGCTTGTCCACGTGGGTCCTTCTCAGGTTTCTGTGCCAACGTGGCCGGGTGTTCTCTGCAGGGCCGCCTTCTCGGTCTGCTTGCTGGGCCATCCAGCAGGGACTGAGGCCACAGCCCAGGAGAGAGCAGATGCCTTCCCTTGTCAGAAGGTGGGGCGCAGCCCTCCGTCCGGGGGAGCTGGCTCTGCGGCAGCCTGGCCTCTCCCCCACTTGAAGCCGGGACCGGGGCCCCTCCGGTGTGTGCCGTGCGGGGGCGGCTTCAGGACTTCACCCTCCTCGTCTCCTGCCTGGGAGGTGTCCCTCCTTCCTGCTCACGCCCAGGCCGTAAGGCCATCCCTGTCTCTTGTGGGCAGTCCTGGACACGAGACCCACGAGCCATGAGCGGTTCTGAGTCCCACACACACCCTGGATCGCCACCTCAGGGTCCTGCCCTGCCCTGTGCCAGTGTTCACATCTCTGGCTTTTTTATGCTTTAATTGAGGGGTACAGGTGGCCTGTATTGGAGCACTTCCTGTTCTAATCACAGTTGTCACACTTACGTTTGAACTCCTTGAGGCAGAGAGAGGGGATGGAGGTGTGGGGGGAGTGTTCTCTCGCTTAGTGGAAATCTCCCTGTCTCTCCTTTTTTCCACCTGTTCCTCAAGCCTTTCACACCCATCCACCTGGTTGAGCCGGTTCCCCCTCCGCGTTTTCTGCCCACACCCCCTCTTTGGATGGTCTGAGCCCCATCTGCAGCACGTAGCCTCGTAGCCAGAAACCGAGCCAGCAGCCAGTCACCGTTTCCCGTGTGTTCCTCTCTGCCCGAACGTGGCCATATGGGGCGTCCAGAGTGGCCCCCATGACAGCCCCGGTCAGGCCTGCACTCCACCGTCTGAAGCCCTATGATGGGGGCGTTCCCCTGGGTCAAGGTCCTCTCGGGGTTTCACCTGCTGTAGCTAGGGGCCTGCTACCTGTCACACCATGGAGGCTTTTGTCAAGATGTCAACCTGTCTCGACAAGGTGCTCCTGCCACCCGCACGGGCCATCAACCCGAGACCCACTTCCGTTGAGCAGCTTCTAGAATCGGTGTCCCTACCACTGTCAGCTCTATGGGCCCCTGCCAGCAGTGACGCCAGCTTCTGCTCGTGTCTTTGCCGGGTGTCCCAGCTTTTTAACAGGAAGCCCCAGAGTTCTCTGCCTTCTGGCCGCGGCCGCCTCTGTGCTCTTGCAAACAGCGGCTGTAGGTGAGCTGCTTGTCAGGTCGAAGTGGCGTTTTCCCAGGGACCCGCTCCAGCTTGTACGACCAAGCAAAATGTTCTTCCGCTCTTCCTCCCGCTCCGGTGCCTCCTTCCTGGGGCTTGGTTCTTACTAGGTGCTGACGGCCACCGTGCCGTGAGGCTTTGCAGTAACTTCTCTCCCCGCTGCGTGCTCCCGTCTGTGACTTGGCTCCCGTCGCCGTTTCTTCCACTTCCTGTACACAAGCTGTCTCCAGGCTCCCCCCCACTTCCAAGGAAGCAGGTGGCCACACTGCGTCACGTGTCTGAAGGGCATCCTGCCTCATTGTCAGGTTGCGTTCTAACGTCACGTCAAGGACACACATCCTGGGGCAGAGGCCGGCAGGAAATTGGTGCTAATTGTGGGCACGGTTCTCTGGGCTTTTCCGACCGTCTCTGATGCCCCCTGGCCCAGACACGCTGATCAAGTGACGCAGGCTGCCGAGTACCTGTGCAGGCGGGGGCTGCCGTATTTGCCTAATGGTTCTGGGAGGTATGGGGCTGATAGGTCATCGTCCGGGGACCCTGCCCCATAAGTCCGTCCACGGGTTCCACGTGTGGCCGCCACAGGCCATCCCGGGCAGGCCACGAACATCCTGCTGGGACCCTCCACACGTGATCGTGGATGGCCAGGTGGTCACAGGCATGTTCTCTGGAGACTGCCCTGAGTGTCCACCTTCCTTTCCCACGGGGAGAGATGGGGTTACGTGGCCCAGGTGCTCAGGGTCACCCACCTCGGTGTCTGGCTGCCCTGGGTGCCACCATCGGCGAGCTCCTCCTCCACTTCCTCCTGGGGGTTTGGTGGCCGTGCAGATGCGTCCACTACTTTCTTAGGGTTGTGTGGAATATGTGACGTGCATGGTAGGGACACAGCAGAGCGCTCGCTCGGGAGGTCCTGAGGGTCGTTCCTCCCGCCCTGCCCTGCCTTCTGCTCCTGCACGAGGGTGAGGACTGTTTCCGGTCCCTGGGTCTCCCCAGGGTGTTCTTCGCACATCCGGGCGCCCGTTTGTGTCGTGTCCGATGGCTTCCTAACCGCCGTCTTCTGCTCTGCTCTTCTCTCGGTCTCAGGACCACCCTCGCGCGCAGTGCCTGCAGCGGGCACGGGCCGCCGGTGGGTGGGCACTTGTGACCTTGTGCTGTCCCGGTGGTCTTGCGATGCTCCCCTCATTTGCTTGCACGTGCAAGCAAGTTTTCGGATACGTTCCGGGAAGCATCTCTGGGTCAAAGGCCGACGCGTTTTTAGCGGAAGGAAAGTGGGCTATTTAAAGTCGCCACACCCCCCGAGGCACCTGTTTCCCATCCCGCCGAGATCGTGCGTGGTGAAACCTTAGTATTTTCTTACTCTAATACGTGGAAAGTGGCCTCGTGTTGCACTGTGATTTTTTTCTTAAGTTGGGAACGAGGCATCTTTTCCTTTGTTTCTGGGAGCATGGTTCCGGCTGTGTGCCCCCCAAGACACAGTTTCCATCACTGTCCTATTTCTTGAAGGTCAGGCTCTGCAGGCCCCACTTCTGTTCCCCTTCACGTGGGTCAGGGAGTGCCACGTGGACCCCTGGCGTTGGGAGCCTTGCATCCCCTCCCCGAGCCCCTTCCTCTGCTCCCCACGGGCTCCAGCTCAAGGCCGAGGTGGGGCCCAGCCCCTGCCCCTCACTCTGCACGGTACGTCTGCAAGCCTGCCCCAGCCGGACAGTCCTCGGCACACGCGTCACCGAAGGAGGCTGCAGAGGGGCCCCGTGCTGCGTGTTCCCTGTGTGCCGGGTGTCACCTCTGCCCCACCCCCCGCCCAGCCTCTCCCTGGCTCTCGGCCGCCTGCCTGCGTCCCTCCTGTGTCCACTCTCGGGCATGGGGAGCTTCCTCAGGCTCCCCCCGTCCCCAGCACGCCGACCCCTGCCCTCCCTGTTCCCGGGTCCCTGGCTTCCTGCTTGGCAGGCAGGAGCCTGCTCCCTTGCCGGCATCCTCCCCAGCAGCTCTCTGCGGTCCCCTGGGAAAGGTGAGGTCTTTGTGCTTCTTCTGGACTGCTTGTGTTGAGTGGATTTGTGTATTGAAAGTCGTCTTACCCTTTTGTGCTTGTTTAGGACCCACTTTTCCTCCTTGTTGTGTTTACTTGGGTCCTTATTTACGTGGGGTTTTCCTACTTTGTTTTCTTTCGTTCGGAAGTTCCCATTGTTGGCTCATTAGTCTACTCCCCGCATTCAAGAATGTGACCATACTAGTGATCGTGCCCGTGAGGAGTGTTCTGTAGGTATTTCAGGAAGAGTTCTGCCTGTTGTGTGCTGCAGACCTGTGGGCAGAAGGGGCCCGCCTGGGTCTTGGCACCGGTGGAGCTGTGGCTTGTGGGAGGCAGCTGGGGGCACATCCGATGACTGTCACCAGCTAGTTAATGGAGCGCCTACCATAGGAGCGAGGATGCGGCCCCGTGGGGGAGGGGAGGCAGTGGTTCCTCCACCTGCCCTGCCACCTCCAGGCATCACACATTTTGTGGCACTCTCATTTCTGGGGATCAGAGTTCAGGCAGGGTGAGGTGCTGTCGTGTCCGGGTGACATGGTCAGTGGGATTGGGGGGGGTCCCACAGCCTCCCTCAGCCGTGTCCCTCCAGGGTTCTGGTGTGTTCTGTCTAGCAGGACCATCAGTCATCACACCCCTTGTTTGGGGGGCTCAGGTGAGGGTCCCGAGGAAGAAATCTGGGGCCTCTCCACTCGTGTCCAGGGTGGGGCAACCTGCATGATGGGCACTCACTGGGCAAGTCTGCCTGCCCGTCTGGGACGTCCCCACCGTCGGGGCTCTGAGGACAGGCTGTCTGTTATATGGGGCAGATGTGCAGGAGCTTCATGGTCTGGATCCAGAATTCATGCATCGTCAGTCGGGGCTGCTCTCCTTGGACAGGTGAGCCGGCCACAAGCCCACTCAGATTTGGGGAGGGGGCACGTAGACTGCCCCTTGATGGGAGGAAAGTCAAAGATTTACAGCTATGGTTTGGAACAGCTACAGCGTCCACCCCCGCCATCCCTCTCGGACCCTTACCTCGTGGCCGTGTTGGCCGTGGCCTCGGCCCGAGGGTCTCGTGTGAATCAGGTCTAGGTGCCGGCAGGTCCTTGGCCTCCTCCCCTGCGGCCACGTGCAGCAGTGGCTTCGAGTCCCACTCAGTTTTTCTGTTGTAAATGGGGAAGCGGGTCGCCCTGCGTGGTCAGCGGTCTCTGGTGTCCTGATGTTGGCCAGGCAAGGGCAACCATCTCCTTGTGCAGGGCCGGGTCCTGCTCCGGGGCATGACCCTGGCCCCGAGTCTCCCTCCTTTTTCTCTGAGAAATGAGGGGTGTTCTCATCTCACGTTCTCTCTGGCCTTGGCGGGCCCCGGTGGTGCATGTTCTCTAACACGTGTACCTCCTCGGCGTCAGTCCGTGCTCCTGGTCAGACTAGCATGTGCGCGGACGGGCGTGTGCATGGAGCTCTTTGACCCCGGCCCTTCCCTGAGCCGGGCCCTGAGGAGGCTCCGCAGCAGCGAGGGCCAGTCCGGAGGGTCTGCGCATCAGGTTCTTGGAGGCTCCTTTGTGCACGGGGTCTTTGCTCCTCCCCTGGGTCGCTGAGAACATGTGTTACCAGTAGCGCTCTGGATGTAACCCCTGCTCCGGGGTGTCAGGGACACTCCCGAGCCCGGCACACCTCCTGTGGACCTTCAGGGTGTGGTGGCTGCTGTTTCCTTTCTTCTGAGTCTCTTGACAGCACCCTCTTGTGAGCAGTCCTGCCCGGGACCCCGCGGGGAGGGCCGTGCAGGGAGCAAAGTTTCAGCCTGGCTGACCTAGTCTGAGCCAGCACAGCCCGCGTCGGGAGGTCGGGGAGCCTGTGTTATCACATGCGTGCTTGGCGGTGGCAGTGGGGTGTGGCCGGGCTGGGTCTGTTGCAGCTGCGATGAGATGCCATTTAGGCTGTCAGAACCCCTTCGGGGCCCCCGCCTCGGTCTTCACGGTGTGTCACAGTCTTGGGGGTGGGTAGAGAAGCAGGAGCGAGTTCCCCTGAGGACCAGGTCCAGAGGCCGCCCAGGATTCAGGGACACGGCCTGACCCGGGCTCCCAGTGCTGTCTGCCCCGTGGCCCTTCACCCAGGGGTGCCCGCTGCTTGTTCCGCTCCGAGGCAGTCCCGGCCTGCTGCCCAGCTGTCGACACGGCCTCCCTCTCCCTAGTGCTCAGCGTGCCCTTGCGTGCCTCTGGCCCTGCCTGGGCACTGGCCCCCGGACTGCCTGCCTGCTGCTGGCCTCTTTGCTGATGCCCCACAGTTCCTCGCGCCACTGTACACGGGTCTGCCCTTCATTCCTGCTGTGCCCTGGCCAGAGCCCCTCCCAGCGGATGCCCGTCCTGAGACCCCCTGGTCGGGGGGCACTCGTCGACAGAAGGCTGCCTCTCTCTGTGTCCACCAATGTGTCCAATGTGGGCACATTGAGGGGGCAGTGCCACGCAGGGCTGAGCCTGTCTTGAGGTGGGTGCTTGCGTCCTGCAGACGGTGTGGGTCTGGGCAGACCCCGACCTCCTGGATTCTGCGCCTGAGGACCAGGGGTCTCCGACGCTGGCAGTCAGGGCTGCGCCGAGTGAGAGACAGGAGGCAAGGGTGGTGGGGCCCCCGTTCTTGGGTTCGCGTCCTTTCGTGTTTCACGTTCCTTTTAAGTTGTCTTTTTAAATTTTCCTTTTCCTGAATGCCCAGCAAAGGGTCTCCAGGCTGTGAAGGGGTCGCTCCCGGAGCCGCCCCTGGATCCTGGAGCTGGGCTGCGCCCGCACCTCTGCTGCCCCCTGGTGGCCACCGTGCTGCCTGCAGCACCACTTCTGGAGAGAGACCAAGGAGGGCTGGGGGTCCAGCTCTTTTGTGTGGGAACTTGCTGCCCGCTGCTGGGGTGCCCCTCCTTGCCGGGTCCGGCCTGTCTCTGGCTCCCTGCGCCCCCTCCTTGCCGGGGACCGGCCTGTCTCTGGCTCCCTGTGCCTGCACGCTTGCCCGGGGCGCTGGCCACACCCAGCACAGGACGATGTGGGGTGCGCTGGAGGACAAGGGGACCCCATGACCGTGGCCTGAGGCGCAGGTGATGTAGGGCTCTGCAGGGTTCAGTGCTGCTGGAGAGCATGAGGTGGCCTGGTGCTGTGGGCGGCCATGGAGCCTGGCCGGGCCGCCACCGTGGACCTGCTGGCCGGGGCCTGGCATTGGGGGCACTTGCTGAGGAGGCCTGGTGCCCGGCCCTGAGCCTGGGGCAGGTGTGCCCCCTGGCCGCTGCTGCAGGCGGAGCTCCCTTCGGGCAAGGATGGGAGGAGAGCTCTGGGCCCTCCTTGCCCCCCACCCACGGCCCGCACCCATCAGGCGGTGCTGACCCACTTTTAGCGGGCACGGCTCCCACAGCGCGTGCAGCATGGGGAGCGGGGTGGGGGAGACATGGAAACCGAATCCCGCCTTGTTCCTGGCCTGGAGAAAAACTTAGTCTCCCACCCTCCTTATACTGAGGGAAAAAACAGGCGAGAGGAAGAGCCGCCTCGCAGGCCCTTGGCTCTTGCCCGGTCAGGGGGAGCGGGGCTCTGGCGGGGGTGCCGCGCTCAGGGGCTCCTGCTCCAGACTTTACTGCGCCCAGGAGTGAGAGGTAGGGCTGTTTTCCCCATCAGTCCTGGTTCCGGTACACCCGATCCCCCCACCCCGTGAGGGAAGGATCTGTTTTCCAGGTTAGGGTGTGAACGTTCGGTGGCGCCCACTCACTGACCTGGTGGACCGGGGTCAGCCTGGGGCCGTGGACACGTGGGTGGGGTGGGTGCCAGAGGGCTGTGTCCCCCGCAGCGTTCTGCAGGTTAGGGGGCGCCTCTCTCTCAGCTGCTGCAGACCGGAGGCCGCCTTGGGAGGAGGGTCTCGCCCTAGGAGTGAGCCGGCTGTGGCCTCGTGACCACCAGCAGCAGGTGCCACAGGCCTGCCTCCAGAGCGGCTGGCCTGGGTGTGGGTAACCCCCCTGCCCTGCCCTCACTTGCTGCCCCCGAGTGGCCTCTCCCACCTTGCCCCCGGACCCCGGGCACTCTCCTGAACCTGGCAGGGCCGGGTAGGGGCTGTCGGGCCAGGAGCCCTGCAGCCGGTTTTTTCGTTAACTGGTGCGGGGGTGGCCAGGCCCTCAGCTGGTGGCTTTGTTGCTGACTGTTCCTTTTCCAGTCTGGCACCAGGTGTCAGCCCTTCCCTGGGGTCCTTCCTTGGAGGAACTTGAATGTAGTGATGGGGCTGGCCCTTGACAGGACCCCAGGTGAGGCCCATGAGGCCTGCTTAGACCTGGGGTGACCCTGATCTTGTCTTGAGGCCCAGGGCCAGGTTGGAGCTGCCTAGAGATCGGGGGCGGCGGGAACCTCAGCCTCGGCATCAGCAAGAGGGATAGTTCGTTCCCGAGCCTCCAGTCCCAAGGAGGGGCCGAGGGACTTCGGGCCTGGGCTCTGTCCGAGGTCAGAGGGCATCACGTCCTGACCTAACAATCGTCCCTTCTCTCTCCAGGCTGGCATCCCCTCCCCAAGGACAGAGGTGGCGAGAGCGAAGGGCTACGAAGAGTACGCGGAAGACAGCTCTGACGAGGAGGTGCGGGCTGGGCTTGCCTCTTCCCCGGGGGGCTGTGCTGTGCTGGGCACAGAGGAGTCAGGCCACAGTGAGGGGCCCCACTCGTGGTTTGGGAGAGCGATTTTGGGGTCAGGACACCTGTCTGCAGGAGGGTGAGTGTGTGTGGGATCACTAGGAAAGGAGGGAGGGGGGGTGTGATGCGGTGGACCCCCAGGTGTGTCTGTGGGGCGGCCCCTGATGCTGGGGTCCCCCGTGCGCTCCGCGGAGGCCGTGCTTGTGCTCTCGATGGGCACGGAGAGGTTGGGGCAGGGGTGGCTTCTGTCGCACCAGCTGGCCTGTGCTGGGCCTCGGGGGGGTGACGGGTCTGGGTGCTGAGGGCAGGAGGTGGGTGGCCTTTGGGCGTGCCGCCCCCGCTCTCCTCGGTGTCCTTGAGGAGTGGACTGATGTGGCTCCAGTGAATCCGGTCACTCCTTCCCGTTTGTCGTCTGAAGGGACAAGCGTGGCAGTGGGCAAGTGGTGCCCAGTCTGGCGTCCGGAGGCCCTGGTGTGTGGGCCAGAGGCTCAGCTCCCTGGGCCTGCCTGATGTGGGAGGGCTGGAGGCTGAGGAGCTCTGAGCCCGGAGGTGGCCCTCTCCTCCTGCCTGTCCCCTCCCACGTGTGTCCCAGTCACTGTCAGGGCTGTGGCCCCGCGCCTCCCAGGGCCCTGGTGGGCGCCCAGGTGTGTGCCTCTTTGGAGCTGCAGGGGGACGGCTTTGGCGCATGGCTTGCAGGGACAGCGGCCCTCCAGAGCTGCCTGTCAGGGGCTGTCCCGGGGCCTGGGGAGGCACGCGCCCCCTCCCCTGTTCGGCCTCCACCCCCACCCTCACGCTCTCTTGGCAGCGGCTGCCGGAGCCTTGGCTGCCCGCCCGATCTGGCCTCTGTGCGTTTAGAGAACAGAGACAAAACAAAATAAATTGGTTTCCTGGCCGGAGCAGCGGGCGCACACGGCGAGGGGGGGCCAGCGCAGTGCGGCTCCCTGCCTGTCTCCCCCCTCCCAGGGGCTCTGGCTGTCGGCAGCCACATCCTGTCGGCTACTTTTTTATATTTGGTATTTTGAGAAATCGATGATGGTTGTAAATGGAGTGCAGAGGCGGGGGAGGGGCCTCGGCCTGCCCACAGGGAGGCGCTCCTCCCGGCCCCGGCCTGCGGGGGCCGCTTCCTCTGGCAATGACTATCCCATATGTGTGAGTGACAGGAGGGGGCCCGATGCCCGCCTTCCTGAGCTCTGCCAGCACAGCCGGCCTGCGGCTCGAGGGGGCGGCAGAGCCCAGCCTTCGCCAGGCCCGGCGGACGCTTCCCTGAGCAGCACGTGTGCCTGGGGTGCTCCGGGTCCTTCCGTGCTGACTTTGTGGGTGTCTCTGCCATCCTGGCAAAGCGGGGTGGGCTTCAGGGGACAGGCCTGGGGGCCAGGTGGCGAGGGGTCCCATCGGGCACCTGAACAGACCCGGCACAGAGCATAGGGCTCGGGGGCCGCGGTCCGGGCACATTCCTGGTGTCGGAGCTACACCTTCTCCCTGCAGCGTGCTTAGAGGTGGTCGGCACCGTGTGGACCCCACTCGGGCTCTGGCCGGCGGCAGAGGTGTCCTCACGGGTTTCGTGCTCCTGGGAGAGAGAATCTTCTTGGATGCTGCTGTGTGGTGGCCACACCTGGAGTCCCTTCCCCTGGGCCCTGCCCCACCCCGCCCCACCCCTGGGTCTGGATCTGAGGCCTGAGCTGGTGCGTGCTGGGGCTTCTGGACCCTGTGACTGCTGGCCTCGGCTTTGGGGAGCCCCCCACCCCAGATGCTGACTGATGAGTGGCAGTCTACCCTCGTGGGATGGTCTGAGTCCTGTTTCCGTACGTTTGCCCTCCTCAGTCCCCCAGACTCACATCCCAAGCCACGTTGGGGCCCAAGTCCCCTGGACGTGCCGCTGGGTCTGGCGGGGGGCCTGGAGTGGGGGGAGTCCGGAGCAGCCGCAGGCTGTGTCCACCCCACCCCCACACGTCCACCTCACTCCTCTCCCACGGCACCGCACCTCACAGACGTGATCTCATCCAGCCGCCGGACCCGGGGGAGGTGGGGCGGGGTGGGGGGAGGGGGCCGGCGGCCTTCGCGGCATCGAGGCCCCTCTTTGTTCCGAGCAGCTGGGAGAAACTGAGGCCGGCGATAGATGAGAGGTGAGGGGTGGCTGTTGAACTCTGGCCAGGGAGACCGGGAGGCATCCACCTCATCCCAGTCCCTGAGCCCCGGGGCCTGACCCCCTCCTGTCCACCGTGGGACCCTCCCGTGCCCGGAGAGACCTCCGCGGCGGGCGGGGGCCGGGCTGCAGCCCTGGCCGGCTCCGCGGCGCCCTGGCCTCGAAGTAACTTGGGATCCCGCGGGGACGAGCCCAGGCCTGTCTGCATCCAGAGCCCGCGATCCCCTCTGCTCTCTCGCCAAACGGCCGTTAATGGCTTCTCCCAGCTACTGAACCGGCAGCTGCCTCCAGCGCTGGCGGCCTCCCGCTCCTCCCGGGGCCGCCGCCCCGCCCATCCTGGCCGCCCTCGCGCTCCGAGCGCTTGCGTCGCTGCTGGCAGCCGGAGCCTGTCGGCTCAGGTTTCGGGCTGTTTGTGGAGAGCGCCCGGCGCTCAGCCTGCTCGTGTCGGCCTGACACCCCCACAGCCGGCCCGCAAGCGGGGCCGCCGGCCAGGCTCTGGTCTGTCCCTTCCCGCCAGTCTGACCCACGGCCTTGCAGGTGGTGGCCACAGGGTGCACTGGGTGTGACGGCTGTGACCGCAGAGTGCCCCTCGGTGCCTCTGCCCGGCTCCACCTCTGAGCCAGGCCTGCGGTGCCCGGTCGGAGGCACGCCCTCCTCTCCCCAGTGCTGCCCCCCCCCCCACCCCGCCCTGTGCTGCCTCCTTCCTTGGGAGAGAGGATTCCCTCCCGGGGGTGGGAGTGGGGGCGGGGGTGGGGGCAGTGAGGAGCGTGCAGTGGCCTTAAGTAGCTGTCCCTTAAGAGGGAGGTGGTACGTGTCCAGGGATAGCCCCGGGTCTCTCAGTGCGGGGCCCGTGTGGCCCCTGGCAGGTGAAGGGGGGGCTGATTCAGAGCCACGGCACGTGGGTGGTGGAGGCCCCGGCCTGTTGCTCGTGCCCACTTGGAGCCAGTTTCCTTGGCAGCAGGAACCCAGCGGGGCAGGTGGGTGGGAGAGTGCCTGGAGGGACCGGAGGGTTTGCCCTGGGGCTGGAGGTGTGGCTGCTGGCTTGTGGAGGGAAAGGTGGTTGGGGGGGGGGGGAGGGTAGTGACTGCAGAGGGGGCTGGGGACAGGGGCCACAGGTAGGGGCTGGCTGTGTGCAGGCAGTGCTTGGGGCTGAGGTGAGTCCTCCGGGGTAAGATTCTGGAGCTCGCTGGAGGTGGGACGGGGGCAGGTGTGGAGCTCTGGGGACCAACCTGAAGCAGCAGCAGCTCTTTGAATAGTGGGTCTTGGAACGTGGTCTCCACCACTCAGCCGGGGGCCCCGAGCCTGGGCCCACACCCAGCACTCCAGAGGGGTTTCTGGGAGCGCCTGCCTGCAGGTAGTCAAGAGTCAGAGGGCCCCAGGTGGGACCGCTCACTGCACCTTGATCAGCCCCAGGAGAGGGGCAGGTGGGTGGGGGTCTGGGCTGGCCGAAGACCTGGGAGCTGGGGCAGCTTCGGCACCCTCTGCCCACCTCGTGGACCCCGTGGGGGCCAGGCAGCGGGCTGGAGGCCTCTGTGCTAGCACGTGATGGCTCGGGCGGGCCTGGCCGGCGGCACTTTCGAGAGGGACGGGCAGATGGGGGTGATGGTGTCTGGGGTCGGCTTCTGCGGAGGTGCCCTGCTACCTGGGTTAGCAAATGTGAGTGGCGGTCTGATGGAGGAGGTTTGGGAAGGTGGCTCCGAGCTCCCTGCTGGGGTCTCCTCACCTGGCTTTGGCCTTTGGGGCAGGAAGAGGCCAAGTAGGACCTGGCTTTCTTCCCTTCGGCCCGCGAACCAGGACTCATCCTGCTGGAACCTCCGATGGGTTCCGAGGCAGCAGGTGAGCCTGGGGCACACAGCCCGGCCTCCTCTGCCCGGTGCTCTGACAGAGATCGAACACCATGGAGGAGCGAGGAGAGGCCGAGGCTCAGGAAGGCCGAGTGGTGCTCAGAGACAGGCGGGAGCTTCGTGCAGGGGGAGCGGAGCGAACACTGCCGGCATTGTAATCGGAGAGGGGCAAGGGAAAAGAGAGAGCCTGAGCGAGGGCGGCTGACCCCACGCTCCCAGGGGACAGGTGGGAGAGGCAGAACGAGGAGAGAGTGAAGGATTCCAGAGGTGGGCCGGCTTCCTCTCTCGCAGACAGACACGGGAGGGAGGTGGGCAGCCGGCCAGCGCCCTACCTGCAGTTCCAATCTGCGGTCCTGACAGCTGCAGCCACTTTGGGGAGGGGGAGGGGAGGGGCTCCTCGAGAGCGGAAAAATCCCAGCCGACACATCAGCCAGTTGTTGCTTGCCGCTTGTGTCCGGTGCAGTCTGGGGGGTGGGGTCCCCCGCTGGCCTCATCCCACAGGCTTGTGCTTGGGGCACAGAGGCCCCCCCCAGGAGAGCACGGGGGTGTCTGTGTCCTCAGCCTGTGCTCCGAGCTCGGTGCCTGACCTGGAGGGGTTGGTAGGTGCTTGCCCCCGCGGGGTCACATGTGCTTCCTGGCAGCCCACAGGTGCTGAGCAGGGTGGGGGCCGGCTGGCCTGCGGGCTGAGGCCTGGTGATGAATCATGTGGTGCCGCCAGCAGCTCATTCCCCCGGCCGGGGACAGGGAGCTGACAGCCGGGGCCGATCAGAGTGTTTCCAGCCCAGCTTGGCCCACAGAGGCGGCTGCTGGCCCAGGGCGCGGGCTCGGCCCCTCCTTTCCAGCTGTCTCTGGGGCGCGCACGCAGGGAACCCGGGGTCTTTGTCCCTCTCAGTGGACGACGAGGCTGGCCTTCTGGGAGGGAGGCAGGGCCTGCAGCGGGCACAGAGCACCTGCCGCCCCAGCCCAGCCGCCGTAGTAGCTGAGTGGACTCCGGTGGGGCTGCTGGGCTCGGGCTCTGGCTGGCCCGCCACCCCCGCCACCCGCCCCCCCCCGTCTGGTTTGAATTTCTGGAGCAGTGAAGGGTGACGGAGCGCTCCTCCCCCGCCCCTCCGCTCTCTCCTGTTGGCTGGCGGGCCAGGCCCTCGCCGCCGCCGCCGCCGCCGCCGTCGTCGCTGCCGCTGCTGCTACCGCTACCGGTGCAGCTCGGGGAGCGCCGGGCCCACTGCCCAGGCCCGAGTCGGCCAAGCTGCAGCCACTGTTGGAGTCACAGGCCCTGCTGTGGAGAGCTGGGCCTGTGTGCCCTGGGCCCTGATGGGCTGGGTCTCTGGGGACCATCCTTCTGTCTTCTCCCACCCGTTTTCCGGATTCGGAAGACCCCCCCGCAGGGTCCTCCTGACACCCCGTCAGCCCTGGGGCTCGGGGTCCCCTCCGTTTGCGCTCTCAGCCTCGCGTGTGGGTGCGGCACTGCGCTGTGGTCGCAAGGTGGGCGCCCGCTCGGGTACTCATCCTCTCGGGGGGCTTCATGAGGGGGGTCTGCGGCCCCCATCCAGGCTCGGGTGTGGAGATGTGATTCTAGTAGGGGAGGGGCAGGTGGGCCATGCCCCCTCCCCCCACCCCCACAGAACCGCACCCGGTGCCCAGTGAAGCAGGGGGGTGAGCACAAAGATCCTGGGGTACACCTGCCTCCCTGGACACCTCCCCCAGGTCCCGCCTGGGAGGAGAGGGGACGCCTTTCTCAGCCCCCCATCTGGACCCCCGTGTCTCCGGCCTGGGTCCTGGCTCCCCAGGCAGGCGGGTGGGGTGGGGGCTTCTGCAGTGACCCGGCTTGCCCTCTCCCTCCTTCCTCTGGCCAGCTGTAGGCTCCTGCAGGATTAAGGAAAGGAAATTTGGGGTTGGGTTTCTCTCCGAATGGAACCTGCCGTGGCGACTTTTTATCCTGTTATATTTCTATCACGTTGGACAGAGCCCCCCTCTAGCCCTTAATGGCTCTGGCTTTGAGAATTTCCTCCAGAATTACTCCACCACTTCCTGCTTTGCGGGTCCCCGGAGCCCCTCTGTGCAGAGGAGGGGGGCAGCTCTGGGCCTGCCCTGTTGGGGTGCCCACGTGGGCCTTAGCACCTGGCCTCTCCCCGGGGCCCGGGGGAGTGTGTCGGTGGGGGCCCCTGAGCCTGTGCTGAGGGCTGGGAGGGCCCGGGGCCGACACCTGGCGCCCTCGGCCATTCCCTACCCGGTCTGGCCGGAAGTCAGGCTGCTGGCCCGCCTGGCCAGCGTGGGGGAGGTGGCTCGTGGAAGGCCGCCCCCTGCCTTTCTTCTGTGCTGTGCCAGCAGAGCTGGAGCCACTAAACCGTAATTGTCACCTGCAGGATTTTAATGGTCAGCCAGCTGTGCACAGCTCGGGGAGGGGGCCTGAAATTGCCCTCCTCGCGGGCAGGTGGGGCCTCTGGAGGAGCTCGGCGGAGCAGGCTGGTCGGCGGCCAGGGTTCCTTTCCGTGCGAGCAGCGCTGCAAGTGGCTGGGTGTAGGGCTGGGGGAGCCAGGGCAGCCCCAGCAGGGGTGGGCACCCCGGGGTGCCTGCAGATGGGTGCCGTGTGTCCCGCACCCTTAGGCCCACCGAGGCTTGGAGACCCGCTCCAACGGCGGTGCCCCTCACTCAGCCTCTTGGCTGAGTGTCCACTCCTTGGGTCTCTGTGGCAAAGGGTGAGGCCCGAGGCTTGGCATGATTGTGCCGCCGGCCCTGGATTCCTCACCCCTGCAGGGGAGGCGTGGGCGCCAGGCAGGCCCTGGGAGTGGAGGCCGGACTGCGTGGTCCCTTGGCGCGGGGCAGTGGGCTCCCTCTCTCCTTTCCTAGCCTTGCTCTCCCTCACCCGTCTCCTTCAGCCACCAGGCCGGGAGGAGGTACCTCGCTGTGCTCAGGCCTGGGAGGGACGGCCCAGCCCCTGGAAGGCGGACGCCTTCCCTGGGAGCAGCTGGTGCCTCTGGGCCCAGGGAGGATGGGGCAAGAAGAGACCGCCCTGAGAGCTGGGAGTGTGGTCTTGGGCTGGGCTCGGGCTGGATTCTGAACCTTCCAGAAAACAGTGCTTCCACGGTTGGACGATATTGTTTTGTTTTTAATTATACAAAGTTTCCAGACTTTATATTATCATATCAAAGACACAAAATACCAGCACGTAGCGACCAGAAGAAAACCCAGGTAGGAAGCCAGCACAGAAGGTTCCAGTGGGCCTGGGCCAGCTGGGCCAGTGCGGAGTCCTGCCGCCGCTTGTCCGTCCATTGGCCCCAGAGGAGCCTGAGGCGCCCTCACAGGAGGCCTGTGCCCGAGTCGGGTCCACGGGGGTGCTCTCTGTGGGGAGCCCAGCGGCGGCGCCTCTAACTCCGAATCGTAGTCTTTCTGTCTCGGTCCTTGCTCTGCAGAGGGGAGGGGGTGGTGTCAGGGCCCGGGTGGAGACCCAGGGCCGGCCCGCGCCTGGGCTTCCCCACTGGGCGCTGTCTCGGGTGGCGGGTGCTGCACCCCCTTCCGCGCTCACCCCGGCGTCCCCGTGCACTTTGGGGAAGAGAGCACGGTGCTGCACGGCCGAAACTGTAAAATTAAGTTTCCCAGATGTTCAGGCCCCAGGAGCTCACGCGTGCCGTCTGGAGAGGAAATGGGGATCGGGAAAAGCCGCGGCGCGTTTTCTCCCTGCTCACCCTGCTTTTCCGGTGCCACCGAGCGCAGCAGCAGCAGCTGTAAATCACAGCCGGCCGGCGCTCCCGCAACGTGCCCCTCTCCCCCAGCCTGTCTGCAGACCCCACAGCCACACACAGGTCTGAGTGGGCGGCCCCAGGGGCGTGGGCCAGGGCCGGAGGAGAGGCAGCAGGTGCCCGGTAAGCCTTAGGCCGGCGCCAGGGGCTGTGGCAGGGCCAACGGATTAGGGGGGCGATGTCCCCTTCCTTCGGGGACAGGGTGGGTGGCCAGAGTCGCTTGAACTCTGGTCTGGTCCCAGCCTCTTCCAGTTTTAGTGTCCTCCCTGCTTCATAGACTGCCGCTTCCCTCCCCCCCACCCCCCCCCCCACCTGACCCTGGGTGGCCCTCTTCGGTCCCCGTGGGAACCTGTGGCCCTGGGTGGGGAAGGCCCAAGAAGGTCCAGCCCTGCCTGCTCCAGCTGGGCCCTTGCTGTGCTCCTCCCTCCCCGGGGCCCCGGGGCACAGTAGGTCACAGGTGCGGCCGGGGGTGGGTGGGGATGGGGGGGGCGCTCTGCCCGCCTCTGGCCCCACTCTCTGCCCAACAGGTGTGGGTAGTAGCTAGGGTCATACGGAAGCAGGGGCCACCACATCCTCCTCGCCTCTCTTCCCACGGATGCCCGGTGGGCGACACTCACCAACTTTCTCTGGTTGCTGAGGCAGAAGGTACAGATCTGTTTGGGCTGGGCGTTCTCGCCGTCGCGGGTGGGGGGTGGTGGGGGCGGCGGCGGGGGGCTGCCGGGGCGCGCAGCGTGGAAGAAGGCGGGCCCCGAGTGGCACGGCTGCCCGTCGCCGCAGGCCTCGCCCACCAGCAGCACGTTGCCCAGGTGCGAGATGTAGCTGGAGGCCAGGCGCAGCGTCTCGATCTTGGAGAGCTTGCGGTCGGCCGGCTCCGTGGGGATGAGCGTGCGCAGAGCCGTGAAGGCCGTGTTCACGCTGTTGGTGCGGTCCCGCTCGCGCGCGTTCGCCGTGTGCCGCTGCCGGGGCTCGCGGCCCGGCCGCCCCCCGGGCCCCGGGGCGCCGCCCCCCGCCCGCCTGCCCCCGGCCCGCCTCCGGGTGCCCTGGAGGCCGCAGCGCGCCGCGTGCACGCGGCAGGGCTTCTCGTCGGAGCCCGAGCTCTCGCTGCCACGGTCCTCGTCCTCCGACAGCGGGCTCACCTCGGGGTACAGGTAGCGGCCGGGCGGCGCCGAGCGCAGCATGGCGAAGGACATGGGGCCGGCGGGCGCGCCGTCAGCTCCGCCTTGCGCAGCGCATGCCGCCAGCCGCGCGGCCGCCCGGGGGGCCGGGGAGGCGCGGGTCTCGGTGGCCCGCGGTGGCGGCTGCGGCGCCGCGCGCACGTGTGCGTCCCGGGCTGGAGCTGGGCCGCGGGCCGGGCCTTTATAGTGGCGGCGGCCCCTCCCCCGCGCCGGCCCGCCCTCCTCCCCGCCTCCCAGCCCCCGGAGGCCGCACGGAGCAGGGGCCCTCGTCCCTCTGCCTTCTCGCGCCACGCTGAAGAAGCCTGGAGCATCTCGCTTCCTCTGGGGACGCGGGGAAGCGGGAATCCCCTGATGGGTGGTACCAGGGCTCTGCAGCTCCCTCCCCCTCCCTCAGCCGGGGGGGGGGGTGGGGGGGGTGGGGAGGTGGGCAGGAGGGTCACAAGTGGGACCCATGACCCAGGCTGGTCTTCTCCCCTGGCTCGATCAAGTTAACTCAGATGCCCTGGCCCTGGTGCCTGGCCACACCCTGTTTGTCTGTCTCTCCCTCCTGTGTACACTTGAGCCTTTTGTGCCAGGCAGAGTGGGGAGGGGGTACAGAGGAGCCCTGAGGGGTGGAGTCGTGTGTGTGGGGTCACCCGGTGGCACACATTCTGGCGTCAGCTGTACTCTCTGCCTGGGACCCTCCTCTTTCCCAGCTCCTGCCTGTATCCCTGCTCTGGGAACCCCCACCCCCACCCCCACCCCCACCCCGCCATTCCCGTTTTGCATGCTCCGGGGTGTGTTCAATTCAGGGATGGCAGCATGGACTGGAATTGGGCCTGTGTAGAGTGGGAGCCCCCCCACCTCCTGTGCAGAGGAGGACAGGGGCACGGGGGTGTGCCTGGAAGATGGGCTTGCTGGGAGGGGAGTACACAAGTCGGCAGGGCTGGGCTGGGCAGGTGCAGATGGGGAGAGCCCAGGGGGGCGTCCTGTGCCCCTTGCAAGGGGCCTTTGGGCTCCCTGCTGCGCTCAGTCTCATCTGGGCCCCTCCCCCTGTGGCCACTGTTCAGGAAGCGGCCGCCTGGGCAGCAGTCTCCGTGCTGGGCGGAGGGAGGGTGGTGGCTGGCAGGGGCCTCGACCAGGAATGTGTGTCCAGGAATGTGGCTGCTCTGGGATGGGGGGGGGGGGCGGCGGGCAGCACCAGGGAGGGTTGCGGGGGGGGGGGGGTCCCTGAATGTCTGCAGGGCAGAAGGCAGTGGTTTCTCCCTCCCCTTGGAGTGGGTTGTGGGGTCTTCCCTGAGTCCCTGCCCGTGGCTACCCGTTTTTGCCTAAGGCCCCCACCAGGGGAGGGAGCCCATGGGCGATGAGGTCACCCTTGTCTGTGGCTGCCCAGAGTCCTGGCCAAGGAATCCAGGGGGGAGGCTCTGGGGTTGGCACCACTTCAGTGGAAAATGTGAAGGTACAGCTCCGGCGCCTCTGAGGGCCAGTCAGGGGGGCGGTGGGGGACAGCACTGGCCGCCGTGCCACGTCACACCCCAGGGAGAGGGCCTGTGTCAGGGTGCCTGGGGACCGTCCCCCCGGCCTCCTTAGGGACCCACCGTTGCCCGAGACTTGGGGAGCCTGAAGGGAGGGGTGGGCGCGGTGGGTGCCCGGTGCCGACGCGCTGGCCTGCTGCCCCCAGGACATCCGGAACACGGTGGGCAATGTGCCCCTGGAGTGGTACGAGGACTTCCCCCACGTGGGCTATGACCTGGACGGCAGGCGCATCTACAAGCCCCTGCGTACCCGTGACGAGCTGGACCAGTTCCTGGACAAAATGGACAACCCTGATTACTGGTGAGCAGGCTCGGGGGCAGGGCCTGCGGGGGCAGGGCAGGGGGGCCCGGAGCTTGGCTCTGACAGGTGGCTCCCCAGGCGCACGGTGCAGGACCGGACGACGGGTCACGACGTGCGGCTGACGGACGAGCAGGTGGCCCTGGTGCGGCGGCTGCAGAGCGGCCAGTTTGGGGACGTGAGCTTCGACCCGTATGAGGTAGGTGGCGGCAGCTCGCCCTGGGCATCCGGGGCGGCTGCAGGGCCCCGGCCCACACCTCTGTGTCTGCTCCTCCAGCCTGCCGTGGACTTCTTCAGTGGGGACCCGATGGTCCACCCAGTGACCAACCGTCCCGCTGACAAGCGCAGCTTCATCCCGTCCCTGGTGGAGAAGGAGAAGGTAGGTGCAGCGCCGCATCCGGGGCTGTGCGCCCCCGCGCCCCCCGCGCCCCCCGCGCCCCGAGCCGACCTGGTCTGCCCTTGCAGGTGTCTCGCATGGTGCACGCCATCAAGATGGGCTGGATCCAGCCTCGCCGGCCCCGGGACCCCACGCCCGGCTTCTATGACCTGTGGGCGCAGGAAGACCCCGACGCCGTGCTGGGCCGGCACAAGATGCACGTGCCCGCGCCGAAGCTGGCCCTACCCGGCCACGCGGAGTCCTACAACCCACCTCCAGAGTACCTGCTCAGCGAAGACGAGGTGGGCCTCGCGCCACGGGGGGGGGGGGGGGGGGGCACTGGGCCCCATCCCTGGCCCCGAGCTCCCAGCTCACCCCTGTCTCCGCAGCGTCTGGCGTGGGAGCAGCAGGAGCCGGGCGAGAGGAGGCTCAACTTCCTGCCACACAGGTTCCCGAGCCTGCGGGCCGTACCCGCGTACGGCCGCTTCATCCAGGAACGGTTCGAGCGCTGCCTTGACCTCTACCTGTGCCCACGGCAGCGCAAGATGAGGGTATGTGGGGGGGAGGGGGGGGGGGGAGGTGCGCCCGGGCAGGGGCACAGGACGTGGGGATGGGGTGACTGTTCGCTCTCCTATCCAGGTGAACGTGGACCCGGAAGACCTCATCCCTAAACTGCCGAGGCCGCGGGACCTGCAGCCTTTCCCCACATGCCAGGCCCTGGTAGGCTGTCGGGCGGGTGGGGGAGGGAGTGCGTGGGTGTGTCCGTCTCCTTACTCCCCCTCCCCCTCTGTAGGTCTACAGGGGCCACAGCGACCTTGTCCGCTGCCTTAGTGTATCCCCGGAGGGCCAGTGGCTGGCTTCAGGTGAGCCTGAGGTGGGGGCACTCCCAGCTCGGGGGGCCGGGTGGGAGGGCCAGGTGGCGAAGGCCTTGTTCGCTGCGTCCAGGCTCCGACGATGGCTCCGTGCGGCTCTGGGAGGTGGCTACCGCCCGCTGCATGAGGACCGTGCCCGTGGGGGGCGTGGTGAGGAGCATCGCCTGGAACCCTCACCCTACCCTCTGCCTGGTGGCCGTGGCAGTGTAAGTGCGAGGCCCCGGGGGGCACTGGGCGGGGGGGGGATAGCGGCGGGCACGGGCCCGAGCCTCAGGGGCTGTGTGTCACTCTGGCCTGCAGAGAGGACTCGGTGTTGCTACTGAATCCGGCCCTGGGGGACCGGCTAGTGGTGGGCGGCACGGACCAGCTGCTGAGCACCTTCGTCCCGCCCCAGGAGCCCGCCGTGCAGCCTGCCAGCTGGCTGGAGGCCTCGGAGGAGGAGCGCCAGAGGGGCCTGCGGCTGCGCGTCTCCCACGGCAAGGTGTGGGGCTGCGGGGTCAGGATGGGCGGGGCGGGGGGGGCGGGGAGCGGTGGTAGCCGGGGGACCCAGCTCAGCCAGCGTTGCTTCCCGCAGCCGGTGACGCAGGTGACCTGGCACGGGCGTGGGGACTACATGGCCGTGGTGCTGGCCACCGCCGGCCACACACAGGTGCTGATCCATCAGCTGAGCCGGCGCCGCAGCCAGAGCCCCTTCCGCCGCAGCCACGGACAGGTGCAGCGGGTGGCCTTCCACCCTGTCCGCCCCTTCCTGCTGGTGGCTTCCCAGCGTGGCGTCCGCCTTTACCACCTGCTGCGCCAGGAGCTCACCAAGAAGCTGAGACCGAACTGCAAATGGGTGTCCAGCCTGGCGGTGCACCCCGCAGGTGAGGGCGTTGTGTGGGGGGGGGTGTTGTGGGGGGGGGGGAGCGTGCACCCCGCAGGTCCTCACGACCCCATCTGCTCCCAGGGGACAATGTCATCTGTGGCAGCTATGACAGCAAGCTGGTGTGGTTCGACCTGGACCTTTCCAGCGAGCCGTACAGGGTACTGAGGTGAGGCGCCTGTGCGGATGTGGGTGCTGGCCTGTCCCTCCCCTGCCCTAGCTTGCCCTCACCCAGCCCCCGCCCTGCAGGCACCACAAGAAGGCCCTGAGGGCCGTGGCCTTCCATGCCCGGTACCCGCTCTTTGCCTCTGGCTCCGACGACGGGAGCATCATCGTCTGCCACGGGATGGTGTACAAGTGAGTGCTGGACCTGCACCCGCCCCCCCACCCCCCCCACCCCCCCCACCCCCTGGCCTGGGGGCTGCGCTTCCCTGACCCGAGTCCCTCTCCCCTCCCCCACAGTGATCTGCTGCAGAACCCACTGCTGGTGCCTGTGAAGGTGCTGCGGGGGCACACGCTGACCCGAGACCTGGGCGTTCTGGACGTGGCCTTCCACCCCACCCAGCCGTGGGTCTTCTCCTCCGGGGCCGACGGCACTGTCCGCCTCTTCACCTAGGCCACCCTGCGTCCCCAGGCGCATGTGTGTTCGGGACCCTTAATAGAGGTGTTCTCCCTGCTGACCAGTGGTGTGACCTTGACTTGGGCTTCCTGACCAGCTCCCCGCCCCCCCCACCCCCCCGCCATAGCTTGGGGCCTTTTTCGCCTGGTGCGCAGGGGCACCCCCCACTGACCCACCCCACGAGGGCAGGCTACGTCCTGGCACGCCTATGCCAGCTGCTGAGGAGCGGATGGCTTTATTGGAAACCAGGGGTTACAGCAGCTTGCCTGCCCTCCCGGCCTCCAGGGGCCTCGTCTGGAATGGCAGGGGTTTGACCCTTGGTAGCAGGGAGCTCCTCAGGGCCCCATCGTGGGGGTTCAGGCGCAGACCCGGGCTGGCACTGCCGCGGGAGCCTCAGGCGAACTTGACCAGGCGGCCCAGGGTCTCAGCAGCCTTCGCGCGCACCAGGGGGGCTGGGTCCTTGAGCAGGAGCTGCAGCGCTGGGGGACGGGGAGCCACTATCAGGGTGCCCCGGCCCCGCCCCCTTCCCGGTGACTGGAGCCTGGGGGGCCAGGACCCCATGGTGCACCCCCGCCTTGTGCGGGGGGCCACCCGCCCACCGCCCTCCTAAGACAGGCCTCTGCCGGGAGCGCCTGGGAGCCA